>NC_136858.1:4371694-4971694 GCF_951799975.1 Gobius niger | reverse complement strand
GGAGAATCAGGACAGTAGTTTGATGGATAGACGAGAGTAAAGCCGTGGTATGTGGCCTTTTTGTCTCAAAGAGGAGTTGAATCCACACGGTTCTCACGAGCACAGTAACTTACAGTAACTCTGGTTCTCTGAATGTGCACAGTCTATAACAAATTGGGCAACTCACAGGCTAATTCTCAGTGGTCAGACAGAAATAACCGTCAGGTGCAGGTTTCAGTTAGTTTTAAATCAGCGGTTCCCAAACTGGGTCAGGGCCAGAAGTGAGAGAATGGGCCCATTTGCCATTTTCCATTTTAAAAAGTGGGGAAAATAGACTAGTGGTAAATAAATAAATAAAAGCCATGCCATTTGGAAACATCAATGTTTTTTTCATTTTAAATGAAAAAATAATCGGTAAAATGAAAAATAATCTATAGATTAATCGAAAAAATAATCTATAGATGAATCGATTAGTCGAAGATATAATTGATAGATTAATTGATAGAAAAATAATCGTTAGATGCAGCCTTAGTTAGACCTCAGCGCAGCCTTTGACACAATCAACCACAATATTCTCCTGCAGAGGTTAGAATATGACGTTGCCATCAGGGGAACAGCCCTCTCCTGGTTTAAATCTTACTTATCTGCAGTCACGTGACCCGTCATCAACACCCAGAAACTCCAGAAAGATCTTCCAGGCTTCCTCTTTTTTCTTTATGGCCTTTTGTTTTAGCTCCCCATCTGCAGACGCTTTTATTAGTGAATACAATAAAACAAGTAAAATCTTACCCTTACTGTGAATTTTTTTGGAGCATATTGCCTCAGATTTGTCCTCTGAGGATATTTTTTGTCATGCAGGTAGTAAAAAACTTGGTCTCCATAGCTACACTGTCCTGTAGACAAAGGACTGGAGGCGAGGTCATGGCAGGCAAGGGTCAAAACCCGTGAACGCAGTCAGCGGGGCAGGCAGGAGATGGTGAAAGATTTGGTTGAAGAAAAAACACAAAGAGGAGGGTGAAGATTTGGAGGTAATGGTTAAGGAAAAGGTGAATACTGGAGAGCAAGGCAGGTGCTGGAATCAGGTGCTGGAAGGAAAAAAGAAGCATAATTGAAGCGATGTAGTGGATTTACATTGAGAAGGTGTGAATCATATAGACACCAAAATGAACACCGGAGCATTTGCTGTGTTTGCCACTGTGACTCGGGGTTCTCAGAGCACTGCCGTACACAAGACAAGGAGCACATTAATGACAGACAAAGGAGTGTCAAAAGCGGGCACGTCTCCTGGGGAAAGCAAGAAAGAAAAGGTCACTTCCACTCTGTTATTAAGATTGTGCTATTGTAGTCTTGCTCCAGACCGTTGCAGTAAAAGGGGAGAGAGCAAATGGGCTGTGTCTGAAAGACCATTATTCATATGCTCATTTAGCAACAACAAAGGGCATGTGTTATACAAAAATGTGGGCACTGGTGTGTGTCTGTGTGTTTTCCCTTTGACCTTCGATTCTTAGTTTGGGAAAGCTCTCTGTCGTCTAGGAAGTATTGATTGTAGTGAGGCTAAATGGTAGACTGGACTGGGTTGGTTGAGGACGTTTTGCTTCTATTCACAGAAGCTTCTTATTTTCTCTTGGGCAGAATGTGACACTACCCAAGTTAGAGTGGTTTTACATTGCATATGGTCCCACTCTCTTCAGTTTAACTTTAACTAATTAAAAGGTCATGTTTAAATGTATGTTAATTATACGTACTAGTGAGGGAAACAAAAACAACTCCGATATTACTTTAAAAGAAAACTATGCATCTCCCAGTTCCTTGAAGTCATGGTGGACCACGACTGATGTGGACAGGACCTGCTTTTCAGTTTCTCCAAATTAAAACTGTGGATACCACAGTAATCCGTGTACCTTTCGATCATTAGTTATTCCGTTTCAAAATAAAATCAGAAAAACTAATTATGTGGTTGTTTTATTGTATTTCCATTTTCTAAATTAAATTGGAAAGGCAAAAATTCTAAATAAAATATTGACCCATTTCTTTGCTATGCAGTGGAAACAAACACTAAAACAACTTCCGTTATTTTGTTCACTACTGCTTCGGTTTGATTTGCTACTGGAAATGATGAGTAACTTTTTCTCTGCCTCTCTCGCCCTCGCGCAAGAGGGAAACAAAAACAAACTTAAGCAAAAGAGGTCGAACTTCAACGCGATCTCCTCTGTAACCGTTGTTTATTATGTCATTAGGACTTTTATTTCTCAAACTCATTGGGTTAGCAGCAGCAGCTGAGGTGACCGGGGCGGACGAGGCTGTGCGCGGTGATGTCGCTTCGGAGGCGGCCAAGAGCGGAGCTGAGTGAACAGGTGGAAGATGTGAGTGTCGGGGCTCGTGTAGTCGCCTCACTTACGGACTCCACGCGCCTTTTTCTCTCCCATGGCCCGGGAGAGCTGGTGCCGGGAGCGTTCGGGAGCTCTCTCTCTGTTTCCCCAGAGCCGCGCTCTAAAACCCTTTCCCGTCGTGCATTCACAAACTGTCCCTCTGCCACTCCTCTCTCCGTCCTTCCCACTTCAGCAGTGACTTTTGTTTTGCAAAGTAATCATGCACAACTAAAGTGACGAAGAGGAATAAAAAAATATATATAATAACGCGCATACCCGTCGCTATGGGCGGGCCATAGGGGGCCGTGCCCGTCCCCCAAGATGCTTGTGCCCCCCAGACACAGATGTGGTGTCGTCTACGTGATACACAGGTATACGCCGTATTACCACGAGAAGCCACTACAAATTGGGCAAAGATAGGCTACGTATCACTCATTTGCGCAGTGTTACTTTTGCGCTTTCTGCCCGATTAGACCAGCCCAAACTCCACAACAAGTAACTATTTCCTCCCCAGACACCGAGAGAGGGGAGCAGCGGCATTTCATCCCTCTCTCTCTTTCTCTGGCACGGTTCCCTCTAAGCTGCGTTCGTGCGCAATTGCGCACGACTCCCGTGTTGTCTGGGCACAAAATAAAACATAGCTGATATGACAGAGGGGCATCAACGATCATCCTCCGCTCTGAGAGTCCACGATGTCGGCCTCTTTATGCTCATTTCCCGTCCCGGCTCGTGAGAGGCAAAGGCAGTGACAGGTGCTTAGGTGTATTTTACTACAAAGCGCTGAAGTTGAACCGAAAAGAGCCCGCGTTCCAAGTGTGCGTTTTACACTCAGACACTGGAGCTTTAGTGAAGGCTGAGAGAGACTGAAGAGTGGACGCGGCAACAGCACTGACTGAGCCATATTCATGGTCCAAAAACGGTGGTGAGGGGGGTGGGGGTGTGGAGGTACAGGCGCTCTTCTACAGCCTCAGAGTCCGGTCGTTTTCCACACTCAGAAACGTGTTTTCGTTGCATCGGCGCAGTATTCTGCACATACGCAAGGCCCAGCTCATTCAGCTGCTTCTGAAAAGGATCTCACTCATAAGTTCAAGTTTGAGTTGAAGGATGTGTTGATGAGGTTCAACTCAGAGAAACGCCACCTGCAACATGCTGACGTTTCCTCCACGAGGACTCATGTTGCAGCTGTAGTTGGTCTGGTCATATTTGCTGTTGATTATGTTTAATGTAATGATCAGTGTGCGCCAGGGCTACGTGAATACCATATGAAAAATATGTACTTAATAGTAAATGTGCCCCCCCGTGGATTTCATATGCCCCCCTTAAGACTGACGTCTGGCGACGGGACTGATAACGCGTGTGTCCTCTCCTCCTGGCGCCTGCAGCTGCATTTCCCCGTGTTCGCGCTGCTTTCCGCCGGCTTCAGTGTCGCTGCCACAGGGCCAGGACCGCACGACTCGCAAAAAATATCAAACATGTTTGAAAACCTTGTGACCGTGCGATTTTCACTCGTACGTTCGTCGTGAGCAGCTATTCGTGGCTCGTAGCCCCTGTACACTGCATGACAGAGACGCACAGTGTCTGGCCAGCTTTTTAAGGTTGTTTTCCAAGCAGAATCTCCTCACGGATATTTCTAAGCAACCATTCCCTCCGTGGTAATATAAAGCATCTCTGATCTCTGCATGTGTTGCCCAATTTTTAAAAAGTATATGCATAAAACTTTCCAAACAAGTGTAGGAGCGGCTCTGAGCTGAGGTCTCTCCTCACTTCCGGTGTCGCAAACAATAATAAAACGAAATAATAGTAACGTCATAATTTTGGGGGGAATTAAAAACAACTAGAACCAAAACAAACACATTGACATTGACGTATACAAGATGTCTTTTTCTAATTCAAGTTTAGAAAGGGAAAAAAACAAAAAAACAAATGGAAATGTTGTTTTTCTGATTTTATTTTGAAACGGAATAACTAATGATCGAAAGGTACACGGATTCACAGTCCTGTCCACATCTGCTATGGGCCACACAAGACCTACATCAGTTACAATGCTGCAGAGTTTTTGTTTTGTTTTGCTCTACAGTTCCTTTCATTCTTTTTTCTTTTAAATCTGACAGTTTCCAATAATGACTTGATTTCCAGTATTTCATTTGTACCTTGTCCTGCTGAAGTCCTAATAAGTCTATAAGCCTTGTTTATAGTCGAGCAGCCAGTCCAGGCGTCTGGATGCAAGGCACAATTGTTTCTCCTCATTCACGTTGTGATATTTTTCCTTATTGTTTTTTTTATAACAAAAAGTGAAAAATCTATGGAAGCCCAATCCGTGTACCTTTCGATCATTAGTTATTCCGTTTCAAAATAAAATCAGAAAAACAACATTTCCATTTGTTTTTTTGTTTTTTCCCTTTCTAAACTTGAATTAGAAAAAGAAATCTTGTATACGTCAATGTCAATGTGTTTGTTTTGGTTCTAGTTGTTTTTAATTCCCTCCAAAATTATGACGTTACTATTATTTCGTTTTATTATTGTTTGCGACACCGGAAGTGAGGAGAGACCTCAGCTCAGAGCCGCTCCTACACTTGTTTGGAAAGTTTTATGCATATACTTTTTAAAAATTGGGCAACACATGCAGAGATCAGAGATGCTTTATATTACCACGGAGGGAATGGTTGCTTAGAAATATCCGTGTGGAGATTCTGCTTGGAAAACAACCTTAAAAAGCTGGGCAGACACTGTGCGTCTCTGTCGTGCAGTGTACAGGGGGCTACGAGCCACGAAGAGCTGCTCACGACGAACGTACGAGTGAAAATCGCACGGTCGCAAGGTTTTCAAACATGTTTGATATTGTTTGCGAGTCGTGCGGTCCTGGCCCTGTGGCAGCGACACTGAAGCCGGCGGAAAGCAGCGCGAACACGGGGAAATGCAGCTGCAGGCGCCGGGAGGAGAGGACACACGCGTTATCAGTCCCTTCGCCAGACGTCAGTCTTAAGGGGGGCATATGAAATCCACGGGGGGGCACATTTACTATTAAACACATATTTTTCATATGGTATTCACGTAGCCCTGGCGCACACTGATCATTACATTAAACATAATCAACAGCAAATATGACCAGACCAACTACAGCTGCAACATGAGTCCTCGTGGCGGAAACGTCAGTACAGTTGCAGGTGGCGTTTCTCCGAGTTGAACCTCCTCATCAACACATCCTTCTACTCAAACTTGAATTCATGAGAGTGAGGTCCTTTTCAAAAGCAGCTGAATGAGCTGGGCCTTGCGTATGTGCAGAATACTGCTCCGATGCAACGAAAACACGTTTCTGAGTGTGGAAAACGACCGGACTCTGGGGCTGTAGAACGAGCGCCTGCACCCCCACACTCCCCACCCCCCACACTCGCGCCACCGTTTTTGGACCCTGAATATGGCTCGGTCAGTGCTGTGGCCACGTCCACTTTTCAGTCTCTCTCAGCCTTCACTCAAGCTCCAGTGTCTGAGTGTAAAACACTTGGAACGCGGGGTCTTTTCGGCGGACTTCAGCGCTTTGTAGTAAAACACACACGAGCACCTGTCACTGCCTTTGCCTCTCACGAGCCGGGACGGGGAAATGAGCATAAAGAGGCCGACATCGTGGACTCTCAGAGCGGAGGATGATCGTTAATACTCCTCTATCATATCAGCTATATTTTATTTTGTGCGCAATTGCGCACGAGCGCAGCTTAGAGGGAACCGTGCCAGAGAAAGAGAGAGAGGGATGAAATGCCTCGGTGTCAGGAGAGGAAATAGTTACTTGTTGTGGAGTTTGGGCTGGTCTCTAATCAGGCAGAAAGCGCAAAAGTAACAGTGATACGTAGCCTATCTTTGCCCAGTTTGTAGTGGCTTCTCGTGGTTATATGGCGTATACCTGCGTATCACGTAGACTACAACACATCTGTGTCTGGGGGGGCACAAGCATCTTGGGGGACGGGCATGGCCCCCTATGGCCCGCCCATAGCTACGGGTATGCGCGTTATTATATATTTTTTTCTTCCTCTTCGTCACTTTAGTTGTGCATGATTACTTTGCAAAACAAAAGTCACTGCTGAAGTGGGGTGGACGGAGAGAGGAGTGGCAGAGGGACAGTTTGGGAATGCACGACAGGAAAGGGTTTTAGAGCGCGGCTCTGGGGAAACAGAGAGAGAGAGCTCCCGAACGCTCCCGGCACCAGCTCTCCCGGGCCATGGGAGAGAAAAAGGCGCGTGGAGTCCGTGAGTGAGGCGACTACACGAGCCCCGACACTCACATCCTCCACCTGTTCACTCAGCTCCGCTCTTGGCCGCCTCCGAAGCGACATCACCGCCCACTGCCTCCTCCTCCGCCCCGGTCACCTCGGCTGCTGCAGCTCCACGAGGAGCTCAAAGTGAGCAGCAACGAGTTTGAGAAATAAAAGTCCTAATGACATAATAAACAACGGTTACAGAGGAGATCGCGTTGAAGCTCGACCTCTTTTGCTTAAGTTTGTTTTTGTTTCCCTCTTGCGCGAGGGAGAGAGAGGCAGAGAGAAAGTTACTCATCATTTCCAGTAGCAAATCAAACCGAAGCAGTAGTGAACAAAATAACGGAAGTTGTTTTAGCAGTGTTTGTTTCCACTGCAGAGCAAAGAAATGGGTCAATATTTTATTTAGAATTTTTTGCCTTTCCAATTTAATTTAGAAAATGGAGATACAATAAAACAACCACATAATTAGTTTTTCTGATTTTATTTTGAAACGGAATAACTAATGATCGAAAGGTACACGGATTAAGCCCGTTTCCGCCATGTTAAAAAATAAAAGCCCAACGGGAAGTCGAAATTACGAGATTTAAAGTCATAATTTTGTGTTTAAAACATAACATTTTGAGTTTAAATCTCGAAATTACGAGTTTAAATCTCGAAATTACGACTTTTAAACTCGTACTACGAGTTTAAATCTCGAAATTACGTGTTTAAATCTCGAAATTACGACTTTTAAAATTCAGAATTTCGAGATTTAAACTTGGAATTTCGAGTTTTTCAGATCCGTGATCATAGACGTCGGTACAGCGGGGACCGCAGAACCACTGGCGCAGATGTAAACAGTCATGGAGGATTAGCTTCATCGTGTTGTGAACCGGAGCTACAGCAACTCTGGGACTTTTACAAAGACACACAGAAGTGTTTATTTTACCTCAACACCCAGGGTTAAAAGCGGCAACAAGAAAACTTATTAAAAATGGCTGTATCCACGATAGGAATGTGTTTAGGCCTTGATGATGCATAAGCATTCCCAAAGCTAATGCTACGATCATAGCATCATGAACTTCGATGAACTTCGGATGATCATGATCATGTGAAAATGGGAAATATGCATGAATAAAGTCAATAAAACCACCGTCTACATAAAGCATCCCTTTAACAACGATCACACACGGAGCCGGGCTGGTTGATTTTGCAGTTTATTACTCACACTTAGCCGATTGCTTAGCACCAGGAGCTAACTAGCTTCTTAGCAGCTCTAGCATCCAGCTCCAATAATGGATCTTGTGGAATTAAGTATTATACACTAAAAACGTCAATAAAGCCAGTAACCACATAATGCAGCCTTGGAGATGATCACACACTAGGTCGGGATTGACGCATTGGTGGTTGATTGCAGACTCTTTTTTATCAACAATGAGGTGGATTGCACATGCTAACCGGGCTAACCTAGACTAGCCATTGTCCACAGGCATCGCCCTTTTATCAAGGGGGGGGGCCATAGGGGGTATCCATAGGACATGGCAGAGGCAAAGAGGCACGAGTTTGCCCCAAAACAGCAGTTGTTTTTCAGGCATGATACGATTCCAAGATACGGCTATGCTGGCCAGATCAAGCTTCACAGTTCAAACCGCATCAGACAGGAAAGAGAACGGCAACAACATCCGGATTTTCAAAGTAAAATAGGGCTGACGTCTATGATTACGGATCTTAAAAACTCGTAATTCCGAGTTTAAATCTCGAAATTCAGAGTTTTAAAAGTCGTAATTTTGAGATTTAAACTCAAAATGTTGAGGTTTAAACTCGTAATTTCGAGATTTAAACTCGTAGTACAAGTTTAAAAGTCGTAATTTCGAGATTTAAACTCGTAATTTCGAGATTTAAACTTGTAATTTTAAGATTTAAACTCGTAGTATAAGTTTAAAAGTCGTAATTTCGAGATTTAAACTCGTAATTTCGAGATTTAAATTCGTAGTACAAGTTTAAAAGTCGTAATTTCGAGATTTAAACTCGTAATTTCGAGATTTAAACTCGTAATTATAAGATTTAAACTCGTAATTTTAAGATTTAAACTCGTAGTACAAGTTTAAAAGTCGTAATTTCAAGATTTAAACTCGTAGTATGAGTTTAAAAGTCGTAATTTCGAGATTTAAACTCATAGTATGAGTTTAAAAGTCGTAACTTTGAGATTTAAACTCGAAGTGTTGTGTTTTAAACACAAAATTATGACTTTAAATCTCGTAATTTTGACTTCCCGTTGGGCTTTTATTTTTTAACATGGCGGAAACGGGCTTCCATAAAAAGCACTAAAGCATAGAACCAATATATTAATGTTAAACAATTTGGCAGAGGGAGACTGAAGGAGTTTGTTGCCAGTTTCCACATGTTGCTTATGGATCAACCAATCACAGCCCGAGCGCTTGACTCTACTTTGGAGCAGGTGCACGTCTGCAGGCCTGGAGCTGAGCGACTTTCACCCCGTCCCCTTTACAAGGCTGCCCTCCTGTTTGGGAGCTCTGATGGAGAGGCAACTGCACATATTGGCTGGAGTCTCTGTGATTAGACACTTGGCGAAAGTTGCAATCCCACCTGCAGATAGAGAGGGTGTGAGCAGGCAACTGGGACGTTTTAGTTTGGTGGCACTGGTAATCCTAATGTGTCATATCGAGGGTAAGGATTTCATCCTTAGCTTGAGTTCCCACAAACTGGGAAGTTCCTGAGATAGAAAGGAGGCAATATTTCATACAAAATATGTTTATTTATAATAAGGTTGGTTGGCAAGTTTAGATTTAATATATGTACTTATATGTACAAGCTTTTAAAGACGGTTGCACATCAGAATAGAATAGAATAGGTTTTATTGCCATGGTTTGAGAACAGGTTCACAAACTTGGAATTTTCCTAACACAGAATTAAGACAAAAACAAGCTAAAAATGTTCAACTATAAGACTATGGGTCATTCATTAAGATTATTCAATAAATAAGATAAAACAAAAACTGACAGCGTACACTGTAAGACAAAAACAATTTGACATAGAACATAGAACAGCGGTATTGTTTTTATGGATACAGTGCCTCTCGAAAGTATTCATATACCTTGAACTTTTGCACATAAAGATTTTTTTTTTTTTCTTTTACTGACGGTTTGCAGGGTCTCTGAACTACAGGGGGTTTCCGAATAGGGGTGCCAGCCAGGTATCCCTCCTGACAAGTTGGATATGGGTTAAAGGGTTACCGGTCACACAAGGACTTACACCTTTCTCCACAATCTCTTGGTACAGTTCTAGTGCAAAAGGATCCTGCTGTTGGGCCCTCCAGATGTTTTCATCGGTCACCGGGTGGAAATCCTCAGCGGTGTCTCTCTTGGACCGAAGCACAACAGCACAGGTGGCAGGTGGGTATTCCGAGTCCTCCACAGGAGCTCGTGACAGGGCGTCCGGAACGGTGTTATATTTCCCTTTCTGATACTCCACTGTGAAGGAGAACTCTTGGAGGCCAAGAGCCCATCGAATGAGCCGGGTGGTGGGCTTCTGAGTCTTGAAGACCCAGACCAGTGATGAGTGGTCTGTCACAACGGTGAAATGGCGTCCTTCCAGGTAGTATCTCCACTTCTCAATTGCCCAAACAACAGCAAGGCACTCCTGCTCTGTGGTGGAGTAATTTCGCTCAGCTTTGTTCAAGGTGCGGCTCGCAAAAGCAAGTACCTGCTCAGTCCCCAGCTCAGTTTGCTGAGCCAACACGGCACCCAAGCCCACGTCACTGGCATCGGTGTAGACAATAAATGGCAGATGGAAATTTGGATGTCCCAGAACAGGCGAAGAGGTCAAATGTCGCTTCAGGGCCTCAAACACTTCTTGACATGCGGAAGTCCAGATAAACTTTGCTCCTTTCCGTTTCAGGGCATTTAGCGGCTCAGTTAGTGCAGAGAACCCAGGCACAAAGCGGTGATACCATCCGGCCATGCCCATAAATCTTTGGAGCTGTTTCATGTTCTGCGGGACAGGGAAATCCTGCACAGCCTTAATCTTCTCACCATCCACAGCTACCCCATCCGAGGAGACAGTGTGACCCAAGAACTTCAAAGTGGTCCGGAAGAATTGGCTCTTTTTCATGTTCACAGTAAGGTGGGCCTCACGTAACTTGTCCAAGACTGCTTGAATGTCATAATGGTGTTGGGCCTGAGAGGAAGAATAAATGATTATATCGTCCAGGTACACCAGACAGATACTTCCTCTCAACTCTCCCAGAACAACTTCCATCAGTCGCTGGAAGGTGGCGGGGGCATTTTTCAGCCCAAACGGCATCACTTTAAATTGAAAGAGGCCATAAGGACATACAAAGGCGGTTTTCTCACGGCTGTCTGGGTCCATTTGGACCTGCCAGTATCCACTATTGAGGTCCAAGGTGGTGAATACCTCTGCTCCCGCCAAAGACTCCAAAATCTCCTGGATATTGGGTAGTGGATATGCATCAGTGTGAGTAGCGGCATTAATCTTGCGATAGTCCACACAGAAACGGGGTTTCGGATCATTTTTCTTTGGCACAAGGACAACTGGAGCAGCATACGGCGACGTGGATGGTTCTATGATGTCGTTATCCAACATTTCCTCCACATGAGTCTTTATTCACTATTTTATGTGACGGTTTGCAGGGTCTCTGAACTACAGGGGGTTTCCGAATAGGGGTGCCAGCCAGGTATCCCTCCTGACAAGTTGGTTATGGGTTAAAGGGTTACCGGTCACACAAGGACTTACACTAGGCTGTATAAACCCTTTCTTGGTAAAATGGTGAATGATACAAAAAACAAGAGGGTCCACACAATAACAATAAGTGTCCAGCATGTGTATTTACAATTCTAAGACCAAGTGTCCACAGCAAACATCTGTCCCCTTCCCACAGTTCTAGGCAGGTGGACTTCTATTTTACTCCCCCCACCAGGGTTGCTCCACAGCACAAGCTGTAGATAAAATATACAAAGATTCAAACTCAGCATCCCGCTCCCACACACACAGAAAAAAAGTACAGACTCACATGTCACAGGATAAGGCAGGACGAAACAGAATAAATCCTGGCTTGCTCTGCACGGAAAATAATAATAAAGTTACAGTCTATGTTTGTGGCAATAAACACAAAGGAAAACTTTAGTCTGTGATATTTTTACCTCACGTTTGGTGAGTTTTCGAGTGAGACGCGATGACGTCACCAACCGGCACCCCCGAGGGCTTCCGTGTTGGAGCGAGATACACACAGGGAGAGGAGCGCACTCGTACTGTTCTCTTTTCCACAACGACGCGAGACGCATTGATCCCAGTAGCAGCGGCCAGCAGACGGAGTGACGAGGGATTGCACGCCTCGGATTTGTATTTAGCATGCAACGCACTGACTAAAACTGACGACGGCGGCGGCTACTGCTTCCCACACTGATCAGAGTGAGACTGACATTTAAAACAGGAAGGAAGGCAGCTCAAACGGCGGCGCGAACGGTGGACAAATGGGGTGAGTCTACGACGCCACGGGGCGTACACCAGAAATGGTGCGGACGGTGGGAGTGGAAAGGCGCTCGCAACTCGAGAGTTGTTACAACAAGTAACAGACAACTGTGAAGTGAAAGCAAAATGATACATGATTCTGTTATTTTTCAAAAAAATAGAAAAGTGAAAAGTGGGGCTTGCATAAGTATTCACACAGCATGAATGAACACTTTGTGGAACCTCCTTTTGCTGCAATAACAGCAGAAAGTCTTTTGGGGTTTGACTCTACAAGATTTGCACATGTAGAGACTGACATTTTAGCCCATTCCTCTTTACAAAACAACTCAAGCTCTGTCAGATTAGAAGGAGAGCGTTTGTGAACAGCAGTTTTCAGACCTTTCCACAGATTTTCAAAAGGATTTAGGTCAGCACTTTGACTGGGCCATTCTAACACATTAATATGTTTTATTTAAACCATTCCATTTTAGATTTATCTTTGTGTTTCGGGTCATTGTCCTGCTAAAGGTGCCTCAGTTCGCTGGCTGACTCAGCAGGTTTTCCTCAAAAAAGTCTCTGTATTTGGCTCCATCCATCTTCACAACTATCCTTACAATCTTCTCAGTCCCCACTGAGGAAAAGCAGCCCCACAGAATGATGCTCCCCCCGTATATTTGACACTGGGGATGGTGCACTCAGGACGATGAGCAGTGTTAGGTTTGCTCCATACATAACGTTTTGCATTTGGGCCAAAAAGTTCAATTTTTGTCTCATCTGACCAAAGCTCCTTCTTCCACATGGAGCTGTGTCCTCCATATGACTTCTAGCAAACTTCAAACGGGATTTCTTATGGCCTCCTTTCAATAATGGCTTTCTTCTTCCACTCGTACATGAAGGCCAGATTTGTGTAGAGTACGACTTATAGTTGTCCCATGTACAGATTCCTCCAGCTCAGCGGCAGTACTTCACAGCTCCTCCAGAGTTATCTTGGGGCACTTGTATTGTATGTATTGTATTTGTATGTATGTATTGTATTGTATTTCTTACCAGTGCTCTCCTTGTTCGGGCTGTTAGTTTAGGTGGACGGCCGTGTCTTGGTAAGTTGGCAGTGGTGCTATACTCTTTCCATTTCCCAATGATGGATTGAACAGTTGCCCCGTGAGATGTTTAAATCTTGGGAAATCTTTGTATAACTCAACGCTGCTTTAAACTTCTCCACAGCTTTATCCCTGACCTCTCTGGTGCTCCTTGGCCTTCATGATGTTGTTTAGTGACCAATACACTCCGACCATAGCTCTGAGGCCCTCACAGAACAACTGTAATTATACTGAGAGTAGATTACACACAGGTGGCCTCTATTTAATGGTTAGGCCAAGGAGTGAACATTCTGGAGTCATTAGGAATGTTATAATGCACTCAGAAAAATGCTGTATGAATACTTATGCACGCCCCACTTTTCACTTTTCTATTTTTTGAAAAATAACAGTATCATGTCTCATTTTGCTTTCACTTCACAGTTGTCTGTTACTTGTGTGTGAATGTTCAGTAACACAATCTAAATAAAATCGTTATGTTTAGGGTTGTAAACATGACAAAATGTGCAAAGGTTCAAGGTGTATGAATACTTTCGAGAGGCACTGATGTAGGCATATAAAGTGATTAAGTGATAGTAATAAAGTGCACACAGTGCAAGTGCAGATTACGTCTATATGTCTGTAACTAAGCTATAGAGACTTGTTTTTTGTTCATGAGTCTGACGGCGGTGGGGAAAAAACTGTGGCGGGATTTATGAGTCTTTATGGACAGGAGCCTCCTGCCTGAGGAGGATGAATAGTCTGTGTCCAGGGTGAGAAGGGTCAGCTGTGATCTGACCCAGACGCCTCCGTGTCCTGGAGGTGAACAGGACTTGGAGAGATGGGAGCTCACAGCCAATCACCCTCTCAGCAGCAGCACAATGCGCTGCAGTCGATGCTTGTCCCGGTCTGTAGCGCCGGGGAACCACACATTGATGGAGGTGGTGAGGATGGACCCGATGATGGCCGTGTAGAACTGCACCAGCATCTTGGTCGGCAGCTTAAAGGAATAGGCCACCGTTTTTACATACTAAGATATGTTCTTAGCTCACTTTAGCCGAGTTAATATATCCCCGTCTGGTCTTTGTCCGTGCGCTCTGTCACGCAAACGGAGCACATACGCAGCCTCTCCCACGTGTCACATAGCTCCGAAAAAGCTCACGATAGAAGCTACCAAGCTCTTCCACGTGTTCCCTATTTAAATAAAGTTACGTGAAGTGTTTTCATGCGAAGTATATTTACCCAGAAATGTAGCATGTTGATTTTATAAGCAAATAAAAAGGGGGACTGTATTGTGAGGCGTAATGATACGAGGAGCACAGCGTCCGCGTAGTAACTCCTAAAGACTTCCCCCCGCTCACTTCCGTCAATAACCTTTAGGAGTTACTGCGCTGACGTTTTACTCCTCGTATCATTACGCCTCACAATATAGTCCCCCTTTTTATTTGCTTATAAAATCGACATGCTACATTTCTGTGTAAATATACTTCGCATGAAAACACTTCACGTAACTTTATTTAAATAGGGAACACGTGGAAGAGCTTGGTAGCTTCTATCGTGAGCTTTTTTGGAGCTATGTGACATGTGGGAGAGGCTGCGTGTGTGCTCCGTTTGCCTGGCAGAGCGCACGGACAAAGACCAGACGGGGATATATTAACACGTCTAAAGTGAGGTAAGAACATATCTTAGTATGTAAAAACGGTGGCCTATTCCTTTAAGTTTCCTCAGCTGCCGCAGGAAGAACATCCTCTGCTGGACCTTCTTGATGAGGGAGCTGATGGTTGACTCCCATTTGAGGTCCTGGGTGATGGTGATGCCCAGGAAACGGAAGAAGTCCACGATGGAGATGGGGGTGGGAGAGTCTGTCAGGGTGAGGGGTACGGTGGGGCTGTGTCTTTCCTGAAGTCCACGATCATCTCCACTGTCTTCTGGGCATTTTGCAAACTTGATCGGTTTTACGGACTGGTTACTGGAGGTGCAGCAGTTTGTGTACAGCGAGATGAGCCAGGGGGAAAGTACACAGCCCTGAGGAGTTCCAGTGTGTGTAGTCCGAGTGTCCCCTTCCCCAGCCGCACGTGCTGTCTCCGGTCCATCAGGAAGTCAGTGATCCACCTGCAGAGGGAGTCGGGCACACTGAGCTGGTAGAGCTCGTCTCGTAGCAGTCCAGGGAGGATGGTGTTGAAGGCAGAGCTGAAGTCCACAAACAGGATCCTGGCGTAGGCTCCTGGGGAGTCCAGATGCTCCAGGATGAAGTGGAGGGCCAGATTGACTGCGTCGTCCACAGAGCTGTTGGCTCTGTAGGCGACATTTTAACAAAAAGGACATTTCATAAATGAGCAGAAGGAAGGATTCTATAGAGACGGTTTTTGTTAGCTTAGGAACCGACAGGCCACAAACTGTAAACATACCATCCAGCGCACAATGCCCCGCGCCCACCAAGCCGGCCCGGCCAGCCCTGTGACCAGCTTCAACAGAGGGCCCCAGTTGTAGCTTTGCGCCCCAATAACCAGCTACAGCGAAGGAACCCGACTACTCAGGACAAGCAACGCACGTGCGTCACCTGACGGTCATTGCAGCATTACAGAAATACAGTTTAGATAAGGAGGTCGACTAAGCTTAATTTCTAATTTGAAGAAACTAAAAATATGTACCTGAAAACTGAGCACAACCTGAGTAAGGCCAGCCAACAGGAAGGCAGTAGCGTGAGAGAGATGGCAGACAGGGAAAAGCGGAGCCTTTTATACTAAGTGGTGTTGCCGTCTGTTGGCCACTAAGGCACACAACAGTTCAACTACCTACACTAATGGCCTGATTTACTAAGCCTGGTGCGAAATTACGCATAGTACCTAAAATGAGCCATTGCTGACTTAAGAGAAGGGGGCTAGCTTCAAAGAGATCTCCTCTGTGACAGTCTGCTCCTGTCATTTCACAAACTCATTACTTTGCATGTGCTCATGTCACAGGTAAAAAAGGGAGATCAAACTAATGGTGCAATCAAGGATAATAAAACAGAATTAAATAACAATTGATTTAGTGGCCAGCTCAGTCAGGTTACAAGGACATTAAAAAGGTTAAAAATACTACAAAAGAATAAAACCCATGCCCACCGTGCTTTTAAATCCCCTGCACAGTCCAAGTGCAGGTGTGTGCCATCAGCAGGGGCTGCCCGGACAACGAGCAGTGGGTAAAATCAAATAAATAAGGCTATATCCACACAAAGACTAAACGCTTATATTTTCAGAAACTTTGTAAACACGAAGCCAGCTAAGTAAATGTGTGCGTCCACAAGGGTCTGTGACTCAGGTCTGTGAAAAGGGCGCATTATCTCTTCCAGGCCAGTGTGAGGCGCTGTGATGCTAACGCAGATAATAGAAGAAGATTATCTGTGTTAGCATCACAGCGAACACAGATAGTAAACTTTTTTTTGAAAAATCACAGGAAGTCGAACTTACGAGATTTAAAGTCATAATTCTGTGTTTAAAACACAAAATTTAAAAAACGTTTAAACTCTAACTGCGAGTTTAAATCTCGAAATTACAAGTTTAATTCTCGAAATTTTGAGTTCAAATCTCGAAATTACGAGTTCAAATCTCGAAATTACGACTTTTAAAACTCGGAATTACAAGTTTTTAAGATCTGTGATCACAGACGTCAGCCGTATTTTACTTTTTAAATCCGGATGTTGTTGCCATTCTCTTTCCTGTCTGAAGCGGTCTGAACTGTGGAGCTTGATCTGACCAGCGCTGACGGAGCTGACAATAAAGCATAGCCGTATCTTGGAATCGTATCATGCCTGAAAAATAACTGCCATTTTGGGCAAACTCGTCCTTCTTTGCCTCTGCCATGTCCTATGGATACCCCGCATGGTCTCCCCAGTATTTAAGCCACCCCATACGCTTGATAAAAGGGCGATGCCGGTGGACAATGGCTAGTCTAGGTTAGCATGTGCAATCGGCCTCATTGTTGATAAAAAGTCTGCAAGTAACCACCCATGCTTCAATCTCGACTTAGTGTGTGATAATCTTCAAGGCTGCTTTATGTGGTTGCTGGCTTTATTGACGTTACTAATGCCACAAGATCCATTATTAGAGCTGGATGCTAGAGCTGCTAAGAAGCTAGTTAGCTCCAGGTGCTAAACAATCGGCTCCGGCCAATTGTACATGAAGTGTGAGAAATAAACTATAAAATCAACCAGCCCGGCTCAGTGTGTGATTGTTGTTAAGGGGATGCTTTACGTAGATGGTGGTTTTATTGACTTTATTCATGCATATTTCTTATTTTCACTTGATCATCAGAACTTCAGTTCGTAGCATTAGTTTTGGGAATGCCCGTGCATCATCAAGGCCTTAACACATTCCTATCGTGGATACAGCCATTGGGTAAGTTTTCTTGTCACCGCTTTTATTCCTGGGTGTTGAGGTAAAAATAAAAACTTCTGTGTGTCTCTGTAAAAGTCCCAGAGTTGCTGTAGCTCCGGTTTTCACAACACAATGAAGCTAATCCTCCATGACTGTTTACATCTGTGCCAGTGGTTCTGCTGTCCCCGCTGTACCGACGTCTATGATCACGGATTTGAAAAACTCGAAATTCCGAGTTTAAATCTCGAAATTCTGAGTTTTAAAAGTCGTGATTTCGTGAAGTCGTGAAGTCGAGATTTAAACTCATAATTTTGAGTTTTAAACACAGAATTATGACTAAATCATAATTTTCGACTTCCCGTTGGGCTTTTATTTTTCGACATGGCGGAAACAGGCTTCCATATGACTTTGTTTGGACAGGGCCTAAAACCATGCATAAACAAATAAAACAGTCCACTGTGCCCATGACACTCACTCCAAGCCCCTCGTAGACCTGCTGCCCGATGGAGAGGACCAGAGTGGACTGAAGTGGAGGTAGTGAACGTTGACGTTGCTGTCGTTTGACACCGCGCTCCCACTAACAGCGGCGGAAGAGAGGAGCGAGTTTCCATTCATTCCCTATGCTGCCTGGCAACCAGAAAGAAGCCTCCGGAAATAAACAAGAGCGCGGCGAGATGGGGCCGGCCGGAGCGGCGACAGCATTTGCATATAGTTGAAATCAATCTAACACTATGCAAATACAGAGCCATTTCCGGCGGTGACCACCAACCACAGAACAAATCCCCCACCCTCCACAATGGCGGCGTGTTGTTTTTTTGTGACTGGTCAAGGTTAATTTACGCCTTTCCATTGTCCTTCATGTTGTTTCTTTCATAACCAATTTAAACTTGCTCATTAGTTTTATCAGGTGTTGCCAGTAAGTGCCCGTGAAAAGTGTTAATTATTTATCTTACCCTCATCTCTACACAAACACACTTTTTTCTCTGCGTGCTCCCAAATATTCTTGCTCCTGAACACATGTAAAGTGCACCGTGCACTTGGCCAAACAGTTGAACTGTGCCGTAGAGGTAAGCTGTCTGACTAAGTGGATTTTATTGGCCTTGTTCCGTCACCGCCTGTGAGCTCTCCCTCTGCAGACTATGTTTCTGGAGAAGTTTTGCTCGACGACTTGATCAGTAACAGTGTGTGTTCTGTTGGATTTGCTCCCAGCCCCTGCTGCGCTGACTTGGAATATTGCTTTTCCTTGGTAATTTGGCCTTGCACACCCTCCACAGCGGAAAAAGGAGGTCAGAGCTTTTACTTTTTACAGGGTTAGGTCGGAAATGATATTTCAAAAAGACATCTCAATAATACCTAATTCCTTTCTCCTAGACATCTTAGAGCAGGGGTGTCAAACATACGGCCCGTGGGCCTGATCTGGCCCGCGAGATGATTTAATCCGGCCCCTGCCCTGTAGAGCAGAAATTCCAGAGTGTGTAGAAACAAAGTAAGTCTCTAGCCCATTCCTGTGCGGAGTTATGAATTTTTTAAAGAATAATCAGAATGCTCATTCTAGCCACTAGGGGGCATATAATTTTAAAAAAAGGAAAGAGTTCCACGCGTGTCCAGCAGAGGGCACTGACATAATAAGAGATCAGGATATGAACAACACATTATATAGCCACATGGTAAATGGACAGTCTGCCCCACGGCGGCTGTGGCTTCAATTGCAGCTTACCACCACCGAGTGTGGAGTGAATGAATAATGACTACTATGTAGTACTTTGAGGAACTTGTGATACAGGCTTGTAAAGTGCAATACAAGTGTAAGTATATTTCCGATTTGAGCCCAGTGATAAGACCTGACCTACAGTATATTGTGTTCCAGAATATGCATATCATCAGTATCAAGACAAAGACTCATTTATGCCCCTATAACAGTTTGATGAAATCTGTCACCATTCATTTTGTCCAAGAACTCCGAAGCCTCAGCTTGCTACTGTGAAGGAAGATGTTAGACGTTAGCAATCGCAATTTCTGAATTCCATGTATATGCTTTTTGTCTTCAAAGTGAAAGCAAGAGTGTGTCCACAGAGGTTTCGAACGCAATCTGCCAAATGAATAAGCATGTCTGTCGTGTATCGCTCTCCATAAAGGCTACTGAGCTGAGAACAATAATTCAACAGAAGGTTTTCCAGCATGCTCTGTTCGAGGAGGCGGTACAGACTCCCTTAGAACAATGAATTCTGCCTCACTAAGCAGGACATGGTTCTAGTAGAAGTCGTCTGGAACACCTCCTCATAAGGCTGTCACAATCATTACTATGTCTGTGATATAATAACAATAAGCTCCACTAGGAGGCGCTGCTGGATGCGGTATCTGCTTGTTTACTACAGAGGACCTGCTTTACGTCAGTCGTAAAATGTATCGTTGTATGCCAGACCGCCGCTGTTCTGCTCCTGGAAAAACCTGTTAATAAAACAGTTAAAAGTACTTCCATGAATCTGTAAATTCATGACAATGTCGACTTATAGTTCTGTAAATGATTGATAAAGTATACATTTCTCGTTGACATGAAGCAGCAGCCGTTTTCAGCCTTCTCCAACATCCCAGCAGGAGTGCGACCATAACTTCTGACGCCTGCCAGCCACCGCTTAACCACTTAACATTTTCTACCAGAAGATCGACATGAGTCACCAAGTACACACGGGACAGGTTTCTCTGTTAGCTGTTCGCAATACCTTCATTTTTTGTTTTAGCGTGTAATCTTACAGTGGCAGACATTCAGCCTCCTTGCCATTCTCCCCAGAAAAGCTTTCTCGCTATGATTCACACTCCACCTAAAAGTAGCGGAGCAGTGCACTTCAGTAGTTCTTTTTCCACGTCCACCTCAGACTCCAGTGCAGATACTTGAATAATAGATTGTAGTCGCACTCAAAGAGCGTGGTCAACCACGTGCGCTCAATGTCCAGTGAAGTCAAACATTGGAAACCATGCAAGAAATGTGAGGCGGAAAGGTTCAAGGCAGACAATAAAAGGTTTGAGGTGCTGAACTCAATAGGTTAGTGAATTTTTGTTTTTGTTGTTTAAATGGCATTTTAGGGTTGTTTTTTTTAATTTGCATTGAAATAGTGGATTATATTGTCAAGCATTTATTTCAGACTTTATATCAAGTATGAGTTTTTAGAAGTGATGAAATTGGCATTGAATTTCCGAGCTCTGACTTGTCAACAACAATGTCAACTGGAACACATGGCGACCATGTAATTCCAGCTCAGCATGGACCTCTCATGATCAATTTAGAGAAAACAACATGGTGGCGCCCTGTACTGAAGCAGAGCACAGTAATAGCAACATATTTTCTGGTCGGGGCAGAGTAGAACGGGTCGAACACGGACAATGTGAAATCTGTGGGTCAGAGGTCATGTGCCCTCTTGCGTCAACAAAAAGTCAAACACACCCAACCATTCTCTTATTTGGCTCCTTGCACTCTGAGTCGTTGTTCAACACTGTGTCCTCTTTTAGTCCTTTTTTCTGGTTCAATCTTGTTAATCTTCTATTGGCTTGTTTAGAAAAAAACCTAAGTACATGAAAAAGCTTTTAGCTGTTCCTTACAAGTTTCAGCAGGACTGTCTTTGCCAGAGGCATAAACATCAACAAATCAGCATGTGGCTGTGTTTACAAAGCAAAGACTTAGCCAAAGATCAGCTTCCACTCCGAGTAAATTAAGGGATCAAAGAGGTATTAGAAAACACTTCTGCTATTTTGACAGTTTGTAGTGTCAACAGAGCCTCAGTCAGAGTCAGTGTTTAGCATGCTGCCGCTAATGGTTAGCAGTAGCTTGAAGCAGTTAGCTTTCACACAGTAAACACATCTGCGGCTCACATCTATGACCTTTGAGTTTGGTTCAGAGCATCCTCTTGGAGAGGTGAGTACAACTTCTTATGTATACTTATCTACATGAGGTGCACTATTGTTGGATCCTGACTTCAGTCAGAGAAGATGTATAGCATGATATAATATACACTAGGTCACTCCAATGGACTCAAGCACAATGTTTTGTCTGCAGAGAATCCTGTTTTTATTGTCAACATCGTCTCTGCTAACGTGTGGCACGGTGGTAAGACTTTGGTTTCGTAAACCAAAGAACATGGTTCAATCCCCGTCCATGCCTTTGTGGGTCATCAAAGGAGGATCCACAGAACCAAGCCTCAGTATGAGAGCCATGTTATTTACAAGCAGATGAGAAGTGTGAGTTGCTTTTATTGTCATTATACAATGAAGACACTAACATTTGGCAGATACGATGGATGGGCAAAGCCGCTGTGCGCCGCCATTATGGGGGAAGCCGTAGCGCCTGGAGGAAACCTGTGTCGATAACAACATGTACACACTATTTTCCCGTTTTACGCAACTTCCCATTTCTTGCGCATGCGCCGTTAACAGTAAACAAACATGCACTGGGGAAAAAAACTGGTCCAATTTACATGATTTGATAATGTACAATGGTCGCATATGATTATATTGTCTAGTCTGAAGACGATTCCGTTGTTTTTCTGTGAATCAGTTTGTGCATGTAAAAGCAAGTGAATTATTCCAGTTTTAATAAAGTAATTGCTATCTCATTGTGTAGTAATTTGATCACTTTGACGTAACATGAACGTTTCATTTATTGAAAAGTAATTTGATCACTTTAACGCAACATGAACGTTTCACTTATTGAAAAGTAATTTTATCACTTTAACACAACATGAACGTTTCACTTATTGAAAAGTAATTTGATCACTTTAACGCAACATGATCATTTCATTTTTAAGAAAATTTAGATTATGTAAATTAAAACCATTTCTAATATGTAGCTATGAAACAGTTTGGACTTTTCCTATTCCGAATCTACAGTACTGTGATATATACATATTTTTTTTCTTTACTAAATCTACACACATCTACATTTATATATTCCATGAAATATCAGTTTCAAGTGTTAGCTTGCATATTAGATGTACTGTACACAATTATACAAATGACAAAAAATATTTTTCTGAAAAACTTTAATGAACCTTTTTTTTAAATCTTCGAAAATTTTAAAAGCTTTTAAAACATTTTGAATGTTTTTTTTCCTTTTAAAGCAGGGGTGTCAAACTCATTTTGGGTCGCGGGCCGAAATTCAGCTCCCACGGCGGGTCGTGGGCCACATATAATAGAGAAAATGTTTCCAATAAATGAATAATAATAAGCTGTGATTTGATCAAAGCCCCAACTTGACTGTAGCTTCATTAATGACAACGGCTTACACTTGTATTGCACTTTACAAGCCTGTGTCACAAGTGCCTGAAAGTGCAGTAGTCATTATTCATTCACTTGGTGGTGGTAAATTGTTATTGAAGCCACAGCCGCCCTGGGGCAGACTGTCCATGGCTATATAATGTGTTGTTCAAATCCTGAGCTCTTATTATGTCAGTGCCCTCTGCTGGACACATGTGGAACTCTATCCTTTTTTTTTAATTTAATGCCCCCTAGTGGCTAGAATGAGTATTCTGGTTATTCTTTAAAAATTCATAACTCCGCACAGGAATGGGCTAGAGACTTACTTTTTTTTTTTTTGACATACTCTGGAATTTATGCTCTACATGGCAGGGCCGAATTCATCTCGGGCCGTATGTTTGACACCCCTGTTTTAGAGAATCATTGCCATTGCACAAGCAATATGAACAACAATAATGATGCATACCAAAGCATCTGCCAATCTAAAGTATGAAAACTGCCGTATTTTCCGGACTTGTAAGCTAAAAAAAAAAAAGAAGCCTATCATGGGCTAAAAGCTCAATGGCCACAGCTGGAGGAACGAGTTCGCAAATGAGAGCTTGAAAAACATGCTGTTGGGAGAGGTTTGTCAACGGGGCAGTAACGCCTCCATGCCCAGGTCGTTGCCAAGGCGATTGTTCAGAAGTGACACCGAGGATGAAGATTTCAATGGATTTCGTGATTTGGAGTGAGATCGAGAGTTTGGTGTGTTCTATAGTTATCGGAACTGTTTATGTGACGTTAACATATAGTGCCTCTCGAAAGTACTAATACACCTTGAACTTTTGCGCATTTTGTCATGTTTACAACCATAAACATAAAGATTTTATTTAGATTATTTTTACTGAAAGTTCACACACAAGTAACAGACAACAGTTTTCAGTCCGGCCGCAGCATCCGTTTACTTTTCAATCCAGGAAAGGCAACATTTATTGTTTTTATCATTAAAACCAAAAAATGTAATTGAAAAAAGATAAATATGGGGAAAATAATCGTGATTTTTTTCTCGTTACTTTTCCAAGATTGCCCAGCTACAAGTCTCCAAACTCTAGGCTAGACCTATTTGACATACCTCAAATTCTTGGATAGCAATATAACAACAGGTGTTGCCTCACAGGGCAAAGCACTAACTGATAGTCAACAGGTTATCTAATACTAAGGCCAAAACAAAAAAGGCATAAAAAATAAATTCTTCTTCGAATAAAAACTAAAACTCAATTTCACTGAACTTACATCAGTCAGTTGATTCTGCACAGTTGGTCCCCGACTTGTCCCCCTCTTCTTTTGAATAATTCCTGCAGTTTTCCAGAAAAAAGATCCAGCTGGGACAGGAACTTGGACTCAAGTGGGACGGTCGTTATCCTTTGGAACTCTGCGTTGACCTTGGAAAGAAAGGAATAACAAAAAAATAGAAGAAAGTTACGAGCGCTCAATAGAACAGATCACCACTGTAGGTAGTAAAAACAGGTGCTCACCAAGATCTGAGGGCCAGAATGTACTTGAATAAATGACAGGATCGAGGCACTTCGTATTCCTTTTTAAAATGTATTTCAGACGCCAACGCGTTTCAACTCTATTGTGTCTTCGGTAGAGTTAAAATGCGTTAATACGTTTAAAAAAGGAAAACGAAGTGCCTCAATCCTGTCATTTATTCAACTTTTTTTTTTTATTGATATCAACTCATATCAAACACTCCATGACAGACAAGTTATGTATAGTACTGAGCAATACATACCGGAAAAGTGAAGGCAGAATAAAAATTACATTATGCAAATAATAAAATTAATAACACCTAGCCTCTGTGACTTCGAAGAGAGCGGGCCACCTTTCCATGACGTTTTCGACCATTGGAGCATCACGAACCACTTCATGTCGTCTTAGTGGGAATGTTTTCTCCATGTTCTTCTTCACAGATGGTTTATTTCTCTTTTTAACATCCAGGAGAAGACTTTTTTGTATCTCACTCTCTTTGGGATACGTTGGGCAAGAATTTACCTCTGCCCGCCTCGGTTTTTTCACATCATACGCCGCAAAGGCTGCAGTGCGTTTTCCAGCCGGTTTGTTTTTAAGGGTGTTGACCATCACTTCAGGGCAGCCTATTTTCCTGAGATGTGTTCGGTAGTTGGACATCTTGTACAACAAACTTTTTCTCCATCCACCACAGCCTATACTGCTCCCTTGTTCTCTCAGACAAGGGTGGATTTTGATTAGACTCATGGCAACTTGCTCCAATTCTTGAGAAGAGACATATATTTTGTATTGCACTATTTTCTGCAGTAATCCATCTAAAATGCCTGACTTTAGTTTGGGATCTGGAATAAGGAAGGTACCATCTTGAGCATATTTTAAATTCCCCTGCTGCAGTTGCATCTCAACGTCCTGTGAAAACTTGGGCACAGAAAAAACTTCTGGCCAAGATGACCGTGAGCTTGAAGATTCAGCTGATGAAAGTATGTCTGTGTCAGCAGATCCATCGGACAGCAACGACTCGTCACTTGAAAAAGAAGATGAGGGAAGACACTGGGATGTGTGGTTAATGTCTGTAGGCTGCTGCTCAACGGGACAGGGATTTGCCAAGCTGATCACAAGGGTGCCTCTATCTTGAATTTCATTGATCGAAGTAACATTGAGAAACTCATTGCCAAACATTTGGTCCATGAACTGTAGTTTGAAACTGCCTGAAACTGCACACTGTCTTGTTATTTCAGTCAAAAGGACCTCAATAGTCTCAGGTATTCCGTTAGGTAGTGTCAGTCTTTGTGAAGTGCCATCGAACAGGATTATCTTGAGTATTGCAGGTGCGTCCATCTTCAAAACGCTAATCTGCAAAAAAGAACACTTTTTTTTTTTTTTTAGTTTTGTTGATATACAAAAAACTATTTCTATAAAGCTGCATTAATTTCATTCATTAGTAACACAGCTAAGGAATTCATGTTTGTTTTTTAAGTATGTCCTACTTAGCTTTTACATTCTGAATTTTGTGTGATGAACTGATTCGTTTTTTAGGATCCAGGGTGGTTTCAATTATGAAAGAATGCATTTATGCTGTTTTTTATGAAAAAAATAAATCTCTTTGTATCAACAACAAAAAAATGAATGGGGGAATGATGAGATGATTAGATGAGGTAATAAGATGATTCTCGGAAAATAGCCCACCTTTTATTTCAATGTGCCTTTTCAAAGTCACCATGTGAGATGATCCAATTCTGTAGGCAACAAGCGGGTAAGCGTCAAGGAGCGCATCCAGTGCCACAAGGGTATGGTGGTTAGTTGCAGGAGATGGGCTCAGTTCAAAGGCTCTATAGTGCTCTCTATACCACCCATAAAACTCTTGAACAATAAAGAATGGGCTTTCCTGTATGATGCAGATCTGGTCAATTTCAGCAAATTCAGGTAATCCGCAGGTGGAAATGTGGACCAATATCATCCCCTTTCGGTAAGTCATGCCCTTGATGGTTATACAATGAGCAAGATGAATCTCTTGTGTGCTGGGGACATTTTGCAATATGAACTGTGCAATATCCTCTTTTATCATATTTACAGGAACAGCGGACACGTCAGTAACCTCAAAGACAGTTTTTGGTTCCAATGAGTTGCGATAATAAGAAATCATCATCTGATGCTTTGTGGCCAATGAAAGGGGGACATTTTTGTAGCAGGTGGAATGCCTTATCACCTGCTGAAAAAAAACTATGTTTCCCTTCGAAACGCATAGTCCATTAACCAACCACAGGACCAAAAAGCCTCATCATCTGGGGGTAATGCTCAACATAATGGTGTTTGGGGAGCAGCCTGACGTCAGGGAACAGTTCTTTGTATAGTTGTCTGTGCTCTATGATTTTAGCTTCTAAATAAGACAATGAGTCATCACTATGCACAGGAGCGACGACAAGCTCTGTGATGTCTTTTAAAGTCATGAGTACCTCCATGCAGGCTCCTCCTCAGGTACACGTGGGCCAACCAGAAAAGGCAGGAATCTGAGCAAGCTCCAATTCTCGTGACCATTTCCACCAACAGTTTTTGATGTAGAGAAGCTTCGGGAGATCACATGTGGTTTGTTGGTCTTATCAGACCATTTGTATGGAAAGTGGAGTATGGCATTGTTCAGATCATCTAATGTAAAGTATTTTTTTGATATAAGCACTTTTAGACAATCAGCCAACTCCACTGGAATTAAACCCTCAAACAAATCATGGAGGAGGTCAGTTGGATAGCCAAAAATGACATTAAAATGGGTCAGATTTTTGCTGAACACGCAGTCCTTTTTTACACCAAAACATTGCGAACCCATTTCCTCTGCTCGTTTTACATGATCTTGATGCTCTGCCTTAGTTCTCAATGTGAAAGCCCCAGACGCAACAGAGTGTTCTTGAACATCAACCCTTCTTGCTGTGCAAAATCTACAGAAATACTCAACTGAGAAACTCTGCATAAATCCAGCCACACTGTGCGCTCCCAAATTGTCAGCCATTATACTGATAATGGAACCTTTTACTGACTGACCGATAGAAGGGACAAATACTCCCCGTCTCTCCAGGGTTCTCAAATCTTCAAAAAGAGGTTCTAATACTTTGTCAAAGCCATAAGTTTTCACATCCTCGCTTTTGCATAAAACTGGCAGGTGAATAGATGATAATGAAGAATGGGAACCTGGTGGAAGGTTGGCTAGAATCCAATACACGGCACAAAGCTTGTGTTTCCTTCTTGAGGTGCCGAGCGGATTACAGACTTCAAAGTCATCCACATAGAAACTCAAGACAACTCTTGGATCTTGTGCATTGAAAAAAGAGTTTTCCTTGTAGAGAGAACTATCTTTTACAGATTTAAACCAAAGTGGACTGGCTGCAGCTTCATGTGCTGAATGTCCAGTAACATGGACAATGACTTCATTTCTCTCCAACAAATGACCCAAAGACTTCAAAATGGGCACATACTGGAAACTGCGTTTGTTTATTGCATCAAGTATGTACTCTACTGGCTCTACAACCTTAAACATCTCCTCATAGAACTTCTTGCGCAAGTACACTGTACTCAGAGGACCTCCTTTTTGAATGGACTTTAGCACAGGATTACCAGAACCAACTACATTCACAAGATCTTCAACCAACGAATTTTCAGCTGGCAGATTTTTCTCAAGGAGGATTTCCTTTAAAGCATCATAGGATAAAGGCTTTGAGGATGAGCATATCAAATGATTTAAGTCTCCTAAGAACACATCAAGAGCGTTGCCTGGTACATGGACTAGATGCTCCAGCTTTAGCAATGCTGCAGCAAAGCTTTTCTGTACTACCTCTCGCAAATCCTCAGTTTCACAATGACCGGTGGAGGATGTAGTTGTGTCAGGCTCTTCTTCAAAGTTCTCATGGTATTCTGGAACAGTTTGTGCATTGCTTACAACAACCGGTTTAAAATCGTCCAAGGTGTATTGACGATGCCTTCTACTCCTATGAGACTTGAAATTGGTGTAAAGGTTTGTTGTAAAATCACATCCCAAAAACATACAAGTGACGGTCTCTTGACTTTTTGGATGAGCATTAACATGCGTAAAAATGTCCTTTTCTGATAGCAACCCGCTACATGTACGTACAATGGTGGCAGCTGAATACTGCTGTTTGTTTAGCAGAAGTAGAATGGATTTTACTGTGGTGAACATGAAGAGCATTCCAACTTTTAAATGTACACGGACAATTTGAATGTTCACATGGAAAACGAGCAGTAATGCCATATTGGGGATGCTTTAGTTTGTAGTGACATAAAAGCTCTGACCTACTTGACAGTGACAAGGTGCATTGCAACTCCACATACCACCTAGCCCTGTAACAAGCATAAAAAATCACAATAAAGATTAGATGTGCCTTGAAGAATACAGTCCCGATCAAAAGTTTAAGACCAGTTGAAAAATGGTAACAACAAAAAATCACATTTTGCATGGTTGTATACCAAGGTTCTAAGTAGAACTTCAATATGCAACAAAAAGAAAATGGAGTGAGATAAAAAAAACTGAAATAGTGTGTATTGCAGCATTACATTTTCTTAATTAAGAACAGTCATTAAGGACACTCATTCTGAATTTCTTTAAATATCTTGAGGGTTATGGAAGGGTTAGGTTTTTTTTTGTTTTTTGTTTTCCAAATTAAAGCTTTACTCAAAATATTTGTCTCACTTTACCCATTTCTTCTTGTTGAATATTTAAGTTCTACTTGGAACCTCATTAAGATCCAACCATTTACAATGTTAATTTTGTATATTAACATTTGTATATTTTGTATATTCAAATATATTGCTTACCGCTATAGAGCCCTTTATTGCATTCCACACCAAAGAGCTAGCTTCTGTAATGAAAAAAGAACAAGAAAAAAAGTAAGTAATGACAAATAAGTATATATTTTTGTGGAAAAATGAGAAGCGGGCAAGTTATAATGTATTTTCCGGACTATAAGTGGCACTTTTTTCCATATTTATATATTTTTTAAAATTCAGATAAATAATTACACATTCCGCTATGCGGGCTAATTGAGCAGTAGACAGAAAGTTTGGAGTGAGTGAGAAACTTGTGAGGGACTGGCGAAAAGCGGAGGTTGAAGAAAACAAAAAATGCTAATCATTGACAAGATAGTATTTGGGAATTTATTGATTCATTATAGAAATTGTGTCTGGATGTGTTGTGTGTCCTAGAGCTTGTGATGCATTAAAAAAGGGTGTGTGCAGCAGGTGAGAGGTGTGTGGCCTCCTACACTGCTCCACTCCTGTTAACCCTATTCTTTTTTATGTATTTATATATTTTCCTTCTGTTTGTGACTGTTGTTACTTTTGTTATTATAAGGGACTTACTGGTGAGTGTGTGAATGTGCCATAGGTTGATTGATGCTTTGATATTGAGGTAATGTATAAGATTTGTGTTTTCCATTACTAGATCATACCAATCGAGGTGTACAGTTTGTTGTGGTTATTGCCATGACCGACCCATCTCAACCTCATGATTTGTTAAAAATACACAAATGAAATAATACTAAAAATAAAAAAATAGTAATGATAACTGCGCCATTGCGATTGACTGCGGAATTGCGGGAAGCGAATGCAGAAATTGCATAAACTGTTCAAATTGCATAAATTGCTTAATTTGCATAATCTAATTTGCATAAACTGGTAAAATGCATATAATGTCATGTTGCATAAACTGCATAAAGTGGTAAAATGCATGAATGGGTTAATTTGCATAAACTCTTAAGTTGCATAAACTCTTAAGTTGCATAAACGGTTTAAAATGCATCAAGTGGTTAATTTGCATAAATTGTTAATATTGCATAAACTTATTAAATCCCATAAACTGGTCAAACTGTTGAAATGGCCTCAGTGCTTGATTGGCAGAAGCTGCACAAATGGCTGAAAGTCCTGGAGTCTCCCCATTGGCTGGATTCCCCCCATACACACCAATGCAAAAAATTTCAAACTCCCGTATAAAAAAACTGGAAAACTGCAGAAGGCCAATTTTTTCTCAAAACCCACAAGTTGCAGAAGCTGAACATGCACAAAGTGCAGAAATAGCATAAAATGCAGAAAAAAGTGCAGAAAAGCATGGATTTGCGGCAGCCCCATTATAAGTCAATGGGAAAAATCTCCGACATTTCGGCCGATTGCGGAAAAAACGTAAGTTGCAGAAGTCCCAAAAGTAATAGCACCCTTCTCCTCAACATGCGGAACATTTTGATGCATAACTTGCATAAATTGCACAAAGCATGAAGGTGCTGAAAGCTCTAGAAAATCGGGAAAAAGATGGAAGAGGAATAATAATAAAGAACATGAAAACCAATAATTGACTGCGGAAGAATTCCGCAGTCAATCAATAATAAATAAAAAAAATAAAAAAATAAGTAAAGTAAGAATGGGGAGAAAGGGGGAGAATACTGAGCTATTTATGGGGTGCTACGACTGTAGGAATGAGATAAAAGTGGACCAGGGTGTGTTGGCTGAATGGTCTGTGTCGGGCGTGGACTGTGTGGTATGGTTCTGTAGTGAGATGTAATCTAACATTAGGTGCTTCCATATGGTAATGTGTATTCTTTTTCCTTGATTTCCAGTTGAGAAGCATGACCTTTTTGGCGACAGTTAGCGACACCAGGAGATGTTTTGTATTGCATTGGTTGAGTGGTAGTGTGGATGTATCACCAAGTAGGCAGAGAGAGGGGGACATCGGGATATGGCAGCCCAGTAGTGTGGAGAGTGTTTGAGTGATTGTTTCCCAGAGTGACTGTACTGGTGTGCAGTGCCAGAGTGCATGAGTGTAGTCGTCCTTGCTTCCTTGTGTACAGTGTGAACATGTTTCTGAAGTGAATCCCATTTTAGATCATCTGTAGCTTGTGTAGTGATATCTGTGGAGTACTTTAAACTGTATAAGTTGTAGGTTATTGTTATTGGTCATTGAGTATATATTTTTACAAATCTGGGACCAGAAATCGGCATCGGGAGCAAATGCTAGATCCTGTTGCCATTTTGAGATTGGCAGAGCATGCGTGCTGTCTGTTTTTGAAAGTACTTTGTATATTTTTGAATTACATTTTTTAGGTGTGATATTTATGAATTTTGAGATTGCATGTGAAAGCTCGAGATTTATCGTTTGTGTTTTTAGTTTGTCTTGGATCAGTGTTTATTTCGTCGACTAAAATATTTAGTCTTAATTTTAGTCAAAGTGATATTTTTGACGACTAAAATTGGACTAAAACTAAATCAAATGTTTTTCATGAGACTAAAACTATGACTAAAATGTCCAGATATTTTAGTCGACTAAAATAAGACTAAATAAAAATGAAAGGGAGAGATAAAATCATCCAAACTTCTATTGAGCGTCTGAAAGAGCCTCAGATCATTTAAATTCTCTGCCAAAGGATCAGCTCTGAGCTTTGTTCATGTGGGAGAAGCTCCATGAAGCAGAGGAACAAGATTAAATATGATTATAATGAATATTATCAATGCAAAGTCGACTAAATTAGTCTTAAATTTAGTCGACTAAATTTACTTGCAATTTTAGTCGACTAAAACTAGACTAAAATTGAAGATATTTTTTTGACTAAAACTAGACTAAAATCGAATTACATTTTCGTCCAAAGACTAAGACTAAAACTAAATTATAATATGTTGTCAAAATTAACACTGTCTTGGATGGCTGAGCTTAGTTGTGAATATTCAAGGAAGCATTTGCTCCCGATGCCAAACTCTTTAACTAAGTGTGTGAAAGATGTAAGAGTGTTGTTGGTGAAGATGTGTCTGAGGTGAGTTATGCCCTTTTCTGCCCATGTGAGGAAATGTAGAGGTTTCTTATTACTTGTAAATTTACATTTACAAGTGGTTCTGTTTTAAGTCATCAAAGCTTACGCAATTTCCTGACTGCCTATAAATGTTCCCGCGCACTCGCACTGAGAAGAGAATTTCTGATGACCCCGCTCTGAAGGCCAACACACAAGAACGATTTGACGCGAAGCAAAAAAAGCCGCCTCTATGAGAGAACGCACACCGAGGTTCAAATTTGCTGCATTCAGACGCGGCGCCCCGGAGGAAAACACCGGCTTTTTACCCTTCTGCAGAAGCACAGACGTGTCTCGGGCCTGTGATAGAGAGATCGCTATAAACGTTGCTTGAGTAGCGGAATAAGAGAAAGCCTGCTTCAGCCAGAGCAGATGAAATCGTTAACCAGCAAAAAAGAGCCACATTTGCTCTCTCTTACAACAGTGACATACGTGTCTTATCTTAGGCTTGTTAAATGGCTAAATCACTTGTTTGAAGCACCGCACGGTTTGGTAAAAGCCTCTGAAGTGCCGTGATTACTATTATTATTATTTTTACCCGTTTACAGCACAAAACAGCACAAACGTAGCACAAACGATTGACATATTTTTCATTTAAATTTGAGTATGATAGGGGGCCAGGCTCTCGCTAATGGCTAATCCCGTTCAGCTCCGAGGACACAACGGGAAAATATAACCTAAAAGCTGCAACAAATTGGCCTTCCGCCTGGTGCAAAGTCTAAACCCCGCTCTCGTCTCGATGCAGAGCAATTTTAGCTTACACTGAGGAAGTTTATTGGCGCTCCTGAACGCAAGACCAACCCGTGACTTAAGACTATGCATGGTGGCGGCGTTGTTGTCACGAAGGGTTAGCGTGTGGTAAAAAGCCTGTTAAATGTCTAGCTTTGGGCAATTTAGACTGACCTTTCTGACCTTTTTTGAATAAAAAACATGCTTAAAACATTCTAGAATACTACTAGATTTCTAATACATTTCATGGACTCACCGCTCAAAGCTGTGCCATGCATCCAAGCCGTGCCGTGCATCCAACATTGACCGCCCGCGTGTTGTCTTGTTCCCGCTTTCTGCCTCCCGTCTTCTTCATTTCTTTTTCTGACAGTGATAGTAAACAGCGCCAACTTCTGGTGGTTGCCAAACTAATTTCTAACATGTGGAGTGTATGCCATTCGAACACTGGTCAGTAAAAGCGTTTACAATAAGTTGAAATGACCCCATTCAATAGTGTTTCTCAGTGAAACATAAATGATTCATTTTAAATGTAGATATTTATTTTATTTAGATTTAAAGAGGCACAATTTCCCTTTTTTTGTGGCGGCGTCTTGTCCGAAGAGCTCGTTGCAGCGTGGACTTTTGCAAAAGTGTTGGGGACCGTTCCAAGGCGGCTGGTTTTCCTCCGGACGCACGACCCATAGCCAGCTAAAGTTCTTCCTAGGGATGCACCGATACCACTTTTTCTAAAACCGATACGAGTACTTTGATTTAAGTACTTGCCGATACCGAATACCGATACGAGTACAAGGCATTTTCTTCAACATTCTTACTTTTTTCAAAGCAGATTGGTTTGTAATTAGTTCATTTACTCATGTGCATTTCCTTAAGTAAAGTAGGCGACACATTTAAGAGCAGTTATATTAGAATTGTGCTGATGCCATTTATTTATTTATTTTATTTTCATTCAATATAATTTTTATTTTTTATTGCACTGTCCATCATAGACAGAAAAGCCTATGTCCAAAAGCTCCCCAATGCGTGTACTTTAGTCATTTATGTATTTTTATTTAACAATAGTATTGAGATGTTACTTAAATGGTCTCTTTTCGTCTTTACTTCAGCTCCGTGTAGATTTTCTCGTGTGTTTGTAGTAACTTAGCGAGTAGCTACAGCGTTTTCATTTTTCTGCTGCAGCTCATTTTTGCTCAATATAAACATGCTGTATGTCTTTAATTTGGATTTTCTGAGGACTTTTTAGTCGCCGGGTTAGTTTTACAGATGAATAAACCCCTGGGCATAAAACAGCGTCAGAATGGCCAAAACCGCTACTAGCCGCGAGTTAGCAACGTTAGCCTGTATCTTGTAAACACTGCAGACACTGCAGCACTAACAACATTAAGCTCTGGTTAAATCCAGCACAGACTCTGATTTCGAGAGCGCAGTCTGTAATAAAGTCAGCTCTATGTGGAATATTGTATTTCCACTAAACAATTCTCCAGTTTGTTGCTATTTTCTCTCCTCAGCTGAGAGGTGCGCCTCGTAGGTGCGCTGGACGCACATCAAATGGTATCGGTTCCTGGTATCGGGACCTCATGAATGAGTACGAGTATGAGTACAAGCATGTGGTATCGGCCCGATACCCGATTCTGGTATCAGTGCTCCCTAGTTCTTCCTCCACTAACTATGCATGAACTCCATCAGCTCCTCTCTCTCCCACCAGTGCGGGCCTCAATGATGCGTGAGTTTCAGGATGCAGAAATTCCAAAGGTACAGCAGCACCTGTCCAGCCACTGCCTTCCTCCGCCATCTTTTTATGTAACATCAAATAGCTTTTACGTGTGCATTATGAGCTTTTCTCTTCTCTTCGTCTCCTGCTGAGCTGTGTCTGTCTGTCAGAATTCGTTGCCATGGGAAAACAATGTCTTCACGTGCTAAATGGTTATAGTCAATGAAGGAATCCTCTTAGATAATAACCATGTTTGAAGTGGTCGGACCGTTGCGGTGCTTAAATGCTGTTATGAAGCTCACAGTGAAAGCCAGCATCTGTGATGGAGGCCTGTCCCCAGAGGAGGTAAACACTGAAGGATGCAGCTTAGCAGTCACTTTGATGTGTCACTTCACTCAACCAGCCTACGGAGAATCAAACTGTGTGGCATTATCACCGCACTGAGACATGGGGTTGTGCCAAATGTTTAAAACTAATATATAATCAGTGACGGCTGGTGATGTAAACTCTAGGTGGGGCTATTGCACACCGTGTTAGGCATATGCAGTACATGTTTTACTATCGGATACACTTAATGTATTTACTGCTGCTCGTCAGACTTAGGGTGTATTCAGACCTGCACTGTTTGGTCCACTTTAAATGGACCAGGGTTCGTTTGGAACGCTGGTCCGGATTTTTCATTCAGGTGTGAATACAACAAACGAATCCTGGTGCGGATCAAAGAATCGGACCGAGACCCACTTTTTCAGGTGGTCTCGGTCCGATTCCAAACGGACTCTGGTGCAGTTCGTATCAGGTGTGAATATAAACCACTGTTGATCCGAAACAACTACGAGATACATGCGCCTTTTTGGGCTTAACAAGCCACCGTAGCAAGGCACCGTGGGAAAAATTATCCCTTTGCGGCTGCAAACGCTAATACAGGATGGATGCTACAAACAATGAGCCGTGGACAGACCTGGAGCCTCCTGGATATTTGGGCAGATGCACTAACCCAACTGCTAGAAAAGACACACAAAAATGCGTTCGTGTTTAGCGAGAAAATGAAGGAGAGGGGCTTCGAGCGTCTCCTGAACAGCCGCTGTGTCAAAGTGGAAAAAACGTCGCCAAACTTAAATGAAAGTACGAGACACATTAAAGAAGAGGAGTAACAAGACCAACAGTTTGCTGCTTTTAATGTTGTATCTGAAAATATAAGACCTTTCTGTTCACAAATAAGGTCAGAACATCACATCTGTACAAGCTTAAAGTTCAGCTAAACACTAAACTTTTCTAAATCCAAAAGAACAGGTAAAATGGACCACACATGACCATGAGGAACAGCACAAATGACACCCTGACAGATAAAAGCCAACTTTGTCTTTTTGATATTTATATGTCAGATTTTATATTTTGAAATCAAACAAAATAATGTTTGATTATTTTGGCCTTTTTAAAGTTATTTATGCATTGTATACTATTTTATTGTATTGTATTGTTGAGCCAGCTAACAGTTGCTAAGGGGCGGGTCTTTTGTGAAAGGGCATTTCAAATGACTTTTGCATCGTACACTTTTTTTTCTTCTTTCTTTTTTTTGCATAAGGTTAAGGAAGATACCACCTCATGACATCAGAAGGTGACTCAATCTCAATGTGCAATATCAAGCGCGCATTAATATAATAGAAAAGGAATTTCAAAAGAGGCCGTAAAGCTTGCTATTGAGAAAGTGTGTGGGAGAGTGTGTGTTTTCAGAATCTCTTTCAATATTTAATCCGAGAGTTTGAGTGGAGAAAGTGGCATAAAAATCCCAAGCACTCCCATCCCCTAATGTGCCCTCTGAAAGGGAATGATAGATGCATAATGTGGCCTTCTTCACACAGGAACCGTTGATTGAGTCTAGAGTCTGGGGTTAAGTCTCAGGCTGCAGTGTGAGTGAGTTTCAATATCAACACCTGTAGTAGTATCTTTTTTCCCCCGACATGATAAAGGTACCGTTTACCGTTAACCGTTTTGACTCTTTCAGTCTGTCATATGGATAGGGTAAAGGCGTAACGTAAAGTAAAGCAGTTCCAATAACACATTTCATTATTATATCATTCAGATGACACTTAAGTTTCCAGTTTATGAACTTTGAAAGTGCTCTCAACATTCATCCGTCAATCTGTCATCTATTCAACATTTGGACTGGCGCCCCCCTTTTATTATATTGAAAGCTGATAATGTTCTGTTGCTAATGTTTGTTTTGCTTTGTTAATGGGTTAAGGTTTTTAAATGGAGTTTGCTGTTGGGAACAGCTGCTCCTGGGAAGCACCCAAGCCCTAGTATGAGCCAGTCCTGAGAGGTTCTGAGAAGGTACATATTCAGAATGTTGTTGTCAAAGAGTAATCTGCTGTGGACTAATCTGGATGTTTTCTTTCACTAGTTTGGCCACTGTTGTTTAGTTAAGCTCTCAATTTGTTTTATTGTAAGTTGGGTTGCGCTCATGTAATATTGCAGGTCAACTTGTCCATTTGTACTTTTGAGCATTGTAGGCCTCCTGCCAAGCACCCAGCACCTAAGCTGACACACAGAGATTCTCTTCAGAGTTTTCATAAATAAAGTCTATTTATATCAAAGAAAAATAAAGAGATATTTTTGCCACAACTCTTGCCTCAGTTCATACTTGTGTAGTGCGGATTATATTAAACATCTATAAAGGCAGACACCAGATAAACCACGTGAGTAAACTCCTGCAGAGTCCAAATGTTTCTCTGCAATCACTCAGAAGACAAACACAAGGTGTGAGAGGTTATCTTATGCAGTTTAGAGAAAGTGGGTTGTCTTGCTGACAATCAGATGCAATGGACATTGCAGTAGAAATGAAGACTGAAAAAATGCTTCCAAAGCATTTTGAGCATTTTCCAAAGACAACATGAGGCAAGCTGTAAAAGAGAATAAGCTGCAAGTGAAATGCAAAACCTTAGAGAAGATACTCCATGACATTGAGGCAGAGGATTTAGTTTTGGAGGTCATATCAGCCATCCATATCCTTATCATGTCCCTACATGCCCATAAGACATGCAGAATTACATTTACAGTGAGAACATATACAGCACTACGTCTCCTTCTAACATTTCCTGTCACTGTAGCTTCTGGAGAGAGAAGCTTTTCAGCTTTGAAACTGATAAAGTCTTACCTCAGATCATCCATGAGCCAAGAAAGACTGTGAGGACTGGCACTTATATCAATCGAGTGCAACATAAGGAGGTCATTGAACATGGAAGATTTGGTCACTGCTTTTGTGCGAGCTAAAGTCTGCATGTGCTAAGTGTTGCTAAACCTCTTAATTTTGGATGGTTCTTTGACAAAATCCTTGTTGTACAATGTTGTTAAAATAGTTTGTGTTATACACCATTTTAATACTTTCTTTTAATTAATAAAAACACTGCTCTGCATAAAGAGAAAACAGTTCTTAAGAATGATAATAATAATAATACGAATAATTATACTTTTTCACCTTGTTTTTGCCTTGTTGACAAAAATATACATGAAACAAATTGGGTCATTCCCATCAACAATGCCTCAATGAAGACACTGTGTGTTTACTACACTCTAGAGGCCACTTTGTGTAGCGTACTACAGCCACTGCTAAAATGCACCAGAATACAAGTCCCATCTGAATTTGGGGCCTCACTTCACTCTTTTGCCTAGGACCTCCAAATATCTTGAAACAGCCCTGGGCGTAATAATACCTTAATGGCACTTGGACGTCTGCACAGTTAAGTGCTCCTAAGGTATTACACATAGGTCCCCTTTTTATCCACCATTCTGGCTCAGGTCCACCAGCAGCAGAGCAACAGTGTACGGTGGTCCACCAGACTTGCTGCCTCGGTTAGAGAACTGGGTTGGAATACAAGGTCTGGTCTTAGCTTGGGTCATATTGTATTGTCGACTAACAGAAGATTTTCAGTCCAAATTGGTGATTTTCTGTCCAACGCAGCTGCCCCTCTGACTTGTAGGTTACCCCAAGGGTCAGTCCTTGGGCTTGATCTTTTCTCATTGTACTTGTTGCCTCTTGGGTCTATTTCGCATAAAAAATAAAGTGTTGTTGCCTTTTTTTGCAGATGATAATCAAACATATTTGCCGTTGAAGCAGCACACAAAAAGGGGGGAAGTATAAGTGTAGGTAAAAATGGACGCTGTTTTGAAATCACTCCTGAACTCGTTTCTTCTCTTGTCAGTATTTAACTCAGTATGAGAGTTGACTTTTACTTATTTTATGCATCTATGCATTTTTGAGTACAGCGTTTTGGTTGACTTTGTTGTTCCTTAAATGCAATATAAATAAAGTTGGATTGGAATTTTGCTATTTGAGTGTTTTCTGTGTTTAATCTACTCTGCCTATCCACATTTCGAGGTATCAGGTTGGTATAATAGCCTCACTAGTATGTCTAATGCCAGCACCAGTGTTAAAATTCAAACTTGTGGGACTGCCTGTGACTGGAGTGAAGTCGCATCTTTCCATCGTATGTAAAATGCAAGTTCAGTGCTTAACCACCCCTTCAACTGGTGATGATCTTAAAAGTCTCAGTATCACCATTGACAGTATGACTGAGAACCTGAGAAATCTTTGTGCCCATTGCTTAGCAACTGTAAGATTGGCTACGTCAAAAATGCCAGTGCGTCGTGCCACTGTAATTGTCAGAGCTTTTAAGTGTGACTCTTAGTTAGAATTGCTGCAGAAGGACTGTGAAGGTTATGTGGAAGGAGTCCCAGTGCACATGTCCACAGTAATCACCAGACTTAAACACAAAGAACAGCGGACCCATCCCTTGATGCCACTGGATGACTCATAGGAGCTGTGTTTTTTTTTTATCTTAGCAAATAGAAACAGATTGATAGTATAACAACAACAACAACTGCACATTGCAGCTATGGAGCATGTGAGCGACTAAAAACTTGCCCAAAGATGCAGATGCTCCTGAATTTCATTAGAAAGCACTCTGGGATAGTTTTTGTTTGTCTAGCATTAAAAATGCTGCGAGACTTTAGAGTTAAGATACTTTTGCTTAGTGTGTGTCACCTAAATTAACATATTCCTGATAATGCAGTTTAAAACAAGCAACTGATTCCGACAAGGTAAATTATTGTGGTCAACAACAAAACTAGAACAGATAAATTGCATGAAAACCAATGGTGTCAATCAAAAAGGCTCACATCTGGAGTGAAATCAATCATTTACCCAGCAGAGGGCGCACAGTGAAGCCATTCAGCCGACTGCTGTAACCATAGTAACCACACACCAAAACACTTTGATGGAAACGCATGCAAATACATGTTTGTTATGTGTATTTTAGATAGATGATTTTATTTGATGGAAACGCAACTACTCCCAGGGTTAGACACAATATACATCAGGCTGGCCTTAAAATATCAAAACAATACATCAAAGTGCACGATGGCACAGAGGTTAGTGCTCATGCTTAGATAGAAATCCCCAGGCCAGATCTTGTGACTGGCGCAAGGATGTCGCAGTTCAAGGCGAGGCTCCGAACCTGCACGCACACCATGCATGCATGCAGGTTAACGTTTGCCCCCAATAGTCACTCTAAAAAACAGAGGTGAATACAGAAGAATAATGATAACAATCATACAACGAGCCTATTACTCAGACATGCAAACACAGATATAGTGAAAAAGGTGACAGTTCACGGGGCTGCGGCGGAACGCGCGTTTTGCAGGCATTTTTTAACAGAACACGTAGATTCTATGATTAATTAACTAAAACAATCCACTTAATTCAACACTAAACTTTCATGGCTTCAGTGGACAGAGAGAGTAAAGGATTTGTACATAATGTGAAATATTGTTACATTTTCGATTTTTAAATATACATTTTAAACTTTTATTGACTATTTATAGAAATATAACATACACTGCAGAATATGCCACCCTAAACCATACAAACTAAAATGGTATCAGTTTTTTTCTGGCTACAGTAGCTACTAAAAGCTTACAAATGGTTTGGCAGATTGAATAGTTGCAAGTCTCTTTGGACACGTTCAGTTTTAGTAAACTTGCCAACGTTAACATCTCTGATCAGCAGAAACCACGTCAAAACTACCCAATGACCACACGGTCCACCTGGAGAGGTCAGCCCTCTCCTCACTGACCACACGGTCCACCTGGAGAGGTCAGCCCTCTCCTCACTGACCACACGGTCCACCTGGAGAGGTCAGCCCTCTCCTCACTGACCACACGGTCCACCTGGAGAGGTCAGCCCTCTCCTCACTGACCACACGGTCCACCTGAAGAGGTCAGCCCTCTCCTCACTGACCACATGGTCCACCTGGAGAGGTCAGCCCTCTCCTCAATGACCACACGGTCCACCTGGAGAGGTCAGCCCTCTCCTCACTGACCGCAACCGCGCATCAAACAAGCGCAGAGCGCGCACAGAGCCACGGGCACCTGCCTGGTCAATTTAGCCTCACAGTAAATGTATCTATCCGTTAGCTTTATAGGCTAGCTTATAGATGCTCTCATGTTTCACGCGGCTGTTGTCAAATATGAAGCTACAGTCATCACAAAACTTGGATCAGTTTGGTGCTCAGTCTCCTGCACAGTTGCGCGCTGTCAGCGTAACTTTGTTGTGCAGACTGATGCATTAGCGCACTGCTAGCTACGAAGTAATTGCAGTAAAAGTTCACTTGTCGTAATATAAAGCGGTATAACTTTCACCTCAGTGTCAGCGCGATGTCTCATGCGGTTCATCGCCCTCAGTGGTGCGTCTGTTGGATCGGGGTTCGCAAGTAGGCGAGCCTACAGTCAGCCGGCGGATGCGGGCGGCTATTGCGCTGCTCAGGTGAAGTGAGAGAGCGAGCGCACGGGGGGCAGCGGGGCTCACTCAGCCTGGAGCTGGAGCCTCCTACGGCTGCAGCCACGGGGAAATGGCATATTTGGCGTAACAGCACCAGTGAACATTTTACAAGCCTCAGCCAGTGCAGTTTATTTAAGCAGTCCAACATTTACATGTATATACATGAATAAAGAAAAATGTATGTAACAGTAATAATATATATTTTAAATTAAAAAAATAATAAAATAATAATAATAATAACCCCTGGCATACGTGCTGCTGGCCAATGGAGCGCGACGTCTACACACGATGGCCATCTTGCCACAGGGAGCTCGCTCACTCATAACATTGTATTTTATGGAGCATGCACTTTTAAATAACCATAACTTCCTCAATTTTCTTCCGATTTTCAAACAGTTTGGTTTGTTATAAACCTCAGAGATGTAGGTATGACACTGCATACACGTTAATAACGTTTGTAAGAAACCAAACCATTTGTAAATTTGTGAAGATTTCAGTGAGATAATGAGGATTTGTGTTTGTGCCGATCACTCACTTACTTGAGCTCGCCAGAAAGCTTTCCTTTGGCAAAATGGCCGCCTGTTTTGTCTGAAGTGACTCTGCCTTAAGACATCTAGCCTTTATATATATCTATGACCGTACCCTTGTACTCATTTCGTAGAGAGGGTCTGGATCTTCACAATTGAGCTTCATTTTCAGGTGGGAGGGGTGAACTATTATTAAAGTTTGAAATGACTGGACCTGATTTTTGCTAGCGTTTGGCCGTGACGTATGTAATGCGCCCGAGTGAGTGAAGCAGCTAACATAACTCTATCATAACTCTATCATAACTCTATCGTAACTCTATCATAAATCTATCATAACTCTATCGTAACTCTATCATAACTCTATCATAACTATCATAAATCTATCATAAATCTATCATAACTCTATCGTAACTCTATCATAAATCTATCATACCTCTATCGTAACTCTATCGTAACTCTATCGTAACTCTATCATAACTATCATAAATCTATCATAACTCTATCATAACTCTATCGTAACTCTATCGTAACTCTATTGTAACTCTATCATAACTCTATCATAACTCTATCGTAACTCTATCATAAATCTATCATAACTCTATCGTAACTCTATTGTAACTCTATCATAACTATCGTAACTCTATCATAAATCTATCATAACTCTATCATAACTCTATCGTAAATCTATCATAAATCTATCATAACTCTATTGTAACTCTATCATAACTCTATCGTAACTCTATCATAAATCTATCATAACTCTATCGTAACTCTATAATAAATCTGTCATACCTCTATCGTAACTCTATCGTAACTCTATCATAACTCTATCATAACTATCATAAATCTATTATAAATCTATCGTAACTCTATCGTAACTCTATCGTAACTCTATCGTAACTCTATCGTAAATCTATCGTAACTCTATCGTAACTCTATCGTAACTCTATCATAAATCTATCGTAACTCTAACGTAAATCTATCGGCGTTACGTTTCGCTTTTAACAGCCAAGCCCCGGGCTTCCAATATGGCCGCCTGTTGATTTCAATGGCCTGTGCTCATTGGCGCAACGAGCCAGAAAAAATTCTTACTTCCGCGTTAGTTCCGTGTTCATTGGGCCCAGCGAAAATTTTAACAGCTATTATATGCTTGTATAATTTATACTATTAATTGTTATGGCCATATTAGTGGTCCTTTATCATTTCAAATAAAAAACACAAAGAAACCTGGATGTTTATTGCCCATGCCCATGATTCTCAGCGCGACGAGAGCGAGCATCGCAGCTCGGCAGCAGAGCGCAGCTCCACCGTATGCTGAGCAGGTCAACATCGGTCAGCCTAGTTTTTGATGTAATATAATATCTGCTCTTCACTTTTGGAACTGTTTTCCAATGTTTAGTTAAAGGTTAATTATACTTCTACAATTGACCACATGTCAAGTAAAATGTATATTCTCAGCACGACTAGAGCGAGCGGAGAATCAGCCTTGAGTTGAACAGCAGACCCAGCTCGCCAAGTGGCCTACAGCCCAACGCATATAACGATCTGCACTGTTTTCCCATGTTTAAAAGACACAGTCAACTTTTATTATTCACCATTATGACAAAGTCAATGTCAGTTTATACCTTTGTAAGTTTTAAAGAGGGGGTATTATGCTTTTTTCAGCCACATAGCACCAGTCTATAGCACACTACAATGATGACGAAACCTTCTGTTGGTCTGTCAATGCAGTAAATTAGAAGAACTGCCTTGTATAAAATTGCTCTTTCAAAATGGCGGTAGCAAATGACTTGAAATAGGCCTCTGTCTCTTTAAGAACCTCTGACCCTTTCCGACACGCCCCCTCCACACGCTGTCTGTGGCATCACAACAACACTGCGCTCGTTGTCTCAACAGTATTGAAACTACGATCGGTGCATTTTAATTTTTATTGTTGGAAAGGACCTACTGTTTATCACTTTGTTAACAATGGCCACACAGGATATTATTTGAAGACGAACCTTCCACACCGGACGCTTGGAAGGGGCTCTTGCCTGAAAAATAACTGCTGTTTGGAGGCTATCTCTTTGCATCTGCCATGCCCTATGGATCTCTAACTATACCCCCATGGACGACACCAGGATCTGCAGGAGCCCATACGATTCAAAAGACGGACATTATCTGTGCAGGTGGACAATGGTTTTTCGAGGTTACCCGTTAGCTTGTTATAATCGACTACAGCTCATTGTTGATGAAAAGTCTGTAATAAACCACAAATGTGTAAAGCCAGGCTCATTGTGTGATCATCGTAAAGGCTGCTTCGAGTAGTTGCTGCTTTGTTGACGTTATTTGTGCATAATATGCTGCCTGTTTTCAATGAATGTTGTGAAGGTGAAGGTTGTTAGCTTTTCGCGGCTAATAGTGCCTTAGCTCCGGGAGAAAACCACTCGGCTACGACTCACTGTAGATGAAATGTGAGCAATAAACTACACAATCAACAAGCCAGGCTCAGTGTGTGATCATCGTAAAGGCTGCTTCGAGTAGTTGCTGCTTTGTTGACGTTATTTGTGCATAATATGCTGCCTGTTTTCAATGAATGTTGTGAAGGTGAAGGTTGTTAGCTTTTCGCGGCTAAAAGTGCCTTAGCTCCGGGAGAAAACCACTCGGCTACGACTCACTGTAGATGAAATGTGAGCAATAAACTACACAATCAACAAGCCAGGCTCAGTGTGTGATCATCATAAAGGCTGCTTCAAGCAGTTGCCTGTTTTAGTGACGTTTTCAATGCATAATATGCTGCTTGTATTCAGTGAAATTTCCCGTTAGCTTATCGCGGCTAGCTTGTTAGCTCCGGGAGAAAACCACTCGGCTACGACTCACTGTAGATGAAATGTGAGCAATAAACTACGAAATCAACAAGCCCGGCTCAGTGTGTGATCATCATAAAGGCTGCTTCAAGCAGTTGCCTGTTTTAGTGACGTTTTCAATGCATAATATGCTGCTTGTTTCAGTGAAATTTCCCGTTAGCTTATCGCGGCTAGCTTGTTAGCTCCGGGAGAAAACCACTCGGCTACGACTCACTGTAGATGAAATGTGAGCAATAAACTTCCAAATCAACAAGCCTGGCTCCGTGTGTGATCATTGTTAAATGGTTCTTTATGTGTGTGGTGGTTTTATTGACTTTATGTGTGCATATTTCTCGTTTCCACGTGATGACTCGAGGTTTAGCTTAGCATTAGCTTTCTCCGGAGGCTCTGTGCATCATCAAGGCCCAGCGCAGAACCAGACACTGAAATAAGCGTTCTTGTCACCGGTTTTAATCCTGGGTGTTTAGGAAACAGAAACACTGATGTGTGTCTTTGTAAAAGTCTGCTGTGGCTCCGGTTCACAACACATGAAGCTAATCCTCCATGATGACTCTGTTTACATCTTAGGGCTAGACACTGCGGGGAGGGGGTTCTGCTGAGGGGCAGTGGTTGGTTACTCGGCTGGTGACGAAAGGTCGGAGGCGTATCCTGGAGGTCGAGGGCGTTCCCTGAAGGAATCAGGCGTTTTATCCCTAAAATGGCTGCCATCAGAGTTTCTACAGATTACTCGAAAATACGTGAATGTGCCAAGGCAACAATTCAGGCATGGTTTTAATGAGGGAATGACTTAATAACATGATGTAAAGCTTGAAAAAGTCGATTTTGCATAATACCCCCCCTTTAAACAACCGCAATTTTGTACAACGCAGCATTTGATCCATTTAACTTGAGGTGACATGAACATAAACATGAAATGAACGAGATCCACTTTCAGACTTAGTGTCCATCCATCCATCCATTTTCTTCCGCTTTATCCGGGGCCGGGTCGCGGGGGCAGCAGTCTAGGCAGAGATGCCCAAACTTCCCGATCCACACACACCCCCTCCAGCTGTTCTGGGGGGTCCCCGAGGCGACACCAGGCCAGCTCGGAGACATAGTCCCACCACCGTGTCCTGGGCCTTCCACGAGGCCTTGTCCCACTAGGACATGCCTGGAACACCTCCCGCGGGAGGCGACCAGGAGGCATCCGGAACAGATGCCCGAGCCACCTCAGCTGGCTCCTTTCGACGTGGAGGAGCAGCGACTCTACTCCGAGCTCCTCCCGGGTAACTGAGCTCCTCACCCGATCTCGGAGGGTGCGCCCAGCCACCCTGCGAAGGAAACTCATTTCGGCCGCTTGTATTCGCGATCTCGTCCTTTCGGTCATTACCCAAATCTCATGACCATAGGTGAGGGTGGGAACGTAGATCGATCGGTAAATCGAGAGCTTTGCCCCCCGACTCAGCTCCCTCTTCACCACGACAGACCGATACAGCGACCGCATCACTGCTGACGCCGCACCGATCCATCTGTCGATCTCACGCTCCATCCGTCCCTCACTCGTGAACAAGACCCCGAGATACTTGAACTCCTCCACTTGAGGCAAGGACTCCCCACCGACCTGTAGAGGGGAAGCCACCTTTTTCCGGTGGAGAACCATGGCCTCAGATTTGGAGGTGCTGATCCTCATCCCGGCCGCTACACACTCGGCTGCAAACCACCCCAGAGCAGCTGAAGGTCCTGGTTCGTTGGAGCCATCAGAACAACATCATCCGCAAACAGCAGAGATGAGATCCTGAGGCTCCCAAACCGGACACCCTCCGGGCCCTGGCTGCGCCTAGAAATTCTGTCCATAAAGGTAATGAACAGAACCGGTGACAAAGGGCAGCCCTGGCGGAGACCAACACGCAGACTTAGTGTGCAAATGTTTAATATAATAGATCCATGGTAAATGCCCTGTACAACACAATTACAGTTTTACCTTATTCTGTTTTATTTTAATGTAATATTTTCAGTACATTTGACCTTTTCTGTGTCTTGTTTGGCATATTGACTTTTCTTTTACACACCATCATTAAAAATATCAAGTATTTGTTGCTATAATGCTTTATAGCAACAAAACATGCTATAATGAATTTGCATGGACACACTGAAATGTTATCTTGTTTTTTTATGTCATGTAACATGTAATCAAAGTGCGCATATGTAGAAATGTGCATTTTTATGGATGGAACATGAGAACAAGAATCATTGCAATTTGTATAATCATAATTATCAACAATGGCAAAGTGATTAAAACCATCCTCTACTTATTAGGCTGGCAAGATCTAATACATTACATTGTATTTCACAACATTTGCAGTTTAGCAATATATCACAAGTAAATCAGCAGTAGAAAAGAGTAGAAAATTGTACAGTTGTGAGTAGTGTTATTTTAAATAATTTTACTGTAGCAGAATTGCAAAATTAGTTGAAAAAAACATTCTGGTAAAATAAATCACCATCAGCATTTATGTCAATTGTCTATGGCATTGTCACAGAAACTAATAGATGTAATTGAAATGCAATGAAGCTTTTTTTGTACAACATACAATAAATGAATGATCTTGCAAAACAGAAAACTGCCGCAATATATTTGCAGAATAGGCCTAGAACACTATACACAAAAAACAATCACTGGGTTTTGCCCAAATTGTACATTTTATTGATTTACACCCGATGGTAGCAGTTGAAAAAATAAATGGTAATCCTCTGCACTCTGAAGAACACGTGGTATTAGCTTCATTTCCAGAAGTGCCCGTAATATCTTCCATGACAAAGTGAAAAAGAATAATGCCCAAAGCTGTTATCTACTGAGCTACAAACTCAGCCCAGACCACCTTAAGTTCTTTTCTCCGCTGTCAGAGCACAGAGTAGATTCAACGACAATCCCAGACTGGGACAGGTCTCCTACTGGACAATACAAACATCTCAGGTATAACACACGCATTCTCACATAGCTTTAACGGTCAGAGCACGACTCTTCCAACAAGAAACCAAGGAGTAACTGCAGGTTGTAAAGAGGCAGAGAGTTTAAAAGCAAAATCTGTTAATCTTCGAAGAACGCCGGGTGTTTCCAGCTACTGCAGTTCTTTCTGACAGCAACAAGACTTTGTTCCTAGGGCTGCATGTTGGTGAAAATGGCAACTTCAATACTGCACCATTAAGCTAAAAGAGAAACAGAAAAATGACCAGAGAATAGGTTAGCCATGACACAGATAATCAAAGTTGGTCCACTTTGATAACTGCGTATGTGCAGTTGAGCAGCCTTTACTGTCTGAAGCACGATACACCTTTATTTTGTTAACTTGAATACGTTCCCTTACATTTGGCAGAGTGTAGTGATTTAAGAAGTTATAGCTTGCATGAGGAAGCACAATTAGAAAAGTCTACCTTGTGTTTTGCATCTTTCCTGTCGTCCCGTCACAGTTGGTTTGTCTTTGTCTGGTCTTGTGTTGCCAAGGTGGGGCTTTAAACTGAGACAGGCCATTTTCTGTTTAACATAAGCAGAATATGCTGTGGATGATAAAATAGTTTATTTTGGTGAAGTTGGGTCAACAGTAGTAGATTTGAATGTGACCTAGATGCAATGTCATTTTGATTTACTTTCTACCTAAATTATTTAATTACAAAGCACAACGACAAACATATTGGCTATCATAACATTGACACACAATACTAGAACAGTTTCTTTGCTTTGTTGTGAACAGACCACTCGACACGCCTGTGTTGTATTTAGCCTCTGTTCTTTCCAACACTGCCATGAGCACCTCAGTGCAGCCAGCGGAACAGGAGACGGTATAAGAGTCTGGTCTGCCCCGTGAGGAGGAGATGGGTGACCGGACACAGCCATCAGCAGCATCTGCTCAATATAGGTAGAATTACTGAGCAGCAACTTTATTACAGTTTTATTTGTGGCTATGAAACACATAACAAACTAACTGAAGTAGTAATAGCTGATCACCAGTTAGTAAAGAAGTTCATACAAAGCCGCACCTTCCATATTCGTAGTGGACACAGATCCTGCAGCAGACTCCTCTCTGCAGCAGAACAGCCTCAGTGAAGAAAGAAAAAACATATTGTCAACCTTATTATACTAGAGTTCACATTTCTGGATCACAAGACCAGAATGAGAATTATACAGATCTCTACTGTGCAATTATATGTCTACTACATGTAATATAATCACCAGTCTTGTTACATTAGTGAACAAGTATGATAGCATGAACACGTTTGTTTTGTAATTTTAACATTACTGTTGTCTCTGTTCTCTGACCTTTATTTTTGTCTTGCTTTGCTAAAACAATGCGTAGAAAGACATGCAGTGACCAAATATTAACACCACTTTTTATTTTCGTCTTTCAGGTAACAGCGAGGCTGCGCGTGAGATGCATTCATGGACCGTAAGAAGTGCGGGAAAGGCGAGTTTTTCACAAATGCGCGGAAAAACCGGACACATAATTTGCAGTCTGATACACTTTGCTTGCGCCAGAGGCCTCAGGCCGGAATACTTTAAGCCCTGCATAAACTATCACGGTGAAAGTCATCATAGCAGAGTATAGACCCAGCTCCCAACCCAGCTTTGAGAATAGATTAACGGCGATATTTTTTTTATCGCGCGATAAGAGTCTCGTGTTAACGCAGCACGTTAACGCCGTTAACGGCCCACCACTAATCATTTTACATTTTCAGTGAAGGTTCTTGAGTGGTCTTCTGTAATTGAACTGTGGAACGTTTCGTTTCTATTAACACATCAGTTGCAACTTTTCCAAAATCCCGCAACTTTCCCGCAACTATTCCAATAATCCGCAATTTCCTTTGCAACTTTTCCTTAACTCCGCAACTTATGCGAAACTAAAGTGAGTTTCTGATCATTTAAATATATTTGACTCGTTATATTTTCACGTATATGTCCAGCGCCTCAGACTGAAGGACTTTCACATCTGCTCCGCCTCCTCTCTCTCTCCTGGGCCTTTACAGTGTGAGCCTCTGTGAGCTCCTACCGTGGATCTCCTACCGCTAGTACTTAATTTGATCCCCGGCAAATGTTCCGGAACATTTCCCGTGTTTTGGCCTGTTCCCCCAATCCATCAAATCAGACCAAAAGTGTTCATGAAAATACTAATTTTCAAATTAAGCACTGCCTACTGTCCAAGTTGCTTCTCTGCTACTGGATCTTTATTTGGCGATATAGGCTTTATCTGACAGATAAACGCTGCGTGTGTGTTCAGACGCTTCTTTCCCCTGTGATGCGGTGGCGTGTGTGTGTGTGTGAGGCGCTGGTGCTTTTACTGCGTGACACACAGCTCTGTTGAACCGAAGCCGAAGCTCGATGTCCATGTGTGAAATAAACACACATTTGTCCTTTGTTCTGTTCCCCTCAGATTCTCATGCATGGCTCTATCTTATCAGATTTGTGTGGAGTCAGACCCTGCGCCCACAGCCTGTTAGCCCCGCCCACTTTTGGTAGATGAGCGGAAGAGACAAGAGGGGAGGGGCGCAGGTGTTTTTTTTTTTTTTTATGATACAATAACTATCTAAAATAACAGATATTTTAAGTCTTTTATTATTAGTCTTTTATTCTTATTCTTTGGTTAAAACTTATGTCAAATACAAAGAAAAGTTAAATTTTATCTAAAAATATATTGTTTTAAGCAGAAAAAAATTGCAACTTTTCATCGCAACTTTTGGAAAAATGGCCCGCGAAATCAGGAATTTTACCACGCAACAATCACAAAAAATGCCCGCAAAATCCTGGAGGGACTGCTCAACAGTACTTTTTTCGATACCTGTTATTTTAATTCAATAAAAATTAACACTAATCATTACTCCTTATTGTAAAGATTAGGTCCTGCATTTGTTTTCCAGGGGAAGGTTTATATGTCGAGGCCCTTAAAGGTTAACCTGGCTAACACCAGACTGCTGTGCAGCTCGAATCATTTCGAACTGCACAGCAGCCTGGGGACCATGGCCGAAATTTTCGCATGGATTTGGGAACCAATCACAGAACGAGGAGGGACCGCAAGACGATGACAAGCTATTCGATATACAGATGCTTGTAGTTTATTTACGGATTTTAAAAAAAAGTTTATTTTCGTATCAAACATGACAGCAGCAGACACGACACTATTTTTCGATCAAGCTTTAGGCCGTGTTCTAAATAGTTTAGCTCTAAAGTTTACAGCGGGTACGTCATACGTCATCAGATACGATTGGCTGTGGCTACGTGCAGACGCATGATAGACATTTGTAGCGCCCAATTAACGGCTGTGGACGATCGTAAAGCACACCTCTCCTGCGAGAAAATGAATTGGTGGTCCCCAGACTAAATATCACTTGTGATTTTAGTCTGGCGTTAACCAGGCTATTTAAAGGTCCTATATCATGCAAAATCGACTTTTTGGAGCTTTTAGCCATGTTGTTTTGCTATTTCCTCATAAAGAATCCCCCCAGAGTGGTTTTTGGCTTCATTCACGCAGTTCTCAGTAATCCTCCTGAATCCTGCTCTCTGAGCAGCTGCTCCACCCTCTGCTGTTTTATAAAAAAAATTTTTTTATTAAAGTCAATTTACAACAATCGTCAAAGACGAGACATCTGGAAATAGAGAGCTCATGTCAAAACAACACAATACAAATAAATAAATTATAATAAGAAAATAAATGAATAAACAAAATGTTCATTTAGTTCGCTTCAGGGGTTTTCATTGAAGAAGTCTTTGTAACAGTCTTGGAGTCGTGAGCTTTTCTTATTCATTACATACAACAATGAGTTCATACATTTTTCTACATTACTTAAACATAGGGAGAGATACAATTGTGACTTCAAAAACTTTTGTTTTGTGAATAAAAAAAGGACCAAACAGAATGAAAAAATTCACTACATAGTGAAATGATTTCGTGGTTGTGTTATCTTCAAAATAGCAAATAATATCTTTTAATGTAAAACAATGACTCTTTTGACAATTCTTGAAAATATAGTTACTTCAATTCAGCCCAAAATGTTTGAACAATTTTACAGAAGAAAAACAAGTGCTCAAAAGTCTCTTCCTGTGTTTCACAGAAAGTACAGAATTTATCAACATCTGCATACCTTGAGACCATTAAGTTGACAGAATAGATTTTGTGAATGATCTTAAAATGAACTTCCTTCATTTTGTTTGTTATACAGTATTTATAAGGTAATAGCCAGGTCTATTTCCTCTATCAAGGGGTTCCAAAAACATTTACCTCTAGGGGTGATTTTATATGGTGATTATTGCATTTTCTATCAAGTTAATGCCATTTAAGGTGAGCACAATAGAGCTATCACCAATGTTGTTGATGTTGTAAAAGGATAAATGGCATTTTATAAGATGGAGTAACTCTGGAGGGATGGCTTTGATCACAGAGTTGTATTCTCTAAATTGAATAGGAAATTCATACTTCATCATAAAGTGTTCATAAGGTAGAAAAGAACCGTGTTCATCCAATAGTGAAACAATCTATGAATATTTTTTTGGAACTATTTGGAAAAAAAAAAAAAAAAACGATTTCTTATTATAATGTGTTCGTTGTTCCACAGGGAATATTTATGTGGCGAGAAATTATGATTAAAGCACAGTTTCCAAGCAAGCAGACATTGCTGGTGAAAGTTAGCCAATGTAACAGGAAGTTTTGTGGGCGCGTAATTACATGTTAAAAGAAAAGAAAGTCCACCAACTGACTCAAAAATATAATTGGGGATAAAGTACCAGATAGATTCTGAATTTGCAAGGCATCTTTTTAACCAGTTAATTGTATTTACAGTATCGGAAAACTCTAAGGGCCCGATCTTGTGCATCAAAACGGAGACGCTAGCGTGACATTTTGCGCCCAGTAGGAGCACTTTGTGATCTTGCCACTCCAGACTTAGCGCATTTAAGTGGGAGGACACACAGATTTTCCTCCAACCAGATCGACTCCGCGTCCAGGAGAGTGGTTGTGTGGGGTGAACATGTGCTTTTGTTTTGCTTCGCGTTCACGCCAAGCGCGGCCGATCCACGCCACAGCGGACGCTGTAGCTCTTTTTCTCTCGAGACGTGAACATCGTTTAGCTCACGATGGGGTAAATAAAGTTTATAGTTTGACCTGTGAGAGCCTAAGGCTTAAGAAAGAACGCAAGACAGCGCAATGTAAACGAGGAAGTGAATGTCAGCCGTGTTTCCATCAGTGCAGTCACCTCCTCTTGTGACGCCCCCTCACAGGTGGCGGAGGCAAATGGCACATATAGCGCCGCCACTCCGAAAATAATTTGCCAAGAGCCTGCGCCGCCCCGTGCGCCGCCACAAGATCTGGCCCTAAAACTTCTAGCCCTCCTTCCACTTTTGCATTCGAGAGTACAGCCTTTTTGAGCTTATGCGGTTTATTTTTCCAAATGAAGTTTAAATTGATTGATTAATTTCCTTGGATATGCGTTCATCTACACATAATGACAATAAAGGATAAACAAAGCAAAACAGACCCTCTGCCTTGGACAGAAGAACTCTGCAGTACAAAGTTAAATCTCTCTGAAGCCAGAGGTTAAATATACTTTTGGTTTTAACAATTCTATGATGAAAGTTTAATTGTTGTCTAGTTGCCTTGTTTCTTGTAATTTGAATACCCAAATATTTAACAGACAGGAATATTTTCTAGAAATAGATCTCACAACTATGAATTGGCATCAGCTCACATTTGGATACATTGAGTTTCAAGCCTGAGGCCTTAGTGAATTCTTCAATTAATGAAATAGCATTCTGCAACTGATTTTTATCTTTCAAAATAGAGCTGTGTCATCAGCAAGTTGTGAAATTCGTATTTCTCTATTGAAAATCGAAATACCCGTCAATCCCGGACTACTGACAATATTTATAGATAACAATTCAACAACCAAAACAAAAATGAAAGGACTTATCGGACATCCTTGTCTTACACCACGTGTTATATCAAACCTTTTAGTAGTGTTGTAATTAACAATAACAGAGCTATTGATGCCATTGTATAAGATATCAACCATATGTGTAAATTGAAATAACTTAAGACATTCTCGAATAAATCTGTGTTCAATGGTATCAAAAGCTTTGTAGAAATCCACAAACAAGATAAATGCGTCTGAATGTACATTGTCAGAATAATCCAATAAATCCAATACTAAGCGAATATTATTACTAATGTGGCGACCTTTAATAAAACCACACTGGGTTTCTGCTATAATTTTGTTTAGATCTTTGTTCAGTCTATTGGCATACACAAGGGATAATATTTTGTAGTCTGTTGTTAAGAGAGTGATGGGCTTCCAATTTTCTATCAATAAAGTATCTTTATCCGCTTTTGGGATGAGTGTTGGAGTCAATTCTCCTTCATCTATGCACTGTTTGTACATATAAAATAGGGGTTCTTTAAGAGTATCCCAAAAGTGCAAAAAGAATTCAACTGGCAGACCATCAATTGCCGGAGCTTTTCTCTTTTTCATTGAAAACAGAGCTTCTTTAATGTCATTTAGAGTCGAATCTGAATCACACAATTCTTTAAAACTATCACCTATTACTGGACAATATTGTCTTATTTTACTAATAAACTCTAGGCAAATTTAAACTTTTGAATCAAATTCAGAAGTGTACAATTTACTATAAAATGGCCACGTGATCAGAAATCACTTTTGTATCTGTGGTTAATGTGTCATTAACCTTAAGAGCAGACAAAGATTCATGTTTTCCATTTCTTTTTTCAAGGGCAAAAAAGTAAGAGGAGTTGGTCTCCCCTTCCTCGATCCATTTAGCTCTGGACCGAATATATGCACCTTTTGCTAAATCTAAATAAAACTGATCCAGTTTTGATTGTATTTCTTTTAATTCAACCTGTTCCAGTTCAGATATAGAGTTTCTAGAAAGGAGATCATTTATTCTCTCAATTAAATCCATCTCTTTTTGTTTTTTTTAGTCTTTTAAGATTTTTACTTCTTTGTATTGCAACTGTTCTCAGCTTATATTTAAAATATTCCCACTTTTGCTTGTGATCACCATTTTCAATGTCTAAAAATATTTCACTTATTAGCCTTTTAACCTTTTCATTGAACTCCTCATCCTGCAGAAGGGTATTATTGAATTTCCAATAGCCTCTTAGTTTGGGCTGGTGCAATTCACCACATAGTTCAAGTGTAATTTGCATATGATCTGATAAAGGAGCAGAAGAATGAGAAACCTCTTTGAGAAGATAAAGGCTAGCTGATGAAATCAAAAACAAGTCAATTCTTGACCTTAAAGATAAACTTCTATTAGACCAAGTAAAATCATTTTTATCAGGGTATAAGAAGCGCCAGGCATCAGTGAGTGATAAATCAAAACATAGTTTTGCTATGTTATTCCTCTGAAGTACTTGAACAGTTTTTGGGGGAAATCTATCTTTTGTTTCATCTGCACATTCATTAAAATCACCAGACTTTGCATATTTTTGTAACAACTCATTTAGTTTGTATGTAATTTCGGAGAAGAGTGTGCTGTTATGAGAATGTATATTATGACCATATATATTACAAATAATAAAAATTAAGTTATCCTGTTTGATTGTAATAACAATCCATCTACCTGTATCTGCTGTAAATACTTCAATGACATCTCCTTTAAATTTATGTATCAAAATGGCTACTCTTGCAGAATGATTTGAGCCATGACTGAAGTAAATATTATTACCCCACTGACTCTTCCAGAATTTCCCATCAGCGTCATTTGAATGAGTTTCTTGAAGCAGTATAAACTCAGCATCACTTCTTTTAAGAAATAAAAACAATGCTTTCCTTTTAGTTGCATCACGAATAACATTCGACATTCAGTGAAGTTACATTTAAAGATGATAGTTGAACCATAAAAGAACACACACACAAAAAAAGAGCTCTCTTTGAACCAGTAGTTAGAACTTAGGCTTGCTTTAGTTCCAAGAACGAGAATGCAACAAGACAACCAAAAAAAAGTTGTATCATTTTGTGACCAAGCATGAACTTTCAAGTAATACAATACAATACAATAACAATTGCATAAAAAAATATGCCAGAATATTTGCTTGTATGTTAATAGGCAGAGTACTGAAATATTATATGAAATAATAAGTTGAGGCAAAAGAACATGCACCTATAATATTATTTCAGTGTTGCCAAAGGCATAAAGATGCTGGAGAGTGGGATAAGGCTACGTTTTGCACACCAAAGACATTACTTCAAATCCCAGTGGAGAATCTTCTTCCCATCGATCAGCGCGAAAGGGCCGATGAGGGTGGCTTTCTTCCCTTCTTTCCTGGCTTTGTCCACCAGGGGCCAGAGTTTCTCTCTTGCAAGTCTGTCCTCGGGAGACAGCGCTTGAGTGAGACGAAGCCTTCCAAACAGCATCAAGGATACGGCGAAGAGCAAACAGGATGATGACTGGTCTGTTGGATCCATCCGATCTCTTTGGGCCAAGACGATGAGCGATAGCCACGCCATCCTCCAGGTAAACTTGCAAACCGGGAGCAACTTTTCCTAGGACGCTGATAACTTCTTTCCTCACATCTTCATGCTCATTTTCTTTGAGCCCATGTAGTTTTAGCGTAGTTCCCGGTGCGTGTTGGTCTCCGCCAGGGCTGCCCTTTGTCACCGGTTCTGTTCATTACTTTTATGGACAGAATTTCTCGGCGCAGCCAGGGGCCGGAGGGTGTCCGGTTTGGGAGCCTCAGAGTCTCATCTCTGCTGTTTGCGGACGATGTTGTTCTGTTGGCTTCAACGAACCAGGACCTTCAGCACGCACTAGGGCGGTTTGCAGCCGAGTGTGTAGCGGCCGGGATGGGGATCAGCACCTCCAAATCCGAGGCCATGGTTCTCCACCGGAAAAAGGTGGTTTCCCCTCTCCAGGTCGGTGGGGAGTCCTTACCTCAAGTGGAGGAGTTCAAGTATCTCGGGGTCTTGTTCACGAGTGAGGGACGGATGGAGCGTGAGATCGACAGACGGATCGGTGCGGCGTCAGCAGTGATGCGGTCGCTGTATCGGTCTGTCGTGGTGAAGAGGGAGCTGAGTCGGAGGGCAAAGCTCTCGATTTACCGATCGATCTACGTTCCCACCCTCACCTATGGTCATGAGATTTGGGTAATGACCGAAAGGACAAGATCGCGAATACAAGCGGCCGAAATGAGTTTCCTTCGCAGGGTGGCTGGGCGCACCCTCCGAGATCGGGTGAGGAGCTCAGCTACCCGGGAGGAGCTCGGAGTAGAGTCGCTGCTCCTCCAAGTCGAAAGGAGCCAGCTGAGGTGGCTCGGGCATCTGTTTCGGATGCCTCCTGGTCGCCTCCCGCGGGAGGTGTTCCAGGCATGTCCTAGTGGGACAAGGCCTCGTGGAAGACCCAGGACACGGTGGTGGGACTATGTCTCCGAGCTGGCCTGGTGTCGCCTCGGGGTCCCCCCAGAACAGCTGGAGGAAGTGTGTGTGGATCGGGAAGTTTGGGCATCTCTGCTGAGACTGCTGCCCCCGCGACCCGGCCCCGGATAAGCGGAAGAAAATGGATGGATGGATAGTTTTAGCGACCATCTCCAACTGTACCGCTTGCACTCTGCCACCGCTGTTTTAAGAAGCCGGTTCTCCTCCTTCAGCTTCTCAATCTCAGACTGCGCATCTTTTATATTCTTCCCGTGACGGTCAACATCCACCACAATCCGGGCCACCGTAGCTGTCAGATTTGCCATTTGTTTGAACGTATTTTCCGTTGTTGCTTCAATGGCTGAAACCTTCTGAAAAGTTTCATCTTGTTTTCTGGACAGCTCCTTCAATGACGCTATAACATCAGCAAGGCTAATTACCTTGTTATTAGTGCCATTCCCGTTGCTATCGCTCTTTTTCCTTTTGTGGACAGGTTTCACAGCTGCGTTCACAGGTGTATTCTCGTTGACATTTACAACACCCTGAGCTGTATTCTCTCTGGTTTCCATTTCTTCTGTGGATATCTCCACCGCTGACTTCTGCATTTCACAGTTTCGTTCCATTTTGCCGTCTTGGTTGAGGTTAAAGCGAGCCGGGAAAAACCTAAAGCTAGCTTCTTGACTTTTTCCTCCTTTTTCCCGCGTCTCAATAAAAAGTCAGTTTTTCCTCACCTCAAGTGAAACTTTGGACCAAAAATGTTCCAAAGAGTTTTCGTCACTTAAGTTTTCAGTATTATCAGGTCACAGTTCCATTTTGTTGTCCTATTGCGAATTCGCAATTTAAAGACAGGGGAGCATCGCTGTCGTCCTGTCAAGCGGCCCCCCAGCCCGGTTCTCTCCGCCCTCTCCTGGTGAACGACTGACTTGCTCAGTTGTGACGTCACAGCGGAACGAAAGTGCTCGGCGTCTGTAATGTAATGTCTTAATTCTATGCTTACGGCCTGATTTTAATTTGTAAAACAGCTTTTTCATTATTTCCGTTGTAAGAAAGAAATAAAGGAGAGAAAAAAAGGATGTGCCTGAGGTGCTTCCAGGTCAGCTGAGGCCAAAACAAACACATCCCCTGAGCGTCTGAACAGACGTCATGTTTGCGCTGCAGCTGTGAAGATGGAGCTCATTGTAACTTATTCTGGACACACCTGTTCTTTTTTCTTACCTAACGATAATGTCACAGAGAAAAAGAAGCACGTTTGGCTACGAGGACTTTATTCAACCTTCCTAAAGAAGAGGCCACTTCCACAGCTGAAGCACCACAGACATGTCCCTTTTTAAGTCCAGTTTAAAGACTCATCTTTTCAAACTGGCTTTTAGTACTTAGAACGCACTGCATGATGTCTAGGATGCATTGTTTTTTATGTTTCTGTGAAGCATTTTTGTCTTCTAGTGCTGTAGAAGCTGCTAATGTGGTCATTACACATTTCACATACTACAAATAAATGTTTTCAATGTGAAATTTTATATTATATAATGCAGTGTTTTTTGACCACTGTGCCGTGGCACACCAGTGTGCCGTGAGATATTGTCTGGTGTGCCTTGGGAAATTATCCAATTTCACCTAGTTGGCTTTTTGAAAACAAATGCATTATTATCCGCAAATAATGTACCGTTTGAGTGTCTGTGCTGTCTAGTGATCAGCAGAGTAACCATATAATACTCTTCCATATAGTGAGACTATACGGTGTTCCTATTCAAGACACTTTGATGAGAACGACTGAATATAGGCTACAGAATTACATTTTTTAAACATTTTCTGCTGGTGGTGTGCCATGTGATTTTTTTCAATGAAAAACTTGTGCCTTGGCTTAAAAAAGTTGAAAAACACTGATATAATGGCATGTTCCCATAGTGAAACATTCTCACGTTTCATAATGCAGGACTTCTGAACTACGACCGTTACTATGCACATGCTTTAAATTTACTATTCACGTGATGCATTACTATAGTTGACAACCCTCACATAGGAACATGCGTTCAGAAGGACTTGTACATGTAATGTACCATAAACGGTTGTTTATGTATATACAGTGCCTCTCGTAAGTATTCATACACCTTGAACTTTTGCACATTTTGTCATGTTGACAACCCTAAACATAAAGATTTTATTTTGATTTTTTTACTGAACGTTCACACACAAGTAACAGACAACTGTGAAGTGAAAGCAAAATGATACATGATTCCGTTATTTTTCCAAAAATAGAAAAGTGAAAAGTGGGGTGTGCATAAGTATTCATACAGCATTTTCTGAGTGCATTAAATTGCCTTTATAACATTCCTAATGACGGCAGAATGTTCACACCTTGGCCTAACCATTAAATAGAGGCCACCTGTGTGTAATCTACTCTCACTATAATTAGAGCTGTTCTTTTAGGCCCTCAGAGCTGTGATCGGAGTGTATTGGTCACTAAACAACATCATGAAGGTCAAGGAGCACCAGAGAGGTCAGGGATAAAGCTGTGGAGAAGTTTAAAGCAGCATTAAGTTATACAAAGATTTCCCAAGATTTAAACATCTCCCGGAGCACTGTTCAATCCATCATTCAGAAATGGAAAGAGTAAAGCACCACTGCAGACTTACCAAGACACGGCTGTTCACGTAAACTAACAAACTGAACAAGGAGCGCACTGGTGAGGAATGCAACCAAGTGCCCCAAGATAACTCTGGAGAAACTGTGAAGTACTGCTGCTGAGCTGGGGGAAACTGTACATGGGACAACTATAAGTCGTATCTACACAAATATGGCCTTCATGGACGAGTGGAAGAAAGCCATTATTGAAAGGAGGCCAGAAGAAATCCCGTTTGAAGTTTGCTAGAAGTCATATGGAGGACACAGCTCCATGTGGGAGGAGCTTTGGTCAGATGAGACAAAAATTGAACTTTTTGGCCCAAATGCAAAACGTTATGTATGGAGAAAACCTAACACTGCTCATCGTCCTGAGTGCACCATCCCCAGTGTCAAATATGGTGGGGGGAGCATCATGCTGTGGGGCTGCTTTTCCTCAGCGGGGACTGGGGAGATTGTAAGAATAGATTTGAAGATGGATGGAGCCAAATACAGAGACATTTTGGAGGAAAACCTGCTGGAGTCAGCAAGAGAACTGAGGCTGGGGTGGAGATTCACCTTCCAGCAGGACAATGACCCGAAACACAAAGATAAATCTACAATGGAATGGTTTAAAATAAACATATTAATGTGTTTAGAATGGCCCAGTCAAAGTCCTGACCTAAATCCTATTGAAAATCTGTGGAATAATCTGAAAACTGCTGTTCACAAACGCTCTCCTTCTAATGTGACAGAGCTTGAGTTGTTTTGTAAAGAGGAATGGGCTAAAATGTCAGTCTCTACATGTGCAAATCTTGTAGAGTCATACCCCAAAAGACTTGTGCTGTTATTGAAGCAAAAGGAAAAGGGGGTTCCACAAAGTATACATGCATGCTGTATGAATACTTCTGAAAGCCCCACTTTTCACTTTTCTATTTTTTGAAAAATAACAGAATCATGTATCATTTTGCTTTCACTTCATAGTTGTCTGTTACTTGTGTGTGAACGTTCAGTAAAAAAATCAAAATCAAATCTTTGTGTTGAGGGTTGTAGACATGACAAAATGTGCAAAAGTTCAAGGTGTATGAATACTTTCGAGAGGCACTGTACATGTTTGTCTAACAGACTAGGGCTATATTGTGTTATTCTCTAAATGACATTTAGGACAATCTTTTGCCCTGCACATGTTTAATAATCAACTTCTGAAATGTAAAATATCAAATTGTGAGATAAGTTTTAATTCTGAGATACAGGTTTGCATGAAGTAACACAGGTGTGCATCAAAAGTGTGTGCTTTTATTTATTTAACATCATTCACACAATAAAACTGATCTATAAATTAAATGGGTAAAACTGATTTATAAAAAGAAGACTGGAGAGAATGGTCATTTTTAATCGGGGGCTAGATTGTTTTTTTTGTCTAAAAAAAGCATCTCATCCAGTCCAGAGAAGGAGCTAGGCTGAGGAGGTAATGCAGTCCCTCCTCCAGTCCCCTCCTCCAGTCCCTCCTCCAGGTCCCTCCTCCAGTCCCTCCTCCAGGTCCCTCCCCCAGTCCCTCCTCCAGGTCCCTCCTCCAGTCCCTCCTCCAGGTCCCTCCTCCAGGTCCATCCTCCAGTCCCTCCTCCAGGTCCCTCCTCCAGTCCCTCCTCCAGGTCCCTCCTCCAGTCCCTCCTCCAGTCCCTCCTCCAGGTCCATCCTCCAGTCCCTCCTCCAGGTCCCTCCCCCAGTCCCTCATCCAGTCCCTCCTCCAGGTCCCTCCTCCATCGACGATGACTCCCGGGGGCCCCGCACAACTCTTCTCCTTTGAGCCCGAAACAATAGGTGTGTTTAAGATGCCGTTGCGGCTCGCCTGGATGATCGGCGAGAGTAGCCGGCGCAACGGGGGCGGGGCTACAAATCTGCTGCCAAGTCGGACGCCTTCTGTCAACACGATGGCAGAAGCTGAAATCGCGTTTGCGTACTTCCTCGAGGAAGAGATCGAAATTGAAGACATTTTAGACTACCATATCTACGAAGGAGATCATGACCAGCGAAGGTATGGATAAAACAAAAGGCCATGCAAAGAAGGAGCAAAGATAGTGTTGAGTCCAATTCATGCAACTTGCCCCAACTTGTCAATGATGACAATTGTGAAATCAGAGCTTTCTGTGCGCTTTCTAGAAAAAACACACTCCATTAACTGTGAAAGTCAAAACACATTTCACATATTTTGTTCATAAGTGTACTCCATGCTGCCCTGATGAAGAGTTGTAATGTAACCCTAAAACTACAGCATCTGCTGCTCTAAAAGCCATTCTGTTGCCAGTACAATGCTATAACTACACTAGAAATCATTGATGTCACAATGTAGCAGAAATTAGGCGGACTACAAAGCCCTCAGATCTCAGATCACTCTAAAAAGCGAGGAGATAAAGTATAAACAATACTGGTATATTTCAGTGATGCACAATCATGCTACATGACAGATGTACCTGGGGTATAGCAGAAATTCAATGTATTATGTCTCTAAAATGCTTTGATTTGGAGTTATTGCAGTCACCATTATTCTTTTCACAGGGTTGTCCCAAAAATACACAACTATGTCGAGGACATCATCCCCCTCTACAGTGCAACAGAATTCAAGGGTCAATTCAGACTGTCACATGATCAAGTAGGGGTATGGATTCAATACATGTGTACACACAATTGTTAGGGAGTAAACCGGGGTTACAAAATAACCCCGGTTTACCTTGCTTCTCTGTTGAGCCCCCTTTCTCTTTCAAATGTGTGGTGTTCACTTTCAGATGTGTGATTACATACCTATTACCACTACAATATACACATTGCGGGTCGAGTAACAGAATTTAATGGCAAGGTATGTGTAAAATATATGTAACGTTCTATTCATTTATCTCTCACAGGCACTCATCGCTGCTCTTTTGCCCCATTACAATAACAACACACAAACAAAAATACCTATAACAAAAAAGTGTCCTGGCCTGCCTCTGGACATTATCAAACCAAGAATCATGTAGAGGAATACCTGACCGTTTTGGTATTTGTAAAGCAACACTCTCAAGACACCTACACAATTTCTGCAAGCTGGTAAACAGTCATCTCCAACACCACATTGTGTGGCCTGTCGGAGAGGTCATTCAGCGTACAGTAGCTGGATTTCAAGAAGCAGGTTTCCCCAACACCATATGCGCGGTTGATGGATGCCACATACCTATTTTAAAACCAAAAAATAACTTTGCCCTATACTACAACAGAATTTTTTTTACTCTATTAATCTGACTGGATTTTGCACTCACGACAGAAGATTCTGCCACATCAGTGTGGGCCATCCAGGAAGCTGGCATGATGCCCATGCCTTTCGACACACAGAGGTTGGCCAAATGTTGGATGAAGACACTCACAGGCTGGTGCCCCAGGGACTCTATAATATTGGGGACTCTGCTTATCCACTTTATCCCCAGCTGATGAAGCCCTACAGAGATAATGGCCATTTAACACACAGGCAACGCAATTTCAATATCAAACTCAATACTGCTAGAGTAGCAATAGAACATGCATTTGGATTACTGAAATCTAAATTCAGGAGACTGAAGTGCTTACCAATGAAGAACATACATCACATTAGTGAAGCTGTCAAAACATGTTGCATCCTACACAACATTTGCCTGAGCTCAGATGATCACCCGGGAAACCCACTGGATGGTGGTGCAGAAGATGATGATGACGATGATGGTCCCTATCCACATCATCTGGGACCTGAAGATGAAAATGCCAATCAAATCAGAAACCGTATCTGCGCTTCTATTTAGTTATTTGTTTCATTTGTGTGTCAAGAGGTCTCTCTTACAAATTAAATAAATACATGTAATATGAAAAATATGTCATCCCTTCCCAAATCTGTATGTGGGTCCCTTCAATCACAAGACTCTTGTTTATTCACGCAAGGGTGAAAGTAAGGTAGGGAGACGCGTGTCCGACCAATTAAGAACTAAAAGCAGTTTTACCTTCCTTATACCCGTGCGTGAATAAACACAAGGTAAACTAACTATAATCTATATATGAAGGTGAAATTTTGTGTTGTAATTTCTGTGGCGACAGTGGCGCAGATGGTAGAGCGGGTCGTCTCGTGATCGGAAGGTCGGGGGTTCGAAACCCACCTCCTGAAAGTGCACACTGTCGTTGTGTCCTTGGGCAAGACACTTCACCCACATTGCCCCCAGTGTCTGCGTGCATTGGTGTATGAATGAGAGTATGAATGGGTGAGTGGATCCTTGCTGTAAAGCGCTTTGAGTGCCTAATGTAGGTGGAAAAGTGCTATATAAGTTGAGACCATTTACCATTTGAGACCATTTGTGTTTATGAAGCAGAATCGGCACTTAAAATACATCTGTATTATGCAACTAACTATGAGGACATGGCCATGATGATGGAAATATTCAAATACTTAAATATTCAATGTCATAGTTAATAAGCACATTAATAGGCAAAGTATGTGCAAAATGAGAAGCACATAAGATTTTAATCCAGTTTCCATGGGCTGCCACGTGAAGGCATAGCAGGAGTCTTGTGATTGAAGGGACCCACATACAGAATAACTAAATAGAAGCGCAGATACGGTTTCTGATTTGATTGGCATTTTCATCTTCAGGTCCCAGATGATGTAGATAGGGACCATCATCATCTTCTCATGCAAATGTTATATTTTCAGATGGTTTCGGTGTTGTTTCACTGATGTATACCCAGTTGCCAGTTTATGTTACTGGTATATTCATGCCCCATAGCAGGGAGCTTACATGCTATGCAAATGTAAAATATATATGTAATCTGAGTTCAACTCTCATTTTCTTGCTGCTGTTTCAGACAAAACAAAGTGGGCCATCCATAGTGCTTCCACTTCAAGTGTATTAAGCTTTCTATGGCATGGACTGAGGTAAGCCATTTTCAGTGTACATAGGATGGAACAACGCCGGCCAAATCTGCAGGGGATTTCGGAGTGTCAGTGGTCTGCTGAGGCTAATTCTTATTGGTAATGCCAACCACTCAATTGAACCTTGAGTAAATGATGTGACGGTCAGTAAAAACAAACACTCAAATCAATTTTGTCAGTGTTTATTCATTGTCTGGTGGTTGTGGGTTATGCTGCTTCAAAAGTGTCAGGATCTCTTTTTGTTGTTCATTGATTTCTTTGACATTTTGTAGAATTTGGCTCATGCAGGACAGCATTTTGCGTTCATGACGTCTTCTGTTTTTTTCTTTTTGTTTTCGCCAGTTGCTGAGGTCTGGCCTGACGAGGTGCTCCAGAAGATGGGTTCGTCTTTCTGCAGAGAAAAGAACGTCTACGGCCAGATGTCACTTGGAGAGAAGATGTTGAAGATCGCTGGGTTGTAGATTGATGTGGTATCGATGGCTGAGTGGCAGAAGGCTGAGTGGCAGAAGACTGGGTGGCAGAAGGCTGGGTGGCAGAAGGCTGGGTGGCAGAAGGCTGGGTGGCAGAAGACTGGGTGGCAGAAGACTGGGTGGCAGAAGGCTGGGTGGAAGAAGGCTGGGTGGCAGAAGACTGGGTGGCAGAAGACTGGGTGGCAGAAGGCTGGGTGGAAGAAGGCTGGGTGGCAGAAGACTGGGTGGCAGAAGGCTGGGTGGCAGAAGGCGGAGTGGCAGAAGGCTGGGTGGCAGAAGGCTGGGTGGCAGAAGGCTGAGTGGCAGAAGGCTGGGTGGCAGAAGGCTGGGTGGCAGAAGGCTGGGTGGCAGAAGACTGGGTGGCAGAAGACTGGGTGGCAGAAGGCTGGGTGGAAGAAGGCTGGGTGGCAGAAGGCTGGGTGGCAGAAGACTGGGTGGCAGAAGACTGGGTGGCAGAAGGCTGGGTGGAAGAAGGCTGGGTGGCAGAAGACTGGGTGGCAGAAGGCTGGGTGGCAGAAGGCGGAGTGGCAGAAGGCTGGGTGGCAGAAGGCTGGGTGGCAGAAGGCTGAGTGGCAGAAGGCTGGGTGGCAGAAGGCTGGGTGGCAGAAGGCTGGGTGGCAGAAGACTGGGTGGCAGAAGGCTGAGTGGCAGAAGACTGGGTGGCAGAAGGCTGGGTGGCAGAAGGCTGGGTGGCAGAAGGCTGAGTGGCAGAAGACTGGGTGGCAGAAGGCTGGGTGGCAGAAGACTGAGTGGCAGAAGGCTGAGTGGCAGAAGGCTGGGTGGCAGAAGGCTGGGTGGCAGAAGGCTGAGTGGCAGAAGGCTGGGTGGCAGAAGGCTGGGTGGCAGAAGGCTGGGTGGCAGAAGGCTGAGTGGCAGAAGGCTGGGTGGCAGAAGGCTGGGTGGCAGAAGACTGGGTGGCAGAAGGCTGGGTGGCAGAAGGCTGGGTGGCAGAAGACTGAGTGGCAGAAGACTGGGTGGCAGAAGGCTGGGTGGCAGAAGACTGGGTGGCAGAAGGCTGAGTGGCAGAAGGCTGGGTGGCAGAAGACTGGGTGGCAGAAGGCTGAGTGGCAGAAGACTGGGTGGCAGAAGGCTGGGTGGCAGAAGGCTGGGTGGCAGAAGACTGGGTGGCAGAAGGCTGGGTGGCAGAAGACTGGGTGGCAGAAGGCTGAGTGGCAGAAGGCTGGGTGGCAGAAGGCTGGGTGGCAGAAGACTGGGTGGCAGAAGGCTGAGTGGCAGAAGACTGGGTGGCAGAAGGCTGGGTGGCAGAAGGCTGGGTGGCAGAAGACTGGGTGGCAGAAGGCTGAGTGGCAGAAGGCTGGGTGGCAGAAGGCTGGGTGGCAGAAGGCTGAGTGGCAGAAGACTGGGTGGAGAGAGGGACACTACTTATGGTGCCTCTGGGAGGAGTGCCAACTCCTGTGCCTTGAAATATATCCCTCATGAGCTAAAGAAAAGATGACCCAACTTGTTAGGTACACTGAACATGTATTTTACAATGATTTGTCTAAAATGCACACTTACAAAGAAATACTCCCAGGTTATTTTTCCTCCACCTGTCGTTTTACTCCGTAGCAACACTCTCTTGTATGTTGTCAGCATGTTATTGAGTTTTTTCCTGATTTTGTCTGTGGATATTGTGTGGCCTTTTTGACTGAAACGGATCATGATTCTTTTGTAAAATGACAGTTTATTGGTGTGGTAAAGGTGCATGTATTGGCTGGTTAAATCTAGCAGAAGTAGGGTGGTTGAATGTGTGAAATCTGGAAGAAACAGCCAGAATAATTACATTGAATAGAACAAGTTACGATGGATTGCGGTTTACCTGGATTTGGCTTGTCTGTCGGGTGTGCTGGGTCATCTGATTCAAAGCTGTTGACTGGTTGTGTACTGGGTGCTTGTGGGACATGAGAAAGGTGTGTTTCAGTGGAAGTGAGTGGCAGATGTGATGCATGTGTTGCAGTGGGAATGAGTGGCAGATGTGATGCATGTGCTACAGTGGGAATGAGTGGCAGATGTGATGCATGTGTTGCAGTGGGAATGAGTGGCTGATGTGATGCTTGTGTCCATTTTACTGGCTCCTCATCACTCTCAGGTTCCGGAGGTGTGTGAGTGGAGGTCCTCTGCCGTGTCCTGGACCCGGCTCATGTTGCTGCTGGGGCTGCATGGCATGATGAACCAGTCGAGGAATGACTGCACAGAAAAGAAGCTCCACTGTGGTCTGCAGGTGCCCCTCTCTTTTTCCTCCTTCACGTAGGTGTCCCCCAAACTTCCACTTATTTTTGCACAACTCGGCTGAAAATATGGAATTTTTAGTGTTCTCTATATCAGAGTTTGATTATAAATTGTGGCGATGTGAAAACAGGAAGCGACCTCCCTCTCTCCTGGTGCAGATTAATTGTTTTTTTACCTTTTTCTGTGAACTGCATGTGTGGTTTCTGTGTTTCACTTTGTTTTTCTGGATACTTTAGCACGTGTTTGCTGTGTTTTTGTAGAGGTTTGGTGGATTTGTTTATTATGAGAGTCCAAAATGGACCTGAAGAAGCAGCTTTTTACAGGTAAACAAAATGTTAGCTTATCAACTAAGCCTATTTGAGATCTACAAACTTCTTCTGAGACACTGAAGAGGCACCAAGAGCCCCCACAGCTGCAGCACAGAGGAGGCGTCACTAGAGGCGCTACAGGAACAAAAAAGGGACAAACGAGGAGATGGTGAAAGACTGTTATGGACATGTTTGGAATAATGAGTTGTCGGACCAATGTAGCCATCTTGAACTTTCTTTGAATATTTAAATTAGTGGTGGGCCGTTAACGGCGTTAACGTGCTGCGTTAACGCGAGACTCTTATCGCGCGCTAAAAAAAATATCGGCGTTAATCTATTCTCAAAGCTGGGTTGGGAGCTGGGTCTATACTCTGCTATGATGACTTTCACCGTGATATTTTATGCAGGGCTTAAAGTATTCCGGCCTGAGGCCTCTGGCGCAAGCAGACTGACAATTATTTGTCGGGTTTTACCGCGCATTTGTGAAAAACTCGCCTTTCCCGCACTTCTTACGGTCCATGAATGCATCTCACGCGCAGCCTCGCTGTTACGTGATTCTTCTGAAACCAAAACAACTGCCACGCGGATGCTGGAGCTACTTTTGTTATGGATTAAGTTTTGCCAAATGGACGCTATGAACAGACGAGTGAGAATCGGATAAAGAGGCGAAAAGCAGCAGGTTCTACGTCTGATCCACAGTGAGTTTATTTACTTATTCTGTGAGAACAGTCGGTCTAACGGGGTCGCATCACCCGCGCTAAAAACAGTGGCGGCTGGTCCATTATGGGCGGTGGGGCGCCGCCCCTCCTATCAATTATGCAAATAAAATAAAAAGTTTTAAGCTTAGCAAAATCCTAACTTTCTTATATACAGGTCTTTTATACACTGAGGGAGGGGGAGCGGAGGTGAAGGAGCGTGTCATTTTGTCTGCCTGGTTCATCTTGTGCTGTAACCGCATCATAAATGTGTAGTTTTGTGCTCGGGGCGGCAGGAACAGCGCCCCAAGCATCTAACCAATGGCGCTCTGATATGGTATAAAAACGTCACTGTATATCATTAATTCAACCAATCAGAGACGCGCAATAATAAATCTCCGATGGGCGCTGAGGCCAAGCGCCCATCGGAGAATTACGCCGGGCTCAGACCTAGAGCGGCGGATGAGAGGAGAGCGGTGAGCTTCCATTCATTCCCTATGCTGCCTGGCGACCGGAAAGAAGCGTCCGGAAATCCACAGGAGAGCGGCGAGATACGGGCGGCTGGAGCGGAGACTAGCGTTAAAAAAATTTCAACGCTATGCAAATACAGAGCCATTTCCGGCGGCGGCCACCAACCACAGAACAGGATCTGACAGACACCTGTGCGTAATTGGCTCATGCGCAAAAGCTGCGTCTCAAACCCACCTCCACGCACTCCTGCACAAGGGGGGGCTGGCGAAGGAAGTAGAGCAAGCTGAGCGACGGAAAGCGTTTTTTTGCCGCTTGGTGTGAGCCCAGCGTTAACAGGTGAAAGACGAGGAAGCTCTACTGTAAACAAACGCGAGTAGCTCGTTGTTGGAGCAGCTCTGAGCTCACGGACGATCGGAGGAAAAACTTCTCATTTGAGAGACGGAGGAGCTTCGTGTTGTTTCCTGAGAGGAGGTGAAAGGATTTAGTCAAACTAATGGACTTGGGACAACTTTCTTCAGTCAGAAGTCACGTCTAAACTGACTTTCCTGGAGGTAGCATGACGATGCTAACTAGCTCATCAGCTTTAGCTGCTGCTTGTTTATCTCACACTTTGGGACTACCCTCGCTGACTTGGACAGACAGTTCTGTCCCAGGACGTGGACATTTGATGGAGAGAAGATTCAGGACCGTGAGGAGGAGCTACGACAGGAGAGGGGAACGTCATTCATTCACTGAGGGAAACAGAGGAGGAGCTCCAGGTGCTACAGGAGGAGGACTCTCGTCTATACGTGAGCTGCACATTATTTCTGAGCGGATCATTTGTCTGATGGTTTATACGGGTTTAAACCTGTGGTTCTGAGGCTCATAATGAAATAACAGCAGGTCTGGGACTAAAACTGTACATGAAATCAAAGAGGAAACACCTCCTGCCTTTGTTCTGGTTCTGTTGGTACAAAACACATATCAGTGGTGCACAAAACAAATATGTATAGTGATTATTGTTACGCTTTAGTCAGAAATGATTTATTTTTTAGTTGAACAAAACTAAACAGTAAGTTTTGAATATATTCTACATAAAATAATGATATTAAATGCCCAAAAGATAACTTTATTTTTTAAGTTAAAAACAATGTTTATAAGTATCTTCTAAAATATAATTGAAGGTATGTCGAGGCAACAGCCCCCCCTGGTTTTCACATCACCAGCCGCCACTGGCTAAAAATAATAAAATAAGCACTAAAAGCCCCGCACGAGAGCGCGGTGTTGGACCTGCCCCGCTCCGCGCCTCCTTCTGCAGCCGTGCGCGCGGTGAGACAGGTGCGCGCGGTGAGACAGGTGTGCACGGGAACGACCCGCTGCGACACCCCCCGAACTGCTGCCGCTGACCCGCTGTAAAAAGCGAAACGTAACGCCTTCATACTGAATAGAGCCTCGCACTGTCACAAATACCCAATTCGAGTGGAGTCTATGTTCCGCAAACGCGCACACAGTGGCGTGAACGCGCACACGTGTCAGCTCCAGCCAAATCTAACCAACAGCCTGATTAACAAACTATGACACTTAAATCCTTTACTTACTAGGTTATTTTCAAAAATATTACACTTTATATTTTGGTCTATACTTGTATTTTACCTCCCATATATTAAGTGTGTACACAAATTGGGAATACATTAGGTCCAAGTGCAGAGTAAATGTGTAATAAAAAAGTTTAATAAAACATATTGGCCTAGGCTACATTGCCTATATACAGAAGCCTCTATCTAACGTTTTTCTTTTTTCTTTTAAAGTACCGATAAGAGTACCATTAAAGTCCCGGATCTTTTTTCTGTAGCAGGTCAGTGTGCAGAAGAGGAGATTTAGTTTGTCACCAGAAAATTGATTGACACAAAGCTACTGACTGTACACAGTTCATCAGGACCTCTAATGTCGGCCTACTGTTCAAAATTAATGTTTAACTGAATAAAAAGTTAGTAAACACAAGTGCATCTTCTTGAACATGAATTATTTTCATCACCAATTATCATAGTAGAAAGTTCTCAAGCAGTTTGTGATGCATTTTGGAAACAGGAGATGAGCCCCTGGTCTAACGCACCGCCTGACCTGAGAAACTCGTTCTCAAAGACTTACTTTTAGTCATTATCTTTAGTAGCACACATATTCTGAATGGCTTCGGCAGAATTCAAGCGAGACATTTTAATCTAGATTAATCTAGATTAAAAAAATTAATCTATGCCCACCTCTAATTTAAACCAACTTCTTTTATCTGACTGACTGACCATAACTATTTCTTAAAGCAGTACAAAGTAACTCGTGTCCCTAGAGGCCATTTTACTTTTGTTAATGTTTGTGCATGAGAGTAAATACTATGCTGACAGAAAAGACAAATGGAGAGAGGGATATTGTACGTCCAATTACACAATGTTCACACTGGCTCAGCTAAAGAAGTTTCAAACTCATGACTACTGTGAATTTCTTGAACTGTCAATAATTTTTTTTGGGTGGCACACCTGTACGTGGAATACGCTTTTGGTATCCTGGCACTATTCACAGGGCTTGCTGGATGGCGAGGGCCATTTATTCTATAAAGATGTGGCTATTTTGGAATCAATACGACCACTACAGCCAGGCACCAGCAGTCGAACGTTTCGAGGTCTTTCCTATGGCCAGATTCCGATGCACTGCTGTGTGCATGATCCACGGATCCAAATGCTGAAACTGCCAAGACTGCCACAACAGCATTTGAGCGTCACCTTCGGTACCTCTCCGAAACTCTTGCTGCCTTTGGTTTCTTTGATGATGATGACATTATAGAAGACAAGTGCTTAATGGTGGTGTCACTCCAAGAAGTTACAGGCCATTTCAGCATCCAACTGCTCAGAAGCTCCACAACTTCTTTACAAAGAACATAACAATGTTTTCCACAACTCTTGAGATATCCCAGGAATTCCTGCAGGTCGATCCCAGTGAGTGGGAATCTCATCCCGAGTACCAAGAAAGCAAACGTCTGGTTCAATCCATAAAAGTGGTGAATGATCTGGCTGAGCGTGGAGTTGCACTGATCCAACAATTCAGTTCCAGTTTGACCCAAAACGAAGACCAAAAGCAATATCTTCTTCAAGTCATCAACCATTGATGCCAAGTTGCAGTCAGTGGACCAAGGGAAGCAGTTTGTAAACTAACTGATAGACTGGGAAGTGACTGGGAAGTGGACAGTTGTATTAGCACTGTATTAGTCTGTCACTTTGCACACACATCAGGTAGAAAACTTCTGTTAACAGGTTCTTAAAGTGGGCCATGCAGTCTCTTTAGACCATGATATTGTTGAGCTTGTTTGGATTTAATTGAAAGTAATAAAAATGTCTGAACCTTGGGTTGTGACATGTGACTTTCCAGAGGTAAACACTTCAATATAATTGAGCAAGTCCTAAATATCAATATTTTCAGATAAAACTAGGGGTGTAACGGTACGCTAAAATTGTATTCGGTTCGGTTCACGGTTTTGGAGGGCTCGGTTCGGTTAATTTTCGGTACAAATAAATAAGAACTAACAAAATTTTTCTTTTGAAAAGCTGCCAATACACAATAGAATTCTTGCATAAAATAAATAAAAGCGACCCCCTGTGTGAGGACCACTAACCACTAAGCCACTGTGAGACTGGGATTTAGGACTACTACTAGTCTATTTCCCTTTTTAAAATAGTAAATGGCAAATGGTCCCATTCTCTCACCTCTGGTCCCTGACCCACAGATTGGGAACCACTGATTTAAAACTAACTGAAACCTGCTCCTGACTGTTGTCTCTGTCTTACCGCTGAGAATTAGCCTGTGAGTCGCCAAAGCCGTTTTAGACTGTGCACATTCAGAGAACCAGAGTTACTGTAAGTAACTGCGCTCGTGAGAACCATGTGGATTCAACTCAACAAAAAGGGCACGGAGAACGGCTTTACTCTCGTCTACTCGCCAAAAACTACTGTCCGGATACTCTAGACTCACCAGACACAATAAGATGAGAGTTTAAATGAGAGTGAGGCCCAGAGTCCGCGCAGAGAAAACATGAGAGCTGCGCCCGGGACACAGGTGACGTGGTGCAGCCGCAGAGGAGCCGCGCATGAGGCGAAGCGAGCACCGGGAGACAGACGGCCGAGCGGGGACACGAGCGGAGAAGCACTCGCGCTTTGGAAGAGACAGGGGGAAGGCGGTCGGTCTCTCCTGCTCATTCACTTCACCAGACTGCTCCGTTTTGGTGTGGCGAAGTAGGCGGAGAGTGAGTGCGCGCTGGAAGAGCCTGTCTCCGTAACAATGCGTTGATTAATCAGTGAATCAACACTACGCACCTTGCGTAGTTTGCGTATAGGAAGAAACGGCTCTGAGCGCTGGTATAACTTTTTGGCTGAAGTGCGGACGTGATGGGATATTGTAGCGAGGCTCAAGACTTTTAATCAAATACTTAAAGCCAGCGCCTTCAACGACTGCAGTTTCTCCGTTTCTCTCAGCTACTCATGCAGCTTCAATAGCGTCCGTGCGGAAACTCGCGTAGGAACTTTGTTCCGCCGCACTTAATATGACGCTAATAATAAATTTACATTATTTAATGAAAATAATACACCGAAACGGTACGCAAGTGGACCGAACCGAACAGGCCGAACCGAAACGGTTCAATACATCCCCGTGAACCGTTACACCCCTAGATAAAACTCTTTTTTTTTTTACAACTTATCTACAACAAGCACCATGTAATGAAGGGTTGGAGAACACTGTCCTGAAACTTTCATCTTTTAGAAGCGCCCTAATCCTCAGCCAATCACAAGATGGCTGCCACATCAACAAGCGTCATGTCCTATTTCGAGTTTTATTTAAGATCTTTGTTCCTAGTCTGATTTTTGTTTTATTACAAACTAGGAAAGAGGGAGCGAGTACATAGAATTGTTAGTTGTGGTCCAAACTCATTCCTAACACATTTCCGACATACAAATTAAATTGATACAAATGCTTTATAATTAGATGCTCACTATTTTTTCCAGAGTTACGTGAGTTTCCATGATGATGTATGGCTGTTGTTCGCTTTAAGGATGACCACTGGGACAACTACCACTATACGCTCTCGCCCACACTTTGCCAATATTGTGACCATGAGTGGCATGGTGTTTTCTTTCAAGCACGGAATCCCTCTGGTTTCAACTGTGAGTGGGACAAACAAGTATGTTCAAAACAGGGAGTCCCACTGAGACAAACAGGAAGTCCTGCTGAGGGGGGCGCTTCCCACCTGGTCAGGTGGTTCACGCTGGGCTGAGGGCGGGCACACCAGTGAGTCATGCCAAGTGAATGCCACAAAATACAGCTTTTCATTCAAAGCTTTTTGACGTCAACAGCAGAAGCTTAAGCAGTTGAAAAGTATCGCATGAACAGACACATCTATTTCTGAGGTGTCATGTGGCACACGGCAGATGAAACAAGTAAAAACAAAATGTGAGCCGCAAATTATTAGGCAAGTCACATTTTGTTGCATAAAAATTGTTTGGATGTCTTGGTCAATTCAAAAATATTAGTAAACCTCATACCTCAATAGTCATGCAAGATAAAGGCCAGGGTTTTATCTTTTAGGAAGATTGAGGTGTGCCAAATTATTAAGCAAGTCAAGGAAAACAGAAATGACCATCTCACTCTCTGTTCATAGTTTTCTCATCAGATTGTTTAAACAACAAAAAATCCCTCGGTCTCTACCAATGCCCACTGGCTTCTTGCGCCATTGCTGTAGTACCTCCATATCGCCGCTAGTCCCCCATTAAAAAGCATTGGACTTTAGACATGTTAAAAACAACTTTAACGCCTGGTTTCTATTTTGTAAACACTAGACTAGGCTAGATATTCCTCCTGAGATAACGCTGGGTTAGTCACAATTTAACAAACCAGGCTGGTTTTCGTAAGAAGAATTTTAGAAATCTCGTACTTAATGAGGGTCGGACTGTTAGCATTGGAGCAGCGCGAGCTACACGTCACGCAAAGGCCGAGTCTACAGTGAAGATCCCGCCCTTATGCCCTTTTTAGGAACATGCTTCATCAGAGCTGGGGAGGAGAAGTCTGTAAATCCGCCATGAATTCCCCCTCGACCGTGGTCATGGTGGTAAACGGGGAGGAGTGAGCATAAGACGTCCTTTATTTTCTATGGTCTCTACAGGCGATAACAATGTGATCATAATGATCACAATGTGACCCTGGCTCGTGAGGCCGCAACAAAGGAAGGAGCAGGACGCAGGGTGCAAGTTTTTGACCCGGAGGGTATTTTCTTTTATTATAAAAAGTATGATGTGATGCGGGCGGCATGGCTGGCACGGCTCGGCAGCCCAGGCGAGATGACGTGCCCCAGGAGCCACGAAGCGAGAGAGAGAGAGTGGCCACTCCGCCACCGCCATCCTTAAAGGAAATAATTAGCAAGGTGCAACACCAACAGGTGGAGGAGAGGATGAGGTCTTACGCTAGGGCATCACACTAGGATATATATAAAACATTATACATATAACTAAAACTACTTATATTCCAAGTTTAACGCATCTGGATATTAGACTGAAGTGATCGTGAGAGAAAATTATAATTACTAGCCAAAAATATAACGCTCCAATATTGTTTAAAAGTTGGCTAGCATTAATGTCAATCTCTGAATGCTAGTAAACAAAACATTAATAATAATAAAACATGTATGACATGCCCCTTAGTCAAGTTCACACTAGTTAGCACAGCTGTGTTGTGTACTCGCCTTCATGCACTTAAGCACATACTGGGATATGTAACATTTGAATCCCTTTTCATGTTTGCTTCGTGGAGCAGATGAAAAAGCAAAGCCTTTTGAATATAAAATTAGAACTAGTTTTAGAAATGTTTATTGATTGAAATGCATTCACCCATATGAATTACCAGTATTGTTGGTCCTCCAAGGTGTACAAACTGTGATGGACTACTACTACTACTACTACTACTACTACTACTACTGTAGGGGGAAGCTCCAGGCAAATCGAATTGAAAATCCCGTTTTGTGTTCCCCTCTTATCACAATTATTTATTCCTTTTTTTTTTTACATTTCGCAGAATTAAGACATTTAGATATGGATATCCAGCAGCTCATAAGTGCTGATGCAATTCCCCGTAATAAAACCAACCGTAAATCCCAGTATGCACAAATCCATGTTCACTCCTATAATAAATCATGTCTCACACTTCTATTTCTACATTGCCCCTTGAAGACAAGCCTTCCATTTCCCAGCGAGCGTCTCTTCCTCTTTTTGGGTTGAATTTAGGGTAAATTTGCATAAAACCATGGGACTTTCTTGTAAGAAAATACACCCAGCTGAGGAAAGCTGGCGCCGCAACAGAAGTGCAAATGGATTCTTCCAAAAATCAAGATGGAAAATCTACAAATATAACGCCTTCGATCTCGACTACTTTGTATTCCATCTCTCCTGCGGTTGTTATTCCGGTCGAGGACACTTTACGCCGTTACGCACTCCTCTGGACACTGGTCCCGCTGATTACTCAAATCTCCACTGTGACGGTGGCTGGACGCTCAGGAGGATAGGCTGACCAAGAACGTGCATGAAAATGAAATCGATTCAGAGGCCTAATGGGATGAGCAGTGGTGCGCTGGAATTACACGGAGGGCTAATGATGAGGAATGGTGTTAATCTGAGCTAAAGGGAAGCAGAGCAGACGTGCGGATCCTGGACCCGGCATTAAGCGCTCGTCTGTCTGTGGCGCGGCGTCACCATATCTCAATTAGCTCGCTCTTACCAACTCAAATATCCTCCAGTCCGACAAGGGCTCATTGAATGGGAAGGCTCGCTATGAAAAGTGGAATAACTAAGGTGATGCAATGATTTCAAGAACATTTGCCTTTTAGCTAAAGTTGACTCGACTGGGATAGTCATGAGGACCAACAAGGCTGGTTTTGTCTCCCAGTTTGGCAGCGCCCACTGTTAAGACTCAAGAAACCCAAAAGAGGCACAGAATACTGACTCTCATCCTCTGTCCTAGGAGTCCCAGTCCCAGTCCTCTCACTTGCTTTGAGAACACTTGCAATGAGTTACTCCACAGTAAAGTCCCCTCAATGGGGGAAGTGCAAGTGAAGATTTTCCCCTAAGAAATGGGACTCCTCTAGTATGCAAATTAGCGAATGTGTTCCTCATGGCCCGCACAACGTCTGTTCTGTTGAACCGCCCCGCGTGTTTCCTCCACCTCTTAACCCCCGTGGAGGAGGGTACAAACATGTCCGCGGGCTCGCGGCCAGAAGTAGTTAATACCGTGCACAAAGCTGATAGCACGGAGACGCCGGGTGGGACAAGAAAAGTCGGCTCATTGGCTCAAGCTGCGCGAGCAAAAGACCGGACCAAACCCGAGCCCAAAGGCTGAGCAGGCACTCTCTAAATCAATGGAAGAACAGCCGGTAAGCGACTTAAGAAACCGCTCTCAGACTCGTATTGTGGCTGTGTGTGCCTGCACTCTGTTGGGCGGAGCTCTGGACAGCAGTACCATCCACACGCGGCGTATGCCACGCCCTCGCTATGAATATGCATGAGGAACAGACAATGATATGGATGTATGGACAATGATAGTCATTAATCTAAGAAATTAGTTCTTTGACTATGAAATTAGTTGAACATGGAATTAAAGAAATTATACGAAAGTACAGCCAGTAAAATAACTAAACAATTGTAATTGATTTGTTAAGAGCAAACAATTGTATTTTTATTTGTTGATAAGAGCTAAAACAAATTAGAATGATTAGAAATTAGAATAAGAAATCTAAATAAGTTTAACCACAGATCTACAAATTATGTTGACAAATACTGGTGGATTTACATTGTATTTCTGTTCTTTTATTTTGAGGTTTTTCATCTGTCATGACTCTCTCATGACTTGTGACTGGTTGATGTGCCAACTATCCTACAAAAAAAAAAAATCTCCGCCGCACTCGCTCGCTGTCATGACTGCGCATCCAGAGAGAGCGCGCTAGCTCGGTAGCATCGCACCGTTTCTCTACAGAAATTATCCCTGTACCACCTCCTGTCGAAGTGTGAGCATCGCAGGGGCCTTTGCTCTACTGGTTTAACTCATGAGCTCAACAATATGAAACCTGAAGAATCTCCAAAACTGTAGTAGTTATAAGTGGTAGCATCGTAGCTAAATGCTAAATTATACTACCATCCCAAGCAAGCTGAATAAAATACCAGTAGAAATATATATTACGTTTTTTGTAATAAAATCGTCATAGGCTATTTGTCATAAAGCATGATATGAAGAGCACCTCACTGTCCCCTGCAGAGATGATAGACACTGATGTATATAATTATACACATTACTAAATGCATCCAGCAAGATAGATCATTTATTCATTTCAAATACAGTCCACAAAACATGTCACACAAGTGTTTGTCTCCAAAATAAAGAAAATGAAACAAGAACCAATTTGTGAATCAGTTTCAGCATGTCATTGAAGATAAGCACACCATCCTCCAGATCGCTTTCTTTTTAGAATCAGAATAAGCTTTTATTGCCATTGCAATGTTTTGTAATGCCAATGTATTTGGGGCAGTGGTGCATCATGAAACTGACTTTTAAACATTAATTATAAAACTTCTACGCATGTCAAAACCAAAAAAAAAAGATAAACGAGATATAGCAACGCAAACAATATCAGCATCAATGTAGAGTATTTAAAATACTGTATCAACGACACAAAGCAGCGCAAGTTGGTGGATTAACAAATGCATTAACCGCATAATAAGTAGCAAGTGTAAGTATTTATATAAGCAGCTAGTGCAAACATAACAGTTGAAACATCAGGTAGCATGTTATTTACTGATCAGAAGTCCGGCAGCACCGTATACTCCTATGCAACAGGTTTACAGAATATTCTAGGCACAATAAACTGATAATTCATGTACAGACTTGCAGAAGTGATCTACTTTTACCCCTTGATACAACTGAAATGCATGTTATTTTCACAGTTCTGAATGTAATTTCATGTGTGATCATGAGGGTGACACAATATGACTAACTCACCACCTAAACAAAAAATCACATATAAGTGGAAAGTCTCTGGGCCACAGCACACAGTGAACTGGTGAACCTCTGCAGGGTCTTCTGTGGGTCTCACCAAATGGTTTCCAGGGAAGCTGATCTTCAGTCTTTACTGTAGTTACGTCATCTCAACCTGAGGGAGAAACTGCAATTATTTAAACTGACTAGCAGTTTATACTTCCACTAGCTGAGACCCGGCCTTTGGCCGGGCCTCGCTAGTCTCCACATTTGATATTGAGAGATTATGAGTTATTACAAAGAAATGTCCAGTATAGTCCCTATAACCCGTCACTCAGTACAGCTGTAGACCCGCAGTAAGTAGACCAGTGGTTCCCAACCCATTCCTAAAACTATGGCCACTCCAAATGTTTAAAATAATGAATGCTAAAAATAATGTCAAACAAACTGCAATTGGAGTGTTTGCACCCGTACTCCTTTCTTATAAACTAAATGGACAATATGTTGCAAAACTCAGGGAATAGAAATCAAGAAACAGTGGAATATTTATGGAGAAATATTAGCGGTTCAGCTCTAACGGTTCGGTTCACGGTGCAGGACCCGTGGTTTGGAGCAATCTAAAAAAGAAGAAGTTGTTTGTTATTAGACAGTATTTATATCCGTATAATACAATTGGCAATGCTTTCAAAGCCGATTTATAGAATGTAAAGAAGAAATAGAGAAGAAATGGTACAGCAGCAAAGTAAAAAAAAAACATAAAAAAAAAAAGAAAAAGCAACAGTGCAGGCCATGCGCTCGTTAAGTGGTTTCACTTTCGCTTTCCGCACACGGAGGCTGAAGCTCTCGGAGCAGCGCGTTTCATTTGAAGCACGTGTTTCTGCGTGTAGGCCTACTTTTTTTCGGAGACAAAACTTTGGAGACGGAATATGACCAGGATTGGGTCTTACGCATGTGTCTGAGCTTCTGACATGACAGCACTGGATCTGTAATGAACCACAGCCTCGGTCACTGCAGGAGAGACTTAAACAAACACGCGTAGATGTGTTTTGGAGGATGTAACTGTACCTGTGCGGAGCGTCTGCAGCTGCAGTTTAGGGTGAGTGACGATGACACACATCGCCCTGTTAGGATGCGCGCACGCACACATACACACACACACGCACGGCAGTCAGATCTCGTGCACTCGCGTTGTTGTGACGGCGGGTTGTCCTCGGACAGCAGCACCGCGGTCCATAGGACCCGTGACCAATGCCCGCGTCCGGTGGGACGGTGACGTGGGGCCGCCCGCGGATTGTTGGGAAATGAACATGGCAAGTCTTATATAGCGCTTTTCCAGACGGTCGTCGGTGTACAATTGGTTGCAGTATTCATTCAGTCCACTGCGCACATCAGCCCCCACCACCAACCACGCACACACTCACTACTGTCGCCAGGTTCCCAAACGGTCTCCCATCCCAGTTCTAACCAGGCCCGTCCCTGCTTAGCTTCAAAGTCGGTATGGGAAATAAACATGGCGGCGCCCAGGCGGCGGCCATTGAGATAGCGTTTTCTATAATAGATACCTACATTAATCTTCTACCCATCGCCATATGCGCACAAGTGAATTGTCAGGCGGTTCTGCTCATCCTACCTTGTCATTTCATAAGTTTCATAAGATTGTGAAAGTGTCTTGTCCAAATAAATAAATAGATCAGAAAAGGAGAGGCAGAGTGCTTGTTGGATCACCGTAGTAGGATAGTAAATGCAAACAAACTTACAAACTAGGTGCTCTTAGAGCTCTTGGGGCCAAGCATACTATAAAGCGAAAGAGCATTTGCTGAGGCATTCTGAATTTGCAGATTTACTTTATTTACAGCGTGACCGATAGATCGGATTACATGGCAGACAGTGAGGTACTGATAGACAGCCACTGCATCATGTTTAAAAAATTGTGTCAGAGAAAAGACTTCACTGGAGGTGTTTTTGTTGTGAAGCTATAAACTAATACTAGCATTTAGCTCTGAAATATAAAGTCCTCCTCAAAAAATCCAGACATTTCCTGCAGTCAAGAATTTACATCCAACGTTATGTTTTTAACACAAAGCGAGAGACTTCGAGCCAGTATTTCACTGTCAGCGATGTTTTCTTCAACTATTTATTCTTTTAGACAAGACCTCATCGGGAAATGACAGACAGGATACGCAAGCGCCGACTGAGGATCCAATGGTTGGGATGGGGTAGCATACTTTTGAGTTTGCAGTATGTATCTGCGCTTTTTTTTTGTGTGTGTGTGCATCTCTCGCTGTACTATACACATGCTGAATATGTGGATTCTCACCCCTACACTTTAATTGAAAATTAATAAAAAATTGATCACAAAAAAAAAAATATGAGTCAGTCAAACTGATAAATAAGGCTTCACTGCCTACAGTTCCCAACTCCAATCACGTCTCCAAATCCTCAGAACTTCAGCATATAACCTTGTCCAACTGCGCTATAGATTTGCAAGCCTGTTTAAAATATATATATATATATTCTTTTTTAATAGCACTAAGAAATATATATAATAAATAATAATAAATATAAGAAATATAATATAAAAATAACAGCAAATCCAAAGCAAAATGTAAATCTTCTACAATTTAAATAATGTATTATCCAGACATTGTTATAAAAGACAAATCACCTTTGCTCCGCCTGGTCAGCTTCACATGGGCCTGGACACATGGGCCGGCTGATGATCGGATCAGTCTGACAGGCCATTTCTCTGGTTGCTTTAGGCTGAAAACATAAGCAATAATATTAGTAATAACACATAGTTTGAAGGGAGGAAAGACTTTATTTGTATAGTGGTATAGTAAGACTACTTTCTGCAGTGTAGATTATTGCGTTTTAAATCTGAGTAGTAAACAAAGTATAAGATGATCCCAGCACAGGCTTGAAGCTTGTGCGCTAAGACACATGTCTATTGAAAAATAAAACAAATCCAACACTAGAATTACGGAAATAATCGCTGCATGTGCAACAACATGATTTATAATGATTACTTGTAAAGAAAAGTAGGCTTTCTGCTAAATATTATGGTACTTGACATGAGGAGTATTGGAGTGATATTTTTCCATCTTTTAGGATTTACTTGGACTTTTACTGTTTGCATTTACCTGTTTTTGGCTATGCTTTTGTGTTAGTTTCACACTGCAGTTAGCAGTGACTGCAAAAGACATAGGATAAGATACTAAACCTGACGTTACAGCTTTATTACTTTTAATACGTTGCATAATTAGCAACACAGCGCACTTCAGGAGATGCAACTTTAGCCTACTGTGACCACGGAGTCTGTAGAGCTGAATGTTTAATTTTAATGCCGTTCAACACGCAGCTATGTGGACGTGATAAAAACAAACGCTAGTGGCAGTCATGTCCTGGAGCCCCGCGTTAGCTTACGACATTGTGAACTCAAGGCAAACGTTAGCCCTCCACTAGCTAACAGAGTGAACAACAAAACCGAGAGCATGTAACATACAGCACTAAACTCAGCAATACAGCGGTGACCTGCTCCGCGGAGCCGCGCAGTTCCCTCGCGGGGCAGGGGGATGTTGAAGCCGGTCTGGAGGCGCAGTCAGCGCCCACAGCCCTGGGGCTGGAACAGGGCTGTTGTGGCGCTGAAATGGCCCCTTCGGTGCATTCAACATTCATAGTTATTAGCACTGTTGTGACCACGGCACCGGGTCGCCTACACAAAGCCCTCTACCCCACTCCAAATATGTTTTAGTATAGATATGCACGATTTACGTGGATTACCGTTTTCAGGACCTTTTGGCGTTTTCCGCCAAGTGACAAGTTTGCAGCTCTTGACGTTATGTGTCTGACACTGCAGCTACAAAGATTGCTATTAGAAGCGCCAAATCATCAATATTAGTTGTTTTGGTCATGACTTTGTTCACTCACCTCAGATTGGTGCCCGAAAGCTCCGGGTTGGCGGGGCAGCTTCTTAGCAAAGCCCAGCTCAAACTCCATCAAGTTGGCGAAGGAATCACGCGTAAAATGTTCTTTGCAAACTCCAGCATAAGGCGGGAGTTCGCAGTTTTCCCCAGGCCAATTACGCGTAACCACTGGCGCCTAAAGTCTAAGTCCTGTGGAAAGTAATGTAACCCTACAGTACTATGACAGCCCACAACACTACACTTTCTCCCCATCCTGACAAACAAGACTACAACAAACACTACACGCTAATATTACACACAATAACACTAACTACAACTAATGCTAACACCTAGCCTATACTAAAAGCACTCCGTTAATCTAAACTAACACACAATAACAAAATCAAACTGATCTAACTACGCTACTAAACTACCTGAGTGAAGTAACTACACTAGAAACGCTAAAGAACTAACTAAATACTATGCTAATAAACTGCTAACCTGAAAATCGATGTAAAATGCTCGCTCGCTATTCCAAGTCCAACTCATTACGGGGGCGTGTGCGAGACTCGGATGCTTTTATACCCCAAGCGGCAGAGCGACGGACGTCACACGGCACAAAGTGACGTCACACAGAGGCCAGAGCAAATGGAGAGGCCGGGCACGGAATTCAAATAGCTCTACCGAAAATGGAGAGAGAGAGCCACACAGACGTTTTTTGGCTCAAAAGTGAGATTTTATCTAATTTGCACTAAAATGTAAAAAAAAATGACCAAGACATATAGAGAGCCCTATAAGAAACATATTTATGCAGTTTATCTAAAAAAAGTTGATTTGGTGCTTAGTTGTTCTTTAAGGTGTCTAAACTCCAATGCTTTTCAATGGGGCCTAGTGGCGATATGGAGGTACTACAGCAATGGCGGAGCAATGGCAGCCCCCACGTCCGTGGTCAAATAGCAGGGCAGCCAGCGGCCATTGATACAAGCACTTGACAACGTCGATACGTCTGATTTCACCCCAGTCCAGTAGATGGCGGTAGTACACAGTGGCTGTAAAGTGCAATAACGCCATACACAAGTACTATTTTCATTCACATGTGAAAATACCGGTTCCGGCGTAGCTCCTGCCTGTTGTGTGTGCCATGTTGATTTATCCACGTTTAATAAATCAGCAAAGAAGAAATATACGAAACAGAAGACGCAGAAGATTGCAATAGTCGGGATTTCTCAGGTATGTGGTTTTGTTTAATTTTGGCACTTTGGTCAACTCAGCTACCAACTAGCTTACCATTGCGTCTAAAAACAAGACGGCCCACACATTCAAATCGCATCATTTGCATCCAGTCTATGATTAAATGATTAAACGTGATGCACCACTCTTTTTGATAGGTCATTGTTGTTATTATAAACATCACCAATCTACAGTTGAATGATCAAGAAGGGGTACACCCCTTCTTGATCGACCCCTATCTGCGGCCGGATCTGTGCAGAGGGTAGAGCGGGTCGTCTCATGAATCGGAAGGTCGGGGGTTCGGATCCCGGCTCCTGCAGGTGCAGACTGTCGTTGTGTCCTTGGGCACATCACCCAATGCCTATGTGTGAGTGGTTGGTGGTGGTCAGAGGGACCGTTGGCGCAGATGTGAGCGGCCTCGCTTCTGTCAGTCTAAATGTAGCCACATTTATACAAATAAGACTCCCTTCCCCTTGATCATGAAGGGCACACTGGTGTTGTTGTGCCATGATTCACACAATAATAAGATAAGATCATACTTTATTGACCTCACAATGGAGCAGTTTACTTGTTACAGCCCTCAAGATAAGATCACACAGAGGGGTGCAAAAAGTCAGGAAAAGTGCCATCAAAGAAGAAAATAAGTTTGCAAACAGGTGTAATGTATGTAACCCTGGGATGAAGTAATAACAGGATAATTATGGTTATAAGAAGTTGTTGTTGGGCCAATTGACGAGGTTCGTACAGGAGGATAAGTACGCGACGAACTAGTGCATAAGAATGAGTAGGGCCACTGGTAAAAGTTAAGTTGAAATATATTAAAACGAGTTGCAAAATAAACATATTCAATTACAAAATTACACTTTTTTTTTTTTTGTTAATTGTCCCTATCTGAGCTCAGATGTTTGTTTAGTCCGGCCGGCTTAATAGTTTATAGTCAGGCAAAAGTGGTCGTTGGTGTTGGTGCAGTACCCTCCTACAGCACAGTTGTATTTTTGTTTCATGATCAGAAGGTTGGCGGTTCGAATCCCAGCTCCTGAAGGTGCCCATTGTCGTTGTCCTTGACACGTCACCCTCCTTGACTCCAGTGTCTGCGTACACCGGTGTATGGGTGACTGGTTCTTTACTGTAAGGTGCTTTGGGCCTGATGAGGGGGTGCCATTCATCATTTACCATTATTGAGCAGCGGTGCCATTAGTCCGAAATCTCTCTGGATTAGAGAGCCATACACAACCACTGGCCTTAACCTTAAGGTCAGTGGACTCTTGGCTGAACCTAATTTTATTTTTCAACCTCTACTCAATGGGGCATTTTCGGAATAATGAGATGTCGGGCTAAGGGGGGCTGAGGGTAGAAAAGCGATCTATGCTTAAATTGAGACCAAAATCACAATTTTTCATATCAATCTGCTACAGTAGAGGTAGAGGCAACGTCAGGCTCATCTCGGTCGCCTTTCACTGAACAGATGGATTCAAAAGGTCGGTGTTACTTGTTACTTCATGGAAATAACGCCCCCCACGTGCCCAGAGGAGCGAGAGAGAAAGAGAGGGTTCAGTTTAGGCTAAAGGTCTGTGAAGCGCCTGACCCCGCTGATGGGCATGGGCGATGGGTGCACCGAGGGGGCACGATGAGAGAAATCCACCACCGTGTCATCACAGAGGGCCAGGAAAGGTCAGCCCCAATCGCCCGCTCCATCTCAGCTGGCAAAGGGAGAGCGAGGGAGTATAACTACTGCGATGACCGGTGCCATGGAGTGTGGAACAAAGGCAATATAAAGGCACAAAAATGAGGGATATTCAGTTTATAATCAGGGTTTATAGTCACAAGGACATATAGGTCTGTTTGAAAAGGTACATCTAAAGAACAGATTTGGAGCGGGTTATGGGTACTGTTTTGTAAGTAAGCAGAAGGACTTTCCAGTGAATGCTTTCTATTTCTAATACTATTATTGTAATTCCACTTTGACTTCAGTTTGCTGAAGAATATAATTTTGTAACTAAAACATAAAAGCCAAGTGTTTGTAAAACTACATCTTAAGGTTGGGTACTTAAATGAATTACAATTCAGTTAACTGGTTTAACATATCACCCTATAGGCCATAAACATAGCGTCATAAATTATTTTTGGCCCTGTCCATATTGCATCAGTCTCTAAAGTTGTCGGTGACACACAAACTCTTGCTAGAACACCAGTCATTGAAGTTTGTGTAAGCTCTGACCCAGGAATCTAGCCCTTTATCTTATGCATCCTAGCCGCTGACATCCCCCTAAGATCTGACATCTGTATTTCTATTTTTGTTTAGGTTGGTGATTTTCTCACAAGAAAGTGTGCATTTTTTACTGGTGTGTAACAGTCCACAGTACTGAGAGGGTACTTTTGGCGGTTGGTCTTTAAGTTTTGACTATTTCTGTTGTTTTTTGTTTATTGAAACAGGGACAATGTACAGAACCATTAGTCTTTACAAAAGAAGAGATGAGCACTATACAGTATTGTTTTTTTTTTTATAATCAGTAATATTGAAAGTTTATTCTTCTTTGAAGTGTTTTTAATTGTTATGTTGATTAAAATAAAACCAAGGGTTTTTTATTATCGGGAATTGTTATAGAAATCTGAACCATTAACTGTTTATTCCTCTCATCATGTCACATATGCTTTATGGACGTTTGACCATTACATACAGTGACCTATATTCAGTGAGCATTACCTCATTTGTTCCTTTTAGATAACTTCATTTGTTCTTTGGATAACCAGTCATCTAATCTGTAGAGATGCCCTTGTCCATGGCGCCTTATGTATCTGCTGTATCTGTGCATTTCATCTTTGCATCTCAACAATGTAAGACTACTTTGACCATTACATCATTGGTCACACCATTGGTCCACTCTGATTGTATGATCTTATAAAGTCTGTTTGTATAAGTACCATGTCCTGGCTCTGGTCGGACAGAGCATCTTTGTACAACCTGTGCAAAATGTCTCTCCATATGCATATGTTAAATAAACCTGCACGCTTGATTCATGACAACTTCTCTCCGGTTTTCATTTAATATAGTCTCAGTGTTTACCATAACATGCTGCAGAGTCCTGTACCATTTGTAGTTTATGCAGGTGTTTGAGTAGTAGTCCATGACGTAGTGAAGTACAGTAATCTATCTATCAGTGAGTGAACCAGTATAGCAGTGCTGAGAGCAGGAGACTAGCTATAAATGATTATGCAGGTGGATGGAACAGGATCTTGTCACATTATGGATGTGTGCTTCAAATGTGAGAGAGCGGTCAAAAATAACACCATGGTTTCTTTCTGGTTACTTTTGTAGATCTTTGCTGTGTTTTTGTGAGGTTCACTGGATTTTTTACTGCAGAAAGTCCGCAATAGCCATGAAGTAAAAGGTTTTTCTTAACAGCTGGCTTACGAGCTAAAGGCATTGAGACCTACAAAGACCTGGTGTAAACCCAGGAGACGCCATTCCAGAGGTTTCCCCTACCTCCAAAAACATGTTGGTCAGATCGGCCCACAGTGGCGGTGCGCTCAGTTTCAGCGGCTCAGGACTAACCCAACACCTGATCATAATTGTGAATTACATTGCTGATCCCATGCACATAAAAATGACCTGACGTCCCGGGGTATTTCAACCTGGATAGACTCAAACAGACAAAAGCAGCAATTAGGAAGATTTATTGACATGTATATTAGTTTTGGTGATCAGATCGCGGCGGTAACATCGATGTATGAAAGTCAGCATGGATGAACAGCTTGGTGTTAGGGATGTCTTCCCCCGGAGCCTGGACACTGGTGGTGGTATAGGAGACCCGTGAAGCTGCAGCAGGGAGAAGCCGTGGATGGAAGTGGCGGAGATGGGATGGAGGCGGGTCGCAGCGCAGCTGGGAAGCGAACGAACCATGATTGCTGGGGCTTAAAAGCGGGACCGAGGGCGATGATTGGCTGCTATGGAGGTGTGGCTCTTACGCTGATGGCTGAGGTGGAGGTGTGGCCTCTCGGAAGTGATCATTGGCTGGAGGTATGTGATGCTGAAATTAGTCTCCCAGGTTGAATTAACGCTCAGTGGGGCAGGGCGATGATGTATATCACGGTATGAAAAAGAAATATCATGATAGCGGTATATTTGGCGATATAATTTACACCTGGCAAAATACATAAAAATCAAAGCCTTTCGCCGATTAGGAAAATTCATTTACAGCTATTTTTTTCTTTTTATTCATCTAAATTCACCTAAATCTCTAAAAACACAGAAGATAAGATCAAATAATATTGCTACAATTATTTGCACCTTCATCTCCATAAAGGTAAAATGCTCCTGTAAGTTCACCTCCTCTGTGCAGTGTTTTTACTGTCAGGCAATAACGTGTTGAGGACACGTGTTTTCCAGAAACATGAGATACATTAATTGTAACTTTCAAAGGATTCACTATATCTCCATCTCTCCTGTTCGCGTCTCTGCCCCGTTCCCAGACGCGCACATAAACACACACAAACACTCACACACACACACAAACACACACACACACCCACACTCACACACAAACACACACGCTCACACACACTCACACACAGGAGGGAAAGAAAGAAAGAAAGACAGAGGGCGGGGAAAGTGCGTATATGAGCTTATCCTGAGACTTACGTGAGCGCTTGTGATGAGAAGGATGTTTTTAGGCTTTAACCGTGTTTGCAACGTGGTTTTCTTTGTTGTTAGCGCCAGAAAGTTATGAATATGCACTTCTATACAGCGTGATAACTCCAGCAGGGATTGCATCGAAAAATATAGCATATTGTTTAGGTGTGACTGGAAATTGATAAGTGGTTAAAAATTCAGAGTGAGACATCAATTGCCCACTGCTGTTAAAAAATTGAGTTACCAAGACAATCTGTTTCTCTATCCAATTATTAAAATATAACGATTTATTTTTATACAGAATGTTTTTTTATTGTTCCAAATTATATATTTATGAGGTGAGAAATTATGTTTATATATTAAAGGTCCTATATCATGCAAAATCGACTTTTTAGAGCTTTTAGCCATGTTGTTATGCTATTTCCTTATCAAAAACACCCCCAGAGTGGTTTGTGGCTTCATTCACGCAGCTCTCAGTAATCCTCCTGAATCCTGCTCTCTGAGCAGCTGCTCCTCCCTCTCCTGGTGAACGACTGAGTGTTCAGTTGTGTCGTAACAGCGGAACGGAAGTGCTCGACGTCTGTAATGTAATGTCTTAATTCTATGCTTACGGACGGATTTTAATTTGTAAAACAGCTTTTTAATTATTTCTGTTGTAAGAGAGAAACAAAGAGAAAAAAAAAAGTGAATAAAAAAAATAAAATGAAAAAAAGGATGTGCCTGAGGTGCTTCCAGGTCAGCTGAGGCCAAAACAAACACATCCCCTGAGCGTCTGAACAGACGTCATGTTTGCGCTGCAGCTGTGAAGATGGAGCTCGTTATAACTGGACACACCTGTTCTTTATTCTTAACTAACGATAATGTCACGGAGAAAAAGAAGAGCGTTTGGCTACGAGGACGGGAGTTTATTCAACCTTTTTCAAGAAGAGGCCACTCTCTCAGAAGCTGTTATTTTTCTCCGGGATTCAGCGACTAACACCAAAATAGTGTTTTTCTGTGACTGTCTCTGATGGATGTTTGGGGAACCTTCGCCAGAACCAAAGTGGATTAACTTTTATAACCAACGCAAGTCCCACAATGTAAACAGTGATGGAGCAGAGGGTGAGTCAGTCCAAACGCGGGTTAGCTTGTGTGTTAGCATATTAGCATGTGTGTTAGCCATTTATGAAGCTGTGTTGCAGATGTCAACTCCGTATAACTGCATCGAGAGGAAACTTCACTTATTGTTGTTTATTTATATTACGGTAAAGTATGTGCAGAGAGAGGGGGCGGAGTTAACTGAATCAAAGCGTTTTGTCTTCCGGGTTTGAAAAATACCTCCAGAAAACACTTATATTTATCACAAAAATGAGCGCTCCATAGTGTTAGAGGTACAATATATCATATACATGCCTATACTTAACTTTGGAATGGCTAAAATAGCATGATATAGATCCTTTAAGGTCCATGCTAATAACACTTGTTTGTGGAATAACGATTTTTCTGGGAGTTTATCTACATTATAATTACAACATAAAACAAAGTTGAGGCCACCAAACCTAGAAAAAATGTGATGTGGAATGAAATTCCATATTGAGACAGGATTTTTAAGAAAATGTTGGGCCCAATTAATTTTAAAGGTATTGTTTAATGTAGTGAAGTCTAAAACATTAAGCCCTCCATTTTCATAGCTATTCATTACAACACTTTTCCTGATATAGTGTGTTTGATTCTTCCATTGAAATTTAAAAAGCAATTGGTCAATATGCTTACAAGTTTTGTCTACATGGAGGGAGAGAGCAGCGTAAGTCAACTGGGAAAGACCTTCTGCTTTAGAAAGTATAACTCTCCCTCTAAGAGTTAAAGGGGCTGGACGCAAGTTAGCCATTTTATACTCACTACTGCCACCTCAGGTCATATGTGTAACTGCACCTTCTATATTAAGCTCGTGCATGACGGCACTTCGGACCCGAAGTAACACCGTTTTTAGTGACAGTGCAGGATTTTAGAGGCAGTTGTGGTGAACAGGTCTGAGCTCATTCTACACATTAGGACATTGTTGGAACATGCAAGGGGAGGAAAATACTTAATTTTAACATTTTTAAACACCGTAGAGTCCCTTTAAATCTCTTTGCAACCACTGATTTAGTTAGGGCAACTATTTTAATCTAAAAAGTAAAACACCTAGGGCCACATAAAGAACTGTCAAAATACAGTACAATGTTACGTTTTTTTCCCCGTCCCGCGAACAATAACAAAACAACAACAAAAAGAAAAATTAATGTGGAATATTTGTTCACTGGAAAAGACATGATAATGAAAAAATCTCAAATACAAATCGGAAAAATTACAAAATAGATGTATCCACACAGAATGGAAAAAAACAACAACAAAAAAAACAACAAAACAAAAAAAGGTCTCCAATTTTATGACTTGACTAAATGTAAGCGGGTCAGACTGTTTTTAATGCAGGCTAGCTGACATCGTAGAAATGCGCTAGCCTTGCATGAGCCTAGCGCCACGAAGCTCTTCAAAAACTGCATGAATGACAAAAAAAATATCTCCAGAAATCAGCAACACTCTGGATAACTAGGAAATGACAAAAATCCTGAAATATCCCTTTAAGTGGCCTAAGCTATCCGCTGTCACAGCTGGACCATATACCGGATGGCACCACCATGCGTGTGCTGTACTAAGGAAGACGCTCATCCACAGGACCATCAGGGACTGCAACCCCAATCTACTGCCATGCGACAGCGTTAGGGCCCGTGAAGGGCCCCACAGCAACACTAATGAGGGACACTAATCAGGGCGAGCGTCGCAAATCCAAAATAGTAAACCAGTTTTCAGAGGGAAAAGGTTCAAGCGCCACATTCAGCACAAGAGTCATTTGAAAGCTCTTGGAATTGTTCGAAGATGCAAGATGGGAAAAGGATTTGATTACACCAGAAAGCTAGCGAAACAAAAATTATTTTAAAAAAAATTTGAATTTGTGATTTCAATCAATGAGAGTGCAGAATGAGACTATGTGTGATGCTGAAAATAGTAGATATAGATAGTAGATACTAATAGATAATAGTAGATGAAAGCACAACATACTAGTTACTAGATTATGAGTAGTGGAAATGCTAATAAAAGCTGTAATTATATGTTTTTCAGTCCAAGAGTTACATCTGCAGGACCCAGATCACAGCAGAACCCTCACACTGACTTACAAGAGGTCTTCATCATACAAGCCAGAGCTCCATTATAAAAGCAAGTGTGGAGTTTTATTACTTTGTTCTGTTGGCAGTTCATGTTTTGCCATAGTGTCTTTTTCATTGCACGCGAACCAAATCCCTTCATTAAAAGCTGGAGTGACTTGGTACCAGTACATCGGTACATTATAGTGTAGTACACAAAGTATTTCATTTATCTACCAACTTGTATGTTTCATGTTACACGATTGCACTGAAGAAAATTCCTACTTTGTGAACCTGTTCATGAACAATGGCAATAAAACCAATTCTGATTCAAATTCTGGGTTCAGCACTGGCCTGGCCTGCCAGCCTCCTTTCTGTTCAAAAGAAGAAGCGTCTGGACAGCTCCTCGCAGCCTATCATTTCACCATTTTACCCACATCGGTCCAATCACGCACCGAGAGGCGGGACTTCATTCCCCCAAGAGACGGAAGCCTTCACCACACTCTACCATAACAATAGAGATGGCGTGTGCGCCTGTGCGGCGAGTGATGCGATGTTTTCTTCTGCTCTTTCGTCTGTTTTAAATCATTTGGAAAAAAAACGTAATCCCTAAAACAAGCACAGAAGCAGCAAGAAACAGCGTTGGAAGCGTTCCTCGTAAATAAGGACGTTTTTGGAAAGGCTTCCTGACGCTTGTTGCTGCGACGTATCTAGCGTTGCTCTGATTGGTTGATGCCGTCTGTCAATCACGCCCACCGGGAGATCATGTTCACTCCCAGACTATATGTCTTTGAAATATCTATAAGAAAGCATGTAGTTTGGCAGGACAGGCAAAGCATTGCCCATAGACGGTAAAACACCCAGTGTATAGAAACAAAAGCAGAGTGAGTAGTGATGACCACAAGTCGTGTCTGCTCTTTGGCTCCTCTGGGATGAATATGAAATACCAGTCTATTAAGATAAACATTGTAACCCCCACCCCATACTTCAGGAAAATATGCCAGGCGGAAGAAAACCCAGACGAGCATATATATCAATAATATATATTATTAAAGAGATAAGATCATTAGTGCAAAATTGTGTTTTGATAGACATATATATATATATTTTTTTTTGTTCCAGGAGAGCTTGCTGGGAAAGCAGTGGTAAAAGCTGAGAATACCATCATCAAAGGCGAGAGTGCTTTTTTAAAGGCCACCGCTGAGAGGGCTAAACAATTCTGCAGGTATGAACATGTGTAAAGCATTCACACTTTTATTTCACTAATTTCTTCTTGTCCACTTGGAGTCTGCAGTACAAGTAGATGCAGTACAAGTAGATGCAGTACAAGTAGATGCAGTACAAGTAGATTCAGACTGGTAGGAAGGAAGCGGATAGAGAAGACATGAGGATAAAGGGAAGAATGCAAAGAAAAAGAAGAAAGAAATAGGTGTGGGTGTTCTGCATTAGAATGTTCTTTTTTCATGTTCATTTTTGTTACTTTCATTCAATAGTTATGTAAAGAACACAGTCACGTCTTTCCTAAAGAAATACATAATTCTCACAAGTGGTCCAGGCATATGTATTCATAGTAATAATTGATTCAAACACAACGTGTATGGATTATTTACAACTCAGATCAGCGATCAAAAAGTAAATCAATAACCAATGACTGTAGAAATAAATGAAGTAAGTTTAGAGTGCATCTAATTAATACTTGCCCACAAGAACACAAAAGTCTTACCAACCTCCACATGGCATCAGGAGCATGCCGAGCATGTGCTCACAATGGCAGATTCTGGAGTCCAAAATCACAACCCACAGCCAACATTGGATTTACCACAGACATAATATTATATATATAAGTGCTGCTGTCACAAAGCAGTTACTCACCACTACATGAGCCTGGAATAAATGGCTCCTGGAGGTGAAGATTGCTGTGTCCTTGGGCAGGACACTTGGCCCACCTTGCTTGTGTATGACTGTACTGTGACTGAGTGGTTGGTGTTGGCAGGGGCTGATGGTGCAGATTGGAAGCATCAGTCTGGGCAGCTGTGGCACTCACATCATCTTCACTCCACAGAGTATGGCATGAATAAAGAGACCTGATAAGTCCTTGACTTTTAAAACCTGGACAAGACTGGGTAAATCTCTAAACAGTAAGCCTTCTTAACCTTCAGAAATTGAAAGAAGAAATGTCATACGCACTTACTCGGGAAGTTTTCATCTTGTAAATATGTCATTTATTTTGTGCTGAGTGCGCTTGTTGATTGAAAATATCAACCAACACATGACTTTGTCGCTCTGCAGACTGCATTAGTAACTTTACAACTTAACCCTTAATAACATCTTTAAAAAAGTCATGTTTATCTATTTGGCGATTCACCTACGCATGTATCTTTCTCTTGCTCTGTTCTATGAAGAACCTTGTGGAGCTCAGATGCTCAAATAAAAAAGATGAATTGAATTGAATTGATGTTCACGTCCCTTCCACATAAAAATGTGCTTGAAACTTTAAGAGGCTATAAAAAACTGAAGGATTGATATTTTTTTATCTTATTTTTTTATTTTGAAGGTCTAACTCTTCTCTGTCCATACATATAAATATATATAATATTATTAGAGATTGCCCGATATCGAGTCCCGATCCGATACCTAATACATAATTTTAAAAATTAAGGAAAAAAAACTATATTATTCAACTTGTTTTTATTCATGGTTTTGGATATAGAGAGTAACTCTAATGTGTCTGTTTTTTCTCAAGTAAGCAAGACTATTAGTCTTTACAGTGTAGTATAGTTTTACACAGAGAGGGTGATCTAAAATCCCATTCTTTATTAAATGTGTTTGTTGATTGGCAATGAAAACAAAACTTGGGCAATACATTTTTTATGCACTGCAACGTAAAAAACTGTCTGGCAGCACAGAAAAAAACACAGCAGTAATGTGGCCAAACAGTTAAATAAGTAAGGATTAAACAATGAGGAGCCGTGCATTAGACGGTTATAATGCACGACGCGGAGTCGAGAACACCACGACGCGCAGCGGAGTGCATGTTTTTTGAACATGCACTATAGTGAGTTTGTGTCATAAAGTTGACAATTAATGGGTCAACAAATTATAAAAGTTATAATATTGTTGTATGTATGGAAAGAGAAGAGCTCGACCTTCAAATTAAAACAAAGGTTTTGAAAAACATCAATCCTTCAGTTTTTTATAGACTCTTAAAGTTTTAAGCACATTTTTGTGTTGAAGGGACATTAACGTGAGAGTAAAAATCCAAATGATATAAAATTATTTTAGATCATCCAAAAATACATCTGTGAAAATTTCACTCAGTTGGCTTAAAAAATGTAGGAGTTGTGCAAAAAATAAAGGTCCAAAATGTGTTTGGGTGTGATTAAGGGTTAATGTTCCGCTCAGCCCACGTCTCCCAGGCAACCAAACTAAACTGAACTACAGCACTTTTGTACAGCGCACACATTGTTACATTGTTTCGTATCACTTGCTACTCGCCATGGCAGATGCTCAGAAGAAACAATATAAAGTTGTCTGAAGAGGCACAGGAGAGGAAGCATTAGGGAGTCAACCTCTGCCCAGTGTACGAACGCTGGAGACATCTCAGAGACAAGTGACCTTTGTTACTTGTCACCACGTAGTCAAATATCATTTTGTGTTTCACTCTCATCCTTTATGCTCTCCTTTGATGTCCTTGTTCCAATAGAACAGGCTCTAACCTCATAGCTGGTGTACACTGTGCCTTTTTCTTCTCTAAGATGATGAGATGTCACATTGCAAGCCGTGGGGATTGTAAAATCCTCTGGCTGCAACTATGAAAAGCTGTACGCAGCGCTCGCCCCGGCTAAACACACGCCATCTGAAGCCTGAAACTGCTACGGTAAACTTTGGTCATAGCTACGATTCTCTCTCTCTTTGAACCATCCACAGTGGAGACGAGAACAGCTCACGATTTTACAATCTCCACGTCTGCAATGTGACATCTAATCATTTTATATGACAATAAAAACACAGAGTGTGCACCGGCCATTAGACCAATGTTATTAGTGTTCACCTCTGCACAATAACAGGTCAGACAGTAGCATGCAAGTTAGATTTTCCAAATGTCAATGTCACTGGCTAGAATCTTGTTTTGTTTTAGTGCAGGGGTCACATTGTGGTGCCCTTTGGGACATGCCCAGTAGACCTTGAGACGTTTTGTAAGGTGTAAAACACTTAGGGCCAGATCTTGTGACTGGCGCAAGGATGTCGCAGTTCAAGACGAGGCTCCGAACCTGCACGCACACCATGCATGCGTCATTCAAAAAAACGGAGGTGGATTGAAGCGTGGTCTGCAAGCCCCACGAACCATATAAGGACTAGCTCAATAATAATGATAATAATAATCCCCAGGAGGTACCCAGCATTAATAATAATTGCCTTGTGTATGAAGTGTGCTCTACAAGCGTACAGCTACGTGCGCCATCAGAGAACGCTCTGATCTACATCAATCGTAAAGGAACTCATTCAGTCAACATCCATGTCATTTGTGATGCAATGTGTAATATAATACATGTATTTGCGAATTACCCCGGATCCACCCATGACTCCTTCATCCTGGCCAACTCCACCATTCCAGCGCTCTTGCAGGGGGATCCCCCTCTGGAAGGGTGGTAACTGGGGGACAACGGTTATGCTCTGAGGACCTGGCTGATGGCACCATTCATCACGTCGGGAAAGTAGTAGTAGTAGTGAAATCGACTGAATGTTGATGTTCCACACTATTGCTAATGTTGTGGTACGCACTTCCGCTGGTCAACCAATCACTGCTAGATCCGACTCTATATTAGGGGCGCATCTCACCTTCAGCCCTCCTTTTCGCCTGTGATGTCACGTAGTTTAGCCTGGGGACAGAGCTGCTGCGTTTGGCCAGCGTCACAAGGCTCAAGGCCTCGCAACTGAACCTCAGGCTCCTTCCGAAAGCAGAGCAGATTGGTAAGAGCTCTTACTCCAAACCGGATGTGCATCAGCGTCCGCCATGACAAGATGCTTCCGAATTGGTCTGTCAGTTAGGAAGTAGTTAGGAAAAGGAGCCTCGATGCTAACTATCATGGCCACTTTAGCATAGGGACCTCTGGTGCTAACTAATTGGTGATTAGGAGCTATGTGCCCTCCCATAAGCCACTGTGCCAAATCCCCCCACCCCCCTCGCCCCCACCCTCCAGTGATTCATGCGCAACCACTGTTGATTGACAGGTGCACATTTACTACTAATAATAATAATAATAATAATAGCCTAATAAAAACATTCTGCACAAATCAAACTTTATAAAAGTGACCAAATCCATGTTGTCGTCACCACAGCTCAGTCACACGTCAGTGTGTTAAAGAGCCACCTCAGTAAACGGATTATATAAAGGCAGTTTGTGCTTTTGTTTTAATTGAGTAGAAACTAAGCCACATGGATCATTTGCAACTGTAGCTTTATGAAACAGCTGTTGAAATGGCTCATTTGTATTTTTTTTTCTTTGTTTGGACACTATGTTGTTGTTGTTGTTTGACACTGTACAGTAGGGGGCGACATGCACTTTTGTTTGGCCTGCAGTCCACCAATAGCTTTAAAGAAGAAGAAAAACAACTGTTTGAGATGTCACTTCCCCTGTTTAAGGACAGACGGATTGTTCAAAATGCTGCTGAAGCTCTAGTTCACTGACTGCATAGAGATATAACAGTTGACCCCATGAAAGGTTAAAGGAACAGGCCACCGTTTTTACATACAGAGATATGTTCTTACCTTAGCTTTGACGAGTTCTATAGGACCTTTCTTGTCTTCCCCCGTGCCTTCTATCACGTAAACACAGAGCAGACGGTGTTAGCATTTAGCCTCTCCCCCTCTCCTCTATAGCTCCAAAACAGGTCAAGATAGAAGCTACCAAGCTCTTCCACGTTTTCCCTATTTAAATATGGTTACGTGAAGTGTTACACTACAAAGTATAATTACACAAAATTAAACAATGTGGATTTTCTAAGCGGATAAAAGGGGGAACTATATTGTAAGGCGTAATAATACCAGGAGTAGTTCGAAATCCGCGCAGTAATCTTCACTTTACTGTGCGGATGCACAGTAAAGTCTACAGAATTTGGATCAACCAGTGACCTGATTTGTCACTTTGTTTTTGACTATAATTTTGGATCCAGACCTCCAGGGGCTGAGAATTTGATTTCCATTCATCATTCTTATGTTATTTTGTTCTCAACACATTGCCCTACACTATGAAAAAAGATTTTCATCCGAAAAATCGAATTGATTGACATCTAGGATGTGTTTTTTGAGTGTGCCCTAAGTTTTTGTGAGCAGTGTAGTTACCGGCTGTACTGACGTTATTGTTGCACAATATTTGTTTTCACCGGATCTATGCGCTGCTTAGGAGCTAGTTAGCTCTGGGTGAGCGGTTGCAGCTCGGCTACGGACTTATTTTTTGACATGGCTGATGTTCTCACATTGAAAACACAGACTCGATAGAGTTGTATTGGGCAGAGAGATAAGCAGAGGCTGTCAGTGCTTGTGAAAGGGCTGCTTTTTTACTATAGTCTCCCAGGGACAGCTCACAAACCCCAGGGGCAACGGTTGGCTATCCCGCCCGGCCTTCGAGGCTCCGATCCGGGCGGGACACCGTACAGCGGGGCAGTGCGTGGCTGAGTGTCCGCTGAAGGCAGGAGGGGAGGCGGGAGGTACGAGCCCCAAATGTCGGGAGTCGGAACGCTCCGGCAGAACCGGAAGTTGCATAGACTATAGTTACCCATAATGCACCTTCCATATGGTTGTAGTCGCTTCGATCTGCTGGTCGCTTGGTTAAAGTAAGTGCCCACCCAGCGCACAAGTTAAAGCTGCGTAAGAACTGAACTGAACGCAATTGACCAGGGCGTGAGGGCTCCGGCACCCGAGCACCCAAATACATTTCCTATAAAACCAAAATAAGTTCAACTTGATATGATAACTTTAGCTTTGTCTGTACACTTTCCTGCTCCTATCGAACCTGTGACCTTTTAAAGCGTGGAAGAAACAAATATTTGTGGTTCCTTGGGTCCAGAATCCAAGGTGGCGTTGTTGGTAATTATTAAAGTACCTACATTTTTATTTAAGCAAAGCCTACGACACTATTTTACTATGCATTATGGTGGCCTTTTTAGTCCAATTGTTGCTTTTGTTGTTGAATTTTGCACTTCAATGCACTTATTTGTTTCCTACATAATCTCATGTGTTCACTCATAGTTTAATGCAATGGCCGCTGGTTGCTCTGCTTTATGCCCCCCACACTAGAGGCCGCCATTGCTGTAGTACCTCGATATCGCCGCTAGTCCCCCATTCAAAAGCATTGGACTTTAGACACTTTAAAAACAAATTTAAAGCCTGGTTTCTAATTTTAATCTAATTTTTTATCTAAATAGTGTTGAAAATAAAGAAAAGCTGTTTCCAACCTTTTGACGGGCATTGTATGTGTTTGATGAGGGAACTTGGTAACTAACTCTAAAAAGAAAGTTGTAAACTAGCTGAATGGGAAAAAGTTCTTTAGTCATTCTTGCATTATATACCCCACTTTAAGCCTCATAAAAAGAGTGATCAAATACTGCTGATTTTGCTGGACTTAAACAGTTATTGCATTTTGAAATGCCACGTTACAAAAAATGTCAAACACTATTTGGGCCAATCATTCCACTAGATCCGGCTGAGAGTGGGCTGCGAGGGTTCTTCACTGAACTATTGGCAACAAAAAAAAACGTCGACTCATCCAAAATTGAACAGTTTCAGTCCTGCAGCCAACCAATCTGTCGCTCGGTAATTACGTCCATGAACCCGGCTCCTCTCTGTGATTAGTGCTTTCCCTCTCTTTGGAGCGTGCCTCAAAGGTTTCTCCTGAAGTGCGTGGGTGTGTGGGTCGTACACTTCTGGTTGGTCTCTGGCTCACGCCGCCTGTTTGTCACATCTCGCCGACTGTTGGGGGAACAGTGGGAGGAAAGGTTTTGGGAGAATGAGGAAGATACACACATGCACAGTATGAGCCACAATGATGCACTTTTGGTCTTACCCATAGACCATGAAAAAATAAATAGACCGCTCCTCCTTACTCCTCCCCGTTTATAATAATAATTACGTTTGACGGGAAATCATGGCGGATTTACAGACTCCTCCTCCCCAGCTCTGACGGAGCAGGTTCCAAAAAAGGGCATAAGGGCGGGACCTTCACTGTAGACTCGGCCCTTGAGGGGCGTGGAGTTCAGTTGTAATCGCGCCCATTCTGCTCCCGCACCTTTAGCTCTGATGCTAAACTTGTCTAGCTAAGCTAAAGGCTAATAGGCATGTGCCTTCCTGCGCTGCCGTTCATTCTGTTGCTGCATCTGTGTTCCTCCGACGGCTACCTTATTTATTCAAATCTCAAAAGGTAAGAACTCGAAACTTGAAATAATTATTAAAATGTCGTGTTACTATAATTAAAGAATGAAAGTCCAACGAAATACAGCAATTCAAACTGAACCATCACAATGTGATATCGAAGACAATTGGATAAAAAAAAGAGACTCGAGACAGTGCAGATTGTTGTGCTGTCCTCCACTGTCCTCCTAGTGGAGGATGTTTATTAGTCTAATTTGGAATATGTTGAAATGTGTGTAATGTGTCAAGTATTAAATTCCCTGTATGAAAAGTGCTTTCTGTGCACTGTATGTGCGTGAAAAAGGCATGTGGATGAAAGTGCCTCTGGCATGTGCTGCTCTGAATGGATTAATACAGTAATAATTGTAATTTAATAATAGTTTAATTTCTTCTCTCCAGAAGTGAACCCAAATAAGGACAATTACAGTAAGTAAAGTTACACTGAGTAGTACAGGAATACTGCATTTAAAAAGGGGTACCATTAGCCAACGTGAGCTGGTCCCCCAGCCACATCCAGCCGCGCCTGGAACAAGCCACCAGCCAGAGCTGGTCCTCAAGCCCGCACCCGCCCACCAGCCTGGCCCCAAGCATAGTAAGTACAGCATCTCTGGTCACTGTTATGTTTACAGTCATTGATAATATAGAAAATATTGTTCTAACTAAAAATGGTGCAGATGGTAACAAAAGTATTCTGAATTGTTTAGATCCTGAGCCGACTGAGCCCGCCCCGGCCCCCCAGCCTGCCTCCAAGCCTAGTAAATGAAGCATCTGGTCAGTGTAATGCAATTACACTTAATGAAAATGGTGAGTTAGTTTTGCTAGTGTTTTAAAAATGAACTTTTTTGCATGTTTTGCAGAGATAATGTGGATCATTGGTAATAGGCCGACCCTGAGAACAGAGAAGAGGCTCAGATCAAACATTCACACTCAGGAGCACTAATGTTGCATTTGAGATATTTATTTTTGTTTTGTTGGGATTTTTTTTTAATAAAGTTGTTAAAGTTTGTAATTTCTGTTACTCCCACAAACATATGCCTCATTATTAAACAAAGAATACAGACAGTTAACATTTTAGAATTAATAATAGGTTATGGTTAGGTTCATTACTTAGCTGTATATGTTGGACAGCATCCTGGGCACTGTTTGTCAAATAGGGCGCATTTCTGCAGATCCAAAGTGTATCTTTGTGATGAGAAAAGAGGATTGAGGATGCTGCCGAGCATCAGGTTAACACATTTTTGATTAAGACAGAATTCAAATAGAAATTATTTGTCAGCACATATGTAAAGCTCACTTAATTTCCCCAGCATCCCTTTGGCCTTAAGCTGGGCGAGCCGAGGCACTGCAGTCCTGGCACTGCAGTCCCTATAGTATTCTATGAATTTCTGTATTAACTCAAACTATTATGTTGATTATGATTACAGGCACCAAACCATTGTAAATCCTTATGGTAGAAACATTATTCTACACTCTGATTTCTTTATATATTTGCACTGATTACACATTTGTGACAACTATGACCTTTTCTTATAAACTCGAGATTTCTTTATATATTTGGGCAGAGGACAAGCTGACTTAAGATTTGTACCATAAAGAGACCCCTAAGGTGACAGGTACAGCAGAGGTGCTGGTGTGCGTTTTACTGCCTCTTGTCTTGTACGGCTCTGTGCCCTCAAGATACAAGGTCAGCCTCCCGTGCTCAGAGTAAAAAAAACAATTTCACCTCAGTTATTGGAAGTGCCCCTACAATGACAAAAGGTTCTTGTTTGCCACAGAACTACTTGTCCCTCCGCAGGGCACGACAGAATAAATGAGCGGGCCTGTGCTGCTCCTCTCGCTGTGGAGGAGCTCTCGTCCAGAAGGGCCATTTGAATCCCTAATAAAGTCCGAGGAGGAAGCAGGTGCCCGGTGGAATCACTCTGGACGCGTTATTGATGTAACCGGACTATTACGATGTTGTAGATGTGCTTCTGTTGATACATACGCCTGTTTGGAAGTCTAACACTATGTTTCTGGATATGTTTCACATATGTACAGTATATTTATATTTCACTGTCGCCAAACTGATCGAATTAATGAGACTAAACGGGTCTAATGGATGTGGCTTTCTGTGGCGCAGCTGCGTCAGGGCGCACGGCTGGCGGCTGGTTTGGATGGGGAACATATGGCATGGTCATGGGCAGATCTTTCCATTGTGAAGATCTTCCACAACGGTTTTTCACACGCGGGTACTGTAGACTCGTAGAGAGGACGGGCGAGCACTACAACACTTTTGGTTTCGTATTGATTGGTCAAATAGCTATTTGCGGAGATCTTCACAATTTCGGATTGCAACTGGGCTACAGTCATGGAGTTTACTTGTGCGCTGCCTACGAGTTCAGCGGAAAGATGTCTGGCATTTTAATAGATCAGATGTTTTACTCCAACGAAGCTATCAGTAATTTGTCACTTGCACAAAGTTACTAAGACGCAAAGGATTTCTCACCGGGCGGTCACCATTAGCGCGGACCTCTTTTACGCACCACTGGATATGGGAAACTTCGCGCAGCAGGCCCCCAAGAACTGCTCCAGGTAAAGGACACCAGCCTCCCACTGTCCACGAAAGCGTGTTGAGGTCCAGAGCACCTGTTCCTCCCGGTGCAGCTCGGTCTTTATGGGGCAAACATGAACTGCTTTACAATGTATACAGCATAACAGTGTTTTTAGCTGCTAATAATTTCGGGCTCCGGTCACTTCCGTTTTGCCCGGTCACTTCCGTTCTGGCTTTCGTTAAGTTGTTGTGGCTTTCATGAAGTTGTTGTGTTGTGGCTCAAAGTTGTTGTGTTGTGGCGTTTGTATTTGTTTTAGCATTTGCATTTGTTGTGGCGCTTGTATTTGTTGTGACCCCTCTCGGCCACCGTAAAATAAGGCTAGGAATTAGATATTAAAAAATCCCTCTGAAAAAACTATAAGGGCTCACCCGCTGCCCGAGTGGGGCCTTGTCTCATTCAGAGAAAACCAGCCCTGAAGTTTTGTAGCGAGTGCACATGCGCGGCCCGTTCTTCGGCTTTTCCGCACCAGGCGTCTCGTAGGAGGAAAAACACCATATTTGGGTGTAAGCGTCATCACAAGGACCCTTCGCAGCACACGTGGATGTCAAATCTGTCAATATTTATGAATGGATACCGCTGGAAAGACGGACTTTCTACGCGGCGCAGCAGCTACTTCCGGGTTGCCCCCACCTCGCAGGCGGACAAAACATCATAAAATAAACACCATACGGGGTGAGTTTTGTCATTTTTATACTCTGACATGAAAACTAAGATGTAAAGGGAGGAAAATAGATAAAAATCTCCACTTCGACCACTACGTGAAAAATCAGCCTGCCGTGTCTCGCCTTAATCGTTCTATGGTTGCACCAAAGTGGTCATTTTCATTAGATAAACTGCCAATTCCCCTGCAATTTTATGGATTAATTAATTACTTAATGCATGAGTTCATTCATTGATCAAATCAAATCAAATCAATTTTATTTGTATAGCGCTTTTCATACATGTCATGTAACACAAAGTGCTTTACAGATTTAAAAACATTCTCTCACAACCAGACAAATTGTAGCATTCACACTCCCCCCACCCACCTCCCCAGAGACACACCGCACAAGCACACAATACACACTCAAGGTAAAACAGTGGAGATTATGGACAAAAGGCTAAGATAAGGCTGGGTGCAGATAAACCAGGTAAGGGAACACCATCCAGGAGCCGTCTGCATCGGGAGTGGCACCTCGGCTGCAGCCGCAGGGACCAACACAGGGTGCCCGGACAACACCACACCTCCATCCAGACACCCACAAGACAGCACCCCAGCAGCCACAGCCAATCACCGCTCCCGAGGCAGAGGGCTCCTCCAGAGAAAACTGGAAGAGCATAAAAATTGTTAAAATAAATAAAAGTACGTAAGTAAAATTGAATAATAGGATAATAAAAAATAAGACCGAGAGGTAAAATACATAAATACAGAATAAATATTAATAACTATCAAATGTCAATTTAATTAATTATAAGGTGCTGATAAATAATAATAAATAGGCCAAGCAAAAATAAATATCAGTTAAAGGCTAAGCTAAAAAGGCGGGTCTTGAGCCTGCTCTTAAAAACATGAACGTTCTCTGCAGCCCTGAGCTCCTCCGGCAGGTCGTTCCAGAGGCGAGGGCCGTAATATTGGAAAGACGCCTCACCATGAGTCTTTTTGTTGACTTTAGGAATAACTAGGAGACCCCTGCCGGAGGAGCGAAGGGGCCGTGAAGGTTCATAAGGTAAAAGCAGTTCTGAAAGATAATAAGGACCAAGACCATTAAGACATTTAAAAACCATTAAAAGAACTTTAAAATCGATCCTGAAACACACAGGGAGCCAATGCAGCGATTCTAAAACCGGTGTAATGTGGTCCCGCCTCCTGGTCTTCGTCAGGACACGAGCTGCTGAATTTTGTAAGAGTTGTAAACCTGAGATACTCTTTTTGGGAAGACCAGAAAGCAGGGCATTACAGTAGTCGATACGACTGGTGATAAAGGCATGCATTAGCGTCTCCGTGTTGGCCCGAGAGAGAATGGGGCGGACTCTGGCTATGTTCTTTAGATGGTAAAAACCTATCTTTGTGATATTTTTGATGTGTGGAATAAAAGTCAGCTCAGAGTCAAAAATCACGCCCAGGTTCTTCACCTGTGAGGAAGGATTAAAAGACAGTGACTGTAGTTTGGGTAAAAGTCTCTCTCTCTGGGCCTCAGGACCGATGACTAAAACTTCAGTTTTGTCCTGGTTAAGCTGGAGAAAGTTTTCTGCCATCCAGGATTTAATATCTAAAATGCAGTTAAAAAGTGCATCCATTGGCCTGGTGTCATCAGGAGACATGGAGATGTATAACTGTGTATCATCAGCATAACTGTGAAAGTTGACTCCATGTCTCCTGATGACATCACCAAGAGGGAGCATATACAGGTTAAAAAGCACTGGGCCTAAAATCGAACCCTGGGGCACACCACATGTAATTTTATGGACCTTAGAGGAGAAGGTATCCACACTTACCATGAATGTCCTGTCTGTGAGGTAGGAAGTAAACCATTTGTGTGCAGCACCAGAGAGGCCGATGTGTTTTAAACGAGTTAAAAGAATAGTGTGGTCGACTGTATCAAAGGCAGCGCTCAGATCCAGAAGAACCAACACTGTCAACTTTTTAGAATCATAATTTAATCTAAAATCGTTTAAAATCTTTAAAAGGGCGGTCTCGGTGCTGTGGTTTACCCTAAAGCCAGACTGGAATTTCTCAAGGACATTATGTGCATTTATAAAATCACTAAGTTGGGTAAAAACAAGTTTTTCTAAAATTTTGCTTAAAAATGGTAAGTTGGATGCTGGTCTAAAATTGTTAAAATCATTAAAATCCAAATTGCTCTTCTTCAACAGGGGGCTCACCACCGCCCCTTTAAAGGCAGCAGGGAAGACCCCCGTCTGAAGAGAGCAATTCCTCATGTTTAAAAGCTCGTCTCTAAAAGATCCATAAAATGTTTTAAAAAACGGCGTTGGGGCCGGGTCTAAAAGACATGTGGTGGGCCTCACTGAGGAGAAAACTTTATCAAGCATCTCAGCATTAACCAGGACAAAACTGTCCAGTGTTTCCTCTGGAACAAGTAGACAATCAGATGTATTTAAAACCGTGTTTCTTTGGGTAGATAAAATATTACATCTGATAGTGTCTATCTTCCCCCTGAAGTGGTCTGCAAATGCCTCGCAAAGGGAATCTGATGGAGTTTCACGGAAAGCTTTAGGATCATGGTGAAGAAGGTTGTCAATGGTTGAAAAAAGAACCTTTGTATTATTTTTATTGTCCGATATGATTTTGGTGAAGTATGAATTTCTTGAGTTTCTAACTGTTTTATTGTATGTTTTCAACTGCTCGGCGTAAATTTGGTAATTGATTGTAATTTTATTTTTCCTCCATTTTCTTTCTAGCACCCTGCAATTTCTTTTTTGTTTTTTGAGTTCCTCATTTTTCCATGGGGGCGTGGGTTTGACTTGCATTTGTTTCAGTTTTAGAGGCGCGACCAGGTCAAGTGTGGATTGAAGCTTACTGTTAAAATCATCAACAATAAAATCACAGGGTGCAGGTAAAACCAAGGGGGGGTGTTTGTCAAAAATATAGATAAAAGTTGCAGCCACTTCAGGGGTTAGATGGCGCTTCCCTACAGTTCTCAAGGAGGTCTCACGCTGGATAAAAGCGGTGATTTTAAAAAACACGCAGTAGTGGTCAGAGACAGCCAAGTCGACGACAGAGGACACACCAGTGGACAGGCCATACGTGATGACCAGGTCCAGGGTGTGTCCTCTGTCGTGAGTTGGCTGTGTGACATGCTGAGTAAAAGACATGTATTTAAGAGTGTTTAAAAATTCATTTGAAAGAGGGTCTAAAATATTATCTACATGCACTTTTTTGGGGGTCTGCAGATTGTGACACATAAAATTTCAGGGCTGCTAAAAACAATGGCACTGTATTCAAAGCTGGTAAAATCATCAAATAAAATCGGCTTGGCAGCAAGGGTTATCGAATTTACCAGAGCAGTGCCGCCTCCCTTTTTGCCACTCCTTGTAGAATAAGTGAAGTTAAAATTAGGTGGTGAGACATCTTTGAGAACAACTGCAGCATCTGCACCCAGCCATGTTTCTGTTAAAAACAAACAGTCAAGTTTATGATCTAAAATCAGGTCATTCATAATAAAAGTCTTGTTAAGTCCCCTGCAATCAGTGTGGAAAGGCAATTGGTCAATGCGAGTCCAGCACAGCCATAAATAGAGGAATGAAGTCACGAAAGACCCCCTCTCAATAATGGCCGACCTTGTGCTTTTAGAAGATGCAAATGCTGTGTTGCCCCCTTGGAATGACCAGGGAGAATCAGTTTATTTTGAGCTCAAAACATTACAAAAGGGTAAACATAGGTCCCCTGTGAACAAACAATGAAAAGGTAGGTTTTAGCATATTTTAGGATTAAGTTATATGGTAATACACAAACAAATAAAATGACACTTACATGCCCCACAGGTGTAAAACGGCTTAGGCCACAGCCTGACTACTGTGCCACAGCTTCTACTCTGAGGCTGTGGGCCTAGCTTTTTTTAAACTAGCTTTAGCAAGTCATGTGTGATAATTGCGCTTCCGGTTTCATTATATATATAATTGAATTAAAAGGCAGTGTATTACATTTGCAAACGATGAATAAATATATTGTTATTTACAGTGAACCATTTCCCAACATGAATAATAAAAAGAAAGCGCTTACTTTGTACTTTGTGCAAAGAAAATGGGATGGCAACAGCTGCATTAAGACGGGAGAGGGTCTTCCATGATTGAAGTGACTTACTGAGTGAGTCAGAGGACTGGTTGATCATTAGAGACTACCGTGACTCGTGTTAGAGTTGTGTGCAGACCTGGAGCTGCAGCTAAGACGTGAGACCAGGCGTTCTTGTGCCATTTCTGTGCTGCTTCAGGCGCTGTCTACGCTGGGCTTCCTGGCCACTGGGTCGTTCCAAAGGGAAATAGCAGACAGGTCTGGAACAACCCAGCCAACAATGAGCCGCATCCTACCGTCTGTGCTAGCTGCCATCCGAAGTCTGACCCCAGGCAACATCGGATTCCCATATGACAATGCCCAGCAAGCAGTGGTTAAGAGGGAATTCCATGATATTGCTGGCCTGCCTTAGCCTGGGAATACCCATGCTGCTGTGTGCGCTTGAGTCATTTGGAACTGCACTGCAGCCTGGAGACCATGGCCGAAATTTTCGCATGGACAGCAAGACGATGACGAGCTATTCGATATACGGCAAACATTACCGCAGCGACTCCATCTTTCGATCAGGCTTTAGACCGTGTTCTAAATAGTTTAGCTCGAAAGTTTACGGCGGGTACGTCATCTGTCATCTGATACGATTGATATGATTGGCTATGGCTACGTGCAGACACATGATAGACATTCGTAGCGCCCAATAAAACAACTATAGACGTTCCCAGGTTCCCAGACTAAATATAAGTTGTGACATTTTGTCGGGCGATAGCCAGGCTAGGCCTCCCTAATGTCATTGGGAAACTGACTGCACTCATGTGCGTCTGAAACCACCAACGGTCAATGATTACACATTTGTGAATAGAAGTTATCACTCTATTAATGTGCAGCTCATCAGTGATGCCAAGCTTTGTCTCTTAAACATTGTTGGCCTGAGAACACCCACAATGCATTTATTTTTCAGCACAGCAGCGTGGGCCAAAAATTGCAGGGGGTCGGCCAATTAGTGCGACAACCTATTAGTCTGAAGTCTCGTTATTCCGAAAATGTCCTATTGAGTAGGGGTTGAAAAATAAAATTAGGTTCTGGCAAGAGTCCACTGACCGTAAGGTTAGGGCCAGTGGTTGATTATGGCTCTCTCATCCACAACACAGCTGGGTTAGAGATGTTGGACTAATGGCACCTCTGCTCAATGGTACATTTTTGGAATAATGAGACGTTGGACTAATGGGTTATCGGACCAATGGCATGGCACTAAATTGCAGGAGAGAGCTCCAAGAGGACAAAGGTACCTCCTCTGTGAGTTATTTGTAGGCTAAATTTCAATTAATTTTCATGCTCTCAGTGACAAAGGCCATCCACTTTTGGAGAACCTAATAACTTCTTTTGCCAATGCAAACACAACAGAAGCAGCGCTTTAACCAAGCGCACATGAGGACGTGTGTCACAGTGGAACGCTGCATTGGTTTCCTCAAGGGAAGGTGGCTCTACCTGGGACATGTACGCTCATGTACTCCCAGGAGACAGTGTGCCATCCTGGTTATGTGTGGTCGTACCCAACATCGTAGAGAACCACGGTGTCCCGCATACGTGGAGCAGCCAATACCAAGAGAACAGTGGCCTGCACCCGGGCCATACGGCACAGACACGCTCGCATTCAATTATTATAATGTAAGTAACCACAACAGCAACATTATTTTTTTTTAATTGTCACATTTTATTCAACGTGTCATTTATTGACAGAAGAGCCTTATTTATCAGAACGAGCTGCATATCACTTCTTGTCTTGCCAGGACCTCCTCCGTCAACACTGCGGCCCGTTGTCGGACGGACGGTGCTGCAGCAGCTTGGGTGACCGGTTCAGGCCCATCCTCAGCCTGTGTGCTGGTTCCAGCCTGTGCATCTGCCTGCGCGCTGGTGCCTGGAGATGGCTCGTGTTCTACAATAAAGCATATTTAAAAATAATGTGTCAATGGCCTATATTACACAACTAAATGCTCTTTCATTCAGACAGATTCAGATAGTCTTGGACAGGACTACCTGGAAGGGTCTCCTCAAGCATGTCGGTGTCACCATCACCACCAACATCTCCTACTGAGGGCTGCCACTCTGTCACTGACAATGGTAAGCTTTGGTCTGGTCTGATTGAAACTTCTTCAAGAGAAGAGCAGCGACTCTCTTTTCTGTACTGATGTTCACTTTTTTACCTGTAAATTTAAATAAAATTGTATACAAAATTAAGATAAAATATGAGAGTTAGAGATCATAATATTAATTAACTTACCTCATCAGTGGTCTTTGTCACAGGTCCCACGCGGTTTACCAATGTGGTTATTTCTTTCCACATTTTTATTTTTGTCCTCCTTTTATGCCGCTTTTCAAGCTTCCAAAGAGGATCAACTTCACCTTCAGTAGTTGCAGAAAACGAAGTGTGGCAGGATGTTTGGAAGGTCAGTTGTTTTGCACTATAAACCATGGGCCATCGGTCAGAATGCATAAGAACCAGGAGATGAAGAAGCAGTTTGATCATTTATTGAACAGACTTGGAGCACATAGACACGTGAGGGCAGAAAGACCCGCCCCATGTGAGGATGAACAAAGGAGGAAGTGATTGGGTGCAGGCTTCTTATAGTGATAGTGATATAGCAGGAAGTAAAGTGAGGTGAGTGCGACAAGTACAACATTTCCAAAATAAATGTGACAAATGAAAACCTTCAGAATAGTAGTCATGGTTTGTATTTCGAGCTCTGTGAAATTCTTTTTCACAAGTCTGGCCGTCTTCCGTCGCTCCATTTCACGAAAACAAGGCGTGGAAGAGATCTGGGTGGGACTCACACGTTCATAAATCTCGCGTGTCATCTTGCATATTTCCAATGCACCCAAAATATACACCCTTCTCTGCTCACTTTTGATAAGAGCTATAGATGACTGCTTGTACTGTTGCCGGGCAGAGGGCGCTTCAAGGTGAGACGGAGCAGGGGAAATGTCCATTTTTTTAATGCAGTGGTCAATGTTAAGATTTTTTTGCTAGTTTTTAACTTAAACTTAAAAAAGACAAAATGCACCCTTATTTTTAAGACGTTTTGTCACTAGCGAGCCGGATATTTCCAGGAAATAACGACAGCATTGCGCTGCATCGGCCTTTTCCCCACGGCAGAAATATACAGGAAAAGGAGATGTGTTGCATTTCGTGAGGCTAATGGTAATAAGCAGAATGCCCATCTCGGGCCGCCCGTTGCATTAGGGGAATTGGAATTTCTATTGGCTACTAAATAATATTGATAGTTAGCGTAAAGCAATGAAGAAAGCTCTGATTTGGACCATTTTAACCGCTGGAAAGTTGATGATTTAAAGAGTTCTTGTCGTCGCCGTGGAGCTTGTTACGATATTAGCTTAAAGTCTATTTTTACAACCAGGGCTGAGTACGGAGATAGACAGAAACGGAAAGAACTGAACGGCCGTTCATATGTAGAGATGCTTCAAAAGTGACGACCAGTCCTTGTTCACATAGTTGGAATAACTATGTGAGAAAAACATTTCTGACCCTTGAAGGCGACTGTTGGACAAAGTCCAGGATCTGAAACTGTGCCCTCATGTCGCAGATATTCATATAGATTTTTTGTTATTTGTCAGTAAGGAAGTGGACAACAAACAAAATCTTTTTATTTATTTATTGTGACCAGAGAGATCCATATACATATATCGTTAGCCAAATAGCATTATTGCCTAAATCATTTTTGTATCATTACAATGGCAATAAGTGAACTTATATGCATGGCTTAAAGTTTTCCGGCAAATCCGGCGTAGGGAAAAAAAAAAATCTTATTTTTTATATTTATATAAATAAATGAATAATGATTGCTGTCATTGGAAAAGGTTCAAGTTTGTTCTACCAATAGTATGCAAGGATTGCGTGTCTATAGCGCAACGAAACACATATCAGCAAATTAGGAGTAGACTGGGGCGGGTCTTTGGGCCAAGGTTGTGTTGGGAGCACGCTCATGATCGCTGCACGAGTTAGCCAGCGCAACAGCTAGCACGAAAACAACACGAAACCACGAACTAGACAGTCGTCACATTGCAGCTATCCGTTCTCTACCTCACACTACTACGCTACCAGGAGCAACCACTACCAGTGAGACCCCTACTTCAATGACTGACCGCGTCTGTGATTCAAAAGTCCGTCTGTGTACCTTCATTGCAGAACACGATTTATCGTTTACCATCGCTCAACCACTGGTACGACTTTGTAAAAAGGTTGCGGAAGACAGATTGGCATTGTTCAAATTATCTCTTTCAAATCAGCAGGCAAGTTGCACTAACACCCATGGCATAGCCTCGCATTTCAAGAAGTGCCTTTCAGATAAGTTAAAAAACAGCACATTTTCCCTTAATGTCGATGAAGCCTCTACACAGTGCATGGACAGAATTATGAAAATATTGATTAGATACTATGACGAAGACAGTAAAAGAGCAACAACTATACATTTGGCAAGCAGGAAAGCAAATATAGCAACTGCTTCTGCTCTAAAGAATGATTTGGACGATGTCTTGCTGTCGTATGGGTTTTCATGGAATCAAGTCATCAGCATTTTGATGGATAACTGTGCAGTGATGAGAGGCAAGAAGACCGGATTGGAAACCCTGGGACGGAAGTGTGGCATGGTGAGGAATGCAGGTCAATAGTTAGTCAACAACGCCACCTAGGATAGGCCTAGGACCCTGCACAAGGCAGACACAGGTTCGTTTTACCTTTTTTTTAAAGTAGGGCAGAGACAAAACCTTTAATATAAAAATGTATATTTTTATTTAACAGTTAAAAGGCCAATGTTCTTTAAAATCGCACAGTGGAACAAAATAAAGACAACCCAAACAAAAGTACAAACCATGCAACAAACAAATTGCAAAATAAATCAAACACCCGTTATATACAGTAAAAAAAATATACAATATGTACATGGAACTGTTCCCGATGAACAGATGGGAACAGTTGTGGGAACAACTGCGGAAACTCGTTGGTCGAGATAAATGGAACTCAAAAAAAGGTTTTACCAGTTTGTGTCATCCAGAACAACAGGGTGGGAGGAGTTTCGCTGTAGCAGCGCGTGGATGGTGTGGGCCAAGGCGGTATCCCCAGCTGACGCGGGAGGTGCAGTTGGTCCCGCTATGGTGGAAACGCACCATGTTAGGAGACCGTGGATTGGAATTTGGAAAAGAGGAGTCAGGCAGAAACCAGCAACTTACCGACAGGAAAAGCACCGGTCTCTAGACCCCGGCGGAGGTGCACTCCCAGCCTCCGCAAACGTGCGCGATACGCACCACACTAAATAGACGAGGGATTAGGACGGGCAGGGCACGGCCAGACGGGTCAAAAAGGCAAGACGTGCCGCTTACCCAACGTCCCCGCTGATGGCACAACGAGCCTTGTCGCAGCCTCTACGGGCCGCAGTGACACTGGGGAAGGAGAAGAACACTCGTAAGTGTCTGCCATGCACAGTACCGTGGCATGGGGAAGCAACTATGTGCCAAACTCACCGGAGAGGAGTAAGCGGTGATTCCAAAAGCAGCAGCCGAATATGACAGCCGACCAGGCGTCAACATGCGCCAGAGCACTGGAAAGAGCACAGTTGAGCACCAAGTGTGCATGAATTGTGCATAACAGGCGGCATACAAAACTCACCAACGTAGGGTAGAAGTAGTGAGTACTGCGGTGACCACGGCGTGTGAAGCCACCACAAACGCTTCCCAAGGCGCAACTCCGTGGACCCACAAACAGACCAGCGCGGGGAAGAGGCAAGAGGGATCTGATCCGCCAACCCAAGCCTAAATCACTTCGGGTCTCCACCCCCCAATCATTGCCAAGCCAGGTGCGCGAGGAGGAGCGTGAGGAGGAGCACCAGGAGGAGCGCGAGGAGGAGCACCAGGAGGAGCGCGAGGAGGAGCGCCCCAAGAAACAGGTATGGGGAGTGCAGATGCCCTCCACACTGTCACAGAAGGAAAATCCGTTTCTTCTCAACATATCCGGCAACACCGTGCACATGGTCTCCAATGCTGCGAAATCCCTCATGAGTGTGTAACATGTAAAGGCTAGGCGGTTGACTGCGGAAGCTAGAATGCACAGAAGATGGTTCGTCACGGAGCCTGGGTTGTGAATGAATATACCGGAGTCATAGATTACAGTTTTAGTGTCTGTATTCTTCAAGCACATGACAGAACAACATGAGTACAGGAACACAAAAATAGTTTAGGACAGTTCGAGGGCGGAGCAACGCGCTGCCAACGAATGGGAGGGGAAAAGAAAACCCAAATAAAAGGGAAAAGGAAAAAAAAACCCGTCCCGATATGTCCCACGGCCGGAATAGAGTTCGAGTTGAGCGATAATCCAGTTAGGACAGAGTTCAAACGTATCGGATGGATGTGTGTTTTGCTTATCCTACCACGTATAGGTCCGAGGGTTCGTAGCTCGCCATCTCGTTAGGAGTCCTCGAGTTGGGACCATCGAGAGTTCAAGAGATCATGGATGGGATGGCTTAGTCGGTCCCATACAAAAAAACCTGACCTACAAGGCCAAAAACACATGTTAAGTAACCTAGTTACTAAAGTAACCAACAAAATAAAGTAAATCAATATCAATCAATAAATCAATCAATATGCATAAACATACATGCTGAATGCAAATGCATATTACACTCATCATGTGCAATGATGTTACACCACAATTTGTATCTGAAAGTTGTGTTCAGAATCAAAACATAACTCAAATCAACATTGAGAAAAATAATAAACAAAGTGCACCTTTAAATTCAGTGGTCGAATAATCCAAATACGAATGCTGAGTTTGGTATTCGAATTAGTATTGCGCAATATTCAGGAAGGGATCTACGTAGCTACGTTAAAATCAATGGGCTTCAATGGCCACCAAACATTTCAGCGGTAGTCACGGAAGTGACAAAAAAACGCTCAAAACAGCAATATTTCTTTGAATTAGCGAACAAGCTAATCGTTTAAATCAATGTCTACAATTCGGCTTTCACGATAGAACAGAAAAACAATTTACCTTTGAGTTTAGAATGTTTACCGCGGAGTCTGCAGGCGCGGCCCGATGTCTAAACACAGCGGAACCAGACAGGGGCTCTGGTTAGGGAACGGCAGCAACTATAGTCAAAGTAACGCTTCCGTGAGCAATCACACGGCAAAACGAGACATGATATAGGTTGAGAAGCGGATGGCAAAAGACTTACCTAGGATTCAGAACTTAAATCACTAAGCTTGGAGCGTGTCGTTCATTTGTTTAAGGACGCCGAAAGATCATGCCACAGCCACAGTGGAGACTGAGAGGAAGTGAACCCGCGTGACCCGTAACTTTTAGGAAGTTGGAAGTTTGGGGTGGCGCAGGAAGTGGACCCGCAAAAATAAAAGGCTCTACTAAATGTGGGTTACAAGTGCATTTGGTTCAGAAATGGAAGATCTTGCTTCTGATCTCTTTTATGACATTGAAAAGTCACCGAAACAAAAAGAGATATTTGCAGTTTCAATCGCTTCTCCATCTTGCCCATAAGAGCTTGATCCGACCGATTGGGAGCAGGTTCTTACAAATGCTGGAGGTGGCCAACAGACTAAGTGAGCTTCTGGATGCGCTTGTGGTTTTCTACTACCATGTCGTGGATAAAAACGAAGAATACAAATACAGGTAATTAATTCATTTATTATGTAATTGTAATGTATTGTATTGTCCATTTTAATTGATCTTCATTAGCTTAAACAAGAAAAACTACATGAGGTTTTGACATTTCATTTAGGGTTATTTGGTTATTACATTTTTTAGTCCAAAAGAAACATGCGTAAAACTAAAATGTTTATGTATAATTAACAGACGAGAAGAGGGAGGATAAAGCCTTTGGCTGAAATAGTGTGTTACAAACTACAGGGCTTAAGTATTCTGGCCGGGGGCCGGATTTCCGGCTTGAGGCCTCTGGCGCAAGCAAAGTGTATCAGACTGCAAGTTATTTGTTCCGTTTTTCCGCGCATTTGTGAAAAACTCGCGTTTCCCGCACTTCTTAAGGTCCATGAACGCATCTCACGCGCAGCCTCACTGTTACGTGATTCCTCTGAAACCAAAACAATGGCCACGCGGATGCTGTAGCTATTTTTGTTATGGATTAAGTTTTGCCAAATGGTATGGCGTCAGATAACTATCTTTAAGTTGAGGGCGCAATTACAACATCAACGCGCGCATTACACAGGGATCGAGGGCGCAGGCACTAAAAGTGAGCACAAAAACTATAACACAGCGCTTATGTGTCTTCATACGCCCGGGGTTTGCATTTCAGCACGCTGTTTCCAGCCAACTGCGCCCTCTCTCTTCCAAAGTTTGACCGCTTGGTTTTCTTCTTCATTCAGCACGTTACGTCATCAGAATAAGGCTGACCAGTCAATCACAGATATACAATGCAGATACAGTCTATGGACTGAACACGCGAACATACTGGGTTTTTTCCAAAAAAAGGCTTTATTACATCCCAACAACTACGTATTGTAGCCGAGGAGTAGTTAAGAATATTTGTGTGTTTTTAGTATTTGTAGCAGACCTAGTTTTTCATATAGATTTAAGATGGCTTTGTAACAGGGCCACCGATTTACTTTTCAACACTGCAACTGAGAGGTCCTAAAGGTTATTGACGGAAGTGAGCGGGGGAAGTCTTTAGGAGTTACTGCGCGGACGTTTTGCTCCTCGTATCATTACGCCTCACATTATAGTACCCATTTTTATCTGCTTATAAAATCGACATGCTACATTTCTGTGTAAATATACTTCGCATGAAAACACTTCACGTAACTTTATTTAAATAGGGAACACGTGGAAGAGCTTGGTAGCTTCTATCGTGAGCTTTTTTGGAGCTATATGACATGTGGGAGAGGCTGCGTATGTGCTCCTTTTGCGTGACAGAGCGCACGGACAAAGACCAGACGGGGATATATTAACTCGACTAAAGTGAGGTAAGAACATATCTCAGTATGTAAAAACGGTGGCCTATTCCTTTAATAACCCTACATGTACCACTTATGACCCATGAGTCTTACTTTATTAAAATATTTCCACCAAGTACAGAGATGTGGGTGGGGACAAAAGTTGACAAAGCACTCGAGCCTCAGTCACAGAGCCAACATACTGGAATCTATAAAAAAAAAAAAACGGAACTTAACTAATGACGAGGATACACTGATGTAACAAAGTTGAACTCCAAGGTGAATTTGCATAACATATCCTCTTCAGATCCTACCAAATACATTTCCAAAGCGCACGGCAAGTGAAAGCACACGTTTAAATTCACTAAGTGTGGTCATGTGTGCAACAGGGAATGTAATGGTCTTGGCACATGCACTAACCACCGGAAAGCATATTTCATGATCTTTCTCGCTGCAATGATTATACTTTACATGAATGCAATACTCATTTTTTTCACTGGGTAATATTGGCTTGTGTGCTTGGCCAGTTATCCACTGGAGCAGAACTGGAACTGTGAGAGGTTTGTTGTTCTTTTCCAACTCCTCACTGCCTTCCTCGCTTGGGCCAGGGGGTCCAGTGGAGTCATCTAATAATAAATATATATTTTAAATAACCATAACCAAGAACGACACATTTTCTGGCCTCCTACCATCATCTTCCAATTGTTGAAGATAGTCTTGGAAGTGATTGAGTATGTCTTGCTCCAGAGTTCGCTTTGTGGTTCCTTCTCCACTGAAGACAGGTCGTAGGCAAGCCATAATGAAATTGGCATCCGGCTACAATTGTAAAAATAAACAAAAATAATATGATAAGACTGTTTGAAAGTTACAAATGCAGTATATTTTATATAGTGTACCTTATTGTCTTTAAGTGGAGCAAACAGTGGGCGGCATACGTTTACATGTTGTTCCATCATATGCAAAAAGTTGTACAACTGTAAACCTTTTCGCATCTGGTCCAGCAATGGTAGAAGTCGGGCAAGAGAATGAAGGCTGATAGCTCTATAAATAAATTCAAAATGGTGGACCAAGCATCCTCAATGTCACATCAATAATGAGAAATAAATGCAGCCATCATTACCTTATCATAGCATCCTTTTTGTCTTCGTTAATGACCCCGGTGTAGCCACAGGAAAGAATACCATCAGCGTGATCGAACAGCTCCTCATTTGTGGCAGCTCTAATCTAATAAATATAATGTTTTGTTGCTCAGCATTGTTAAAATCAACACTATCAACAACGATTAAGGTTCAGGCTAGGGATGGTCCGATATCATTTTTTTCTGCCGATATCGATATCCGATATTTGTCTTACTGCTGTGGCCGATATCCGATATTTGCCGATATTAAAATGTATGGAAAGTGTATTTTTTAATATTCATACTAATAATAAAAATAATAATAAAAAATCTTTGTTTTTTTATTAAAAGTGATTGCATTAAACTGTACAATCATGTTGTACTTGCTTTAACATGCAGGGCTCTAAAAGCAACATTTAACAAAGCCCAGTAACTGTAAAATAATCACTCACTCTTAAACAAAGTGCTTGTTCTGATTAAAAAAGTTCAACTAGTTTATGATAAAGTCCATGTTCTTTTTAACAAAGAGAAGCATTTCTGCTTTGTCACAGTGGATCCTATTTCTTTTTTCGTCAACAATAAGCGAGGCAGCAGAAAACAGACGTTCACTGTCAACGCTGGTGCATGGAGCTGAAAGGAACTTCCGTGCAACTTGTGAAAGTGCAGGGAGGCGAGAAGAATTGTTTCTCCAATAGACAAGTGGATCTTCTGATCTTGGAAGGGTTGGCTCAGTCAGATATTTCTGGACCTATGAAAAAAAAATATATATAAGATAAGATTATTTTTTATATATATTTTTAGACAGGATTTACATTGGTAGTTGGTTTATTATGATTTTACATGTTAATAAATCCTATCCTCAGTTGATAAAATTACAACTACTCAACACAAGAGAGCACAATATATTTATATGCTTGTAAAATCTTGATATTGATAATTATTTGTACAATTACACATTACTACACATTACTACATTTGAAATTACATTCAGCATTTTGAGTAAAAAAAAGAGTTACCTGCACAATTGATGGGTTTATTTGAACTGTATGCTGGTCTGAGCTCTGCCTTTCCTCCAAAATCTCATTGAACATGTCCGTCAGTGAATGCCCGCTTCCATCACTCGTCCTGCGCCTCTTCTTTACGCGCTGCTCCTCTTCCTCAGGTGTCTTTTCCTGATCCTCGTTGCTTGTCATCCGGTGAACTTCTTGCTGTAGTGCAGTAATGGCAGTTGCTCTCAGTGCAGTGTCAAAGTAACATTCAATGGAAACCTTGGGTCCAAAATTGTTGACAGGTAGTAAAGCGGCTCAGAGAAGGTGTGTGTGAAGCGCTTATTCACCGCTTCTAATAACGTAGCCTTAGCAGTGCCTACTCCGGCAACCGTGTCTGCAGCCTTGCTCAGTAAACGTTTTAGTGCCACAACGGAGGGTATCACATCAGCAGTAGTGGCGGAATGAGAGCTTATTTCACGCGTCAGCTGTCCAGCAGGGTGGTCATGTTTTCGACAAGACTCCATTGGTGTACAGTGAAAGACACGGGAAGCTCGTGATCTGCTCCGTACACTCCGAGCGCTCGTTTCTGTTCCAGTAAACTTTTCATCATGTACAGCGTACTATTCCAGCGAGTTGTGACATCTTGTTGAAGGGCCTTGTTCGGCAATCCCAACTCTGTTTGGATGTCTCGCAGTCTCGACGTGGCGAGCTGCGAGTGCTTGAAATGTCCCACCAATCGTCTTCCTATAGCAACACAGTCAGAAACACTACGCTGGCTTATAAGTCCATCGTGTACAGCTAGCTGTAGTTTTTGCGCATATTGGCGGCGTTGTCACGAAGAACTACATGCACTTTCTCCTTGGAAATGTTCCACTGCGCTAACATGTTATTAAAAGTAGTGGCAATGGCAGCGCCAGTGTGTGAGCCTGAGAATTTGTAGGCATGCAACACTGCACGTTGTAGCTTGAAATTCTCATCAATCCACTGGGCTGTTAGACTTAACATACTCATCTGACTCACAGTGGAGCTCCATATGTCAGTTGTGAAGCTTATATCAGTCACATTACCATCCAACAGCTCGCGAATGCGTACGGCAACAACTTCGTACAGCTCCGGTAATCCCGTGTCAGAAAAATAATGGCGACTTGGCATGGCATAGCGGGGCTCAATGTGTTCCATTAGCCGACGAAATCCTCGGTCCTCTACCACAGAGAATGGCTGATCGTCCAGCGCAATCATTTCAGTTATCCCCTTTGTTTTCTCAAGCGCTTGCTCAATGGTCCCCTGTTTAGCGTGAGCTGCAGGCTTGCTAACATTAGCTTGTCGCTGGTATTCATCATATGCCGTCGCGTGTCTGCTTTTCAAATGTGCTATTAAATTTGTGGTATTGAAAGACCTCACGTGTTCTCCACCTCGCATGACCTCACAGTTGCACAAATTGCATATTGCTTTTTGGCGGTTTTCTTGGGAAACCACAAAATATGTCCAAACCACAGACATGCTGCCTCTAGCATTGACCTGCCATTGCACTTCTTCCGTCTACGCATGTGCTAAACGGAGTGTTTTTTTCAAGCACACCATTCAAGTACTGCGGTCACACACAACAATGATCACATAATAATTATTATTGCTAATCGACTGCAAATTGCAATGCAACTAATATGCCTTTCATTGTAATAGAGTTAAGAAAAAAAAAAAAAAATCGGCCAATCGGACAAATTTGCATATCGGACCGATACCGATATTTTTTTAAAAAGTCATATATCGGCCGATAATATCGGCGGTGCTGATATATCGGCCATCCCTAGTTCAGGCCTGACATTTTTTTTGTCCAACGTCAATATTTTATGATGTCAATGGATGGCCAAAACATAGCCAATTTGATAAAATGCAATACAATAACTATGAAGTAGATAAATATATAAAATCACCTTTTCAATTAATTTGTTTGCTTCAGGATCTGTGACATCTTCAGGCAACACTTTCTTACAATCAAAATTCCCCGTTGCAAGATAGTTGTAGCACCAGTTGCGCATGAAAGTTGGTGCTGGCCCTCCCTGTGCCAAACTTACTGCCATAATTTCTCCAAAGATACTACATAGAAACAAATGTTTTATTAAAATTGTATACATGAACAATTGTCATCGCAATACAAAAAAGTATCATACCTGAAATGATCGTCTTCAAGGTCCGTTATTGAATAAATCGGATTCTTTCCTAGGCTATCAGTGCCAGGTTCAAAATACCGCAGTTCAATCCCACTACAATTGCCAAAAAAACCACACAACTGTAACTAGTAAGAAACAAAGTACCAGTGAGAAATTATTTTCGTATGGCTCCTGTGTCCACGCCAGGTTCGCCAACAAATTCAACACTTAAGGCGCATTTTGGACTACTTCTTTTTTGTCTCTTCCATTGTTGAAGAGAACGCTGAAAATGTTTTACTCTTGTGACGAACACACTGAATCTCTCAGAGACGACAACTCGCAAGGCCAACTGTTGCAAAAGGTCATCGAGCCTGAGAAAAAAAAAGAGATAAACTCAATTTCACTTACTTTTTTTTACTTGCATTGTAAGATGTTCTAACAAGCATTCACCCTGGAGGGTCTCCATTGTCAGAATCTGATAGTCCGACAGTCTGACTTTCACTGCTTCCAGTGGGGGCAGTTGGTTGTATTGTGGGTGCGTGCCTGAAAGTTTGGGAACTCCTGCTTTAGACCACTACACATTCAGTATACCTAATACACATATTAGTATATCTTATTCATCACCTACTGTAGGAGCCTAAATTATGTTTTGTTCTGTAAATAGTTTCAATCAGTTTAAGACATAATTATTTTGTTTGGTAACTTTATGGTTATTTTGGTTTATTTACTTTTCTTCATTTTGGTATTTGGTAATTGTTTTTTGTCATATTTTGTTTGGTCAGGCTAGGTGTCGCTATATCATGACGCTGCGCGTGTCGCATTTGTGGGGAGCGTACAGAATGGAGCCAAACAAGTTTTTTGACCACTGCTACCCCTTTTTTGTAATCCCCTGTCTGTCTGTCATGTAATGTATGTTTTTTCTCACTAAAGAGTTTTTAAAGGGGGCCTATTATGCAAAATCGACTTTTTCAAGCTTTACATCATGTTATTAAGTCATTCCCTCATTAAAACCATGCCTGAAGTGTTGCCTGGGCACATTCACGTATTTTCGAGTAATCTGTAGAAACTCTGATGGCGGCCATTTTAGGGATAAAACGCCTGATTCCTTCAGGAAACGCCCTCGACCTCCAGGATACGCCTCCGACCTTTCGTCACCAGCCGAGTAACCAACCACTGCTCCTCAGCAGAACCCCCTCCCCGCAGTGTCTAGCCCTAAGATGTAAACAGAGTCATCATGGAGGATTAGCTCCATGTGTTGTGAACCGGAGCCACAGCAGACTTTTACAAAGACACACATCAGTGTTTCTGTTACCGAAACACCCAGGATTCAAACCGGTGACAAGAACGCTTATTTCAGCGGCTGGTTCTGCGCTGGGCCTTGATGATGCACAGAGCCTCCGGAGAAAGCTAATGCTAAGCTAAACCTCGAGTCATCACGTGAAAACGAAAAATATGCACAAATAAAGTCAATAAAACCACCACACACATAAAGAACCGTTTAACAATGATCACACACGGAGCCAGGCTTGTTGATTTGGAAGTTTATTGCTCACATTTCATCTACAATGGGTCATAGCCGAGTGGTTTTCTCCCGGAGCTAACAAGCTAGCCGCGACAAGCTAACGGGAAAATTCACTGAATACAAGCAGCATATTATGCATTGAAAACGTCACTAAAACAGGCAACTGCTTGAAGCAGCCTTTATGATGATCACACACTGAGCCGGGCTTGTTGATTTCGTAGTTTATTGCTCACATTTCATCTACAGTGAGTCGTAGCCGAGTGGTTTTCTCCCTGAGCTAAGGCACTATTAGCCGCGACAAGCTAACAACCTTCACCTTCACAACATTCATTGAAAACAGGCAGCATATTATGCACAAATAACGTCAATAAAGCAGCAACTACTCGAAGCAGCCTTTACGATGATCACACAATGAGCCTGGCTTTACACATTTGTGGTTTATTACAGACTTTTCATCAACAATGAGCTGTAGTCGATTATAACAAGCTAATGGGTAACCTCGAAAAACCACTGTCCACCTGCAGATAATGTCCGTCTTTGAATCGTATGGGCTCCTGCAGATCCTGGTGTCGTCCATGGGGGTATAGTTAGAGATCCATAGGGCATGGCAGATGCAAAGAGATAGCCTCCAAACAGCAGTTATTTTTCAGGCAAGAGCCCCTTCCAAGCGTCCGGTGTGGAAGGTTCGTTTCCAAATAATATCCTGTGTGGCCATCGTTCACAAAGTGATAAACAGTAGCTCCTTTCCAACAATAAAAAATAAAATGCACCGATCGTAGTTTCAATACTGTTGAGACAAGCGCAGTGTTGTTGTGATGCCACAGACAGCGTGTGGAGGGGGCGTGTCGCAAAGGGTCAGAGGTTCTTAAAGAGACAAAGGCCTATTTCAAGTCATTTGCTACGCCATTTTGAAAGAGCAATTTTATACAAGGCAGTTATTCTAATTTACTGCATTGACAGACCAACAGAAGGTTTCGTCATCATTGTAGTGTGCTATAGACTGGTGCTATGTGGCTGAAAAAAGCATAATACCCCCTCTTTAACTGCACATCTTGACTCCATAGATTTTATTATTGACGGTGTTTTGGATTACTTTACAACATGCTAAGGGCACAGCGAGTCATGCTGGCTTCATATAATTTTAGAACCTACACCTACCTCTCGCCGCATTCACTTGCGTGCACTTCAATCACATCAGGAGGGAATTCATTTTGACAAATAGGGCAGGATGCATCTCCAAGTTAGAAAAAAAAATCAACTTGTCACAGACTATCCTTGGTTCAACCTTTGCAAAAGCTTGTTTACCTGCTTTACATCCTGAGACTACTTCATGTAGCCTTTTCCATTTTAACAAAGGTGCTAAATATGTAAAGCAGGTAAACAAACATACGTATTTTCCGGACTATTAGTCGATCCGGTGTATAAGACAAATAGGCGTGCGGTATGCTAACGTAACATATTGATGGTTAGGTACACCAGCGATCGCTGTTATTGTTTACTTCCGCAATTTTCGCCGAATTTTTTGGTGAATGGTTGGCAACAGCTGATGCATACAGGCCTCTAACAGTTTTATAAAATAATCAATCTGTTACAGCGCAAGAGAAGCAATACAATGCCCTGTTTATGAACATTGTTTGTCGAGCACAGGATTCTTATCTAAATAGGTGTCTGGTATGTCAACGTCACATAAACAGTTCAGAATACTATAGCATAAATAACATACCAAACTCTCGATCCCTGTATCACGCCCTAACAATTGCCACGTCACCTACCTGGGCACGGAGGCGTAACTACACCGTTGACAAGCCTCTTCCAACAGCATATTGTTTAAGCACCCATTTGCGAAGTCGTTCGTTTATCCCGTGATGAGCTTTTTTCTTTTCTTCATTGCAGTAAGAATAACCTTTATTTTTCGCCAGTCCCTAGCAAGTTTCTCGCTTACTTTGTTTCTGCTGCTCGATTACCGTTTTCGGCAGCATATTTCCCTACACAAGCCTGCAGTGCCCTCTAGCGGCATGTGAAATTACATAGCCTATTTGATTTATTTATTTATTTTAAAAGAAGAAAAAACGATGAAAAAGTGCTAATTATTATTGTAACTAATAAAATTATTTTTGTAATAGTGACCTTGGGAGGCAAAACATTTAGGGCATCTGGTTCCAGTTCACTGTTATCCTGGAGACAATACATATAAGACACCCACACATTAATTACTTGAGTGTCAATTGTAAAATGTCTGTGTAGGCTCTCAGTCATACAGGAGTTGTCCATCTTCAATGAAGATTATGTAGTCATCTTCTGTACTCCGTAGTTTAAGAGTTGAACATTTTGTCTCTCATCCAAAAGTTCAGCTTGGCTCAGTCCCTCCCCTCTATTAACAGCCACTATAACATGTGGGTAAACATCTTTACACTTTCACCTGTATTTACCCACAGGTGGGGAAGGAGGGACTGAGTCAAGCCGAACTTCTCCCTGTGGACTTTATCTACTGATCCTTAGTGTTGCTGACAAGGCCTTTTGGATGAACGGCGAAATGTACAACCCTTCAAGAGTACAGAAGAATCTTCATTAAGAAAGTAGTGTATTACTTTGATGCATGATGTAACTTACATTGCCAAGTTCTTGGCTGGACTCACTGTCTTCATGTGGAGTTCCACAACATACAGCAATGTGACCAGTCAAAAAAGGCAAAGGCATTGGTTCACTGCACTTGCTGCAAATCGCTTTTGGCATTTTTTGAAACTCCTTGGAGCCTAGTGCTAATCAGTGGCGGCTGGTCCATTATGGGCGGTGGGGCGCCGCCCCTCCTATCAATTATGCAAATAAAATAAAAAGTTTTAAGCTTAGCAAAATCCTAACTTTCTTATGTACAGGTGTTTTATACACTGGAGGAAGGGGGAGTGGAGGTGAAGGAGCATGTCATTTTGTCTGCCTGGTTCATCTTGTGCTGTAACCGCTGTAACAGCGTCATAAATGTGTAGTTTTGTGCTCGGGGCGGCAGGAACAGCGCCCACGCGATCTAACCAATGACGCTCTGATATGGTATAAAAACGTCACTGTATGTCATTAATTCAACCAATCAGAGACGTGCAATAATAAATCCCCGATGGGCGCTGAGGCCAAGCGCCCATCGGGGATTTAACAGGTGAAAGACGAGGAAGCGTCTCCTGTAAACAAACGTAGGAGCTCGTTGTGAGAGCAGCTCTGAGCTCACGGACGATCGGAGGAAAAACTTCTCATTTGAGAGACGGAGAAGCTTCGTGTTGTTTCCTGAGAGGAGGTAAAAGGATTTAGTCAAACTAATGGACTTGGGACAACTTTCTTCCGTCAGAATTCACGTCTAAACGGACTTTCCTGGAGGTAGCATGACGATGCTAACTAGCTCGTCTGCTTTAGCTACTGCTTGTTTATCTCACACTTTGGGACAAACCCTCGCTGACTTGGACAGACACACTACAGTAGTAGTAGTAGTAGTATTATTTGTTGTAGTAATAGTAGTAGTAGTAGTAGTAGTAGTAGTAGTAGTAGTAGTAGTAGTATTTGTTGTAGTAGTAGTAGTAGTAGTAGTAGTAGTATCTATTTTTTCACATTTTATTTATAATATTTATTTATTACTTTTATATTTTGAGGCAACGTACTATATCTGTGATCGACTGGTCAGCCTTATTCTGATGCTGAATGAAGAAGAAAACCGAGCGGTCAAACTTTGGAAGAGAGAGGGCGCAGTGGCTGAAAACAGCAGCTGAAATGCAAACACCGGGCGTATGAAGACACATAAGCGCTGTGTTATAGTTTTTGTGCTCACTTTTAGTGCCTGCACCCTCGATCCCTGTGTAATGCGCGTGTTGATGTTGTATTTTCGCCCTCAACTTAAAGATAGTTATCTGACGCCATAAAATGGACGCTATTACCAGACGAGTGAGAATCGGATAAAGAGGCGAGAGCAGCAAGTTCTGCGACTGATCCACAGTGAGTTTATTTACTTATTCTGTGAGTACAGTCGGGGTCGCATCACCCGCGCTAAAATAAGCACTACAAGCCCTGCACGAGAGCGCGGTGTCGGACCTGCCCCGCTACATGCCTCCTTCTGCAGCCGTGTGCGCGGTGAGACAGGTGTGCACGAGAACGTCACGCTGCGTAACCCCCCTCCCCCGAGCTGCTGCCACTAACCCGCTGTTAAAAGCGAAACATAACGCCTACATACTGAACAGAGCCTCGCACTGTCACAAATACTCGATTCGAGTCTATTTGTTCCGCAAACGCCGCACACAGTGGCGTGAACGCGCACACGTGTTAGTGCGGGCTGGTGTTGACCCACTGGACACAAGCTGGAAGTGGCTCCAGGTCATTATTTTACAGCAGTTTTCCTTTAGGCTCAGTCCCAATAGCTACAGCCAAATCTAACCAACAGCCTGATTAACAAACATGTATGACACTTAATCCTTTACTAGATTATTTTGAAAAATATTACACTTTACATTTTGGTCTATACCTTTACTTTTACCTCCCATATATTAAGTTGGAAATACATTTGGTCCAAATGCAGAGTAAATGTGTAATAAAAAAGTTTAATAAAAAAATATTGGCCTAGGCTACATTGCCTATATACAGTAGCCTCTATCTAACGTTTTTCTTTTTTTTTTTAAAGTACTGATAAGAGTACCATTAAAGTACCGGATCGATAAGGAGTATCGATAAAAGTCCTGGTTGAGCCACAGAAAGTTCAGGCTCAGGATTTTTTTCACTTTAAGCCCTGTATATGCCTAAAACACATATTTTTTCATGTTTTCCAAAAAAGAGTGGAAAAATTAGTTGGGCAATTATGCTATGTGGCTAACGCTATCTAAATTGACTTTATTTGTATTTTTTCTACGAGTGATCTGATAGCTAATCAGTCGCTAATTTGACAGATGGAAATGTACCCACTATATCTGACATCAACACCGTTTTGAAACTTTTCCCTGTGATTTCAAGACGAATTTAAATGATTTAAAACGTGTCGGTGTCTGTGTTGGGCTGATCCCAGGTCCTGTCGTCCCCCTGTCTGCTATGGTCCACTATGGTCCGCTATGGTCCACTATGGTCAACCATGGTGCGCTATGGTCCGCTATGGTCAACTATGGTGCGCTATGGTCCACTATGGTCCGCTATGGTCAACCATGGTCCACTATGGTCCACTATGGTCTGCTATGGTCAACCATGGTGCGCTATGGTCCACTATGGTCCGCTATGGTCAACCATGGTCCACTATGGTCTGCTATGGTCAACCATGGTGCGCTATGGTCAACTATGGTCCGCTATGGTGCGCTATGGTCCGCTATGGTCCGCTATGGTCCGCTATGGTCCGCTATGGTGCGCTATGGTCCGCTATGGTCCGCTATGGTCCGCTATGGTGCGCTCTTGCCTACGGAGCCGCCGTCCTGACTTTTCCCTCACTTTCAAGATATTGACAACATAAATATTTGCAAGAAATGTCACTTGAGACTTTAAACCAATGCCCGTAAGCCTTATCATTCACAGTTATGGCTCAATGCACTTCAGTGTTCACGCTCCACTACCTGGACTCACTCACACATTTCAATGGCTGAGTGGTTTTGTTTGGTAGCCAAAATTAGGAGCCTGATTGACCCACGCATGCACAGTGGAGATGGGCATACGGCTTAATACATCAGTTAGTGACCCCGCCCAGTCCCCCTCCAATAAAGCAAAACTGTGTCAGAGTGTCCTTTTATTGTAGACAGTCTAAGGCACACGTGTGAGGGGGGACGGATTCTCTGACAAAGGAGAAGTGCTCAGATTTGTGAACATTATTTGATAGAAATTGTGTTTATAGAAAAATGGGAACAAAAACAAAAGTGTTGTGATTATATATTTTGTTCAGTGGATGTGCAACCATGTATTTACATTAGAGACTTGGTAACACCTGGATAGTGTCTAATTGAAAAACACAAAACAGCTTCAACTGCCAAATAATCACATTCACATTCTGCAATTTGTCATTTGGAAAGGGCTCAAAGCAGAGAGAGCCCAGGTGCAGCTGCACTCGCTCGCACCCCTCTTGAGTGTGTTTGTGCGTTGGCCAGATGAGTCACATAGAGAAGGACACATCACTGCAGAGGTTACATTAACCGAAAATTCACCGTCATTTATGGAATATTTTCAGCTTTGACGGAACATTTTTGAAGGCCGTCCGTCATTTTGATGGACTGAAAATGAGGCCGTAATGAAAGTCCAAACACAGCTCTGCTCTGGGCTCTCTCTAAAGCACATCACTGTGGAACAGCATGTGGTTTGCAATACGGGAAGGACAGAGAGTGGAGCCGTGGTGGTTGGAGGTAAGAGCAGACGGAGCGTGGTGGAGCTTCAGAGACGTACGATGATAACTGCTAACTTTTGTTCCTTTTGCCCACGGTTTCTCAAACATTACGTTAAAATAAATAAAATTGTAATTTTTCCTAATTAATCCAGCTCTCTCACATCAACATAAATAATAGGTACCTCAAATAGCGCTCACTCTGTTGCTAATACTTTACCAAATCTGTACCAAAAATGTCTAATACAGAGTGAGCACTCATTTTTCCACAAACAGTCTTTGATATTCCCCTCGCTGCAGCTGGAGTTTAGTAAACAACAGTCACGTAAGCCCAGCCTTCTCCCGTCGCCAAATGTAAAAACGTCTTTCTTGTCACTGCTCTGCTTTCCTTTTCAATTTGCCTAAAAACTCAAGTTCCTCATTCAGTCATGGTTTAGTCCTGGATTTACAACTGGTTTAGTCTAAGTTCTGGTTTAGTCCTAGCTCAGACCTGACACAAACATCTGCAATTGCGCCGAAGTGCCTAATTATGTGTGCACACGTGCGTGTTGCTTTTTTTAGACTCACTGTGGGTCATATATGGGGATAAAAGTACAGAGAGTACAGAAATGAGGTACCGAAAGATTTTTTGTTTTTCGATACTGCCCCCTACTGGAGCTTTTTGGTCAGTACCAAGTAGGTACTGTTTAATGCTATCCAGTCCTACTTACGCCGCGGTTCCATACAGCACACTTCTTTTCAGTCACGTAAACAGAGCACAGACTGCGTTAGCATAGCCTCTGCCAGCATAGGTATAGCTCCGAACTGAGGTGAAGCTAGTTGCTACCAAGCGCTTTCCCTATTTAAATATGGTTACATGAGCCTTTACATCCCCTCCTGGAACCGCCACCTTAACATGGTGGAGGGGTTTGAGCACCCGAATGATCCCTGGAGCTCTGTTGTCGGGGGCTTCGTACCTCTGGTAGGGTCTCCCAGGGCAAACAGGTCCTCTAGGTGACGGGTCAGACAAAGAGCGGTTCAGAAGCCCCTTATGAGAGACCAACAGGCCCGGTTAGAACCATGAGGCCGTCCTTCTGTGGACCCACCACCTGCAGGAGGAGCCATAGGGGCTGGTGCAATGTGATTTGGGCAGCTCCAACAGCTGCCCCCACGACCCGGCAACGGACAAGTGGAAGAAAATGGATGGATGATTGGATGGATGAAGCCTTTACATGATCCAAGTATAGTCATATAAAATGAAACATGTCGATATACTATGCGGGAAAAAAAGGGGAACTATATTGCAAGGCCTTGCAAATATAGTAGTGTAAACTCATAGGAGAGAAGTATAAGGCACAATTCATGGCAGAGCCCACGAGACCTTCTGGAATAAGGTGATTAAGAACAAATTATACTCCTGTAGTTTTTAATAGCTATATCAACCAAAGGTAAAATGTTACAAAACAAAAATGAGCCTCAACAATAAGTAAACTTATTTTTGACTCTGTTTCCGAGCGCTAAAGATCATTATAGTCTGCAAGAAAATTTCTAAAAAGAATGACAAAATATCAGTTTCCATAAACACTCCTTCCCTTTGCAAGTCCTCGGTCCTCAGTATGACACGCTGCAGTCTTTATCTGCAGACTGTCACATGTGATGAGCTCCGACAACTACCTTCTTGTTTTGCCCAACGATATATCTGATCTATGATACAGAACTGTTTTTTTTACAGGTTGCTCCAGCAAAAGTTCACAAAGAAAGGCAAAGAATGACATTGACATTTCGGACTGAAATTGGGACAAAAATAGTGTGTGGCCCACTTTGGCTAACCTTTAGCTAACACTGTTCCCCTGAGACCTAACTGGAGAGAGTGAGCAGCTCGGAGCATCCTTGGACTCACTGCAGAGCGGTCACCAACAAGTGTGTGGCCATTTGTCACAGTCCTCTCTGTAGTCTCCACAAAGTCTCCTGGACCCCTGCCCCAAAGTCAAACACACTGCCCCATCATTTAGTGGCCTTCTCAAGTCCGTCATTTATCACCGCCCAAAGTGCAAGTCCTGGAAGTGCAATACCCCATTAGATAATTAAAAAGTGGAGAAAGTAAGTACGTTCTGAGACCATTCTGGAGTGACTTGTTTCCTCACAGATATGAGCCAGTGTGTTTAACCCTACAACACTATTCCCGGCTGGTTTTCACCTGAGCAAATACACGTATGTGATTTTCATGATGCTGTGTTTATCTGAGTGTCCTGTGTCTCTGCAGCTTCAGCTTTGTCTTTCACATCTTTGATGGCCTGGGGGTTTTCCTAATCCAAAACACACTTTCTCCTACAGGCTCATGTTTCAATAGTGATAGAAGGTAGGGGAGGGTTAATGTATTTAATCAGGCTCTTGCCCCTTACAAGGCTGACATTCAGGACTGACACATTTGTTTCTTTGCTCCTGTCACAGAGTTCGGTGTCTCTGGCCTCACAGTAAGTGAGCAGTTATTTTAGTCAGCTGCTCATTTATACACATTCAAAATCAGACATATTTAGTTTCTCTCTCCTGCGGCTGTTTGTGCCAAGGACACTGAGCCTTCACCAAAGAAGTCTCACATATCCCAGGAATGACTGGACCAAAAACCAAGTTTACATCTTCATTATTTAATTTTTTAGGATTTTTCCTAAAAATGTTCCAGTAACTTTGGAGCATTTTTATCTGGTCCTCTCATGATGCTTTTCTTTCATTTTATTAGACATGACACAGTTTAATATAAAAGAACTCTACTTAAATGTGTCATGTGTTGTCATGTTTTGATCATTTTGATGACAAGTACTTTTTATCGGCTATATTATCTAGTGATGGTGTGAATATGAGCTATAGTGCTCTGGGGTTGCCTGGGGCAAGCCTTGTTTTCTTAAAGTTTTTTTGACACCACGCAGCAAACTACTTGGATAGCTTGTATGGATTGTATTCAGTTTGCACAAGTAGAGTGAGTCAAATTCATACAAACGTCTCTGTGTATAAAGTCAACTAAAACTGAGTGTGAAGTGCTTAGCATTTAAAAAATTTACCCTTGCACTTTGTCAGATATCGAGAGGGCACACTCCTGCTAAAAGAATAACTCTGTACAATCGTCATAATATTGCAATAGAAAAACAAAAAAACAAAAAAAACAACAGTAGCAATAGTACGATAGCGCCTCCTTGCTTTGGACAGAGGACCGATAATCGCCGCTTGCAGCTATTAAAGATGCTTCACTTGTCACGATTATCTCCCTCCTGCTCTTAAATGCTTGACAAAGTGCACAATGATTAAAAGCTCATTTGGACGCCCGCAGGTGGATCTAAGCGCCTCAGCCTCTCTATTTGGGAAGCATTAGTGTTGGAAATGAAGGCGGGACTGTCAGATGAGTCAGTGTTGGGAGCACAATGGTCTTAATCTGTTTGCGTGTTATCTGTGGGAGAGTGACATCTAATTGCTCAGCGTGGCACTATACGGTAATTACCTACCCGCCCCCTCGCTCCGGAAACCTGTCAAACTGTGTGTGTTTCTGAGGACACTTTATAGAAATGTTTATCATATTGGATCAGTAATAAGTGTGTATTACACCTGAGACACTGCAGGTGAATATGAGAGAATTTATGATGATTTTTTGTATTTATTAGAAATATCAATTTGAAACGTTACATAAATACGAGAAGGTGAATGATTCTTTTGGGGCATGTTTTGTCTAGTACACATCAGTAGTATGTTTTAAAGGAATAGGCCACCGTTTTTACATACTAAAATATGTTCTTACCTCACTTTAGTCGAGTTAATATATCCCCGTCTGGTCTTTGTCCGTGCGCTCTGTCAGGCAAACGGAGCACATACGCAGCCTCTCCCACATGTCACATAGCTCCAAAAAAGCTCACGATAGAAGCTACCAAGCTCTTCCACGTGTTCCCTATTTAAATAAAGTTACGTGAAGTGTTTTCATGCGAAGTATATTTACACAGAAATGTAGCATGTCGATTTTATAAGCAAATAAAAAGGGGGACTATGTTGTGAGGCGTAATGATACGAAGAGCAAAGCGTCCGCGTAGTAACTCCTAAAGACTTCCCCCGCTCACTTCCGTCAATAACCTTTAGGAGTTACTGCGCGGACGCTTTGCTCCTCGTATCATTACGCCTCACAACATTGTCCCCCTTTTTATTTGCTTATAAAATCGACATGCTACATTTCTGTGTAAATATACTTCGCATGAAAACACTTCACGTAACTTTATTTAAATTGGGAACACGTGGAAGAGCTTGGTAGCTTCTATCGTGAGCTTTTTCGGAGCTATGTGACATGTGGGAGAGGCTGCGTATGTGCTCCGTTTGCGTGACAGAGCGCACGGACAAAGACCAGACGGGGATATATTAACTCGACTAAAGTGAGGTAAGAACATATTTTAGTATGTAAAAACGGTGGCCTATTCCTTTAACAGCTTAAAGGACAAATCCTCCCTGATACAGCGGTGCCATGTCATTGTTCTGACAACCCATTAGTCCGACGTCTCATTATTACGAAAATGAGATGTGCGGTTAGAGGTGCCATTAGTCCGACATCTCTTTGGTTAGAAAAAAATAGGCCCATTGGTCAAAAGTATGAACAGTGGAGATGAGCTCGGAGTTAACAACACACACGCTCCAAGTCCGCTGAAGAGAATACTGTAGCTATCTCACATGACATTTATTTAAAGTTACAAAGTTTAGAAATAAATCTTATGAACTTGTTTCATGCTAAATTAATCCATATATTTTTCTGATAATCATTAATACATTTAAACGGTTCATTAATGCTGTAGGGTTTGGGTTAGGGTTAACCCTGACACGCCAACCCACCATCATCGACAACATTACAAGAGGAATTCAAATATCTGGGACTCACAATACAGTGTGAATTACACAAATGATTATTTTTCTTTTCGAAGTGTCTACGATGTCGTCGGATGGTTCCCAGTTATTGTGCCTTTGCATGTGTTTGATATGGACAATATCTAAATAGGAAAACAATTACGGTTTAAGTAAATGGTAGGAAAATGGTTTGGGTATTATTATTTAGCATTATACCATGGTCTGGGTGAATACTGGATTCTGATTGGCTGGTGGGTGCTAACAAGCGTGCATTATTTTGGTATAACCGCACACGTAGTCCGGTAGTTAAATCACTGGGATATCACTCCGCTGTGGGCATCGCCATAGCAACGCATGACACAGCTGAATCAGATAAACGCGTAATTAGTGACTGACAGGAACGTATGAGATGGATTTTGTGTTTAATTTCAACGTTCTTGGTCAAAACTTTTGATAAATGGGAAGTAGAGGAGAGCAAGCAGCTAGGTTAGCCTACTGTTAATAAAATATGAGCTTTCCATTCCTACTTTAAACAGTTATGGCACTATTCATTATTTTCAGACGTAAAATGATCCAAGCATATTTGTCTGGATTAATAAAGTCAAACGAAAAGTTTCAGTTCGTGGGGCCCAGGTGTGAGCGACTCCACCGCAGCTGTTTCCATTGTTGAGCTCGTTGAGCTACAGGTTGCTAGCTTGCTAGCTAGCTTCAGGTTAAACAGCGTAAAAGTGAAATAACTCCTGCCCACGAGTGCCGCATATCGGTGTTTACTTCCACGGAAAGTGCTGGGTTAGTCCTGTTGTGTTGTGATTCTGGCGATGCAGCGTGTGCTTATGCTGTTTCGTTGAGCCAAGTTGTTTAATCCTTACTTATATATTGACATCACAGCTTAAAATCAAGTTTGTCCAAAAACTAATGTGTTTTATCTCTCAAACCATAAAATTAACAGAAAACATGTTGAGCTGAACAGGACAAAAAGCATTTTGTTGCTGTGCAACTTTTTACACATTTTCATAAGGAGACGGCAAAGACTGTTTGTAGCCCCACATTTTGTCATGTCCACAGTGGCTTTTGATTTTTAATTGAACAGTTTAGGCTATAAACAGAGAAATATACTTTATTATCACTGTTAACATTTGTGTTTGCAATGGTAATTTTCTAAATATATAATGATTAGACATTAAAATAACTGTAAATTTATAACCATCTTCTATCAGGATAATATATAAGCCTCACTGAAAATTGAACCCTGACCCATGGTTTACGAGTCCAGAGTGTTATCCATTACACTGTAGAAACACACAGCCTTTATTTGCCACATACCTATTTGGTTTGGACGTAACAATGACAACAATATCTCCAATAAGACTCGGTCACTTGCTTATAGGATTAGATTAAATTGTTTAAAAAAATCGGATGATCCTGGGTGTTGTCAGAAGTGCTGATAAACTCCCACCTTTCTCTATGGAATAAGTCAAGTAAATGCAATGAGAGGTTCTTCAGGACTTGGATTGCTGGATTTCCAGGTCAGAGTTCACACCGTCACATTGAAGAACCATAGGCCAAAAGAATAAGAAACACGGAAATGTTTCCCCTTAAAGCAGCGACAGTTCTCTGGTACATATCGGCGGTATTGCGTTGAAGATTTGATGACAGCATTTCAGTATAAATAGCAAAGCATAATTTTTAACATTCTAAAGTAGAAGAGGCAAATAAGTGTTAAAGGTTCCACCGAGATTTGAACTCGGATCGCTGGATTCAAAGTCCAGAGTGCTAACCATTACACCATGGAACCTGACAGTTAGCTACCAAGACCTGCAGCAAACCCTGACACTAACAGTCCTGTCTTTGGACAGTAGCAGAAACAGGCAAGTGGCTAACTTCATTTTTTTTGTACTTTTGGTGGCTTCAAATGACTGAACCCTGTTACCTAATATTATTTAATAAAAAAAAAAAACATATGCTTATTATTAATCTCACCTCATGCACACAGTTGTGCTCAAAGGTTTTTCAAAGAATAGTAATGATGACACAAAACGTTTTCTTCACTCATAGTTAGTGGTTGTGTGAAGCCATTTATGATCGAACAACTGAGTTTACTCTTTTTAAATCATAATGAAAAAAGAAAGTACCAAAAAGTTTACACACCCCAGCTCAGAATCACCGTCCCGGATCAGGGACTGACTCCAGTTCCATTTATTTGCATACAGTATTTAGGCAAATTATATTTCGACCAATATAGACATGGGGCACAGATTTTTAAACAGGCCCTTCTCCCCAAAACATCTATTCCCGTCATGGAACACCCTCACATAAATCAAAACAATAATTAAGGACAGAAAAATATGAAAATTACGCATTTCTTATCCATATTAAATTATTTGTGGTCCAGTCATAGGCTGACTGGATTTTTATGGTCCAAAATCCATCCATCCATTTTCTTCCACTTGTCCGTTGCCGGGTCATCACATTGCACCATCCCCTTATAGCTCCTTCTGCAGGTGGTGGGTCCACGGAAGGACGGCCTCATGGTTCTAACCGGGCCTGTTGGTCTCTCACAAGGAGCTTCTGAACCGCTCTTTGTCTGACCTGTCACCAAAGACCTGTTTGCCATGAGAGACCCTACCAGGGGCACAAAGCCCCCGACAACAGAGCTCCCAGGATCATTCGAGTGCTCAAACCCCTCCACCACGTTAAGGTGGTGGTTCCAGGGGGGGTTGGTAAAATATAATTAAACAAAAATTTCAACAAAATACTCTTTTGGGAAAATTTGGCTCATTATTATCAATTTTCACGGTCAGAAATTACCTAAAATAAAATTACTCCTCAAATGACAAAATCTTCTTATGAACAAACTTTTAGGCAATTCCAGTTCTGTTCCCTTTTTCCTATTGACTATTCTCTTCAATATGAGCCATTTCCTAAAGAAATCCATTGATATTTGTGCTGGCAGTGCTCAGTGCATGCCAGAAGCACATGTTAGCCACATGTTAGCCACATTAGCATTCAGGCACAAACTTGTTGAAAATGTCCACAGGGCCATTGATTTCACAGGTGACAGTGGGACATCTGTGTAGAGGTCCATTGTCTCTGTCCAACAATATGCCATAGTCCATATCAACAGTGAATGAAGACGTGTAAAGGCTCTTTTCTGAGTAAACAATGCGGCCATTTTGTTTCGGGGGAAGGGTGTGGCTGACGCACCTTTGTGCACTGAGATGAATATGGAAAAAAAAATACCAACTTAATTTTTCTTTGATTTAGTCATTTTTTTGGAGGTTTGTTGTTACTGTTGCACTTTGTTTGACAAATTTGTGAAAATATTTTTGCTTTTATAACATTTGGCACTTTGTAGAGGTTTGTGCACGATGCTAAAGAGATGAGGTTCTTAAAGAGACAAAGGTCTATTTCAAGACATTCACTACAGCCATTTTGAGAGAGCAATTTTATACAAGGCAGTTTTTTTTAATTTACTGCATTTACAGACCAACAGAAGGTTTCGTCATCATTGTAATGTGCTATGGACTGGTGCTATGTGATTGAAAAAAGCATGATACCCCCTCTTTAATAGTAATTTTAATATGGTTAGGTTACTGTTTATTTTAGCCAGGCAAGGGTACTTCAAAATAGGTGGTCCTTAATTTTGTTATTGCCCCCTTTAACATCAATGACAGCTTAGAGTCTTTTATGATCGTTGTGGAGAAGGTTCTGTATATAATCTAATAAACCGGCCCATTCTTCTTGGCAAAAAGCGTCCAGTTCCTGTAAATAAAAAAGGCTTTTAATATCGGGTAACTGCCCTCTATTTTTAATGTGCTCATTTTTATATGTGATTTTATTATTGTTTTTCTGTGAAGCGTTTTTGAGTGTCTTGATAAGCGCTATACAACTAAAATGTATTAATATTATTATTATTATAAATTCCTGGGCCGTCTTGCATGAACTACACAGTTGAGATTCCCCCACAGCGGTTCAATGATATTGAGGTCAGGAGACTGAGATGGACACTAAGGGGACCTTCCCTTTATTCTGCTGGAGCCAGTGGTATCAGTGAACCAGCTCTATATTTCGCAGTAGGTATGGTGCACTTTTTTGCTGTCAACAAGACCTATGATGGCGCATGATGAAAATTGCACCAAACCTATCTGTTTTCTTTTGCTGGCAACGGGGGCTGGATACAAGAATAGAAGAAACAGTCATAACAAGCTGAAGAAGCAGATCCAATAACTTGACGAACACAGTGGGTTATTTTCAAATCTAAAACTTTGGTATGTTAAAAGATGACATTATGGCTTGATGTGTTAAAGATGTAACGGACACAGTGTGATCTAGAAGGTGTCTATTAGTCACTACATAGTGTATACATTTTGGGTTGATGAGGGAAATCCACGCATGTGAAGAATAATACGCAAATTTGAACTACTTAGGAAGTTCAGTACAGACCCTTCTAGATGTGAGACGAGAGTGCAAGTCACTGCTGCCATGGATTGTGGCTTCATCTGAGAGTGCAACAGATACTGTAATCATGCATATACTCTGGCTATATAGATCTGTTGATCTGAACACACACAAAAAAACTACAGAAAATCCAGTTTTTGAAATGACAAACTTAGGGATAAAACATGTCTTCAAATTGAGCCACTGCAGTTCCTGTCTCTGCCTAAGATTTCATACCTTCAAAAATGTGTATCTGTTTATACAGATGCTACTTAGAGGCAAACGTTTGCTTAGGTGGGTCTCAGTAAAGCCCTCTGCATTATTTATTTCACCATTCACGCCTTTTCCCCTGAACAGAAAGCAGTTTGGTGACAGCAGCCAGTGTGTGTGTGCCGGCCCCAGGAGGAAGAGGCGAGTTGAAAATCTGTATAAACATTAGCAGATGGAAGCAGAATGCTAACAGGCTAATTGTTTTTCTGCCTGCTTAGGTGTGATTATTGGGGCGAATCGTGCGTCATTGAAGAAGTTGGATTGACGTGGCTGTGGGAGGAGTCATGAACTGAACCGCCGACACTGCTGATGTGTGATAATATCTTGTAGTAAAATGACTTGATGCAGTTTCTTTACAGCTTCTTTAAAGGTGCATTATGTATATTTTTATGCAGGAAAAAACATGTATCAAATGTTTTCAGAGTTCTGGTCTGATGGACCCTCTCAACAGAAAACCTTTGAAACATTTGATCCTGGAGCGTTGTAAAGGCTGCCATGATCGAAAATAAAGGCACCATGCTAACCACCCATACAGTCATTGGGTCAAAAAAAAAGGTCAAATATGCCTTAGCATAATTTTTTCTGCATCAACAGTTACATAATGCACCTTTAAGTTCACCGGATACGACCTTTGGATCCATGGTCAAACCCTGTAAGCAGTGACAAGTAGCAAAGTCTTCTAAAAATTGCATCACAGAAGACTTGACTCTGGTGGGACTCGAACCCACAACCTTTGAATGTCTTCATATCTTCATATATGAAAGCCTAGAAGTCCAATGCGCTGTCCATTGCGCCACAGAGCCACATGTCAACCACAAAACTAAACGTGCTCTGGAATTGAACACGGAGCACAGGATGTGGATGAATTCTGCTTACAATGTGCTCTACGATACCAAGACTTTACTCAATCACAAGGAGAAAAGTTTGGTAAAGGAGCTTTAAGGCCCACATTTGAAGGGACACTTCCCATGTCCTTCAACACTTTAACCAGATTTACACTGAACCAGCCCCAGAGGAAGACTGGTGTATGAGAGGTCTGCATCTGAATCACAACGAGCTCATCTCTGTAATCAACAGCTCTTCTGTGGCGTGATGGATGAGGACTTGTGTGTGACGGTAAGAACCAGTTTATCACACTGTACTTTAACTCTGTGCTAAGTACTTCAAATCAAGACACAGTGTTTTCCCTCTTGGGCTGAATGCTGCTCCTTCTCACTCACTCACGCTCCCAAACAATCATTCATTTGGAAAGATGTACCAAAATGTGGAGCTTTGAGCATGAAAAACAAAAACTGTTGTGCTCAGTTCAGATAATCTGTGATGAGACGGTGATGACGATGATGAGTGTCCTCAATGTTAGAACAATGAGCTGCGTGTTGATACATTTTCCATGATTGCACCTTTATTCATCCTGGAATTAAACATTGAAACAAAGGATAAAGATGTCCAAATGTCCCATCTATAGATAGATCAGATAAACATTGACTCTGGTGGGACTCGAACCCACAACCTTTGAATGTCTTTGCATTTGAAAGCCTAGAAGTCCAACGCGCTGTCCATTGCGCCACAGAGCCATGTGATCATCGCCATGGTTTTCTCTTGTTGACAGGACACATTGATCATTTAATGATCAATTTGTAAAAACTGAATGCTGTGTGCGACGGAAACGTTGTGGTATCTAGACCCTGTCCCAATACTCGCACTTCCACCCTCGCGCCCCTCATATGTGCGTTCCCGATGATGGGTGCGAGTGCGTAGGGTGTCCCAATCCTCCAGAGGGATCTTTGGCTTCGCCCCCTTTGCGCCCCTGATTAGGGCTGGGTACCGACCGAAAAGCTCCGGTAGGAGCACAAATGCAGAAGTGAAGCAAGCTATAACTCTAACACTTCAGTCTGAACCAGGACTAAACCAGGACTTACAGTAAACTGGTTAAAAACCAGGACTAAACCTGGACTGAATAAGAAACTAGACTCTTAGACAAAGAGAAAAGCAAAGTAAAAAATAACCCAAATAATAGTACATGTAAACTAAGTTACATGAAATAAATACCGTCGTATATCCGTCTTTACCAGCAGAGGGCGCACTATCACGGTGGATTCGCTTTTCACGGTAGATTTGTCTCGGCTCCGGCTCAGCAGCTTTCCATTATTGCTTGAAAGACTCTACGTTCTGTGGCGCCCTCAGGTGTTCAGGCAGGGCATTGCACAGCCGTGGGGCCACAGCCTGAAAAGACCTGTGCTCAGTTTTGTTCTGGGCGGTCTCAGGGAGCCAGTGGACCAGAGACGGCGAGTGGTGGTGTGGGGGGGTCAGTAGCCCTCACAGGTAGTCCGGGGCGTGGCCATGGAGGCATTGGAAGGTGAGCAGGCAAATTTTGTACTCGATCCTCCACTGGACAGGGAACAAGTGGAGGGACTGCAGTGTGGGGCTGATGTGATCGTATATTTGCACCTTCCCGTCAGGACCAGGGCAGCCCAGTTCTGGATGTGCTGGATGTTGGTTGAGGTACAAACTCTTCCCCAATCTTTGTAACATATTTGTAGCGTCCCACTTCTTCACAGGGACATGTTTATAGGCACATTTCACAGCCTGCAGGGTCACTTTTCAGGGTCACTTACACTAAAATGCTAGAAAACTGTTCTGCAAGTTCATGAAATTGATACAAATGCTTTATTATTAGATCTACAGTGTTTATAACCTCAAATGTCTGTGTTTACAGTAAACTAAAGGAAGACAAAACAAATTTCATTCAATTACTAGAAAAAAAATTCAGGTATAGCTCCTTTAAAGCTGTGTGGGACTTGAACTTGAACTATTTAAAGGTAATGTCTGTAGGCTGCACTCTTAGTGGTTTAAAAAAGGAACAACTGAAGTGGACTGTGGAAGTGAAAGAGTCCCTTGATGTTCATTTCAAGATGCTTTCACCATAGGATCTGGCAACACAAAGTGTGGGGCTCATTCAGCTTTCTGACTGGATCATCATCTTGAGAAAACAAAGTCACATTAAACAACTTTTACATGATGTATTCACCTTATTCTGCCCCGCCCACTTTTGCCACTTTTTGCTTTGTCTCGGCACTCGTTGTACAGACACTTCCAGTGAGCGCGAAGCCCATTCATTTAAACAGAGAACGAGGAAAAATATTCTCCGCTCAAGTCTGATGTTTAGTCGATTGATTTGTGTAAAATGGCCAATGTTCATTTGCACCAACAAGTCAACACTGCACCGTTTCTCAGCACGGCCGGAAAACGGATAACTGATTTTATCTGGACTTCTCCAGTCCCATGTTAACAGATAGGAGAAAAGGGGCGGGCACGATTCATGGCGGCGCCACGCGAACTCCCGGAATAAGGTGAATACGATTTTAAAACTGCTAATAAATCACCACCAGTGTCATCAGTGAAGTTAATGTTTGTTTAGAACATGTTCAACATAGTTCATGTTTATGAAATATTAACACAGTATCTTACATAGCCTCCCTTCAAGATATTTACATCTTCTATTTGCTGGAATGAAATACTGAAGCACCACAAGTAAATGATGTCTCTGTAATTCCTGAGCCTGGATCACATAAACTTCGACTCTGGTGGGACTCGAACCCACAACCTTTGAATGTCTTCATACATGAAAGCCTAGAAGTCCAATGCGCTGTCCATTGCGCCACAGAGCCACATGTCAACCACAAAACTAAACGTGCTCTGGAATTGAACACGGAGCACAGGATGTGGATGAATTCTGCTTACAATGTGCTCTACGATACCAAGACTTTACTCAATCACAAGGAGAAAAGTTTGGTAAAGGAGCTTTAAGGCCCACATTTGAAGGGACACTTCCCATGTCCTTCAACACTTTAACCAGATTTACACTGAACCAGCCCCAGAGGAAGACTGGTGTATGAGAGGTCTGTATCTGAATCACAACGAGCTCATCTCTGTAATCAACAGCTCTTCTGTGGCGTGATGGATGAGGACTTGTGTGTGACGGTAAGAACCAGTTTATCACACTGTACTTTAACTCTGTGCTAAGTACTTCAAATCAAGACACAGTGTTTTCCCTCTTGGGCTGAATGCTGCTCCTTCTCACTCACGCTCCCGAACAATCATTCATTTGGAAAGATGTACCAAAATGTGGAGCTTTGAGCATGAAAAACAAAAACTGTTGTGCTCAGTTCAGATAATCTGTGATGAGACGGTGATGACTGGTGAGTGTCCTCAATGTTAGAACAATGAGCTGCGTGTTGATACATTTTCCATGATTGCACCTTTATTCATCCTGGAATTAAACATTGAAACAAAGGATAAAGATGTCCAAATGTCCCATCTATAGATAGATCAGATAAACATCGACTCTGGTGGGACTCGAACCCACAACCTTTGAATGTCTTTGCATTTGAAAGCCTAGAAGTCCAACGCGCTGTCCATTGCGCCACAGAGCCATGTGATCATCGCCATGGTTTTCTCTTGTTGACAGGACACATTGATCATTCAAAGGTCCTATATCATGCAAAATCGACTTTTTGGAGCTTTTAGCCATGTTGTTATGCTATTTCCTTATCAAAAACACCCCCAGAGTGGTTTGTGGCTTCATTCATGCAGTTCTCAGTAATCCTCCTGAATCCTGCTCTCTGAGCAGCTGCTCCTCCGTCTCCTGGTGAACGACTGAGTTCTGACTTCAGTTGTGTCGTAACAGCGGAACGGAAGTGCTCGACGTCTGTAATGTAATGTCTTAATTCTATGCTTACGGCCTGATTTTAATTTGTAAAACAGTGTTTTCATTATTTCTGTCGTAAGAGAGAAACAAAGAGAAAAAATAAAATAAAAAAAAGAATTAAAAAAATAAAAAGGATGTGCCCGAGGTGCTTCCAGGTCAGCTGAGGCCAAAACAAACACATCGCGTCTGAACAGATCAGTTATGTTTGCGCTGCAGCTGAAGCTCGTTACCTACTCTGGACACCTGTTTTTTATTCTTAACTAACGATAATGTCACGGAGAAAAAGAAGCGCGTTTGGCTACCGAGTTTATTCAACCTTTTTCAGGAAGAGGCCACTCGTCTAGCTGTTTTTTTCTCCGGGATTCAGCGACTATCAGCCAAAATATTTTTTCTCTGTGACTGTCACTGATGGATGTTTGGGGAACTTTCGCCAGAATCAAAGTGGATTAACTTTTATAACCAACGCGAGTCCCATAATGTAAACAGCGATGGACCAGAGCGGTGAGTCAATCCAAACACGGGTTAGCATGTGTGTTAGCATATTAGCTTGTGTGTGTTTGCCATTTATGAAGCTGTGTTGCAGATGTCAACTCCTTATAACTGCATCGTGAAGTAACTTCACTTATTGCTGTTTATTTATATTACGGTAAAGTTGTATGCGTGGAGAGAGGGGGCGGAGTTAACTGAATCGAAGCGTTGTGTCTTCCGGGTTTGAAAAATACCTCCAGAAAACACTTATATTTATCACAAAAATGAGTGCTCCATAGTGGTAGAGGTACAATATATCATATAAATGCCTATACTTAACTTTGGAATGGCTAAAATAGCATGATATAGATCCTTTAATGATCAATTTGTAAAAACTGAATGCTGTGTGCGACGGAAATGTTGTGGTATCTACACTTCTTTTCTGGAATTAGTGAAAAAAGGAAGTCCATATCGCTCAAGTTTATTTATAACACAGTCTATGATTAGTTTAGCTTAGTTTATTTATTTGTCAGAGCAGTAAATAAACTAAACTAATCATTAGTTTAGTTTAGTTTATTTATTTGTCTGAGCAGTAAATGTTCTACTCAAAAGGAGTGGGGATCTTCGACCCTGGTGGGACTCGAACCCACAACCTTTGAATGTCTTCATACATGAAAGCCTAGAAGTCCAATGCGCTGTCCATTGCGCCACAGAGCCACATGTCAACAACAAAACTAAACGTGCTCTGGAATTGAACACGGAGCACAGGATGAGGATGAATTCTGCTTACAATGTGCTCTAAAACAGGAACTCGAGTCCAGGAGTTTCATATCTATGGACGATCTTATTGGCGTATGGACAGGCCAAAGACAAATAGAAGAAAATGCTTTTATTTTTTTCCATTTCTCTGCGGCCTGGTACCAAATATGGCACGGCCCGGTGCCGGTCCCCGGCCCGGTGGTTGTGGACCACTGCTCTACGGTAGCAAGACTTTACTCAATCGCAAGGAGAAAGGTTTGGTAAAGGAGCTTTGAGGCCCACATTTGAAGGGACACTTCCCATTAGTGCTGCGTTCGGATCAATATCTTCGGGCGGCACACGCGTGATCTGCGGATTGATTTATGGCAAAAAAAGTTTTGCGCATCTTCAGTCCACACACAGCGTAGTCATGGCGAGCGTCATTTAAATGGGAACATTTTGACTTCCCTGTCAAATTTAATGATGAAGGAAAGAGGTTGGGTAGAGCATGTTGTCTGGGCACAAAGTCCTCCATGTCGGGCCGTCTGTGCGCATTTCTCCACATCTATGTGGAGCCGGTCTCACGAGGCAGTGACAGGTGTGGGCTAGTCTGTCTGTTACAGCAGAGCACTGAAGTCTGCAGGAAAGACGCCGCGTCGACAGTTGAAAATGTGTGTTTTACACTTAGACTGGAGCCCACAGCGCTGACCGAGCCTCGCGCTGACCGAGCCACAGCGCTGACCGAGCCACGCGCTGACCGAGCCACGCGCTCCCCTTCGCTCAAAACATTGTCTAAAAATAAGTCCTTCTCCGCGAAGCAGCATGCATGGGGGTGTGTATGTGGGGGTGTGTATGTGGGGGTGTGTATGTGGAGGTGTGTATGTGGGGGTGTGCATGTGGGGGTGTGCATGTGGGGGTGTGTTAGCAACAATCTGTGAATACAGGTACAATCCTATAGGCCTATGGCTTGTGACTGAAATAACACTGACTACACAGTTTAGGTTTATAATCTATTTAATTGTCTGTGATATATTCAATATTATTAATAGTAGAAGACTTCCCCCCGCTCACTTCCGTCAATAACCTATATAGTACCCCTTTTTATCTGCTTATAAAATCGACATGCTACATTTCTGTGTAAATATACTTCGCATGAAAACACTTCACGTAACTTTATTTCAATAGGGAACACGTGGAAGAGCTTGGTAGCTTCTATCGTGAGCTTTTTTGGAGCTATATGACATGTGGGAGAGGCTGCGTATGTGCTCCGTTTGCGTGACAGAGCGCACGGACAAAGACCAGACGGGTATATATTAACTCGTCTAAGGTTAGGTAAGAACATATCTCAGTATGTAAAAACGGTGGCCTATTCCTTTAAGGAAACACTGTTGTGGTGTCCTGGTATTTATCAATTACAGAGTGTTGTAGCAGCAACTTTCACACAACTTTTATTGCAAAGGTTGTTGACCTCAACAACACTATATGTTAAAAATGTACTTATAAAAGAATTGATGCTGAACTGACATTTTCAAAATAATCTAATGTGGCATTATCTTTGAGTGAACGAATGAGGTAAAGTCACTGTTGGTGCTGTAGATGCAGGTGTTTGTTTTTTTTGCACTAAATTGCTACAATTGGCAACTCAGGCGCATTGAGTTGCCTTGTGTACGAAATGCGCGGTATAAATAAAGTTGCCTTGCCTTACAATTACTAAAACTAGGCTTTTGCCATTGTTACCATTTGTTTTAATATAGCATGTTATTTGCATGATAGAATCAAATGCAAATGTAGGCTATCGAAAAAATAAAAAGTAAATAAAATAAAGTAGCTTTATAATTTGCAGTTAAATGTGTTTTTCGTGCTTGACATTGCCATGTTTGGCCCGTGACTCACAGGCACTTTTTCATTTTGGCCCTCGGAGACAAAAAGTTTGGGCCCCCCTGCTTTAGGCTATATCAGCTTTACACTGAACCAGCCCCAGAGGAAGAGCGGTGTTTGAGAGGTCTATGTCTGAATCACAACGAGCTCATCTCTGCCTGTAATCAACAGCTCTTCTGTGGCGTGATGGATGAGCACTTGTGACGTGTGATGGTAAGAACCAGTTTATCACACTGTACTTTAACTCTGTGCTAAGTACTTCAAATCAAGACACAGTGTTTTCCCTTCTCCCTCAAGCTCCCGAACAATCATTCATTTGGAAAGATGTACCAAGATGTGGAGCTTTGAGCATGAAAAACAAAAACTTCAAACTGTCATGCTCAGTTCAGATACCCAATGTTATTCAAACATTCGGTATCCTGAGTCTTCCATGATCCTGCATTTTTTTAAAACCTGAAAATAACATTGAAACACAGGATGAAGACGTCCAAATGTCTCATCTATATCAGATAAACATCTGGGGCCTCATTTATCAAACTGTGCGTGAGACTCTGACTTTGAAAGTGCGTAGGAAAGTAACAAAAAAATTCATACGCAAAGTTTGTTTCCGATCTATAAAACCCTGCGTATGCGCCGGTACGCACACCTGACCGCAATCTTTCCTTCGCTGATTCCACCTGGAGCAGAAAGCTGCGGACATCACGGCACGCCCTCTGTCCGCCTCCATTTGACCATAAAAGGCAAGATTTCCCTAAACATGAGGCGATAATGAGTGGGTTTTACCGAAGGCGAGGTGCAGAGAGGGAGGGGTGATGCTGCCGCAGCTCGGGCAGAGACGTCACGGGCTCGAGGAGATTTACTGAAGAGGGAACTCTGCTTCTCTGATCACACGTATTGTCATCTTTATACATATTCCATCAATAAAACTTTTCAAAACACATGTTTACAACGTAAAGAAGCGCCGTAAGTGTCGGCTAGATTTGCCAATAGCAAGATTTGGATATGCCAATAAAACACGATCAGGCACACGCTGTACATTAGGTCATGTTCTGTGTAGGATGAAGCAGCGGTTCGGTCCGGGTGAGTGAGTGAGTGAGTGAGTGAGTGAGTGAGTGGTGTCTCAGGAGGGCGCGCAGTGGTGCCGGTGCGCACTGCGTAAAGACGGCCTCGTCTGAAAGGCATGTGACCCGAGCTTTGGACCTAAACCCAGTTGGTCAGACTTATGTCCAGAGACGACTCAAAGCACAGGACAACGGGGTCATTCCTGCTTCCCGTTTAAAAGGCTTTAGCGCCAGTGCGCATACGTGCATGGGCACATACGTGCACGCTCGGGTACGAGCGTGCACGTATGTGCGCACCAACATTCACAAACATCGTGATAAGTTGCTTAGCTATTTCATTCTAATCTTTGTCATTGCTGAAGAAAATAAATGCAAAGCATTTCAAACCTGACCAAACCTGACTTCCTGAAACCAGTGATGTCGCTGCTCTCCCGTCTCTCAGCAGTGTTTCTGAAAAGTGCGTACCTCGTACGGGAGCTATTTAGTTTGCGTGGAGCAGCGCAATGTTTCACGTTCAGTTTGTTTTCTATAAATACCAACTTTGGCGCAGAGGAGCGGCTACGCAAAGTTTTGGCCTAATTTTGTGCGCAGCAAGCTTGATAAATGAGGCCCCAGCTCTGGTGGGACTCGAACCCACAACCTTTGAACGTCTTCACATTTGTAAAGTCCAACATGCTGTCCATTGCTCCACAGAGCAACATGTCTTTAATCATGGTATTGTCTTATTGACAGGACAGATGATAAATGTGTATACAACTGTAAAATGCTGTGTGAGTGATGGCAATTTTGTGGTATCTGCACTTCTCTGGAATTAACAAAAACAGGAAGTCAATTTCCATATTGCTCAAGTTCATGTATAATACAGGCTATGCAGGAGATGCAAAGCACTCACTCACAAGGAAAATAGTCTGGTTTGTATTAGAACTGCGTGGGACTCAAACGTGAAATATTTAAAGGTAAAGTCTGTAGGCCGCTCTCTTTGTGGTTTCAAAAAGGAACAACTGAAATTGATTGTGGAAGTGAGAGAGTCCCTTTATGTTCATTTGAAAATGCTTTTTCATCATAGGATCTGACTAGCCTGGCTAACACCAGACTAAAATCACAAGTGATATTTAGTCTGGGGACCACCAATTCATTTTCTCGTAGGAGAGGTGTGGTTTACGATCGTCCATACTCGTTTATTGGGCGATACGAAAAAAAAAAAAAAAAGTCTCTTGCGTCTGCACGTAGCCATGGCCAATCATATCATCGTATGAGATGACGTATGACGTACCCGCTGTAAACTTTTGAATATAAACTATTTAGAACAAGGTCTAAAGCTTGATCAAAAAATACCATCGTGTCTGCTGCTGTCACGTTGGATCCGTAAATAAACTTTTTTTTTTATTATCCGTAAATAAACTACAAGCTTCCATATCTCGAATAGCGCGTCATCGTCTTGCCGTCCCTCCTCGCTCTGTGATTGGTTCCCAAATCCACCGGAGATGTGGCCATGGTCCCCAGGCTGTTGTGCAGTTCGAAATAATTCGAGCGCACACAGCAGCCTGGTGTTAGCCAGGTTAGGATCTGACAACACAAAGTGTGGCTCCTTCAATCAACATTACCATCGTCATCAGCGAAACCATCCATCCATCCATTTTCTTCCGCTTTATCCGGGGCCGGGTCGCGGGGGCAGCAGTCTCAGCAGAGATGCCCAAACTTCCCAGCATCAGCGAAACCAGTGCTTGGTTAAATCATGTTCACCTCAGTTCTTTGGACATGAAAGTTCATCTACAAAGTATCTTACATAGCCTAGTTAATTTACCGGTACATCTTTGACTCCCTCAGTCTGGATCACAAAAAGATCGACTCTGGTGGGTGTGCAGGCACTTGAGTCCGGACATCAGCTGATTTGATCAGAGTGTATGGTGGTTGGGGAGAGCAGACTTGTCACAATGATAATAATAAATATTTGTGTTTACTGTCCACCTCCTTATTGACAAATAAAAGAAGGATTCTAAGTTTTTATTTCTCATTTCAGTTTAAATGTCCTGAATATCGGCGACATGAGGCCACAGTTTCAGACCCTGGACTTTGTCCAACAGTCGCCTTCAAGGGTCAGAAATGTTTTTCTCACATAGTTATTCCAACTATGTGATCAAGGACTGGTCGTCACTTTTGAAGCATCTCTACATGTGAACGGCCGTTCAGTTCTTTCAGTTTCTGTCCGTCTCCGTACTCAGCCCTGGTTGTAATAATGGACGTTAAGATAATATTGTAACAAGCTGCATGGCGACGACAAAAACTCTTTAAATCATCAACTTTACAGCGGTTACAACGGTCCAAATCAGAGCTTTCTTCATTGCTTTATGTGAACTGATCAATATTGTTTGGTAGCCAATAGAAATTCCATTACCCATTATGCAACAGGCTTATGCAAGTGGCAACAACCACAGCCTGATATCACTGTGCTTTTGACCTGCATGAAAACACCTTTGTATATGCAGAATTTGACCATTAGGAGGGGAAGAGCACTCTAATGTTTGAACAGTTTTCAAAAGCCAGAGGAACAGTTACTGAGAAAAAAGAAAAGAAATGACAACAATGCCCAAAATGAGCAAACCTATAAAAGAGGGATGTATGAGCCCTCACTCATTTGGGTAAGAAAAAAGAATGTATGGGAAAACTGTGCAAATCAAACTTGAAAACTTGAGTAGTAGATTACTGACATAAATATGAGGAAAGATGTATAATTTATTTGAATGTTTTCACATCAGAATCAGGCATAGGCTGTGATTAGAGTAGAGAAAAATGCCGATATTTTCTGTGAACCAGTCATGATAGAGCCTTGTGAAGAGAAAGAAACTTTGAATATGCAAGCTGACTATTGGCCTGACCAATCAGAGCCCCCCTCCCCTTTCCCCCTAAACCGGTCTAGTTTGCAAACCGCTCCAGACCCCATGGCTGAAGTGGTCTGGGTCTGGAGCGCTTTGTACGCACCTGCGGGAGCGGAGCAGTTCACTTTTGGCTGTGGAAACACCTTCAAACCGCTCCGGTCCATTCCGGTCTGGCCCTGTCGAAATGGGGCTTGTGGGCCCGATCGTGTGCTTCTAAACACAGCCTATAGCCTAACATTTTGCGCTTAGTAGGAGTTTGAGATCTCGTCCACTCCAGACTTAGCGCCCTTAAATGGGAAGTATATGAGGTGGAGAAACACCCATGGTGGTTATGTTCAACAGCCTTTTCCTCCAACCAGACTCTGCCCCCTGAAGGGGAGAGTGGTTGTGGGTGAGTGGGCGGTGAACATGTGAGTTCACCAAGCGAGTGCCAATCCACGCCATAGCGGTACCGGCGGTGGCTACATCTCTTTCTCTTGAGACACGAACATTCACGATGGGTTTAAAGGGGTACGTAAGGATTTTTGACGTAGGGCCTCATTTCCTAGTTATCCAGGGTGAGATTTCTTTATCTTATTTTAGTTCATGCAGTCCTTATATTTGAAGAGTTTAGTGGTGCTAGGCTAGTGCTAGGCTAGTGCATGTCTATGGTAACTAGTAGCCTGCATTAAAAACCTCTCCAAAATCATGGGGTCGTTCTCCAAACGTTGCCATATCTGATTTGTAGAAAACTCCTTTGTGAATTCCACGTGTAGTAATGGTGGCCGCAGGTAAACAAACTACTGTAGATCCGGTAACCGAGCAGATCACTCTGCCACTGCGTAGCTACAACCAGGAAGCTACTCAAATATAAGTTCTTTTAAAGGCAAGGTGGTTATATTTAAAAAAAAATAAAAAATCAGTCAACACAGACATTTATATGGGTAGTCTGGTGTTATAAGTGATTTGCCTCATGTGCACTCTGCTTGGGTCAAACTGTTTTTAATGCAGGCTACTGGTTACCATAGACATGCACTAGCCTAGCACCACTAAACTCTTCAAATATAAGGACTGCATGAATACAAAATATAAAAATCTTCAAAAATCAACAACACTCTGGAAAACTAGACAATGAGGCCCTATGTCAAAAATCCTAAAATATCCCTTTAATAAAGTTTTTTGTTTGACCTGTGAGAGCCTGTCATGCATAACACTAAGCCTACCAGAATTCTGTAACTCCTTCTCCTATTAGAAAATAATGATTTCAATGTTGTAGGCAAAATAAACAAGGCAATGAAATATGTACATATTTCATTGCCAAAAAAAAAAAAATTTTCTGGTACAAACACTTTCTGTAAAGCCCCCAGGCGTTCACAGCTGCCATGTCCATCACGTTGTAAACACTGCGACAGGACATCTTTGTGTTGCTGCTTTTACCGACATTTGGTCCAGCACATGAACGCCCACTGTCATGGTTGTAATAGACCACGGGCTCAGGTTTGGTGGTGAACAGCTGCATTTGTTGTTGGACACAAGGAGGAAGCTCTCTTGTGCTTCTTCTCATTGTGCCAACACACTAGTTTTCTTCGCCTGCAAAGCCTTCGCCAGATGGACAGAAGTGAACACATTGTCCGTCGTGACATTTCTTCCCTTTGCGGTGAAAGGCTCCGTCAGTTTGAGCATCACGCTCTCCCCGAGCCGCTGACCTGGAGAGTGTGTCTCATCCTTCCCTAAATATGGGTGCTATTGAGCATGTCTTTTGTTACACCACCTGCAACCCAAAACTTGATGCCATGTATTGAGTGAATGGACAGCGAGCTTTTGTTGCTAAAAGCTGCATCAATGGTGATGTCAGATGATTGGCTGCTATGGAGGTGCGGCTCTTACGCTGATGGCTGAGGTGGAGGTGTGGCCTCTCGGAAGCGATCATTGGCTGGAGGTGTGTGATGCTGAAAGTAGTCTCCCAGGTTCAATTCACGCCTAGGCTTCATTTGTGTGGATGAAGGGTCGTCTGCTGAGCTGTTTGTTTCTATTATGTCCACGGGACAAAGTGTTGGTCTTGTTCCTCCTCTTCTTTAATGTGTCTCGTACTTTCATTTAAGCTTGACTAAGTTTTTTCCACTTTGACGCGGCTGTTTAGGAAACCGCTCGAAGCCCCTCTCCTTCATTTTCTCGCTAAACATGAACACATTTTAGTGTCTTTTCTAGCAGTTGGGTTAGTGAACATCTGCACAAATATCCCGAAGGCTCAGTGTCTCCTCGAGGCTCCAGGCCTGTCCACGGCTCATTGTTTGTAGCATACATCCTTAATTAGAATTAGCAGCAGCGAAAGGCAAATTTTTCCCACGGTGCCTTGCAACGGTGGCTTGTTAAGCCCAAAAAGGTGCATGTATCCTGGAGTTGTTTCGGCTCAACAGTGATTGATATTCACACCTGATACGAACTGCACCTGAGTCCGTTTGGAATCGGACCGAGACCACCTGAAAAAGTGGGTCTCGGTCCAGTTCTTTGATCCACACCAGGATTCGTTTGTTGTATTCACACCTGCATAAAAGATCCCTGGTCCGTTTAAAGTGCAGGTCTGCTTACACCCTTAATTTCATTCATCGAAACAAACCTGAGCGCACAGTATTTCTGATTTGGGTGACTCGTATAGGCTAACTTTGAACATACCGATTTATAATTTTATAATTTAAATGAAAGTGTGAATAAAATGTCTGAATGGTTTCCACGGGGTATAAAAAAAAACCTTAAAAGTCATTAAATTGATTGTGCTAAAATCAAGGCCTTAAATTTCATTTCATCCAATTCTCTTTCCTATGTTTACTGAGAACTGTTTGCAAATCTCAGGAAATTAATCAAGCATTTTTTCTTTTTTTGTATTTGTACTGTTAAAATCTCTATCTCGAGATTTTAACAGTACCCTTCGAGATCGGGTGAGGAGCTCAGTTACCCGAGAGGAGCTCGTAGTAGAGTCGCTGCTCCTTCACGTCGAAAGGAGCCAGCTGAGGTGGAGGGTGTCCTAGTGGCACAAGGCCTCGTGGAAGACCCAGGACACGGTGGTGGGACTATGTCTCCGAGCTGGCCTGGTGTCGCCTCGGGGTCCCCCCAGAACAGCTGGAGGAGGTGTGTGTGGATCGGGAAGTTTGGGCATCTCTGCTGAGACTGCTGCCCCCGCGACCCGGCCCCGGAAAAAGCGGAAGAAAATGGATGGATGGATGGATGGACTGTTAAAATGTTGTACTTGAACATTAGAAATGGCATTAAAAACATGTATGTATAATATAATAATAAATAATAAAATATTTTTCCCATTGTTCTTTATTGAAACTCCGTTTGAGTCGATTTTCTCTGGTCTTGTGTTGTTTGTGAGAACCGACATGTTTGCCACCGCTCTGACAGAGGTCATGACAGCCCTCTGCGCTTTAAGGATGACCGACTTTAACAAGACGTATCGATTCAGAGAAAGCGCAACCTCTCAACAAACAGGCCGCCGAAATGAGCCTTTATCACAAAGTACTGGCTTTATCGGAGTGACGGAGGAGTGGACGCCATTTGTGTGCTAGAATTGGATAGATGGAAGATATTTCTAGAATTTGTTTTGTGTTGGATCCCCAAACCTGCCATATTAATCTTCCTTTCCTTTCAACTGGCCAACATCATGCACGTTTTAGAAAAAAAAAAAAACCTGTATGCCCAGTGAAGTAAAAATGTGTGTTTAATATGACCCAGCGGTGTCAGTTTGAGTTGTCACCTTTACACAGTGGCCTCTACAATGCTCCAGGATCAATCATTTTGGAGGTGTTCTGGTAGAGGCTCCATCAGCAGAGAAAACCTTCCAAACACTTGATCCTGGAGCCTCTGAGAGACCACGATGATGGAAAGTAAAGGCGCCATGCTGACCACTCATACAGTCGTTGGGTCACTACAAGGTCAAATAACTTCAGGAAAGACACTCCCCAGACTCTCCCACCCCTATCGCCATCATGGACTCCGTCACCATCACCCAGGACCTGAAATGGGAGCCAACCATCAGCTCCCTCATCAAGAAGGCCCAGCAGAGGATGTTCTTCCTGCGGCAGCTGAAGAAACTTAAGCTGCCGACCAAGATACTGGTGCAGTTCTACACGGCCATCATCGGGTCAATCCTCTCCTCCTCCATCACCGTGTGGTCCATCCTCTCCTCCTCCTGGTGGTGGTATAGGAGACCCAAGGAGATGCAGCAGGTTGAAGCCGTGGATGGAAGAGGCGGAGATGGGGTGAAGGTGGGTTGCAGCGCAGCTGGGAAGCGAACAAACCATGATTGCTGGGGCTTAAAAGCGGGACCGAGGGGGATGATTGGCTGCTAAAATTAGTCTCCCAGGTTGAATTAACCCCTAGGCTTCATTTGTGCGGATGAAGGTCGTCTGATGAGCTGTTTCTATTATGTCCACGGGACAAAGTGTTGGTCTTGTTCCTCCTCTTCTTCTCTAAGTTTTGTCCATCACAGTGTGGTCCATCCTCTCCTTCTCCATCACAGTGTGGTTCATCCTCTCCTCCTCCATCACCGTGTGGTCCATCCTCTCCTCCTCCATCACCGTGTGGTCCATCCTCTCCTCCTCCATCACCGTGTGGTCCATCCTCTCCTCCTCCATCACCGTGTGGTCCATCCTCTCCTCCTCCATCACCGTGTGGTCCATCCTCTCCATCCTGCCCCTAAAGCCTTATAGTTTAAACACAACATCACATCATGCTTTTTTAGTCATTCCAAAGTAAAGAACAGGCATTTTAGTGATATATTGTACCTCTACCACTATGGAGCACTTTTTATTGTGATAAATATAAGGGTTTTCTAGAGGTATTTTTCAAACCCAGAAGACACAACGCTCTCTCTCCGCTCATACAACTTTACTGTAGTAGAAAATACACAGCAAAAAGTTAAGTTACTTCACAATTTGACTCACCACTGCTCTGGTCCATCACTGTTTACGTTATAGGACTTGCGTTATAAAAGTTAATCCACTTGGCCTCAGTGGCCTCTTCTTTAGGAGGATTGAGTAAAGTCTGTCCTCTCGTAGCCAAACGTGCATTTTCGCCACAGGGGCAGCTCTGACCTCAGGAAGTGCCTCGGGACTTCCTTTTCTTTTCTTTTCTTATCTTTCTTTCTTTCTTGTAACAGGAATAATGAAAAAGCTGTTTCACAAATTAAAATCAGGCCATAGAATTAAGACATTACATTACAGACGTCGAGCACTTCCGTTCCGCTCAAACGACACAACAGAACAACTCAGTGGTTTTCCAGCAGAGGGAGGAGCAGCTGCTCAGAGAGCAGGATTCAGGAGGATTGCTGAGAACTGCGTGAATGAAGCCACTCTGGAGGTGTTTTTTTTATAAGGAAACAGCATAACAACATGGTTAAAAGCTCCAAAAAGTCGATTTTGCATGATATAGGACCTTTAAAGTTTTATAGCTAAATTCTGTGTTGTATGTTTTATGTTGTACGTCTGCACCGAGAAAAAATCTGAGTTTGTGAGCCTGTTCTCAAACAATGGCAATAAAAACTATTCTGATTCATATCCAAGGTTATTTAGTCTTTTACAATATTTACCATTTCCATCAAGCAAGTTTTTTTTCTCATCCCCTTGAAATATTTTCAGTTTTACAGATATTAATGAGTAATGGTGGGATGTCTATGTGTTCCTGACACTAAGAACCCCCACGGTCGTGTGCATATGAGGGGGAGAGCGCCATGCTGGCTTTATGAGGATAAAACCAGGTGCACTTCAGAGATAAGGGCGCTTACAAGCAAAGCAAAACGACCTCCACCGCTTTTAAATATCAGTGTCTGGGATCAGCTTATTTACCGTCAACGTGCACCCAGCTTAGCCTTATGGCAAGATGTGAACAGTCATGCTGGATAATGTCAATAGAAACATATGGAAAATGCAAAGTGAATGCATTAAAAAAGGTCTTTCTAAGTCTTTGCCCATTATTATTGTTATTACTTGGCTAGGTGACACATTTCACACAATACAGTGTACACAACACAGTGCAATACAGTTCACATTACAATATTTAAAAGGTAAACAATACACATCATCAGTATACATTTCATACAGTGTCAGCATGTGTGCAGCTTTGATTTGACATCAGCCACAGTCTGAGACCTCTGTAAAAACTGTTCAGTCTGCAGTTTTAAATCAGTGGGCAGAGAGTTCCGCAGTCTGGCTCCATTATAAGAGAAACTGGATGGTCCAAAAGATTTAGTAGATTTTAGGAGAACACAGTACCCTCTGACTGTCTGGTGAAGTGTCTGCATGAGCGCTGATGCCTAACAATGGGAGCAGGAAACAACGGCGTAATAAGCTGTATGAAGTTTTCAAAAGTAAAAAGATTATGTCTATGAATGATGCCACGGTGATGCTATCTCATAGGTTTTCTGTCAAATACCTTGACTGCCTGTTTGTACAATGAAACAACCGGCTTGAGCGTGGACGGGGAGGACGTGACGCAGTAAGACAGGTGTGAAAAAATGTTACTAAAATGTTCATGAAATAAAAACATACATTTTTATTTGGGTCTAGCCACTATTTAGATTTGCTGAAAATGCCTAATTTTTATATGAAAACATAACAACATCACAAACTCATATTTATATCAGCAATGTTTAGCAAAAGTTTCAAATTGATATCTCTAAATTAAAAAAAATCTCCTGCAGTGTCTCACCTTAAAACTCAAAAACGGTAAATCAAAGCAACTGGGCTTACATTGAAAAATAAAAAAGACAAAAGCTCAGTGGCTGTATCAGCGGTCAGCATGGCGCCTTTACTTTCCATCACCGGGGTCTCTACAAAGGTGCTCACCTTTCTTTTCACATAAAAAGTTGCTTAATGCTCCCTTAAGATTAGGATTGTTTATATTTTCAGACAAAAAAAGGGAGCACTGACCATGCCGTACTTTGGGCAGTATAGTGAATGCACTACGTGATAAGAATTGACGAATTATAGAGCAAGTTACCGAAATATAGTGTAGACAATCCAAGATCAAGTTTCTTTATTATATGTGTCAAGTCAAAGGTACCAAAAGCACAAATACAATATAAACAAAGAAAATCCAAAAAAAAACGGTCCTGACTTAATATCCACTGCCTAAAATATTTATTTCAAATTTGGGGGATCTCTGAATGTTGAGGCAGGTCTTACCTCGTGGAAAAGTGATCGACATATATATTTGGGTTATCAGCGTCCGAATCCTTTACCAAAGTGAAACTGTTTAGGGTGTACATGCTTCCATTGGGTCAGCTAATAAACAGCAACAATGTGTCGTACCACAACTATGCAGATGACACTCAAATCTACGTGTCACTGACGGCTGGTGAACATGGGCCTGTAGATACACTCTGTCACTGCATCCAACAGATCAGTTTATGGATGCAAAACAACTTTCTCCAACTAAACTCAGACAAAACTGAGATCATTGTTTTTGGCCCACAGGCACAAAGACAAAGTGTTGCCAGTCACCTTGAGTCTCTCTCTCTAAAACCAAAAAATCAGGTTAGAAATCTAGGAGTAATCATGGACTCAGACCTGAACTTAAACAGCCACATCAAAGCAATAACATCAGCAGCTTTTTACCATCTGAAAAACATGGCTAAGATCAGAGGAATAGTGTCAAAACCAGACTTAGAGAGACTTATCCATGCATTTGTCTCCAGCAGGTTAGACGACTGTAACGGCTGCTCACTGGCCTCTCTAAACGAGCTATCAGACAGCTACAGTACATCCAGAACGCTGCTGCTCGAGTCCTGACAAGAACCAGGAAATATGACCATATTAGTCCAGTGCTCCGGTTTCTGCACTGGCTTCCTGTCACTCAGAGAATAGACTTTAAAACAGCTCTGCTTGTGTACAAGTCTTTTCATGGTTTAGCACCAAAGTACATCTCTGACATGTTACAGCCGTATGAACCATCTCGGGCCCTGAGAACCTCAGGGAGGGGTCTCCTGGTGGTTCCTAGAGTCAATAATAAACACGGTGAGGCTGCGTGTCAGTTTCATGCAGCTAAAATCTGGAACAGTCTTCATGAGGATGTGAGACAGGCCTCAACTGACAATGTTCAAATCCAGGCTGAAAACAGTTCTTTTTGCCCGTGCATATGACTGAAAGTATTTTATCTGCACTCTTGCCTTTACTGTAATTGATTAATTTTATGTTGATGTCCAGAGGAGAAGGAGCGACAAAACAGAGGTTTGGTAACTTTGTGTGAACGAGCAAGAAAAAATAGTGCTCAAGACAGAGCGAGTCAAAACAAGACTTAAAAATACTGCTCAAGACAGAGCAAATCTAAACAAGACTTAAAAATGCATATAACTGAAAGTATTTTATCTACACTCTTGCCTCTTACTCTAATTGATTAATTCTATGTTGATGTTTTTATTGATTGTATTGGTTTCTTATATTTATGCAACTGTGAAGCACTTTGAATTGCCTTGTGTATGAATTGTGCTCTACAAATAAACTTGCCTTGCCTTGCCTTTAGTGTTTATATATCCACAGTGTTCCCCTCGTGGCCTGCAGATCTCCCTGGTTTGCTTTTTAAGTGACGAAACTGTCCGACCATTGATTTTCAGGGTGAAAATACGGCCACTGCAGACCGGAATGGCTGCTAAACTGCACATAAATATGAAGTCGTTTCCGTGCTGAATGTGGATAACAGGCGTCGACCTTGTGGACATTATTGTCTTTTTATGAGCTATAAACAATCACGTCACCCTGTGTGTAAGATTTAAGAGGCTGCAGAAAAAAAAAGGTGGTTCACTCCAAGACTGTGACTCAGTGTTGTTTGAAGTTGTAGCATCAGATAAGAGTTTTGAACACTATATTCAAAGGCCACATTACAGTTACTCCACTGTTTTGTATTAAAACGAAGACATGCCTTATTTAGGATTTTTCTTTTCCCAGACACTGATTATATGTGCATGAAGCTAATGGGAACCTCGCCGCCCAGGATATGACTTCCAGTTTTGCCAACACGGCAAAATAAAAGCCCCGTCTCAATCATTAGTTTGTTCAACAGACAAAACACATCAATCTTTAAACTGAAAGAAAGTTATTTTGGGATGATTTGGCTCGTCCTTGATCTGTACTATCTCTCCCCTCACTCCTCTCCCTCGCTCGCCCATGTTGCTCCTTACACGTACGTGGCTCGTCTCAGCTCGGCCCTGGGGGAAGTAATGGTGAAGTTACTACGATGATCAAAGCCTTGGGATGTTCATGGACATTTTTTGACCCTTTGCCTCATGGATCAGTGATAACGTGGAACTTTTCTAAGGTATGTTGTTGTTTTTGTACAACAGGTCAAATGCTAACTTTAGCTCTGCTGTTAGCTATGTCTAAACTTTTGCTTTTTTTGTAGAATCGTTCAGTTGAAGTCCCTAACCCGTGACAGTGAGGAGGAGGAGGCGGAGCCCAGGCCATCGACGAGGGCTTTTCACGCAGTACCAAGCCCACTTGAGGCCAGCAAGGGCTAGTTTGACTAATTTCAGAAACGCTTTGGACTTAAAAGTGTTTTTCTGCGGATACCGCTGGAGCCAAGGAATACGACAACAACAAATTTAAAGCGATCATCGAGGAAGGGGGATATAAGCCTGAACAAGTTTTTAATATGGATGAGACAGGCTTATTTTGGAAACAAATGCCCTCTTTGTAATGCAGGACGGAGCCGAAGCCCCAGGATTTAAGGCCCAAAAAGATCGTGTGACTCTGGTTATGTGTGGAAATGCTGCGGGCTTTATGATAAAACCAGGGCTTATTTATAGGGCAAAAGAGCCCTAAAAAACAAAAATAAGAATACGTTTCCTGTTTACTGGATGCACAACGCAAAGGCTTGGAACACCACATCATTGATTCAGCCCATGGACAAAGGCATTATCCACGCTTTCAAGGCTCTCTACACGTGCAACATCTGGTTGAGGCTCGGATTAAGATTTCTCACTAAAGGCCTACTGGTGCAATGGTGTAATATTCAGAGGGCCATCGAGGAGATGAAAACTGAAACTTTAAATACGTGCTGGAAAAAACAGTGGCCAGAGGCAGTGCACAACCCTACCGGATGCTCCCTTGATGAGGTCCATCACCATGCGTGCGATACAGCTGTGAATCTGGCTAAACAGCTTGGGGGAGACGCCTTTAATGATGTGCCTCCTGATGACATTAATGCCCGGATTGATGCCCACTCACAACCGCTGACTGAGGAAGACCTGGCGGAGATGAAACAGCCACAAAGCGAGGATGAGGAAGAAGAGGACACAAGTGTTGATAAAGACGAGGAGGATGGACTAACACTTGATCGCTTGGCGACCATGGTGAGAATGGCCAACGAACTTCAGCGAGCGGCACAAGAATGGGACCCTTTGATGTTTGGTTCATTACAGTTCTCCAGTATAATCCAAGGTGGCATGTCTGTTAATAAGAATCCTCTCTCCCAGAAGAAAAAACAGCGCCAATAACTACCAATAACTATGTTCCTCACTCGGAAAAAGACACCTTCACCAAGGCCTTCAGTGGAACAAGACGCTATAGCAGAGCGGCGCCAGGACGAGGCCGTCAGAGGAACTGTAAAATACATGTGAGTGATTATTAATCATTTCTTGTGTCCAGAGCCGTGGGAACATATTTTGGTTAGCAGATGCTGAGAGACAAGATTTTCCCCCAAAAATACTTTTCTGTGCTTATTTCCCATTTATTAATATTGCCTGCAATGCACAAACCATCCAACAGGATGTGCTGCAGCACCCTCAGCACCCTGGGTTCCCATGGCCTTGCTTGTGTCCAACCTCACGGGTTATTACTGCTTTGGTCTAGTTTATGTGATTTATTTTGTATTGATATGTTATTGCAATGTTTTTAAAGCCTTAAAATGCTGGAATTTAATACAACAATTGTGTTTAGGCCCAATTCTCATTTATTTATCCCAAAAATAGGAATATGTTTTCCTGTGGCGGTAGGCTCACCGACTGACTGGCCCAGTGGCCAATGACCTCCAACAAATCTGGCCCAGTGATAAAACTAATTGAAGACCCTGATATAGACTATACCCCTCCAAATATCCGAGTAATCTCTGACACAAACGCACGGCGTTGGTGCACACGCGTGTGCAGTTCTTGCAGACTTCATACGGAGCCGGCATGCCCACGCTCAGTACGTTTGTTGCAGGTTTGGTCGTGTTTGCTGTATGAATGAAGTGACAGCCACATGTCCGAGCAGCCTATACGTGACGTACATAATGATCTGAACACCACAGCTACGTTCTCCACCAACAAAAAATGAACACAGCGACTTGGGAAACGCCAGAAATCGCACGACCAAAAAGTTGTACAACCAGTTGTGACCTAGGCTTTAATTAAAGCTGGTTTATCTGTAAACAAAGGCACGAGGCAGTAAGAATGAAATTGATACAGAAAATTAAAGGCTTTTATGTGCGCCTTATAGTGCGAAAAATACAATAAAATATAGTGCGAAAAATACAATAAAATACATAGTCTGGCAAAATGTCGAAAAGTTGAAGGGTTACGGATGTAACCCACTATAAATGTGCATATTTTTGTATGATCATAAATGAAAAAGATGTGAACAGTGCCTTTGTATGAATCTTAAGTACTGTATGGTGTATTATTTTGTATTATTTTTTTCTTTATTCTGTTAAAGATGTTTGAACTACCTCTCTGCCCAAATGAATAAAGACATTTTAAAAAGTAATGAGGAGAAATGCATTTGTACTTTACTTTACTTTACTTTACTTTACTTTACTTTACTTTACTTTACTTTACTTTACTTTACTTTACTTTACTGTACTGTACTGTACTGTACTGTACTGTACTGTATTTTATTTTATTTTATTTTATTTTATTTTTTTTAATTATTTTTTTCTAGTGACTAGGACACTATGGGGAGTGAGGGAGAGCATGGCCCCAACAGCACTGGCTCCAGAACAAACTGACTGAGGGTGCATTTGAGTTTCAGAAGGGTGCAAATAGAGTTTTTTGCCATTAAAATACATTGGGATGTCATGAGGTTGCAATGCACTCTTTTGCACCCCCGTAGATCTGGGCCTGGCCTCCAAAAGCAGCTATTTATAGCAATGGCACTATACAACAACAAAAACACTTTTACAACAACAAAGGACACCTTATCTTAACTAAAGTCCATCCCTCTGCTCCTTCTCTTGTCTGTTGACCCGTAGAGTGGTCCAGTGACTCTGACAGACAGATTTGGTTGGTTTATTCATGAGCCCCATGCTAAACATGACTTTGAAGAGGCTGCTCCCGTCATGTCGGACTAACACGCAGCCATCAGCCCCACTCCTGATGCCCGAGAGTGCTTGAACAGCGCCCAGGCGAGTGCTCCCTTTAAGGGCTGGTGTCATCACAGACTGAGAGCAGGCAAAGAGCTCTGACGGAAGACAGGAACTTAGTATTCAGGTTGGTATTATACAGTAAAGGCTAAGCTAAGTTTGGGTGACTAACTTTCCTGCCATAATAATAAAGGACTGTGTCATCTTGTTTCCTGGACCCGAAGTCCCTGACATCGGAGGGGGAGACCGATGAGGGTGTGCTCGAAGTCTATGGAGAGGTTAACATCGTACCGACCCATTATCGCCGTTATTCCATATTTTTCCAAACAGTGCTTCGATCCCAGCACTGTTTGGCTGCAGTACGTGACACGATATGGTTTTTCACATGAAGCATTTCCATAGCAAAGGGACCGCAATTGTTGTGAGTGACACTCCCACGGATGCAGACGCTAAAATACACATTACTAAAGGGAAAACAGAACGGTGAGCTGCGTTGAAAACAATGTAGACCATTTTAGTGGGATTCATGGTAAATTTGAAAGTAAGATACATGCAGATGTTATGCTAACACCAGCTAAAGTTGTGCTAAAAGCGGCTAAATGCTATCATAGGAAAACTCACCATTTTCAACAGCAGTATGATGTGAATTATTAAATCCCGTATGACCTGCCTGTTTTAGTGAGGGCTGTCCCCTCTCCTCTGGCCAGTCAGAAGCCAGCAGTCCGTTCACATCACATTAGGATCCCAGGGCTGATCTCGGTCCCAAAACGTTTACCTGGCTGGAGGGAGTCATGGTCATCAATGTTTTGGTTTCTTGTCTTAAATCGGTTTGTTAATTAAGGATTATGTTTTAGAGAGGGAAAAAGTGATCGCTTCAGTGGGTGGAATAAGTAGCGAAGGTCAGGTTCTCTTCAGGATCAAAATAAACATTAGGCACAAAAAACTGAACCTTTAAAGTCCTTTACTAGCTTGACATGCCGACGCATTTCAAATATTATACTGATACATTTCTTTTGCCGATTTAAAAATAATCTCTCCGAAACGTGGCTTAATGATGAGAAAGGTGCAGATTTTGAAATAGATGGATTAGGGTTGGGCGATGTCCCCTTAATTGGCCGTCGACGATGTTTACAGTGAACCATCGTGATGGACGATGATATCGTCCATTTCTCATTATAAGCATTTTTTTAAAAGACATTTACATAGCCTATATATATGCTGCATATTACTATTTATGTTAGGAAAATGTGAGATTGCAGGATAAATGGATCTAAACTAAACATGATCTGAACAGAGTCATGAAACACAAATTTTGCAACAGAAATGTGCTAAAACTCGTGCGTAAAAGTCTGGGAGGAGAACGTCATCGGCTCCTCAATACCAAGGCTCTCATCACACTAATACAAATGTAAATCGGAGCTTATCATTTGCATTTGCTAAATTTTAACGAAATGTTCAAGAAACAGTGGGTGAACGGGACAATATTTACACGTTTGCGTCGTAGCTTACGTTTTTGAAGCTGCTCCACGCGCCGCCCGGTCCATAAGCTCGTTACCTCGTACTTTCTGCACCGCCTCTTTCTCTCCTCTCTCTCCTCTCTCAGTCCTGAGAGTAATCTAAACCCATGCAGGCTCAGCTAGCTCCGATGTGAGAGCCATCTCGTCATTTTAAAACGGTTTAAGTTTCTGTACGAAGCAAAGCAAAACCACGCGCTGTTAAACTCTGAGCTGCAGAGAGAGAGAGAGAGAGAGAGAGAGAGAGAGAGAGAGAGAGCGAGCAGCACTGCGTCTTTACTTTAATAATATGGCTTCTGGCAGGCTACTTGAACTAGCGCGCATATTAGTTATATCCGTGATTTAATTTACAGTGCAATCCCTGCAAAGTTTATAGGTTTACAAGGCCTACAGAAGACCAGTACGATGGTGGCTCTCCATCGTGATGTTGCCCGTCCATCACGATGGACGATGATATGATATCGTCCATCGGCACAACCCTAAGATGGATACAACTTATATTATACAAACCGGCCAGGAAAGAGAGGGGGAGGTGTGGCGTTGTATATTGATCATTTGAAATACAAAATGTTTGAACCAATGTCTATTGCTGCTGATGGAAATGTGGAAAGTGTGGTTGTTGAAACTGAGATGCTTATCTATTGTAAACCAATGTGAAAGTAAAATCTCCACAGAAAGTGATGGACTAGACATGACAATTATTAAAAGAACCATTGACGGCATTGTTAAACCACTGACTTACATTTGTTATCTGTCCATAAAAACTGAACAAATGTAATTCCCCTGTTCAAAGGGCCCATTAGTCCGAGGTCTCATTATTCCGAAAAGGAATAGAGTCCTTAAGGTTAGGGCCAGTGGTTGTATATGGCTCTCTAATCCACAACACAACTGGGTTAAACATTTCGGACTAATGGCACCTCTGCTCAATGGTAATTTTCGGAATAATGAGGCGTTGGAAACGACATGGCTCCCTCAAAGATGGGGACAGACGGCACTCTTCTTTACTATAAGTGTATACACCTTTACATGATGTGTTGTGGTTGAGTCGTGTCAATAGGAACAATCCAATAATAAAGGTTGCTAGTTGAAAAATGCATGAGGTTGTGGGTTCGAGTCCCATCAGAGTCATTGCTTTTGTGAAAAAGATATATGGGTATGAAGAATTCCTGAGTACCTCTAAGTCTAAGGCTGCGTCTGTAACCATCAAATATGTTGCTTCTATGCCCTGATTCTAGCTCCTAATCCTTAAAGTAATAGGCCACCGTTTTTACATACTGAGATCCTGTTCTTCCCATGGCTTAGACGAGTTGATATGTAGCTGTCTGGTCTGCGCTCGTGCCCTCAGTCACGTAAACAGAGCATAGACGGTGTTAGCATATAGCCTCTTCTCATCCATGGATCCAAACGGAGGTGAAGTTAGAAGCAACCGCGCTCTTCCACGTTTTTTTCTATTTCAATATGGCTACATGACCCTTTACACGATCCAAGTACAGTCACAGAAAATATAACATGTCAATTTTCTAAGCGGATAAAATAGGGAACTTTACCAATGGGGCCAAGTATCAGAGAATTATAGGATCATGACATTACAAGTGATAGAAAAAGTTGGTGAAATGTGGTGTGAAGGCGCCCAACCTCGTGCCGAACAACACTCTTTGTAGCGCGAAGAAAGAATGAATACGTGTTTGGATTACTGCTGACGAGGGAAAAAATGGATCAACTTTATATCATCCAGATAGATTTCCTTTGTCATTTTGACTCCACGGTGTGCTCCAGTTTCCATCATGCAAACACAGGGCACGCGGCACCTCTGCGTTTTGCGTCACGCTGGTCTCTCTACCAAGCGTTTGTCGAGTTAGCCGTTGATGTCTTGATTACTCGGTGTATCCGCGTGGGCGATATGCACGTTTAATGTATTCTACTCTGATTAATGAGACGGTGTTCAGAGATGGGATCGGGAGAGCTTGATTGCGGCGCGCCGGCAAAGGCTCCGCTCCACGTCCTGGAAGGTTGTGGTGGAGAGCAACAAATTACACACCGGAAGATCAGAGAGCGCGGACTACAAAGGCGCGGGGCTGTAATTGCTCGGAGGGAGGGGGCATCCTTGGCATATTTTCTCTGCTCAGTGTCATCCCAACAACTCGCCAGGGGCACCGGGGTGATCTGACGCCTTCTTATCTACAAACGCTCCCCGGGTTTGCATTGGTCTATTCTCGTCTTGGTGTCAGAACAATTGAATTAGTGACTTATAAACGACTAACATGCAAGAAGATCAACGCTGTTCTGTTACATTTTGACGCTCATTTATTTTCATATGGTATTCTGCCCTCTCTAAACGTATGTAGTGTGTAGTTTGGCAGATAGCTAACAGACTTGACATGAAGGCAATGTTGGGTCACTTTTATTGCTCCATTCAAAGGTTTTGTAAAACTGAAAATAAAGAAACATAAAGATGCAGTCAATATTTGCATGGAAACAGCTGACAGTATCACAAACATAGCTTAAAAACGTCTGTAACAGAAAAAAGTAGCTGCAGCTATCATAAACCTGCAAAAACAATAGAAAATGTCAGCTAGCTTAGCCGCGGCTAATTAGCATAAATTAGCATTACTATCGCGACTAATTATCATAACAAACCATCAAAATTACACCTGAAGATACACAAGACCTTCAAGAACACATTTAAAGGCATATGCTCTCAAAAGCTCCGTGGCAGATGTAAGGAAGACCAAGAGCAACCACTGCTTCCGTTCATGACCCTGCACAACAAAGATGGCGGCCGAACAACCTCCCCCCTTGCCAAAACATGACGCGAACAGACTCACCACCAGAGGGCAGCGCAACACTTCAAAACAACCAAAAGTCCTTGGGAGACAGCACATATGGACTTCAAAGAATTATACCTTTGCACAAGCAGTTGGTGAACTGAGACTTGTGGGTAAGGGTTAGAGAAAATAAAAATGACACTCCATGGGGTCATATTTCGGACAGCTGTACAGCGACCTGGAGAAAGCAGCTCCGCGGTGGGAGAGCTGCACATCTGTCGGCACTGATGGGGTAGTCACTCCGAAGTGTGCGTGTCGGAGATGGCCAAGTTCATTAAAGCGGACTGTTGGCTCTTCACACAAACGCCACCGCACACGGAGAAAAGAAACGATTTAAATGCACATGCAGCGCTGATCTGTCAGGTTTATAACCTATTGCCAAATAAGGATTCAGTGGTAGAAAAATCGGGGCCCCAGGGCGTAAGGGGCAGACAGCTGCACACGGTGTAAAGTCAGACGGTGCAAATGAGAGGAGGCAGGAAGCAGATGCAACAGTCCTCGCTTAAAGACTTAAAGGAATAGGCCACCGTTTTTACATACTGAGATATGTTCTTACCTTAGCTTTGACGAGTTCTTTAGGACCTGTCTGGTCTTCACCAGTGCCTTCAATCACGTAAACACAGCGCAGACGGCGTTAGCATTTAGCCTCTCCTGCTCTCCACTATAGCTCCAAACCAGGTGAAGATAGAAGCTACCAAGCTCTTCCACGTTTTCCCTATTTAAATATGGTTACGTGAAGTGTTCCACTACAAAGTATAATTACACAGAATTAAACAATGTGGATTTTCTAAGCGGATAAAAGGGGGAACTATATTGTAAGGCGTAATAATTACAGGAGTAGTTTGAAATCCGTGCAGTTATCTTCACTTTACTGCGCAGTAATCTTCACTTTACTGATGCCAAATTACTCCTGGTATTATTACGCCTTACAATATAGTCCCCCTTCTATCCGCTTAGAAAATCCACATTGTTTAATTTTGTGTAATTATACTTTGTAGTGTAACACTTCACGTAATCATATTTAAATAGGGAAAACGTGGAGAGCTTGGTAGCTTCTATCTTGACCTGTTTTGGAGCTATAGAGGAGAGGGGGAGAGGCTAAATGCTAACGCCGTCTGCGCTGTGTTTACGTGACTGAAGGCACGGGTGAAGATCAGACAGGTCCTAAAGAACTCGTCAAAGCTAAGGTAAGAACATATCTCAGTATGTAAAAACGGTGGCCTATTCCTTAAAGGCCAGCACACACTACACGACTTTTCTAGTCTTAAACGATTTTATATAGAATGGGGGGTCCACACTACACGACTGGATTCAGTGCGATTGTAGAACGACGGACAATCGCAGCATAGCCCACATTACACGATTCGACCGGACCCGACTGACAACAACTAGACAGTGAAGACTCGCGAGAACGAGAGAGTTCTGACTGGTAAACAACCATGGACGATCGCTGCTGCGGTTGTTGTGGCATCTTTTTCCTCAGAAAAGACCCAGAAGGACAAACGTAGGTGGATTAAACCATGGAGGAGTCGCTGTGGACAATGTGGTCTCTACAGACTGCAGAAAGACCTCGAGGTGAGTGACTAAACAACCTCTACAGTAGCAAGTGTGATGGCAACAAAGTAGCCGTTGAACCGCCCGTTTACACCGTTTTTTCCTTTATAGTTTTAACCTCAACCCCCACCTGAACCAAGCACATTGTCTCCAGTTTGGTGTTAGCCAAATCTAAAAGCGTCAAAATTACGATTAAACAGAGCAACAGAGAAATGTAACCAAAAAGTGACAAAAGAGCGATGAAAGTGTCACAAGAACGTGCTGGAAAAGCAACGGTATCAAAATAAGGAAGCAACAAAAATCCAATGAAAACGTGTCGAAAATGTGACAAAAAAAAACAGACAAAAAAGCAACGAAAAACAATAAAAGGGATGTTAAAAAGGTGACAAAAAGAGCGACAAAAACAAGCCAGAAAAGCAGCAATAATGTTGGGGAGTAACTAAATACATGTATTTAGAATACACATTTTGAGTAACTGTACATTTGTACACTTTCATTTGAGTATATTTAGACTCAGTTACTTTCCAAATGTCAAGGGAACATCTTAGTAGCAATCATAACATTTTAGCTCCATATTGCACATTATCAAGAACTTTTTATGTTGACCTGTTTTTCCTCCTCCAATAAAATATAGATTTAAACGCCTTATGCCACAGTTCATACAAACACATGTGTCACATGCTGTACACGCGTTTTTTTAGAACGCAGGTTCTAGTTAAGGGACATTTTTCTCCTTGTTTTAATGGTTTCAGATTGCAATATTGTGTTTGAGCTTATGACCAAATACCTGGGCCTTTTCTTTGGCTGTGCCTTCCACAGCATTTCAGAGCTTTACAGACTCTGGAGCATTTTGCAATTGGCACCAGTGCAGGACACCACGCTCTGAAACAGGGACAAACCCAGGAGGCGCTGCATCGTTTCAGAGGAGACTGAAGGCAGGTTGACCCACAATAACAGCACGGCTCAGGACTAAGAACACAACTTCATTGTACGGTTGTACAATGACAATTAAAGTAATTAAAGTACATGCTTCCTTAGTTATCTCAGATATGGCCTATTAAGGCGAGACACTTGAGGGGAACAGGAAAAAAATATACTTCGATTACAATAAATCTACATTGTAGATCTACATTACATAGATTCTACATAGATTTAATGTAATGTAATTTTGCCTTTTTTTGGTTTGTTGTTTTTTGTGTTCAAAGCTCAATAAATCAGGCTGTTCACAATTACAATATTGTTAGTCCAAGACTGTAAAGTGTGGAGTCTGTAGGAGCTAGTGTGGTGAGGTCGTTGCATGAGTAGAACAAAGCCCTCATTTTGTACTTTTAGTTTGTGAGTGCTTGCACAACACATTTCTCCAGTCTTTTGTACGGGTGGCTCCCTGAAAGGAAATGACCATATTTGGATGATAGCGCCATCTTGGGGACCCTTCAGGACACAAGGATCTAAAATATGTCAATAAGTGTGAATCAATCCCAGAGGGGAAGACGGCGTGAAAAATCATTATTTTGTCTCGCCGTAAACACTTTTTTCAACTGTTCCTTATAAATGTGATATAGAAACACTATTTGATTGATTCTGTCATCCAGACCTTGTGCATGACAATGGTATGTAGCTCCTTTAACAGTCGGGATCGTGCAGGAGCCAAGCCTCCAAGGAAAACTTTGCAAAAGGTTTCATGGTGGGCACAGTTGGGACTCCTTTCCAAAGAGAAGCTTGGTTCACTTTTGGAAAGTCAAAATGGCCCCACCTGCATCGCACGGCCCCAGTAATTTGCTGTTTATATCGACTACATGCTCCAAGTGCATTCCTCGTTTGGTTTTAGCACCGAGAGCTAATTTGAATCTGCAAAGCTGTTTCGGAGCATTAGGAAGCTCATTTGTTTTTGTCCTCTGCCCTTTATGTGAGTAATCGAAATGACGGCATGGCCGGTCCTTGTGCTAAATGAAGGCAATAATGGCTTCAATCAGGTCCAAAGCTCTGCAGGCTTATCCACTGTGGACACACACACAGGTGCAGGGCAGCCCCACAGCCACATGGGGGCCATCTTAATAAGGTGGAACTTCATCTATAATTGGATTGTGCGATTTTTAAACTCAGAGTTAGCCCATTGTTGTTGTTCATGATTATTTTTGTATGTTTTGATCCCAGGACATGTCCTTATGCAAGGGTAATCATCCTTTGTCGAAGTTTTGAAAGCATTTGGCTCAGTAGGAAAGTGGACTGAACTATCACAAAACCAATACTGTAAAAGGTTTTGAAAAGCATTTTAATATAATTAACACTTTACCTGCCAACTCTTTTCTCAGTTGTTATTTTCAACAACTCTGCGTCATCACCCAGTGAATGAGGGCAACTTTAGACCAAAACAGCTTTGACAACAAGCTGAAGTAATTGCACTTTTATAAAAGGTTAAAAAAAACTAAAAAAAATGGACCATGGGAATCTCAAGAGAAAAACATCAAGCAAACAAGCCACTTTGTTTGTATACTTTTTATTGTCCCCGTTGGGAAATTTGTCCTCTGCATTTAACCCATCCTTCGATGCCGCTGGGGCAACCTGTAAGGAGCAGTGGTCGACGGCGGTGCCGCGCCCGGGGACCCATCTCCATGATGTGGAGCCAGGCTGATGGTCAGAATCACCTGGCTGGAGAATTCACCTGGTGTTGTCATTCGCAAACAAGGTGCATAAAGAACTGGAGCTTCAAGCCTCTCAATGCACTCCACACTACCCAAATGGAACCATATGGCTTTATATCTTTGACTGGGACAGATTTGACTCAAACTGTGTCCTTGTTAGGGCTGGATACCGTTAAATGATACCTGTATGGTACAAACAAAACGTTTGGGTACTACTGGAAAACGGTACCAAAAAATATATTTAGAGACCAGGTTTTGATGCCTGTTGGTCCAGGGACAGGATTGTATGGAAGACTATAGGCACCTTAATTCAATTGTCAATTAATTTGTCAAATGGCTGTGCATTAGGTTATTTTAGTATACATTTTGTAATTGTATTTGGCAAAGTATAATGTTATATCCAATTTTGACATGTAATTTTCTATTCCAAAAGTTCTAATGGCAATTCAATATGTAAAGTGTCGATGCAATGTCTTCATATATTTCAAAATACAAGATTTTGAAATTTTATTTTTATTTTATTGACCTTTATTTAACCAGGATAGTCCCACTGAGATTAAGAATCTCTTTTTCAGGGGAGTCCTGGCCGCAGAGGGGAATCTATTGTACATGTTTTTAGTGGTAGGGGAAACCGGAGTACCCGGAGGAAACCTACGCTGGCACGGGGAGAACATGCAAACTCCAGGAAGTGCCAGGAAGTTCCTGTCAAATATGACACATTTCTGCAGATCCAAAGTTTTCCTCTGTGATGAGAGAAGATTGAGGCTACCGGCAAGCATCAGGCTAACTGTAAAGATGTTACCAGATGTCCCGTTAAGGCAGGGATCAAAATAGTGCTCAAAAAAGTGATTTATTTACAAAAAAACATGAACGATAAAGCAAAACAAAAAGCCTAGGACTTAACTTAAAGAAACAAAGGAGACGAAAACAAACAAAAAACTACACCTCCAGGATTAATAGGAGTGCCCCACCTCACCCACCTGGAAGCAACCACTTCACAGGGAAGGGAGGTGAGCCAAGTGGTCTTTAAAACAACCAAAACAAAACAAAGATAAGCAATAAACAATCACAAATTATACAAGCAATAATCAAATCATATTAAAGCAATATACTTGATTACAGCAACCTAGAAAAAACATACACAAAAAATGAAACACAACATCCCCCCTTTAAATCAATCCCAGTGCTGCAGCCCAGCTACCCCAGGTGTCACCACTAGTCACCCAGCTGAGCTGACAGCTCCAACCCACTCAAAACAATCAACTAAACTAGACCATGTGACCAAACAATACAAAAAGCTAAATAATTGACCACTCCCACATACAGTGAAAGGAGGGGTGAAAGCCCCCCTTTCACACTAACCATTTTACGCAGAGGTGGTGTCAAGTCGGTGGCATCTTGGAGACACAAACTTGGGGGATCACCTGTCCAGTGTTTGCTCACGTGGAAAATGTACAATATAAGTTGACTATAGATTATCACAGTTATGAATATACTTTGTCTTCTTCAATGTGTATTTTATATATATATATTTTTATCAATATAAAATAATGTATAGTCACAATCATTCTATTTCTTCAATATCACCCACCCCTAATTTCACCACATTTAGAACAAATGTGCTGCAACATGTCACAAAAATGTAAAGTATGATGAAATATCTATAATATAGCTGACAAAGTTAAATCTTTAAATTGAGAGTGCAAGAATGCATTATTGTTTAATACCCAAATCATTGAATGTCTTTTGAGCAAGATTATGAAGAAGATTATGTAACATGTTTCTAATGGACAAACAGACAAGGAAGAAACGTTAAAGTAAGATCTTATAACTAAAAAATGTTTTACTTAGGCTCATATGTTATTCAAAAGTCAAACTGATATTTAAAACTGGAAAGACTAGACAATGCGTTGGACAGTTTATTGAACATGAATCAAGATTGGAGCTCAGACCTCAGTGTAACATCTAATTAAGGATATGAAATGCACAGTGTTGATGAATGATTAAAGTGAGAGCTTTTATACACGTCATGCAGGTAAGACTGTTTTTCATTTTCTTGACAACAAATCCTGATATGTACGCAACAGCTGCTTCCTTGTAATCTGACAGCTGGTCAACATTAGGCAAGCCACAGATGGTGTCGTCTTCTGGTGCATGTACCTCAACTGGTTGCAGATCCATCCTACGTCCAAGGTTTACATTTGCAGGTGTTGAATCAAGAACGGGTGTGTTGTCAAGGAGAAGACAGTTTCCTGTACCAGTTTTTACCTGATGCCGCACAAGAAGGCGCTTGTATGCCGCTCGATTTAACCCCCCACGTGCTCGAATGGCAGCAAAGAAGAGCTCCAAGTGATCCTGACTGAATCTGTAACCCAGAAGGTAGCGGCAAGGGGCAGATGTCTGCTCTACAAGATCTTCATAGAGGCCCATTATACTCCGGCAACAAGCAACAAAACCCACAACTCCAACCTTTTTTGGTGTTGTGTGAACCGAAACATATATGTCATGCTTCCCCTTTGTCTTCAGGCCACGGAGAAGGTTTCTGTTTCATCAAGGACAGCCTTGGCACAAATCTTGTTTGCTGGTCTTAGAGGAGCCTTGCAGCCTTTACCAAATGGATTGCGACTGTTCAAAAAATCAAAGGCTGCAACAACTGTGCGCAGGAAATGAGAAGTGGCTGCACAACCACTGAACTGTGGATATTTAAAGTGCGGCTCACAAAAGTCTAGAGCGTCAGCTATACTGTTACTAAAGATCTGCGCTGCAAGATTTACCTTCATTTTCTGACTGCGCCATTCTATATGAGCCATTTTGAGTTTATTTCCAAGACGCAGACCCTCAGTTTGCTGAAGCTTGTGGAGCTCCTCGATGTACTTCCACAGAATAAGCTGCCCGTCAGCTCTAACCAGAACCCTGTTCAAAGCAAATGTCTTCCGAAGAAGTTTGAGCATGTGACAAGCATCTAGTAGTACATGGACTTTTTGAGTGTCATCTTCTGAATGCAAAAAGAAAGACCTCATGTTTTTTATGTCCAAGTCTGCACCCAGCTCGCGAAGCATCGCAAAATTTGTGGACGGTCCATCGCATGTCAATGAGACAACCCTAACACACAGAATTTGGATGGAGCCTAACAAGACTCTCTCTGCTCCATTCAAGCTGCTGATAAAAAAGTAAGCAATCGGAATCTTCCATGAACCATTCACTGCCACAACCATGACGACAAGTGCCTGCGTAGCCACAACATTCTGTAACTCACCAGCACCTATGTCCACATAGCCTTGAATCCGATCCCCTTCATATATTGTTTGCTTACGAACGTGAATTTCATCAACCATTAAAGAGCAAACTCTTTCCTTTCCCACTTTCTGTTGCTCTGCAACATGAGTTTTAAGAGCAGTAAATGAAGCAACAGTGAAACCAGGATCTGCAGAGACACTACTATACCATGTTCGGATGGTTGAAGGATGAGGTAAGGCACTGTAAAGGTTTTCTCTAACGTAGCTATAAGCTCTGGGTGAGTAAAAATGCAGTGTTGTGGCAAACTGTTTCAGATCCTCAGAATACACTGCTCTTTTCTTCTTGGTGATTCTCTTAAACATTTCACGAGGAACCACATCCAGGCTTTCAAGCAAAGAAGCACACTCAGATGAGATGAGCATTTTTCTTTGTAGCACTTTGGTCATTTGCTTAAGAGAGATAACTTTAGCCTTTAACCTATCTGTCTGACGCACTTTTAAGCATTTTTTTTTTTACGGGCCTTAGTGTATTTCTCTTCCAAATGCCACACCTTTCTTTTGATTTTTCTGGGAGACTCCGAAACAAAGTAGGTGTGATCACATTCACTCGCAACTATGTTCTTAGAATAGGCTTTTGTGTCCTCAACAGGAATGCTGCTACTACAAATAACATCTTCACAACAACTGACATCACCACAGACAAGTGGACTTACCACACTGTCAGACACATTGACACACACAGGACTGCTGTTATTCCCATCTGCAACATTTTCATTGACACTTACCTGCTTTGTTCTACCTACTGGTCGGCTTTGCTCTGGCATTTTTCCCTCGGTAAAGGAGAAAATAGTAGGCACAGCGGTGCTGGTCAAGACAGTCATCCCCTATTGTACAAAAAGAATTAAAATACATTCCATACAATGTATGTTGTAATACACACTGGAGTTGAAGTTACAGAGTACAGCTGCAACAATTTATTGATTAAGCTGATTAGTCAAAATTCTAGAATATAATTTTCCTGCTTCAATGATTTGCTAAATTAACATGGCTCAAGGAAGAACAAACTCAGCAATGAGAGTGTAAAGATCAGATCAATGCATAACAACGCAAAAACTCTGCTCTCAATGCTAGTGCGCCACCTCAGTGAGAAGAGCTAACTCAATGATAAGTTACTGTCATAAGAGTCATCTACACATTCATTCACTGTTCAAACCATGACATAACGTAAGCCAATAATGGCGAACTAATCTTCTCCCCTCAGAGAAATATTGTCAGTTATTACACTGAACATTTTAGTCCAATAAAAAGGGAGACATGCATTCATAAGGCTTGTGTGTAGTCTCGGTACCCCCAAGTCTTTGGTGAAACAATCACTCTGAAAGTGTTCACTGCACAGACGACTAAAGGAATTAGGCGTCCAATTCTGTCTCCTCATCTTCAAGTTTCAAGTTTAATGGTTTTGTATAGCCCAATATCACAACAGAAGTCGCCTCACAGGGCTGCACCAAACATTAAGGTAATAAAACAGAGCAATAAATGTGACAATTAAAAGTTCAGGTGAATCCAGGCAAATACGCTGCTCACAAAAACTTAGGGCACACTCAAAAAACACAATGTAACTCCAAGTCAGTCAAATTTCTGGGATATCAGACTGTCCAGTTAGGAAGCCACGCTTTTTGTGAATCAGTTTCACTTGGTGTTGTGGAAATTAAACAGACAACAGGTGGAAATGAGAGGCAATTAGCAAGATCACTCCAAAAGAGGAATGGTTTTGCAGGTGGTGACCACAGACCAGTCTTCATCCTTTGTACTGTATTTTTGGAACACTTTTGCATTTGTCCAGTGTTCTCACCACTAGAGGTATCATGAGGAGCATTTACAACCCACAGAAGTTGCTCAGGGAGTGATGCTCATCCAAAATGGCACGTCCATTCCTGCTGTGGCAAGAAGGTTTGCTGTGTCTCCCAGCACAGTGTCCAGAGCATGGAGGAGATACCAGGAGACAGGCCAGTACACCAGGAGACCTGGGGGGGGGCGACCGAGGTCAACAACCCAGCAGCAGGACCGCTATCTGCTCATTTGTGCACGGAGAAACAGGAGAAGCACTGCCCGAGCCCTACAAAATGACCTCCAGAGGGCCACAAATGTGCATGTTGGTCCTCAAACGGTCAGAAACCGTCTCCATGAGTGATGGTCTGGGGAGACATTTCATTGGAGGGCCGCACAGCCCTCCATGTGCGAGCCAGAGGTTCCCTGACTGGCATTGGGTACCGGGATCAGATCCTCAGACCTATTGTAAGACCATATGCTGGTGCTGTGGGCCCTGGGTTCCTTCTGATGCCTGATAATGCCAGGCCACTTGTGGCAAGAGTGTGTCAGCAGGTCCTGCATGATGAAGGTATTGATGTTCTGGACTGGCCTGCCCGTTCCCCAGACTTAAATCCAATAGAGCACATCTGGGACATCATGTCTCGGTCCATCCATCAACGCCACGTCGCACCACAGACTGTCCAGGAGCTGACTGATGCTCTAATCCAGGTCTGGGAGGAGATCCCTCAGGAGGACATCCGTGGTCTCATCAGGAGCATGCCCAGGCGTTGTAGGGAGTGCATTCAGGCACATGGAGGCCACACACACTACTGAGGATGATACAGACTCGTTTGGAGGAATTTCTACAGAATTTGGATCAACCAGTGACCTGATTTGTCACTTTGATTTTGACCATAATTTTGGATCCAGACCTCCAGGGGCTGAGAATTTGATTTCCATTTATCATTCTTATTATTATATTGTTCTCAACATATTGCCCTACACTATGAATAAAGATTTTCATCCGAAAAATCAAATTGATTGACATCCAGGATGTGTTTTTTGAGTGTGCCCTAAGTTTTTGTGAGCAGTGTATATTGTCCAATAGGAGGTAGCGACGAGCGGCGTGGGTGTCCCCCATCCTTAGACTCTCCAGCACGGCAATAAAAAACTCACAAACCCGGCAGGAGAATCTTCAGCACCCACTGGTCCAGCCGATCTGGATCACCTATAGGAAAACTGCAACATATACATATATATATATATATATATATATATATATATATATATATATTTAGATGTACTTGTAAAATCATCAGTGAGTGGTTATCAGTATTTTATTTATGTTATATTTATTGGAATTGACAAAGCAGCTGAAATATATGTATTTTTACATCTATAGAAGTTACAGCAATCTTCATTTTGACCAAAAAAACCCAAACATTGGTGTTGCTTGTGAAAATGTGTTTCTATTTATATCTGTAAATCACAATTTTCATATTATTTTGCATTATTATGTTAAACTAGGCTTTTAACCTCTTACCACCCGCCTTAACTGAGCGGATTGTCTTCAGTTAGGCTAACTCAAATCTAAAAGTGTCTTCACAGGAGGTTACAGCCAGTGTTCACTGGAAAGCTAGATGAATGTCAAATCAATGTTCTTCGTTCTGTCTCTTGTTTGTTTATTTTCGTAGATTTTATGTTGTGTTTTTGTCGCTTTTTCATCGCTTATTAACCACATTTTTCTCACCGAACCAAGCCCATATCCCAGCAGCATTACGCATACATCTCGATTGGTAATTCCCAACAACAATATACTTACTACATCTAAAACATAATATTCATGGCTCGGTTAATTGAAAGATAAGGAACATTAAAATGCGCGTGATATTGACACAACCTTCATCTTTATCCTAACTTTCTGCATGCGCAGGCGAAACGACTAGTAAAACCACAGTCATTACACATATAAATAACTAATACAGGTCATACATAGATGCTATATTTTCCCATGAAAAAATATATTTTCACTTGACCATTTCGTATAGTTCAGCGCTAGCATCAGCACAGTTCAAGTTGTAATTACAAAGACAAGAGAAAATTACTTGATAAAAAAGCCAGTTAGCCTCTGCTAGCACCATGCAGCTCGGCAGCCAACTATTAGCCTAGCCGAGCGACCAGCAGCTACGTAAACAGCCGGCCAATCAAAGTCAGGCCCTGAGTAATTATGCAAGATTTCTAAAAATTATTACTACCAAATCCGGCCTGGTTTCATTAATTGTAATTAACCCAGTGTTATCACAGGAGGAATCTAGCACTAGAAAGTTTTGAAACAATTGAAACCAGGCTTTAAAGTAGTTTTTAACGTGTCTAAAGTCCAATGCTTTTCAATGGGGACCTAGCGGCGATATGGAGGTGCTACAGCAATGGCGGCCCCCACGTTCGTGGTCAAAAAGCAGGGCAGCCAGCGGCCATTGAGTGCAACCAACTGCCTTCAGAAGTTAAATGAAGATTTATGAATGATCACATGTTGACCCAAATACAGCTGCTCTGTGATGGACTCAGAGGTCTGTGAAGAGACTAGAGCAGCAGACAGCATAATGAAGTCCAAGAACACACCAGACAGCTCAGTGCTCTTCCTCGATACGCAGGGTCAGAGCGGGAACGTAAGAGAGGTGCAAACATAAGTATAGGATAGAAAACCCAAAGGGAGGGTAGTGCAGGAGCGCTCATCAAACCACTTCACACTTAACCACCACAATCAAGTCCATGTTGCTTAATATTATTAACCTTTAATTTGCATATAAAACCAAATCACAGGCTAAAAGTAGCTTTAAACATCATTACTATCAGTAATAAAGGCTCATTTAAGTTAAGCATTGATGATATCTTCTCCGCCTGCAGCCAAGTCTCTACAACTCTATTGTAATATAGTAAAACTGTCAAAGATTATCGCTGAGTGCACTGTTTTACCCCCGAGATTCACCGTCTTAAGCCATTCTTCATTTGCTGGAAAGTCCCCTGCACTTAAATGTTCATTAATGTTGGACTCAGTGGTGGGAATATACAGTTGAAAAAGCCTTACAGTCACCATTAAGACAGATATACAGTCGAGCTATGCTATTTATCATTGGACTGGGAGCTACGCAGCTAAAATAGAGCTGATTTATTCGTCCAGTATGGACACTAATTCACACCTACTATTAGAAGCAGTGTAAGCCCGGGGGAAGTGTAGCGTTGACGTGTTGCCATGTTGCCATGTTGGTGCAAACTGTTTAAAGTTTAATCATTTAGCTGAGGGCATTTTGGCAGCTGTTCAAACCGTTGCTTTCATAAATCTGGGCAGGTTTTCATCGGCAGAGGGAAAGCCCACCGTTTTCAGGCTGTTTCTCGACATGCTGGGTCTGTGCCCAAGTCGGCCGTAATTACTTTTACACAGCAACCGCCTAACCCCACACAATTAAGTTAGAGTTCACTTTGACGTTCAAGCCTGAGGGGAAATATTGGCATTTTACAAAAGGAGACCATTTCTCAGCAGCAGCTGTGCAAGGGGATTGCCAACTTTACAGTTGGTGTCACAAAGCGTGAAAAATCCCCCCGCATACATACGTGCGTTCATGCTGACTTGCGTTCGTGACGCGATATCATACACGATTTTGTTGTCACTAAGTGGAGCCGCAGGACCTTATAATGATGAACCTTCTCCGTGACATAGGTCTGTTCAAATCCTTACTTCCTGGATAACTTCACATCTGAGAGTTTTCCCCTTTATGTGCTCCACATGGTGAAAGTTGCTCGTCCACATAAATATTTCCACCGCTTTGCCTCGGCCATTTTTTGTTTGTTTGGCCCAATACTCGTTCCAACTGTGTCATGTTGTCACGGATCTTACCAGGCTTTGGAAATGGGATAAAAGATGTTCCCTCCAGCAACTGGTCTTAATATGTGGAGTCCAATTTGCACAAGCCCCAACAGCAGTGCTTAGTGCCTTGGCGCTTGTTTGGCTCGCTCTACACCCCATGATGCTTTGCGCCGTTACATCACGATACAGTATATATTTAGCTACTGCAAAAGACGCTATTGCAGAACACTGTGGGCAGGGACGCAGCCAGGATTTTAGAAATTGTGAGGTCCAGATATATGTTTTTAATGGGGGGCGTGGGGATCCTCCACCTGGTAAATTTTTCATAGAACAAATGTAATTGAATACCAGCTGTTATATTTTAGACCATTTTCATTCATAACTATTAAAGATGTCAAAACAGGATTAATTATGATAATCTGCCAATGGAATAAGTCTTATTGTGCTAAAATAATTTTAAGATTATTATTTAAAGGTCCTATATCATGCAAAATCGAGCTTTTGGAGCTTTTAACCATGTTGTCATGATATTTCCTTCCCCAGAGTGGTTTTTGGCTTCATTCACGCAGTTCTCAACAATCCTCCTGAATCCTGCTCTCTGAGCAGCTGCTCCGCCCTCTGCTGGAAAACCACTGACTTGTGACACTCTGATGTTTTTTACGTCATAGTGTCAAACTGGAAGAGCCCGACGTTTGTAACGTAATGCCCAACGGCCTGATTTTGAGTAATAAAACAGTTTTTTTCCCCCATTATTTCTGTTTTGAGAAAGAAAGAAAGCTGCATGGCCCCTGCGGAGAAAACAAACACACCCCGCGCGTCTGAACAGATGTCATGTTTGCACTGAAAGTTGTGAAGTAGGAGCTCTTTCTAACCTACTCCGGACACACCTGTTCTTTATTCTTACCTAATGATAATGTCAAGGAGAAAAATGCGTTCAGGTTCAGGACTTTTTTCAACCTTCCTAAAGAAGAGGACACTCGCCAGAAGTTTGAATTTCTTTCCTGGATTCAGCGACTATCACCAAAATAGTGTTTCTATGACTGTCTCTGATGGATGTGTGGTGAACCTTGGCCAGAATCAAAGTGGATTAACTTTTACGCCCGTAAATGTAAACACCCGATGGACCAGAGCAGTGAGTCAATCAAAACGCGTGTTAGCGTGTGTGTTAGCGTGTGTGTTAGCATGTGTGTTAGCCATTTATGAAGCTGTGTTGCTCCTTATAACTCCTTATAACTGCATGGTGAAGTAACGTCACTTATTACTATATTTATATTTCTTATACTGCAAATTTCAACATGGGCAGATTAGCTCAGATAGAGGGGGCGGAGTTAACTGAATCGAAGCGTTGTGTCTTTTGGGTTTGCAAAATACCAACAGAAAATTGTCACAAAAAATAATACTCCATAGTAGTAAGGTACAATATATCATATAAATGCCTATAGTTTACTTTGGGATGGCTGAAATAGCATGATACAGATCCTTTAAATTAAATTCGGTCTGTTATCTAAATTAATTGCAAGATGTTTTTTCTGAATTGAAGCATGTCAGACAAGGCCGTGGGCATATGGGAAACAATGAGAGTCCCAGGTGGCCCTCAAGCCAATGGCCCTTCTGTGCTCTTCCAGAATGGACATATGGCCAGTCCGCCCAGTCCGTCCCTGGATGAATTATTTAGGGTATTTCAACCTTTGGTCACTACTATAAGATCATCAACAGAGAGCTCCTGAATTGGATGGTGCAGGAATTCACAGGCCACACGTTAACTGTCATACAGGAGACGGAGACCATGCAGAGGGTCAAGTTAGTTAGTGGGCCATTTATGACATCCAGGGTCCGAGGTCTCACCTGTGAATGTGCCATTTAATGACAAGGAAGTGGTCTCTGGACATCACCTTTGCTGGATAGGGCTCAGGAAAGGCAAAAGAGTCACACCAAAAGTGACATCTCCTTCTCACCAACATCTATCCATATATATTTTTACCAGTTGCGCTGTCCTTTACATTTTGTTAGTGTTTCTATACAATAACTTTAAAGCAGTGTAATATTTAAACAATTCCCTTGTAGAAGAATATGTTGGCAGAAAATGCATGTGTGGGTGTAGGAACGTGTCGCTTGCCTCTGCAGATGACCAGTCTCCGCAGTGTCTGACCTTTTCGGGAAGTATTCTTGAGAAGATGACAAAAAAAAAAGACAAAGTCCAATTGTCAGAGCATAATGTACAAGTCGAGGCTCGTTGTGTTTTGCGGTGTTTGTTCGCAGTAAATCCAGAAGCTGGCTGACCCCTGAATGCCTCAAGCCTGGAGCTGCACAACTGATATACAAGGTTAATCTTCATACATCACCATAGAGGGCGGAGTGTGGCATTCAAGGACAAACGGACTATCAAGGAAAACAAAATGGCTTCCTCTATGTGGACCTTTTAATCACAAAATACTTAAATTGTGGTTCAGCTGATTAATTTCCTTTAACTATGAGTCAAAAGTCTAAATAAATCCTGTTTGCACACAAGGCTGAGTGTAAAAGTTGGTACAGGTTTATGCAGGTCCATGATAATGAATAGAAAACATCATGAGATTCCCCTGTTTGAAAGACCACCAGCCGCCATTGGTGATCATACACGTTTCATCTCATGAAAGAAACCTGACGCTAATGTTGCTCGTCGTAGCGTGCGCCGTGTGGAAAGAAATAGCTTTTCTTGCTGAAGCAAAGCTCACATAAACAAACTAGAGAGTTAGCACTCGCATTACGAGTTACTAAAAGGCTTGCTGTCACCATTCAGTGTCATTATCTATCCATAATTTCCAGAAAAAGTCCGTTAAAATTTGTGAATGACTGACATTGCTGATCCCGTGTTAATGCCCATAAACATTACTGAGATCCTGAGGTAATTTCAGTTTTACTGACGTTCCCAGGTCATTCTAATCCCATGCACATAGGGCTTTAATCAGATTTGTTGTCAATATTCGAGAGAAATGAGTTTATTGTGTTGATAGAAATAGTTTTGTCTTTGAGTCCACCCCATGAAAAATGAGAGCAAAAACAAAAGTGTGATCAGGATGTTGACCCTGAACTAGACCTAATTCCTTTAAGTGGTTGTCTTCTCAAGAGCCTGGCTTTGTCAAGGAACATTGTTTGCATGAATTCATCCGGACGTGCTGAAATCCCACTAAGCCTCTCTCGCTCCACTGGGCTCTTTTGGAAAATATAGATTTCCCATTCACAGGACGGACTTTCCCTCAAGGACAGGCTATGTGAGTGCACATCATTTTCCGTGATAAGGATCGAGCAGCGTGCAGGGATGAGCGCTGTGGCTTCTGAAATCCCTCCCCAGGGCTTTGTGTATTAAAAGATGAAATATCAGAAGAATAGATCAGTACCCCTCCAGGAAAATGGGGCCATTACCACACAAGATGTGTTAATAAGATAAATGGTGGAGCGAGAGGATGCGTCAAAGAGCAAACAAGGATAACCCGTTGTGTCAGCAATGGCCCCGAGCTGTGCCAAAGAAAATATGGATTATGGCGAGATAATCCCTGTCCATTGATGCCAAATGCTGGTCATTTGTAGTATGGATTTGAATAAAGTGGAGTAAAATGTTTGAAGAGGCTCAAATTGAAAACGCACACACTGAAGCATAAACGTTATAGTTTGGACGGCCAGAGCCATACGCTTTTCATTTTCTATGCAAACACGAGTGGAACCTTGTCCTGAGGGTTATGGAACAAAACAGTCAAGTGGAAGACCCAAAAAAGGTCCCCAGCACTGAGCCGACTGCAACGACAAGAAGTGCTGCTCCTGTGATACACTTACGAGGCTGGTGCGAAAGGTTTGGTGGGACATACAGATGGGTTTCGCCAGAAGAGCAGGAAAGGAAACAGGCATTTGTCCCGCTCTTCTTTTGTTCTTCTTCGGGATGACAACGGCATAGAGGACGTGTCACTGGCTCATAATCCCCACACCAAAAAACACTCTGACCACAGTGAAATTCAGAAGGAAACCCCCAAGTGATCCATTGTGTCCAGTGGCAAGTTTAAAAGTACTTGTCCACATACCGAGATGACACAACAGCTTTTTGCCTGCACCACACCCGAAGCACAGACAAAACGCACAAGCCCAGGCCATATGATACACCAAAGAACCAATGGGAGTGGATTATTTGGGCAACATGCTGAAAAGGATTTGTGAAGAGGTGAGAAATATTTGTCTTGCATGTTATGACTTACCTATTTCCAAGTGTCACTGTTGGGCTAATTAGTCTAGAATCCACTTATCTCATTTTAGGTGCGAATCACTGCCCCCCTCTCAAGCATTTGCACCAATCACAGCACAGTGGTGTGCAGACAGTCTGCAGCAGGGTCAGAGGCGCGTAATATCATGTCTGTTATGGGCCGTCACTGTGAAACCAGTCTGTGCTCTTACTGGGCACCATCCCTCGAAAATAGACAACAATGGAACAGTGTTCTTGACTTCTCTTTGTGCAACATACACGGCTCCTCATTTAATCCTTGACCAGATCCAACCATGCAAAAAGAAAGTTTTTGCCATCTTTCAATTTTTTATCCGGATTATAGCTACGTATATATCCATCTATCCATTTTCTTCCGCTTTATCCAGGGCTGGGTCACGGAAGCAGCAGTCTGAGCAGAGATGCCCAGGACATAGTCCCTCAAGTGTGTCCTGGGTCTTCCACAAGGCCTCCTCCCAATTTGTACATGCCTGGAACACTTCCCGAGGGAAGCGACCAGGAGGCATCCGCAACAGATGAAAGACAGAAAGGAGCAGCGGCTCTACTCCAAGTGACTGAACTCCTCACCAGGGTATCTGCAGAGTTGGACAAGTCAAATTTAAGACTTTTTAAGACCACAAAATCTCAAAAATAAGACATGTTTTTGAACGTGCAATATATAAATGGACTGTAAAGAAAATCACTGTCACAAAAATCCAAGTGTCAAACTGTTGTTTTTGATTTCACAGTGGGATGTACAAATGTACAACTTAATTTTTCACATAGGCATTTGAAAAACCATTCAAGTTTTAACAACCTTATCCCATAATAAGAATATTGAGATTGAATAATTACTCACAATTATCGACTGAATGAAAGAAAACAACAGATATTTAGTTTTTGTATTTAAAATGCTTTGTAATATTTGAGCTGGTAAACATTCACTGTTTCTAAAAATAAAAGCAGCTTTTTGACTCGTTTGCATAGAACAACACAAAACACTGTCAACTTTACAACTAATTAATTATCATAATTATTTTAATCATATTATTATTAGGCCAGAATCTAGGTTTTATGTTTTCTAAACTTGTTTGTCAGATGTTTTGATGAACAAACTGAGAAACGTGTTTCTAAAGTAACAGGACTTTCACTTTCCTTCTGTCACTGAGCAGAGGAGCGTTAGCTTTGTGTTTCCCAACATTTGGACAAACTTTATTGGGAATTATGCCGTTCATTACCTTGAGTTGGGTATTTACAGCGAAGGATTATCTCCACGTTGTTTCATATTAGACGTATCAGCGCATTTTGCTGCAACTCTCCACCGACAGCAGCATTACGGACGTCCATCAGCGACATCAACGCCTTGGTCATGTTTTGGATTCCTAAACACTGCTGACTTCAATCGTTTTTTTGGTCGAATAAAGCTCCGAAGGAGAGTCCTTCTGCGTCGCTCAACTATCGGTGAGTTTATGCATTGTTTGTGGCGGCGGCCAGTGCGTCAGCGTCGCTTCGCCCTCTCGGACCATGTAAATGAGCGGCACCGGGCGGCTGCTCATCGGTGCTTCTGTGCATTTATGTGTCTATTTTTTAAACTAAATTGTGCGCAAGTAATTGGGTTGTTGAACGTTAATTTTTAAGACAAGTTTACCATGGATGTAAGACCAAATAGGCCGAATTTTAGACTTTTTAAGACCCCGCGGATACCCTGCCTCACCTTAGCCTCTATGGGTGCGCACTGCCAACTTGCGAAGGAAACTTACTTTGGCCGCTTGTATCCGCGATCTTGTTTTTCATTCATTGTCCAGATCTCATGACCTGAGAGCAGGAAGCTGTATATGTGGACCAGGTCGTCAAGACACCTGCCTTTGACGCCACTAGGTCCTCTCTGCACCTGACCCCCATGGTTCCCTCTGCAAATGGTGGGTCTACAGGAGGGCGGGCCCATGTCATACCTTCATGCCGAGCCTGGCCGGGCCCCGTGGGCAAAGGCCCGACCACCAGGTGCTTGCATGTGAGCCCCAACCCCTGGCCTGGCTATATAGTTTTTAAATTGCAAAATAACTTATTCAAACTTTTATCAGGAATATTCTGTAACACTTTGTTTTACACTACCCTTGATACATTGTACCCAACTAAATTTAGTACAATGTAATGTGCTATGTAACAATCTGTATTAACTTGTACCTGAGTGGGACATACACAATGGAATAATGTGTATTTGTACTTTGGAGGTACATAATGTTATAAGACAGAAGACCCTTAGGACTTAGGACTAAAAAGTTTGTGTGCAGCAGGAAAAAAATGTCTGTCTTTGAGTCCCCATGAAAAATGAGAACAAAAACAAAAGTGTTGCATATATAAAACAAAAGACCAATGCTGAGGTGTCCAAAAGCATATAAAGGTCAGAATAAAGCACATTATGGGAGCTGTAACATCTCCGCAGTTGGTGAAGAATGCCAAAAGGATGATTCCGAGGTGTTAGCGAGACGTCAGCATAAAGCGGGATAATCTGAGTAAGCTCCTCTGCCCCCACCGTCAGCACATCTCCGGACAGGGCTGCATAAAACTTCACATTCAGTGTCTTGGCAAATGTTAGCCCAGTAAAGGGCTGGCCCGTAATTCAAACTCAATCACTGTAATGGTCCAAAAGAGATTTTCATGCCAGACGTGCCATCAGTGAAGCCAGATCTGCCACAGCAGATTCCTGTGCGTCACGGCGCTTAAATCCATTTAACGGGAGACATAGCAGGTGATTTTTAGCTAATTCTCTCCCTTAACATCTTAGTTTTAATGTTTTAAAAGACCATGACATTATTTTATTTTTTTTACATTTATTTTTCAATTAGTCTTGTTCGTGGGACTGTCCTGGGGTCTCATTTAAAAAACTGTGTGTGAGATTTTGACTTTGAAAGTGTGTAGGAAAGTAACACAAAATTCTGTATGCATTTTTTTCCCATGGGCTCTATGCACGCAAATCGCACGTGACTTCCAAGTTCAATCCCCGCCAGCCTCTCGCTATTTTCCCATTAAGTATTAGCGCTGTCTTGCACAAATCAACAAATTGTTCAAGAAAACATCATTGACGTTACTTTCGTATCCGCCGCCGTTGCCAAACTACAACCCGCAAATGCTTGACATCACCTACAACACCCGCCTCCCCCGCTCACTGAAGGGCAGGTGTAACGCGGCCACTGAGATCAGGCCCAGGCGTACATGTAGAGAAATTATAATTGACCGGAGTTTACAGATGGCTAAGGCCAGGCTACCGTTGCATGGGCTGTGCGAGCTGTGCAACCACACAGGGCCTGGCGCCACTAGAGGGCCTCGCAAGCCTGCTGTTCTTTATTTGATTTTTTTTTATTAATCTTAAATTCTGTATTTTCCTCCCCCCACATGTTCCAGCCCTGTCCTAATGTGTAGAATGAGCCCAGACCTGTTCACCACAACTGCCTCTAAAATCCTGCACTGTCACTCAAAAAGCTGTTACTTCGGGTCCAAATTGCCGTCATGCACGAGCTTAATATAGAACCTGCAGTTACACACAAGTCCTGAGGTTGCAGTGGTGAGTAGAAAATGACAAACTTGCATCTAGTCTCTTTAAGTTGGACTTTATTAATAACCGTAGGAAAATGAAAAATGGGGTGAAGTGTAGGAGCAATAAGCAGCCAGAGTGGGCCGGCGCCCCATCTCCAGATGTGCAACCAGAAATTATGTCGCCTTTCGGCGAAATTCGCCATTTTGACCTCAGAAAATGCCATTCATGTGAATCGTGTAGATCTGCAATAAAAAAAAATGAAGGGGGGGGGGGGGGGGGGGGGTTGGTACGTGGCGTATGTGGCGTGTAACGTTTAAATAATCTATGCACTGGCTGAGGCTTGTAAAATGTTCACTGGTGCTGTTAAGCCAAATATGCCATTTCCCCTTGGCTTCAGCCACAGGAGCCTCCAGCGTCAGGCTGAGTGAGCCCCGCTGCCCCGCGCTCGCTCTCTCACTTCACCTGGGCAGCGCAACAGCCGCCCGCATCCGCCGGCTGACTGTAGGCTCGTCTACTTGCGAACCCCGCTCCAACAGACGCACCACTGAGGGCGATGAACCGCATGAGACATCGCGCTGACACTGAGGTGAAAGTTATACCGCTTTATATTACGACAAGTGAACTTTCACTGCTTTTACTTCGTAGCTAGCAGTGCGCTAATGCATCAGTCTGCACAACAAAGTTACGCTGACAGCGCGCAACTGTGCATGAGACTGAGCATAAAACTGATCCAAGTTTTGTGATGACTGTAGCTTCATATTTGACAACAGCCGCGTGAAACATGAGAGCATCTATAAGCTAGCCTATAAAGCTAACGGATAGCCACATTTACTGTAAGGCTAAATCCTATGGCTAAATTTACCAGGCAGGTGCCCGTGGCTCTGTGCTCGTTCGATGCGCGGTTGCGGTCAGTGAGGAGAGGGCTGACCTCTCCAGGTGGACCGTGTGGTCAGTGAGAAGAGGGCTGACGTGGTTTCTGCTGGTCAGAGACGTTAACGTTGGTAAGTTTACTAAAACTGAACGTGTCCAAAGAGACTTGCAACTATTCAATCTGCCAAACCATTTGTAAGCTTTTAGTAGCTACTGTAGCCAGAAAAAAACTGATACCATTTTAGTTTGTATGGTTTAGGGTGGCATATTCTGCAGTGTATGCTATATTTCTATAAATAGTCAATAAAAGTTTAAAATCTATATTTAAAAGTCGAAAATATTGGATCCTTTTTTAATATAATTCAAATAGAAGACAGTATCTTCTGATGAACAGAACCTGATTTGGAATTTCACACTATGTACAAATCCTTTACTCTGTCTGTCCACTGAAGCCATTAGGAGAACTACAGTTCTAAAACAAAATGAAGGTTTAGTGTTGAATTAATATAGTTGTCCATCATATGCACTATAAAAAAGTGGATTGTTTTAGTTCATTAATCATAGAATCTACGTGTTCTGTTAAAAAATGCCTGCAAATCGCGCATTCCGCTGCGGCCCCGTGAACTGTCACCTTTTTCACTATATACGTGTTTGCATGTCTGTATGTAAATCAGAGAATGCTCATTCTACTACTCATTGAGCACATGGCCACCACTTTGGTAAATGATCTCAAAGTGTTTTTGAGTGATGAGTTCCTGTTAATATTATGGTATATTTGCTATGTCAACTGATTTGGAATTTGTTTGTCAATAACATATCATTTTAAAAATGGTCTGAAACAAGATGAAGTTGCTCTTTTTATGTTGAAGGCTGCATATCACTGGCTCAACCAAGATTAAAACAGCCTTAAACGGGAGTAGCTAAGTTTGCCACTTATAGGGCCCTACGTCACAAATAAAGCAGAGGTGAATACAGCGCTCTCGCTTCATTGAAAACAATGGGGGATCGTTGATATTGGGTGGTTGTTCGAGAGGATTTATTAAGGTGAATAATTGTCAGATTGTGATGAAATGTCATTTGATTACCACGATAATTTGCCTATTGAAGCAAAAGTCAGATATAAACAGAAATTTGACTTAATTGGTCTCGATGAATGTTTGTAAAAACAGAGGATGCTAGAAGAGCCCAATAGCTTCATACATACACTACCCTTTGACCAGTTAGTTTCGAAAGGAGCCAGATGGAAATCTTCAATGTAAATGATACACTTAGTATCTTTTAAGACAGACTATCAAATTGATCTTTGTGGGTACAAGCTATACAAAAATCTTTCAAACTTTGTCTAAAGTTTGAAAGGCATTTTACATCTATAAAATACAGTTTAAGTACATCAATTTATTATATACTAATGTTTTTTGATTATGCACATTTGTGCATTTATTCATTCATTTCAGCAGTGGTCCTCCATATTCTTTTTCATTTCTCATTAAAATTATGTATCTTTTTTTGTGTAGGCATTGTGAGACGAAACAAACTCACAAAAGATGCCACTAATAACAACAAACAGAAGACTGCATGAAGAGATGGATCCATCTTGCCGGAGATCGGGATGGCGGAAGAAGGGACAGGGAAGAAAAACGGCGACGTGAGGCAAAAGGGCCGGAATAATGACTTTTTGGGCGACCTGGGGCGACAGTGGCGCAGATGGTAGAGCGGGTCGTCTCGTGAACGGAAGGTCGGGGGTTCGAATCCCACCTCCTGAAAGTGGACACTGTCGTTGTGTCCTTGGGCAAGACACTTCACCCACATTGCCCCAGTGTCTGCGTGCATTGGTGTATGAATGAGAGTATGAATGGGTGAGTGGATCCTTGCTGTAAAGCGCTTTGAGTGCCTAATGTACTGTAGGTGGAAAAGCGCTATATAAGTTGAGACCATTTACCATTTTTGATCAAATTTATTATATGTTTTCAAATCAGTTCATCATCTTTATTGTCTGTTTCTCTATTCACTATCATATTACTCAGTTGTTGAAATTTGTGGAGATAGTTGTTAAATAAATCACTTTGTTTATATTTAAAACAGATAGTCCTGCTAAATTGGGTTAAAAACTGCTCTTCAGTCGAAACACCACAATATACCATATCAAAAACATACACTATGCCAGTGGTTCTCAACCTGGGGGTCGGGACCCCCAAGGGGGTCACGAGACAAATTTTGGGGGGTCGCCAGATCATTTAGATAAAATATACATATTATTACATTATTTGATTGTAGTTTGATGAATTTTATTTCAGCCATTTGTTTTTTTCTTTTTTTTAAAAGAATTATGTAGGCTAATGTTCCTGTTTTTCACGGTAAAACTCAGGCGGGGGATCACGAACCCCTATACCTGTGATAATGGGGCTCCAAAAGGTTGAGAACCACTGCACTATACAATTGCAAGAAAAAAACACAAAAACACCTGTAACTTCAGTTTGCCAGTGTAACGTCGAGATGCACTTCTTTCCTCGAGCAGCACTGAAAGTTCCACATCGCGTGCTTAGTGCTAGTTTTGTGTGTTGAGTGCGTCAAACTTTGTATTACATACTGTAGGATTTGAGCCTAATCCTAACCTTAAGGTACTTTGATTATACAGTTTTAATCCCTTAACCCCCACCTTAACAGAAGACATTTTAGTAGCTTTTGTTGCTCTTTTGTCACTTTTTTGTTGCTCATTTTGTTGCTTTTTTGTAAAATTTTAGCTAATTTTCATAACTTTTTTGTTGCTTTTTGACACATTTTCTTTGCTTTTTTGTTGCACTTTTTGCCACATTTTCATTGCTTTTATGTTGCACTTTTTTTCCACATTTTCGTTGCTTTTTTGTGACATTTTTGTCAGGTTTTCAATTATTTTTTATTTAGTTTTTGTGTGTGTAATGAAACGTAACTGTGATCAAGCCACAAAAATTTGACCAAAATATGTCAAAAGAGCAATAAATGCATACGGCGTACTGTCAGCCAGATGAGCCAAAAGAAAGTCATGTGGGTCAGATATGTGCCAAAATATTGTGCCCTCATATGGCACTGCACTGAGCCACATCTGGGCCACATGTTGGCCATGAGAGGGCCAGATCTGGACCACCTTTGGGTAGTATGGTGTTCTTCTGGCTTAAAGTTGGCCCTGTTCTGGATTTGATGTGGGCCAGATAAGGTTACCGAATGCGGACCACCTTTGTGCCGATCATCCACGCGTTATGTGGGCCAAATGAAGGTGTCTGATGTGGGCCACAGTAGTTCTCCTTTGATATTCTAGCATAAGCATAAAAAGTGCAATATTAGTAGTAAGTAGTATTCAAGCATTAACTGGTATATTAAAAAAAAAACTTTAGTTAGTTCAAGTCTTGTGGAACAAAAAAAGAAATATTTCAGTATTAATTTCACAACTTTAAAGAAAAACCTGCTGTATGCAACAGTACACAATTTTCACTCTTCTTACATATTCTTTTTCAAAAATATCAGCTGGTCTACATGCTCTGGCAGCAAGACACTTCTCTGCGTGTTCACAATGTCACCAGCTGTACTGAATACCCTTTCAGCTGGCACACTTGGAGCTGGGATACAGAGGTACCTTTTGGCGATGGCTGACAATAGAGGTAGCTCTTCTTCATGTGCTCTCCACCAGTTCAAGGCATTGTCAGTCAGAGCCAGAGGTGGTTTGAGCCGACACCGTGTTATCTCTTCTCTGGCTTGAGCTTCCTTTGAGACAACTTCTTTTGGGATGAAGCAGTCCCCAAAGAGAGCGTCCATTGCCTTTTTTTGCAGGTGGAGATTGATCAGGAGCTCCAGAAGAAAACAGGATAATTCAGCAGCTCAGATTACAAGAAGATAGACCATATCTTTAACCCTAAATAACTTTAACTTGTGATTTTTGTGCTCAAAACCACTTCTGCGTTTGAGCATCCTTGTTCAACAGAGTCCATCTCCTGTACATTTGTCAAAATGTTTGTCCATTACTATTCAAACAATTGGGCATAACAAAACTGTGAAAGGACACTTACCTCATGAGACCCTCCTGTTTCTATTGCAAGGTGACTGAAGACCACTTCTCGGGCTTCTTTTTCCAATGTAGGGCAGCTCTTTGAAACAAGGATCTAATGCAGATGCTGCAAAGGCACAAACACATACATAGATTATTTAGCATTACTCCAAAGTATACATGGTTTTAAGACACTAAAAATGCTACAATAAAAATAATAAATGAATAAACATGAATTAACAAATTAGGATAGGATACACTTTTTTATCAGTTCAATTAGAATTCTTTCTTCGGATCAATGTGATGACAGGCTATGGTTAGATTACATTTTTATTTTATCATAACATAAATATAATGAAAGGCAAAAAGAATTACCCAAGTTCAGTGCTTCTTCAATGCTTCTGTAGCGTGTTGAGAAGTCTGCCGTCATCACTTTCTTGATGTCTGTCACCAGTGTGGAATCCTCCTCACAAGGCTGATGTTTTAGAAGCTTTGCCCAAAGAGGAGCAATCAGAGAGACAGTTAGTTGCGCTTCTTCACACATGACTGTGGTTGCAATGTTGACTGGCTCCATCATCTTGACAATATCCTCCATATCAACAATGTCTTTGTCAGTGAGCATAGAAATGTCCACAACTCCTTTGCGCAAATCCTTCGACATACAGTAAATGTAGCAATAATTGCTGGCTGTTGTTACAGAAATCGCTCTAACATACTGAAAGAACTGTTCCACCTGATGACAATATCTTGTATAAGCTTAAGATGAGGTAGATCAAGGACGATTTGTTTTTCAGGCAAGACAGGACAGGCATGGGGACTACGGTGGAAATAGCCCACTGTTTTGCGAACCTTTCCAAGTAATCTTGATGCAGCATTGACACCCAAACCCTTCTGGGAGGCAAGGTTGAGTGTATGTGCAAAGCACAGTACTTGTGGAAAAAACTTTGCTTTTTGGCCAGCAACTAGCATGTTCCTTGCTTTGTCTGTAACAAGTGCAGGATTTTTGTCAGCTATTTTCCATTCAGTGCAGGCATCACGCAATAAACTGCAGATATTTATCCCGATGTGTGCTTCATGCAGAACTCTTGTTTGCAGAACAAAGTTTTTCATCTCCCACTGTGAATCAATAAAGTGCGACGTGATAGTGATGTAGCTTTGATTGGAGCACGATGTCCAACCGTCTGTGGTTACAGCCACCCTGTCAGCTTTAGAAAGGCATTCTTGAATGTCACTTTTTAAGTTTTCATACAGGGCAGGGATGCATTTTCTGAGAAATGTGGGCGACTGGGCATCTGGTAACGGGGCTCCAGCTCTTCAATCAATGCACGAAAGCCAGCATTTTCAACAACTTGATAAGGTCTCAAATCTCTGCAGATGTATTTGGTGATTTTAGCTGTAATTCTTTGAGCACGAGGAGATTTCTGATCAAGTTTCTTCATAAAGAAGACAGAGACATCTTTATTGTCAGTCCCACTACTTTGCACAGTTGATTCTCCGAGGTTGTTGTCTTGTTTGTCGCTGTTTACGATGCCATGGCGACGATGGAGGTGCGTAGACAAATTGGTCGTGTTCCCGGTATATTTCACTTTGCCTCTACAAAGGCTACACACGGCGACCGTCTTGTCAAGAAGATCTCCTTTCTTGCAAAATCCAAAGTGTTTCCATACTGATGAACGTAACTTTTTCGGTTTAAAAATGTGTTCCTCGCCACCGCTACTGCTACTACCATCCATGTTGCATGCTTCCTTTTGTCTGACGTAAATCTCCTGTGCTGCATGATTTAGGCGCTTGCTTATGACGCAACAGAGGCCAAAAACGAATAAAATTCATAAAATTCAGACTTTTAAAAAATGTCATTTACATTGCAAATTGTGAGTATAACATTTTTTAATCCATAATATCAATATAATCGGTTATTAACTTTTAAAAACGGTGTTGCATCGATGTGTGACCACTATCGATGTAAACTAGCCGAGCGCCAGTCGATGTAGCTGGATCGCAGGGGTGACGCATCGATAAAATAGATGAATCGTTACAACCCTATCCACGGGTGTCCGAGGTCGCCTCTCAATTGCGCCTTCCACTAGCCAACTGGAAGCAGTGAACCATGATATGACAGGCAAGGGATCCATCACATCCACAGTATTCATGCAACCCAATGTCCCTCGTCAGCCAGAGGGTTCATGGTACAATGGCAAGGTAAAAATCATGGTGTAGGACTCTGTCTTCCAAAGATTTACAGCATACAGAAATGCAGCTGCAACAGTATGGCTGGCACAGGAAGACCCTGCAGGATGGAAAGTACAGCGATGGTGGAACAGAACATTGCACCCTATTGGTCAAAGTTCAGCTCAGTCTGATTACGATATTTAAGATGCTAGGACTGGACATGCTCATCGCCTGCAGAACAGCTCCAGGCCAGAGTTGGCAGAATCCTGTTGAGAGGGTGATGGCTATACTGAACATCGGTCTGCAGAACTGTGCATTGGCGAGAGACAAGACGGCAGAGGACATAGAAAAGCTACTGAAGGTGCAGTTCTATGGCAGAGATCCGCAAAGCTGCAGACAAAAACCCATAACTTGCTGAGGCTTGGAGCACTTCGGTTGCGCCAGTGCTGGGCACAGTGTCAAGCCGCTACAGTCGGCTGAAGTTGAAGGGAGAGCCAATCAGTTATGAATGCAGTCACCGATGCTGAGGAAGATTCTGTCATGCAGGTTATCACTACACTCTTCCAAACAATCAATCCTGCTACAGTGACCAAGCAACAAGCAGACAAGGATCCAGCATTCACTGAGTGGGTGGAGAAACACTGCCGGCAACGGCAGTATCAGTTTCAGGTAGATCTTATTTTCCCTGTTTTTACGTTTGACATGTAACCTGTAAAAGATCCTCTATAGCTAAATAAGTATTTGTTTTAGATACGCAAATGTGATGACCCTGAATGCTGTTCAGTACCAGTCCTCCCACCTGAAAGGATTATTTGGCTTCCCGACCCAATGCCTGATGACTCAGGTAAAAATTTTGCTTTAAAAGTCAATACATTGTAATGTAGGCTAACTGTTCACATTCATATTACCTTCAAAGCTGAAAGCAAAATACTTAAATACATGTTTGTGATATGCTTTATTGAAATATGTGAGCATTACTTGACTCTGGCTGAGGTTATGGGTAAATCCGTGTCGGATGACAACCATCGACCTTCTACCCAACAGTTCCACAAAAACAAGCAAGCTTCGTGTGTTGACTTCTTCATATCCAAAGTGCTGGAGAAGCAGCAGAAAGAATCCGTATTGTTTACTGCCCAACATGCACATGCAGTAGTCAGCTGCATGGAATGTTCCAAACCACGAGTTACCTACTCAGTGCGGCTCCTCTCCTCACCTGGCCACACTAGCAGAGGCACTTTCAGGTGACAGCATTGAGAGTGGGAGTCCTGTGGGAGTCACATCCTGGAGCCAAGACACGTTCTTGCATCAACTGTCCAAGTCAGGTTGGCTCTTTAATGTGGGGATCCCGTAGAGCTGGCCTACTATCGTACACCTTTTGGAAGGCAGGACCTCTGTGCCCACTGTGGTGGGCGTCAAGGCAGCACTTTGCCATTGCTGCTGGAATAACTTAAAACAGTCTTGCCCTGCTGCCAAGTTTGCATTTCAGCTGGCAAGAAACACATTGTGGCCAGACCATATGGGAAGCACAAATGAGTGATTTCAAGTTCAATGTTTAAAAAATTTTGAAGTTACGTTTTTTTACCATTAAACGTATAAGCTGAAATGTTGCCTGAGGTGTCTTCAATACCAATGGTACACACACTGCTGTGAAGAAAAATAAAAAATAAAACACATTCTCTATCCCTTTCTGCCATTGGGTTAAAAAAAAAAATCCCTACTGACCCATGACCTCAACTGATAACCAACAGGAACCAAACTTTTTTTTTTTTTAGGCCTGGAGCGCATAACAGCCATTTTTACAGTGCTCACGCTTGTGTAATGACAAACCTTATCCAAATACCGCAAAAAAACGGCGGTCGTTACCCTCTGCAACCAGCGAACGTGATCTTTTGACAAAAATTCCAGAAGGACCAACCTCACTCACTTGCCTACCGAATGAATAAGATTATAATCATCTGCCAGCGCTGCAGCCTTGGCTACGGTCTTAGCTCCCCACTCACCAGGGTTGCCAGGTCCGCGGTTAAACCGCGGAATTGGGCGTTTTTTTTCCTTGCTGTAATCAATGTCAAATTGTCTATTTCTATCTTATTTTTGATCAAAATCACTATTTCGAACGCAAATCCAAGGCTCTGTAAGCTGCTTTTTTCAATAAGGGAGGGAGGTAGGGGCGGTTTCTCATCATCGCAGGAGCACATGGGCTCTGTTAACTAGTAAACAATATTGAAAATTCCAGCGGCGCCATATGTCCGCGGGTTCTCCGCAGTTTTCAGATATTTTTGGACGGGTTTGGCTGCCCAGACCTGGCAACCCTGCCGCTCACCATACACGGCCACAGGCTCGGACACAGAGTTTTTAAACTGCTCAAGCTAGGGATGGGCGATACCACATTTTTTTTAATCGATACGATACCGATACTTTTGGGGTCTTTTTTGTCGATACCGATACCGATACTGGTCATTTCATATGGGTGAATGTATTTCAATCAATATACATTTCTAAAACTGGTTATTTTATATAATTAATTGGTCCATTAAAATTATATTACTTTAACTGGTTAATTAAACAATGTTAATGTGAAATTAAAAACATAAACAACATTTAAAATTAATACTTAAATGACAAACAGAACCTAAACCAGAATGATATGACTCATGCTGATGCTCAGTTCAATCCTTTGCTGTTGTGAACTGTTTTGGCTCAGAACAAAGTAATAAATCATCCTTTTGTGTAGATAATTGCTGCCCCGCCTTCTTTTTATATATGCAAATTAGTATCAATACTTTTTGCCTAATATCGATACTTAAAAAGTAGCCGTTTGGTATCGATATATATCGATACTTTGGTATTGATCCGCCCATCCCTAGCTCAAGCAGCATAAGCTCAACTTTTCTCCACGTTTTCCCCCACGAAAACGCTGCCTATAGGACTCGGGAACTAGTTCATAAGCTTTAAGAACTGACACCTTTACCACAGAGTACCTGGCACAGTCGACACTGTTCAACGCTGAATAAGCCTGTTGCGCCTTCCCAGTCAACACACGCTGCAACATCAGCACCCGCGGTGCATTGGACCAACCACTAGTCTCTGCCAGACATTCAAACAATAAAAAAAAATCTCAGTGTCCTCTTCACTGAACCTGGGCACGAGCCTCAAATCACTCAACTCATCCGTTTAGCCCCTGCGGGCACGCAACCAAATCATCATCCCTTCTTCCCTCTCAAGTCACCTGCATCACCTTTGACTCTCAATCTCAAATTTCATCTTCTCCCTCTCCAGCTCAAACGCTAGCCTCTCCATCTCTTTCTCAGCCCCTACACGCAACATCAAAAGTTCTTTTTGCTGCTCAAACGTCAAACGTAGTGGCAAGGCCCACTCAGCCCCAACCTGCACCCCGGGCTCCAACACTCTCTTTTTCCCATAAACCCACTATTAAATTCCCCTTCATATGCTCTACACTTTTCCTCAAATCCCCCACAACCACTTTATAGTCTCCAATAGATGGTTTTCCATTCCCATGATCCTCTGCGCCGCGCCGCCATTTTGTGTGGCGTTCAACAATGTGTATGCACGACTCGCATGCACATTTCATGAATAATTGTGTCTACTACGGGCGTTCTGTAGTCGCTAATGTGTTTTTTTCACTCACAATGAGCCATGTGATGGGTAGGCTAACATAATCATTGTGATGTACACATGCACGGTAATCATAACAGTAAAACACGTAGGCCATAGCGGGCACTTAAACTTGTCCATCGCACCAAACAAACAGCTGTCATGTGAGCGGTTAAACAATGAGGAATGGCTGTATTTATAACGTGTATCAGCGCCAATCTGTGCTGCGTTTACCTCCTGATGAACGAAGAGAGTAACAGCAGCCGACTCGCGCTCTTCCCCAGCCTTCTCCTCACACTCTCCCCGGCCGCATCTCGCTCTCGCCGGGTCTCACTTTACGGGGACGGCCTGGGCTTCCTCCGTGATTTGTCCGAGTCTCATTTCTCTGCTAGCTGCTAACTGTACCTGGTTTGCGTTTGGCAGCAGCATGAAATAATACAAGTCTACTATGAGCTCATCGTAGACTTGCTTTATTTCATGCTAGCAGCTAGCCCCGTTGTCAAATCTGTTTGATGCCACTTTTTCTCATTTATCTGTCAGATAAAAGCTGACAGACCCTGGCAAAACAAGGGTACATCAGCCAAGACATGAGACTCACCCCCAGATTCCACATTCTCCGTGCTCTCCCCGCTCCGTTCCACTCCGCCCCGACCTCCGCAGCAAATGCGTTGCTATGTTGAACGTTCAGAAACATTCCACATCGTCCACTTCGCTTCGAGGGGCCTACGTCGCCTCTCCGCCACTCCGCCTCGCCACGATAAAAATACGGATCAACCCTATTTTCAGGTCCGTCTGCGCCCCGTCAACTCCGGCCGGATCAAGCTCCACAGTTCAGACCGCACCAAACGGGAAAGAGAACAACAACAATATCCGTATTTTCAAAGTAAATACCCTCCGAGCTGACTTTATTTGAACGAAAATGTCACTATTTCACACAAAGTGACCTCGATAATTCCCTCTGGGGAGTTTGTTATCACAAAAACAATCACACACATGCTCATAAATAGTTGTTTATTATTTTATTGGGAGTTTTATTTCTCAAAGTCGTTGCTTTGTGCGCGTGCTCCTCTTGGAGCTGGAGCACTGGCGGAGTGGACCGGGACGGACTGAAGTGGAGACAGTGGGCGTTGATGTCGCAGCCGTTCGGAGTCGGGGCGGAGCGGAGTGGAGCTGAGCGCACAGGCGGATGATGTGGAATCCCAGGGTCAGACACAGACACAGAGCGGAATAAGCACAGGCTGCCCCGTAAAGTCAGACCCAGTGGGGGGGTCCGCCCCTTTACACCCGTCTCCAGTACGTGCTAGTGGCAGGCCGTGATATTGCAGCCAGCAGCCCAAAAAGCCCTTTTTGTCATAGACACTCATGTAAAAGGAGCAGCCTGTAAAATGGTCCACAGGGCATCTGGAGTTTCAGACTGAGGCAAATATATTTCTTTAAAATTACTATTTTTAGAACATGGACTTTTTTTCTCGGAAAAAAATTGTAAAGCATCCAAAATAAATGTTAAAAACTTGTCCAATTGTGTGACGTCACCAGTGCTGTGGGCGTGCGCGTGCGCCATGTCTTATGAACGAGCACAGGTCTTCTCCGTGCGGTCTTTGCGGTCTGAGAGTTTGAGAGAGCCAAACCATTGAGCCAAACAGATAATGAACGGGAATCGACGGGACTGTACGAGGATAAACGCTAACAGCACCTCAAGTAAGTTTTTTCTTTACTCCGTACTAAAGTGTATTGCGAACCTACACATGGCGAGCGTGTGTTTGAATGTTAAAAATTAGGCTTATTAGCTAACATGAACAACAACAATATAAACTAATAATGAAGACGTGATGGCTTTTGTAAATAGCTTAAAAGTACAAAATAAATCGTTTTTAAGTGCATTTATTTTCACAAGGTGACCTCTTTATGACGGACAGTTCGTGAATCATAACCTTTAGTAAAGTTGGATCAGAAACAGAAACCGCACAACATACAAGCAGCATACAACAGCATAATTGTTCATGTTGAATACGCACTTGTAACTCAATTTTTTACTTCTTTGCATATGAATATGGGTACATACTAGAGGTGGGCATAGATTATTGTTTTTAATCTAGATTAATCTAGATTAATTTAGAAATTAATCTAGATTAATCTAGATTAAAATGTCTCGCTTGAATTCTGCCGAAGCCATTCAGAATATGTGTGCTACCCAAATAATGACTAAAAGTAAGTCTTTGAGAACGAGTTTCTCAAATCAGGAGGTGCGTTAGACCAGGGGCTCATCTCCTGTTTCCAAAATGCATCACAAACTGCTTGAGAACATTCTACTATGATAATTGGTGATGAAAATAATTCATGTCCAAGAAGATGCACGTGTGTTTACTAACTGTTTATTCAGTGAAACATTCATTTTGAACTGTAGGCCGACATTAGAGGTCCTGATGAACTGTGTACAGTCAGTAGCTTTGTGCCAATCAATTTTCTGGTGACAAACTAAATCTCCTCTTCTGCAACTATGACCTGCTACAGAAAAAAGATCCGGGACTTTAATGGTGCTCTTATCGGTACTTTAAAAGAAAAAAGAAAAACGTTAGATAGAGGCTACTGTATATAGACAATGTAGCCTAGGCCAATATTTTTTATTAAACTTTTTTATTACACATTTACTCTGCACTTGGACCTAATGTATTCCCAATTTGTGCAAACACTTAATATATGGGAGGTAAAATACAAGTATAGACCAAAAGGCTGTTGGTTAGATTTGGCTGGAGCTGACACGTGTGCGCGTTCACGCCACTGTGTGCGCGTTAGACTCCACTCGAATCGGGTATTTGTGACAGTGCGAGGCTCTGTTCAATATGTAAGCGTTACGTTTCCCTTTTTTACAGCGGGTCAGCGGCAGCAGCTCGGGGGGTGTCGTTCCCGTGCACACCTGTCTCACCGCGCGCACGGCTGCAGAGAGAGGCGCGGAGCGGGGCAGGTCCGACACCGCGCTCTCGTGCGGGGCTTTTAGTGCTTATTTTATTATTTTTAGCGCGGGTGATGCGACCCCGTTAGCCCGACTGTTCTCACAGAAACAGTAAATAAACTCACTGTGGATCAGTCGCAGAACGTGCCGCTCTTCGCCTCTTTATCCGATTCTCACTCGTCTGGTCATAGCGTCCATATGGCAAAACTTAATCCATAACAAAAGTAGCTCCAGCATCCGCGTGGCAGTTGTTTTGATTTCAGAGGAATCACGTAACAGCGAGGCTGCGCGTGAGATGCATTCATGGACCGTAAGAAGTGCGGGAAAGGCGAGTTTTTCACCAATGCGCGGAAAAACCGGACACATAATTTGCAGTCTGATACACTTTGCTTGCGCCAGAGGCCTCAGGCCGGAATACTTTAAGCCCTGCATAAAATATCACGGTGAAAGTCATCATAGCAGAGTATAGACCCAGCTCCCAACCCAGCTTTCAGAATAGATTAACGGCGATATTTTTTTTATCGCACGATAAGAGTCTCGCATTAACGCCAGCACGTTAACGCCGTTAACGGCCCACCACTAATATAAATCAATGAAGCTGTAAAGTCTCAGTGTCCTTTTAAAAATGGCGGAATGGTATATGCAGCTTCTGAAGCTAAAACATTACACAATTCATGAACGAAAATAATGTTAAAATTCCTTTTTGTTACCAAAAAAGACGCATCTCTTTTCCGTCCGGACCACCGGTTCGATTGGCACAGTTGATTGCAGAACACGAAGGCATCTTTGCTTTGGTCACTCGGTCAGTGTGATGAATCAAATGGAGGAATCCAAGGAGAAAAATGAAGAGCAGGAAATTTTGATACCTCTTATTACTGTCAGATAAGCCCATCCCCCACTCTGATGATATGATTTCAAATATTCCTCCACCACCGCCACCACCACATTGTTTTATAATGTCACAGGTATGTAAGATTTATAATACTGGAATAAGATTTGTTAAACAGTACATTGCATATTTGTATGTGACATTTAGCCTAAGTAATTTGCAATGTACTTTTCCAGACTTCCAGATCTATGATAGCGAGGCCTCATGCCGCCGGTGCCCGCAGATCCCCAGAAGGTAAATAGCCGCTGATCACCCCTAAAAAGATATGATTCCAGTTTAATATATATGTTTATATATATGTGTGTCTGTAATTTATCAGAGCCCACTATCTGGATTTTGGGCGACAGCTACGTCTGGCGAGGAGAGAAGCGGGCAGCAGAGACCACGGGCCGCTCACTAGGGCTTGCTGCCGGCATAAAGTGGTTCGGCCAGGGAGGTCTGCGATGGAGCGGTCTGGTGCCCGGCTTCTACCGCGTCCTTCGGGGGAGATCCGCCCCGGCTGTCCTGCTCATCTGCTGCGGCAGCAACGACCTCGGGAAGACCAAGAGCGTCGACCTAGTCGCAGAGATGAAGTGGGACCTGCAGTACCTCCACAGGCAGTTCCCGGCCATGAAAATCATCTTGTCTGAGCTGTCAGATCGCCGCCTGTGGAGGAACGCCAAGCCGGGGAGGATTCACAAAGCGAAGAAGTTTGTGAACAATGTGATGAGGGACTTTATGAATGGTTTAGGTGGTTGCATGGTCTGTCATCCTGCCATAAAGCATGATCGCCCTGGCCTATTCGTTAAGGATGGACTTCATTTCTCTGATTTGGGAAATTATATTTTTTTAAATGATTTCGCCACAACGCTCAGAAACCACTGTCACCGGGTGTAAATTTGATATATTTGCATAATCTGGTGAAACCCGGTGATGTGTTTTTTTTGTGTTAGTATTTGATTATGGCATATTACCTTGCACATATGTCAGGGTCCATTCTTTGAGGTAGGATCACGTTTTTTTTTCTTTTTGTGATGTTTTTTTCTTGTTAAATGTTTTACGTGTGTGTGTGCGTGTCCCTCATCACTACACTGTTTTATCTGGTCCTCTCATGATGCTTTTCTTTTCTTTCATTTTATTACATCATCTAATATTTTGTGTCCATGTTTTGTCCAGTTATCTTTCCTCTGTTTGATTAAATGTTTGCAAATCTTAAGAAAACATTTTCCCTGTGTTTTTTGCATTACAATATAGTCTATGGGAATTAAAAAGCATTAAATTTCACTTTCTTCTGCTTGCATAAATATTTGTTTAATCTTATTTATTTTGATAAATATCTCTTTGGACCTCAGTGGGTGAATAAACAGCTGTAGTGAAGTTTTTCGAGGGATTTCAGGAGGAAAAGTCTATTTATTAATAGCTAATGGCTTGTGGAACCGTAGCTATCATTAAGCTAGCTTTAGCCGCCTCACATGCCCTTTATTTCAATTCATGTCCTGCCCACGGATGTGTATTTACATCATCTGTGATCACAAACAACGCACAAGAACCCGTTTTAATAAACTATATTCAACAGAAGACTTCAAACTGACGATTGATGTAACCGGACTATTACCAGGGCTGCCAACTTTTCACCAAACTTTGGTGTGAGACGGTCCCGAGCTGGGGGGCCGTTTTCATGGCGTTAGTGTCTCGTAATGGTATTAAGTTCTCACCCAAAAACAAGTTTATGTTTTACATGACTGAGCACATCAGGAGCTGCATATGGAACAGAGGGGGTTTGGCACCACAACACATGACCGTCAGAACCTATTGAAAGTGTGGGAGGGCACTCTGAAGGGGGGGTTTGGGGGTCCACCCCCAAGAAGTTTTTTAGAATTCAGATATGATTTCCTGCGATCTGGTGCATTTTAGATCATAAATAATAATTTTAGCTGGTCTATTTACTGCGGTTAAAGAATTATATTTCTGGGCCCCTTTCAAATTGGGGCCTCTCAGCAAATGCCCAGAGGCCCCTTCATCGTTACAGCCCTGCCAAAAGGTACAATGACACAATGTCTCTGTTTCTCTGCGTCAGTCATTCCAATTATTACCAACAAAAAGCAGTACAAGCTTTAGGAAATATGAAAATTTGATCTCTGTATTTTGCAGTATGTTAGAGCATGTTTGATGATTAAACTTTGAATGATTATTCAATGTAATAACTACTTTTTCTCTGCCTCTCTCTCCCTCGCGCAAAAGGGGAAAAAACACTTAAGTAAAAGAGGTCTAGCTTCAACGCGATCTCCGCTGTAACCGTTGTTTATTATTTCATTAGGTTCACTTTTATTTCTCAAACTCGTTGCCAAATGCTGCTGGGGCTGCAGCGGTGGCAGAGGTGACCGGGGCGGAGGAGGAGGAGGCAGTAGGCGCGGTGATGACGCTTCGGAGGCGGCCAGGAGTGGAGTGAGCTGAGCGAACAGGTGGACGATGTGAGTGTCGGGGCTCCTGTAGCCGCCTCGTCACATACCCACGCGCCTTGTTCTCTCCCATGGCCCGGGAGAGCTGGCGCTGGGAGCGTTCGGGCGCTCTCTCGCTGTTTCCCCGGAGCCGCGCTCTAAAACCCTTTCTCCGCAGGCCGCGCTCACGTCCCGCGCGTCATGCATTTGAATAATACTGTAAAAAAAATGAGCCGTTCACCTCCGCGCACCCGTTCATAACACATCACTAGAGCCACTGACAGACACACAAACACACGCCAGAGGAGCCGTGGACAGGCACACAGACAAAATAAAGCGTCTGCAGCCACTCACTGCAAAAAGTCAGGGATGATTTTTAGTTGAGCGTGTGAAGGCACCCAAATGTGTGTGTCTCATGGTGAAAGCGTGAGAGTTGGCATAATGAATATTATCAATGCAAAGTCGACTAAATTCGTCTTAAATTTTAAAATTTTAAATTTAGTCTAGTAAAACTAGACTAAAACTGAAGATATTTTTTTGACTAAAGCTAGACTAAAATCTAATTACATTTTTGTCAAAAGACTTAGACTAAAACTAAATTAAAATGTGTTAAATGTGTCAAAATTAACACTGCTCCCCACGCACGCCAACCAAACGCGAGAACAGCCCCAAACAAACGCAAAAACAAGATACAAAACTGTCCCACGCGTACGCGCTCAAAAGCCAGCTAAAAACAGCTAACACAAACTTAAACAAAACAAAGTCTACAACGAATACTTTTGAACTTGAGCGGGTGTACATTATCTCGCCTCAATGAACTGGATCTCAGATCATAAGTGGTTTCTCTTTCCCTTATTCCCCATACACCAAAAAAATATATTAAAGGGGGCCTATTATGCAAAATGGACTTTTTCAAGCTTTACATCATGTTATTGAGTCATTCCCTCATTAAAAACATGCCTGAAGTGTTGCCTTAGCACATTCACGTATTTTCGAGTAATCTGTAGAAACTCTGATGGCGGCCATTTTAGGGATAAAACGCCTGATTCCTTCAGGAAACGCCCTCGACCTCCAGGATACGCCTCCGACCTTTCGTCACCAGCAGAGTAACCAACCACTGCTCCTCAGCAGAACCCCCTCCCCACAGTGTCTAGCCCTAAGATGTAAACAGAGTCATCATGGAGGATTAGCTTCATGTGTTGTGAACCGGAGCCACAGCAAACTTTTACAAAGACACACATCAGTGTTTCTGTTACCGAAACACCCAGGATTAAAACCGGTGAACGCTTATTTCAGTGTCTGGTTCTGCGCTGGGCCGTGATGATGCACAGAGCCTCCGGAGAAAGCTAATGCTAAGCTAAACCTCGAGTCATCACGTGAAAACGAGAAATATGCACACATAAAGTCAATAAAACCACCACACACATAAAGAACCGTTTAACAATGATCACACACGGAGCCTGGCTTGTTGATTTGGAAGTTTATTGCTCACATTTCATCTACAATGGGTCATAGACGAGTGGTTTTCTCCCGGAGCTAACAAGCTAGCCGCGATAAGCTAACGGGAGAATTCACTGAATACAAGCAGCATATTATGCATTGAAAACGTCACTAAAACAGGCATCTGCTTGAAGCAGCCTTTATGATGATCACACACGGAGCCTGGCTTGTTGATTTCGTAGTTTATTGCTCACATTTCATCTACAGTGAGTCGTAGCCGAGTGGTTTTCTCCCGGAGCTAAGGCACTATTAGCCACGGCAAGCTAACAACCTTCACCTTCACAACATTCATTGAAAACAGGCAGCATATTATGCACAGATAACGTCAATAAAGCAGCAACTACTCGAAGCTGCCTTTACGATGATCACACAATGAGCCTGGCTTTACACATTTGTGGTTTATTGCAGACTTTTCATCAACAATGAGCTGTAGTCGATTATAACAAGCTAACGGGTAACCTCGAAAAACCATTGTCCACCAGCACAGATAATGTCCGTCTTTTGAATCGTATGGGCTCCTGCAGATCCTGGTGTCGTCCATGGGGGTATAGTTAGAGATCCATAGGGCATGGCAGATGCAAAGAGATAACCTCCAAACAGCAGTTATTTTTCAGGCAAGAGCCCCTTCCAAGCGTCCGGTGTGGAAGGTTTGTCTCCAAATAATATCCTGTGTGGCCATTGTTCCCAAAGTGATAAACAGTAGCTCCTTTCCAACAATAAAAATTAAAATGCACCGATCGTAGTTTCAATACCGTTGAGACAAGCGGAGTGTTGTTGTGATGCCACAGACAGCGTGTGGAGGGGGCGTGTCGGAAAGGGTCAGAGGTTCTTAAAGAGACAGGGGCCTATTTCAAGTCATTTGCTAACGCCATTTTGAAAGAGCAATTTTATACAAGGCAGTTATTCTAATTTACTGCATTTACAGACCAACAGAAGGTTTGGTCATCATTGTAGTGTGCTATAGACTGGTGCTATGTGGCTGAAAAAAGCATAATACCCCCTCTTTAAACATATAAGGATATATTTTTGACATATAAGGATATATGTATTTTGCCTTATATGGGAATACATTTCCGACATATATGTAAATATAAGGAGAAATGTATTTTGCCTTATATGGGAATACATTTTTAACATATATGTAAATATAAGGAGAAATGTATTTTGCCTTATATGGGAATACATTTCTAACATATATGTAAATATAAGGAGAAATGTATTTTGCCTTATATGGGAATACATTTCTAACATATATGTAAATATAAGGAGAAATGTATTTTGCCTTATATGGGAATACATTTCCAACATATATGTAAATATAAGGATAAATGTTTTTTGACATATATAGGAATACATTTCTAACATATATGTTAATATAAGGAGAAATGTTTTTGACATAATATGTAAATGCATTAAGAAACATATCGCTATATATGGCAACGCATGTACAAATTAATTTTGACTTGTATGGGAATGTATAGGGAAATATATTTAGACATTAAAACATACAATATATCTATTAAACAAAAAAGGCATCAATATAATTAAAGCACTTCAAGACATTGGATATTTACTCAAATAAATGTATTAATCAATGTACTGTACATTGAACATCAAACATTGACTGTGTAAACAGATAAAAAAAATAAAAAAAATTGAACTGGAGTTCTGCAACTTTTCTGCTAAAAGCTGAGCCCTGCTGCTCCCGGGAAGCCTGTGGGAATCTTCTCATTGTTGCCTCTGAGAATGAAGAAGATGAGAGACCTTGTTTAAGTGTAAGGACTAATAAAGTCATTTGCAGTGTTTCCAGGTGTTACCGGTCTAAGTCAAGAACATGCACACAATTATTTTCTCTGTGTGTGCGATTATAGACATGACATTGTGTTTAAATGATTATGCATTTGACAAGTGATCTGATTGAGAAAATGTTCAATCATCAACTTACCAATTATTGCATTGAGGGCCTCTGGGTCCAGAGGATCTTTTTGGTCTGCGTAAGTGTCCCTTTTTGATTTCCCGCCTAAGAACACAAAATAATCAGGGCGATCAAAGTCTTATCGTCTACCAGTGGTGGAGAGAATTAAAAAAAAAGGTCCATAACAACATAGAGGGACATGTAAAAAGTGCTGAAATTCCACAAGCAGGTATGTAGTGTAGTGTGTTGGGATGTGTTTGTTAGTGCTGGGGAGTGTGTGTTAGTCAGTATAGTGTGAGCTCAGAGTTAGTATGATCAAAGGGGCACTACGGATGTTAAATTTATAAATTTTAACCACGGTCAAGATAAAGTAGAGGCCATGATGAAGAAACAACTTCTTGTTCTCAAGTGAACTTAAGCGACAAAACAACGTTGAACAGCCCGGCAATGAGCTGGCAGTGCAGTTACGGAGATATTCCCCTGAAGTGGAACGCTATCCTTTTTTAAAATTATTTTATTCCCCCTAGTGGCTGGAATGAGCATTCTGCTTATTCTTTAAAAATGCATAACTCCGCACAGGAATGGGCTAGAGACTTACTTTTTTTTTGTCATACTCTGGAATTTATGCTCTACATGGCAGGATTAAATCATCTCGCGGAACGGATCAGGCCCGTGGGTTTTTGAAGCTGTGACTCCTGCCTCATACCACTCTTTCTGGATGTCTGCCAGAGTCATGAGTCTTCTGTGTTTGATAATCCGCTGACGCCCACGGTCAGCTCTTCTGCTGGTGCAGGTACTCCTGACACATTTTGCCCTTCCACTGGACTTTCCATTGATATGCTTGGACACAGCACTCTGTGAACAGCCAGCCTCCTTAGCTGTGAACATTTGTGGCTCATCCTATGGACGGTATCAATGATGGTCTTCTGGCCAGTTGTCAAGTCTGCAGTCTTCCCCATATTGATCCTAACTGTTTAGCCTAAAGACACAGATGTATCAGCGGACGTTCAGACTTTGTGTGACTACGCACATTTCCCATCTCTCTCTCTGCGCCTTCCTTCTCTTCTTTCTCTCAACAATTGTTTCACATTTTGCCAGATGAATTAACAGAGACTTCAGCGTGATGCTGTGCGTGAAGTCTCCTGCGATCACTGACCGCGTTGGCACCAATGGCCACCATTGCTTCGCCATTGCTGTAGTACCTCCATATGGTCGCAAGTCCCCCATTGGAAAGCATTGGACTTTAGACATGTTAAAAAACAACTTTAAAGCCTGCTCCCAATTTTTTTGGAACTATCTACAGCTAGATATTCCCTCTGTGAAAACGCTGGGTTAGTTACAATTAAAGAAACCAGGCTGTTTTTTGTAAGCTACACGTCACGCAAGGGCCGAGACAGTGAAAATCCAGCCTTGATGCCCTTTTTAGGAACATGCTTCGTCAGAGCTGGGGAGGGGGAGTCTGTAAACCTGCCATGATTTCCCCCTCGAGCGTGGTCATTGTGGTAAAGGGGGAGGAGTGAGGAGGAGACGTCCATTATATTTACAGTCTATGGTTGGCACATGTTACTTTAGCTCCTCTTCCTTATCGTTGTCATTATCAACCCTGAGGGGGCAGCATGCTTACAGCTTCAATCTCATTATAGCAGAATATGGGACACTAAGTGGAACTTGCGGGCAATAGCATCTCACACAACTCTGGGAAAATCATTGACGTGATCATCCGCTCGTCTGCGTCTGAATAATTCACACCTGCCCCATCTGCCTCTTTATCCCTTTAATCTCTATTTTGGTTCGCGATCGCAGCTTTTCTGTGATGTTTAACCTGGTTTCCGTTCCTGTCAGCCTCGGTGCGGCGCATGTAGGGCGCGGAGGCTTTCTGTGTGCAGAACTGTGCTCAACAGATGGCATTATATCGTGGTGTATGCACAGGGTTTGACACCTTCTACGGTGCGAGGGCTGGAGGGTGAGAAGTGAACTCTCTGAGCCGATAATGCACTCAGACCCGCCTCTCACTCTCTTTCATTATTGAGGGAAACATGCTGCTGTGAGGTCAGCCTAAACAGGTCACGGCCGAGGCATGTTGAGAGTGGAGAGAGGACGGCGTCTGGATCCATGTCGAGAGATTGATATATCTGTACAGTATTTAACAGAGGTGGTCAGTAACAAAGTAAATCAACTTTAGGGTTTTTGAGGATCTGTACTTCACTTTACAATTTTCGTGGAAACATTTTGTACTTTTACTCCACCACGTTTGAAAAAGGCTCCAAAGAACACTGTAAATATGTGTTTTGTTTGTTATAAAAGCTTAACATTTGCCATGCCACTGACTTGGGATTGGATGAAGGCTGACAGGCTGTGCTGAGCTTGTGTGATAGTGATCGTGACTTTTCCCCATAGTGGCCGCTCTCATCCTCTGATCATCGCTTCCAGATTTTTATCAACAGCACCGTCTGCACATTTGTTCAACATACTTTCTATTTCTAGTGAACACATTGCCATAGGCAACATAAGCCATTAGTCGTAATTTAAGCTAGGTTTAGTCCAGGTTTAGACCTGGTTTAGTTCCTATTTGTGACCTGAGTTAGTGGTTTACTCGTTTAGACCTGGTTTGATTCAAATGACTTAAAATAATTAAATAGTTTTACTTTTTACTTATTAAGTAAATTTTACATTGAATACTTTTATACTTTTACTATACCTCTTAACTCCCACCTGAATAGAGCACATTTTCTCCAGTATTGGCTTTACCAAAATCTAAAAGCTTCTTGGGAAAAAAAAGTGTCAAAATAGCAAGAAAAAACCCCGGGACGAAAACCCGACAAAAAGAGACAAAAGAGCAACAGAAAAGTGACACAATGATGGAAAAAGTGATGAAATTGACAAAAACGCAGGAAAAAGATCCCTCTAGATCAGGGGTCACCAACGTGGTGCCCGCGGGCACCCAGGGGCCCTTTGGGGCATGTCCAGTAGCCCTTGAGACTTTTTCTAAAGTGTAAAACACTTCATTTTCTTGAATCAAATTCTTAAAATTACAGTTATTTCTGTTCTTGTGACTCAGTATGAGTTTAAAATAAAGCTATTTTAATATAATACGGGGTCAATATCCTATAAGTGAACAGTGTACGTTTAAGTCTTTAGGATTTGTTTTTAACTGGTAGCCCTCGAACAACTTAATGCTCTTAAAGTAGCCCTCAGCTGAAATAAGGTTGGTGACCCCTGCTCTAGATCTTAGGACTTAGCTTTCAATTGAGGTGTTGCTCTGGCCTGTGGATGGTAACCTTATAGATGTGGCTAAAGCTGATAAGAGAAAGTTGGTGAAGGCAGGGGTTAAGAGGTTAAGTAACAATTTTATCAAATAATTTTACTTTAGTACATTTTGGGTCCTGTATCTGCCCTTTTACCTCAGTAAGAAAATTGAGTACTGCTTCCACCACTGGCAGTTTTGGGGATTCAAAGATGACGAGCTCTCAGGCTTTCACCCCAAAAAGAAGTCTGAAAGAACGGCTGGTTGAGTGAGCCATGGGACTGAATGTCACAGAGGGAACAAGCTGGGTACTGGTGAAGTAGAGTTGAGTCTTGCCCAGATACCTCCTCCTTTGCCTCTTTTTGGTATGCAAAGACATTATTTATTTCACAATAAGCGCCAAATGGGAGCAGTCTCCTCTGATGGCTGTGTGGGATCACCCGGGGCGAGTGCAGGGCAGGAAGTAGGCCTTGTGTAAATGTGGAATTTAAAGTGCCAACCTCAGAGAAACTGTTTGTCACTTCCTTCTAAAGAGCTGTCTCCCCTGATGGCTGCGAGGGATCAACCGGGTGGGGCGCTGTGCAGATAGTCAAGGGGACCACAGAGAAATCATCCGTCACTTCCTGGGACAGGTTCAACGTCCTCAGCACCGAAGGCTAGGACCTCAGGAAGTGGGTCCTCGAATGGCAGCCAGGGGACAACTCCGCCATCCAGCAGCTCCAGAAGGTAGTTCAGTCAGGGGGCCATCTTCCAACTTTTCACAGTAGTTTTCACAAACCAGTACAGGCAACGCACTCGAAGGTCAAGTGAGAAGATAAATAGTGCCCAATCATCAACTGATGCTTATTTGCAAAGGGATTTCATTCTGTTTCAAAAATTGCCTGTGCATCTCACGAGTCTGAAATCTCATGGTTCAAAAGAGAATGATAGGGCCGTATGTTTTGAACTGGGCAGGGTAATGGTCCAGAGAGTTGTGTGTTTTGGGATCAAGGTAACACTGGGGAATGCTACTTGCAGTCGAAGTCTGTGCTCTGAAATCATGGAGTCCAGGAACATCATTCAGGGAAATCAACAATAACCTCGAGACACCAACACAATCTAGACTGGATCCTAATCGGGTATTTTGCAAACAACCATATCAGGGAGCAGTCAGATAAGGGTCCAGTTTTCGTGGTCATTTCCTCGTACATTTTCCCGGGGTGCGTTAGTACTTGGAATGGCCTGTGGGCAGTCTGTCTTATCTTCCCATTTGCATTGAAATGATTTGATCATGACATTGAACTCAACTGATCGCATTCCTGGCGTCCACCCAAACACACAACAACTCTAAAAACTCTGCATATCATCATATCATTATCATAGACGGGACGGTATGCTGCAACGTGGCTCCAGAGTGTTCATCATGTAACGGAAGCCTTCGCATTCCACGGAGCGCAGAGGACGCATGTCTTTGCACATGTAGTAAGCCATGGAGTGCGTTATTTTAGTTGTGATGAGGAAGCTTGTTGTTTTCCGTTTACCTCCACTCGTTCGTGATGTCTTGCAAAATGTACACTCAGGTTCGAGGTGTTTCCGCTGTACTTGACTTTCGATATTTTTCAACTCCCCTAGTCCCTGTAACATAAATGAATAAAAAATCCAAAACAGCAGATTCACATTCAACAAATAATATTTCACCATATTATTATAAAGGTTTTTGGGAATCATTTTGTTCACTCAAAAAATTCACTCAACAATTCACTCTGAAGGAACAACTGACGGACAAATGTGGTCAGAAAGCACAGCAGACAGCAACCATCTTGTCCAGGGATGACAGTTCTCCTTTGGTTGTAGGCTGGTAGAGAGAGATGGGTATTGGGCTTTGCAGGTTGGCGCACTTGTTTCTTACAAGACCGATCACGTTTTCTTTGGTGAAGGCAGGTATTTTAAGATGTTTACTGTACAGCCAAACAGTGTCTTGCAGAGTGAATCTGTAGTAATACCAGGAGTAGTTTGGCATCCGCACAGTAAAGTGAAGATTACTGCATAATACTCCTGGTATTATTACGCCTTAGAATATAGTTCCCCCTTTTATCCGCTTAGAAAATCCACATTGTTTAATTTTGTGTAATTATACTTTGTAGTGGAACACTTCAGGTAACCATATTTAAATAGGGAAAACATGGAAGAGCTTGGTAGCTTCTATCTTGACCTGTTTTGGAGCTATAGTGCAGAGCAGGTGAGGCTAAATGCTAACGCCGTCTGCGCTGTGTTTACGTGATTGAAGGCACGGGGGAGGCCAGACAGGTCCTATAGAACTCGTCAAAGCTAAGGTAAGAACACATCTCAGTATGTAAAAACGGTGGCCTATTCCTTTAAGGAAAACACACACTTTTCTTTTCTTTAAAAGCATTTCATTATAACATCACGCAAGGATTGAGAAAAAAATATGGCTATATAGAACTCTCCCATTTATGTCCGTGTTATTGAGTGTTTAGACTGAACAATTTTAAACACATCTCCAGTGAGCAATAATAATAAGAGGCCTGGGAGCTCGAGGATTCTGCGCAGTATTTTGTTGTAGCCACTCCTCCAGTTTGGGGGTCACTGCCCTTAGTGCCCCAACGACCACGGGCACCACTGATGCCTTCACCCTCCAGGCCTTCTCCAGCTCTTCTCTGAGCCCCTGGTATTTCTCTAGTTTCTCTAGCATCTGTGCTGTCCTTCAGTCCAGCTCTGTCTAGCCCAGACCTGGGCGAAATACGAGACACATCCGGCCCGTGAGATGATTCAGTCCGGCCCACGACTTGTAGGGCAATAATTCATAAGTATGTAAAAAAAAAAGTACATCTCTTGCCCATTCCTGTGCGGAGATTTTTTTTTTAAAGAAATGACCAGAATGCTCTCTCTAGCCACTAGGGGGCAGCTTAAATAACAAAAAGGAAAGAATTCCACAGGTGTCCAGCAGAGGGAACTGACATAATGAAAGATCAGGAAATAGACAACACATTGTAGTCAAGAAGGAAATGGACTACCCCTGCTACAATAGTAGCTTACTACCACGGGGTGTGGATTGAATGAATATTGACAACAGTGTAGCAGAGACTTGTGATAAGTCGTTTTTATGAGGCTACAGTACTGCCAGACTCATTATTATTCATTTAGTGAAAAAAGGTTTCCTCAATAGTATTTTCCCAGTCAAATCACATGTGAGTCCTTGGCTTGACATGGCTAAATATTTACAGAATATAGTAGTCCTACTAAATAACGGTAGGTATCAGGTATTCAACACAAAGTTGAGCAGAATAAGTTTGAGTTATTGTTGGTTCGGCCCTCTGACAAAATTCAGGCTTCTCATGTGGCCCCTTATGAAAATTAATTGCCCACCACTGGTCTAGCCATTGGTAGGATTTTCCTGTTCCTGTTCCTTTCACTTCAGTTATGTTTCAGTGGTACATCCCGTATAGGGGCTTGTCATCCTGGGACCTCCACCGCCTCATCTTCTGTTCCCCATTGTCTGAGACATTCACTGAGCACGTCATCTGTTGGAGCCTTGTCCTTGGTGTACTTATGGATCTTGCCATTGAGCTGGCTTCTTTGTTGGAGGTATTTGGCCGTAGTTCCTTGTCACCACTTCGAGGTTGCCATTTGCTTGTGGGATTCCGAGGTACTTGTAACTGTCCTCAATGTCTGCTATTGTTCCTTCTGGGAGTGAGACCCCTTCTGTGTGGACTACCTTCCCTCTCTTAGTCACCATCCGACCACACTTCTCTAGTCCGAATGACATCCCAATGTCTGCACTGTATATCCGGGTGGTATGGATCAGTGAGTCGATGTCTCGCTCATTCTTAGCGTACAGCTTGATGTCATTCATGTAGAGGAGGTGACTGATGGTGGCCCCGTTCCTGAGTCGGCATCCATTGCCAGTCTTGGTCATTTGGCTGGGGGGGTTCGGTCCTATGCAGAACAGCAGTGGTATATGCCACATTTGATTGAGACTTGTGCAAGTGGCTTGTCATTGGCTTCAAGGGTGGTTTTCCACAACCTCATCGAGTTTGACGGCTCATAGAGTCCTGTTGATGTTGTATAGGTCCAAGCGTTTGCCTTTTGGGTATCTTTAGGATTTTTTTAGAATTCACCTTTCAAGATTCTTCATTTACAACAGCTATTGACAAATGACTGGAGGGCAATAGGACATCTTTGCGTGGCCTGTGGACCTTCCTTGTGGATTGATCCACACCAACATTTTAGTGGTTCTAGGTTGGCTAATGCTTCACACCTGTATCAGGTTTGTTCAAAAACTTTTAGGTTGTGTAATTCTGGTCCAAACAATGAATGGAGGTCAAGGGCGGACATGTGAGATCCAAGCCAATATTGTATCCGTGCAATGTTGAATGATCCTTCACATTTTTATTTATTCTTGTGCTGCAGAGATGGATGTCAGACACAACTATAAACTTACATTGACTTTATTGTTACACACAAGGGGCAATAATGAGACACTTAAAATAACAAACCCAAATGGAAACGTATACAACCTAATAACAAGAACTGACAAAACGTAAATGCAACATCACCAGGGAGAGAGAGGGAATGGAATTGGAGCCTTGAACCTAGCTGGTGCATCTCACTCAAAATGTCTTCACACCCACTTCCCAAGAGTAACCCTCTCCTACTCAAGGATTAGCTTGCGTTTGCAGCAGCGAAGATTTGGCTTTGGTTGTGGTCATGTTCAACGGCATGGAGCACATTCTGCAGGTCCAGCTTGTTCCTGGCCACTTGGACAAATCAGATGTGAGCTTGACGCCACGCTCAGCGCAGTCATTGACCACGTTCATCGCACATACATTGACCTGACTTTTTTTTAATGCAGCAGTGGTAACCCATTCCTTCACATCGAGAGACAGAAATGCTGGATCAATGTGGGAGCTGGTGCATCCCAAAGCAGCAGTCTCCATTGGCAAGGTCGGCCAAGCTCGTGCTTGGCAAAAGGTCGGGGAACTTTGGCTTTCCAGCTGGTTTGTGCACCAATATGGCACTGGCTAGTGCACGCTTGTCATCAATGGCCACCTTGCTGCTGAAGAGAGCCAGGGGTACATTTCACCTGTCAGGTACCAGCAATGCCTCTCCAGTCCATTGATCGCTGATGCTGCGAGGCCTTCATCTACAGCCTTATTTGCCTGCAGGTGGTGATAGAGTTGGAGGTCCTTCCAGGCAGCATCTACAGTTTTCTCGCAGGTCAGCCACCACGCTGCATAGATGTGTGTGATGAAGTTGGAAAATGCCCAAATCTTCATACTGCCAAGGAAAGATATGTCTTCTGGATTATCAATCCTTTCAGCATTCGGAGGCCACAGCGGAAAAGTGGTATCAGGCCTGTTCTCCAATTGTTTTGGCATAGTCTTACTGAAGCAATCGGTCTTGGGGATCTTTCGTAGTTTGTTGTTGGCATTGACCAACTTGCACGTTTATCGCTCACCATTGGGATGTTGGCCTTCTTGTAAAATAGCTGCACCTGGTACCAGGACGACCTTGGCTGCTTCGAACTGTGACAGCGCTCCATTTGCGCCAGGTTGCTTGGCAAGCATGCATCGCAAGAACTGACGACCACTTGGCAGCTTGGCGCAGGTGATTACCTGGTGATGCTGAGGTCCAGACGAAAGACCAGGCTGCGACTGCTAGTCTGGCTGGGACCAGTTGGTGAGGGCAGCATCTTATATGGATCCTGGGGTTTCTTGGTTTGTAGAGTGCCTGAGAATGAAAAGGATACAAGGACAGGGTTTACAATCATATCTAGCACAGGGGTTCCCAAACCTTTTTGACTGTGACCCCCCATTGTATAAAATTATTGCCTCTCATGCAAACCAAGTTAATGTGTATCTAAACAGTTTATTCAGAATATTTGAATGGATTTCACAAATGATAAGTAATGTTTTACACTCAAAAATACGCTAAAACATACATTTTTTCCTTTAGTTTCATCCTGAAATCGTCAGGGTACCCCCATCCAAGGCCAAAAGTTGTGCGTTCACAGTTGCCTGTGCCGCACAGGGACTCGCCGTCGTTCCTGCTGTTGCGCGTGACGGTACGGATGGGTCCAATTTGTGTTTTGTTCCCAAGTTTAACAAGCAGGATCCTGACACGTTTTTCACTCTGTTCGAGCACGTAGCCGTCTCTGGAGTATGGCCGGATGTGGAGATGATTATACTGCTGCAGTGTGCCCTAACAGGGAAGGCACAGGAGGCGTATTCAGCGGTGTGTGCGCAAAACAATCTGACACATCAGGGCGTGAAAGCAGCTGTGTTGAAGGCACATCAACTGACAGCAGAGGCCTATCAGCAAAGGTTTCGCCAGTGGGCTAGGGCAGAAGGGCAAACCGTGTTGAGTTTGTGCACGAGTTATCAACCCATTTTAGACATTGGTGTATGGCCGGGGGGCCTTTGTTATACAATTGTAAAACTTGGTAATCTTGGAGCAGTTAAAAAATGTGCTGCCTGGTCGGGTGGTGACATATTTGAATGAGCGTGAGCCAGATACTGTTTTCAGGGCTGCAGTGTTGGCAGATAATTTTGTTTTGACACATAGGATTGCCCGGCCCGAGGTGGTGCAGGGGGCAGGAGCACGTGCTGGCTGTGTTGTCATGTTTCCGCAACATGGTCAGGCTTTGATACCGTTGTTTATGAACAACGAGGTGGAAGAGGAGGAGAGAGAGACGGAAAAGAGGGGACAGCAAAGAGGGGACAGAGACATTGTGCTGTGGCTCGGGCACGTAAGCTGCTCCACGCCATGTTCATCTCAGCCTGCCCAGGTATGTGCGCTACTGCTGCGTGCTCCCCAACACTGCTAATAGTCAATGAGGAGCCGCCCCTGTTGTGCACGTCTAACTCAACTACAGAAAAGCAGTTATTGCTATTTAATACAATGGTTCACTTACTTATTCTACACTGTTGAGAATGTCTCAGGTTTTTCTGCAAAATATCTTGTGAATTAATTTCTTTTATTGATCATAGCAAGGTGTCCAGATTCGGTTGGACAGGAGCGGCCTTATCTATTATCATCCTTGTACTAATTCATCTGCTTTTTAAAGAAAAGACGGAACAGACAGCAAAGAACAGATGAGGAAACCTGCCCAGACACGGGGAGAACATTCAACTCCACACAGATAGGCCACATGCACTAACCACTGCGCCACCGTGCAAAGGAGCACGTGCAAATGAGGGTTGTCAATATCGTGCAAAGAAGAGGATGACGATATATGTAGCACAGGGAACACATTGCTCTCTGGATGACAGGAGGAGGGCTGTCTGTTTACCACTGGAGAGACAGTATGACACGAGGAGGGCATCACTGGAAAAATGGGTCAATGACACAATGACCGGCGGGACGGTGGTGCAGCGGTTAGGCCTATGTCCCTATGCAGTATACAGTTGGTACGTCAATCTCTGGCTGTACCACAGAAGGGACAACCTCTGTCAGGCATGAGAAGGCCACATAGCTCAGACAGGAAGAGGGCAGCTCAGCAGGGAAACTGTGGCAATAACACGATGGAGATGCTGACACAGGATGGCTCCGACTACGCCCCTATGCAGGACAACCTCAAAAATCAAAAAATGGATCACATCCTCGTTAAGACTGTTCCAGATTTTAGCTGCATGGAACTGAAACGCAGCCTCACCGTGTTTATTATTGACTCTGGGAACCACCAGGAGACCCCTCCCTGAAGTTCCCAGGGCCCAAGGTACTGTTTGCACTTTATATTCTCCCCCTCAGCCAAATCTTTAAAAAGCATGGCATCTCCTATCACTTTAATGCGGATGACTGCCAAATCTACATGCCACTCAGAAAAAATGCTAACAGCCCCTTGACACCCCTACTTCAGTGCTTAAGTGACGTCAAGGCTTGGTTTGCTCACAACTTTTTAAATCTGATTGAGGGGAAAACTGAAATTGTGGTGATTGGCCCCTTGGACTCCCAAAATGACATGGGTCCCCTACAACAATATGTCCGTCCCTCAGCCACCAGCCTTGGCGTCCTTGTTGACTGCAATTTTTTTTAACTCAATAAACAGATCGGCGCTATTGTTAAATCGAGTTTTTATCACCTTCGTCTTTTAGCCAAAGTGAAACCTTTTTTAAGTTTAAAAAACTTTGAACAAGTTATCTCTACTCGCCTGGACCACTGCAATGCACTCTATACAGGAATCAGCCAAAATGCTCTTTACCGCTTGCAGTTAGTCCAGAACTCCGCGGCACGGCTTTTCACAGGAACCAAAAAATATGAACATATTTCACCAATTCTTGCTTCTTTGCACTGGCTGTTAATTCCTCCTCCTGTTAATTTTAGAATTGATTTTAAGGTTTTATTGTTTGTTTTTAAAGCTTTGAATGGACTGGCCCCTCAGTACCTCACAGACCTCATCCAAATTTACTCTCCAGCACGCGCTCTGAGGTCTGAGGGCCAGCTCCAGCTTGTGGTTCCTAAGACGAACCGTAGAACCAGAGGGGACAAAGCGTTCTCCATTGTCGGCCCTAAGCTGTGGAACGCTCGGCCCCTTCACGTCCGAACGGCTCCCACCCTGGAGTGTTTTAAATCTCGTCTTAAAACCCACTTTTATACTCTGGCTTTTAACACCGCGTGAGTTGTGTGGTCCTCTGTGTCTTTTCTTTTCTTTTATTGTTTTAATTTTCTTTTATTGTTTTTACAATTTTATTAAACTTCTTTTTTTTATTGCATCTTATTTATGTTTTAAACTATTTTATCGTTTTACCTGAATGTATAGTTTGGTTTCACTTGATTTTATTATATTTCTTTATTTTTTTATTCCTATATTGCCGATTTCATGTGCAGCACTTTGGAAACACTTGTTTATAAAATGTGCTATATAAATAAAGTGGATTGGATTGGAAGATGGTTCATATGTTTGTAACATGTCAGAGATGTACTTTGGTGCTAAACCATGAAAAGACTTGTACCGAAGCAGGGCTGTTTTAAATTCCATTCTCTGAGTGACAGGAAGCCAGTGCAGAGACCAGAGCACTGGACTAATGTGGTCGTACTTCCTGGTTCTTGTCGGGACTTGAGCAGCATGAATGCGAACAATGGGACAGTGGGGTAACATGACTCCACCGTGTGCTTCTGTAGATGTGTTGGGTCCTTTATCATATTCACTATGGACTTGACTTTATAGATTTATAGGAACAGGCTACCTTTTTTCCATACTGAGATATGTTCTTCCCTGAGTATAGACGAGTTGATGCGTACTTGTGGGTCTTTGTGCATGCGCTCAGTCACACTAAAAGACCGCAGATGTTGTTAGCATTTAGCCTCTCCTCATGGACCCAAACAGGGAAGAAGTTAGAAGCGACCAAGCTCTTCCACATTTTCCCAATTTAAATACGGTTACGTGAGTAGTTACACGATCAAATGTAGTTACACAAAATTAAATATGTCAATTTTCTAAGTGGATAAAAAGGGGTACTACATTGTGAGGCATAATAACACTTTAGGAAACTTCGACCTCTGCACAGTAAAGTGAAGATGCGGTCCCCGATCTTAAGGGCGAAGGCAAACGTAGTAGACTAGAGCAAAGCGGACTCTGCATTTTTGCCGGCGGTGTATGTGAGCTGGGCCAGCCAACGAAGATGGCATGTAGGCCTACTACACTACCACAATATAAGAGTCACTTGCTTCCCCGTGTGTGTCTGTCGTCTTCACAGCTGTTTGCGTAGCCCTGGCACACTAATTATTACATTAAACATAATCAACAGCAAAAATGACCACACCAGCTGCAGCCTGTAACATCAGTCCTCGTGGCGGAATGGTCAGTACAGTTGCAGGTGGCGTTTCTCCAAGCTGAACCTCCTAATAAACACATCCTTCCACTCAGACTTGAACTTCTGAGTAAGGTCTAAGCAGCTGAATGAGCTGGGCCTTGTGTCTGTGCTGCATACAGCGCCGGGTCAATGAAAACATGTTGTTGATTCATCTCTTGGGGCTGATCCTCCTATAAAATGTTCATAAATAAATAAATGTTTTCGAGTGTGGAAAACAACCGGACTCTGCGGCTGTGGAGCGAGCGCCTGCACCCCCCACACTCCACTGTTTAAGACCATGTTTTGAATAAACAGCGCGTAGCTCGGTCAGTGCTGTGGGCGCATCCACTTTTCAGGCTCTTTCAAGCCTTCAGCAAAAGCTCCAGTGTTTGAGTGTAAAACTTCGAACTCGGACTTCAGCGCTTTGTAGTAAAATACAGACTAGCCGGTGCAGAGGGACGGAGAAATGCGAATAAAGGGGCCGACATCGTGGATTCTCAGAGCTGGGATGAACAGGGAAAGTGTCTGTGACAGGAGATGCTGAGCTGACTCCTCCAGCGCCATGAGGATTGTTAACACGGCTCTATCATTATCAGCTGTATTTTGTTTTGTGCCCAGACAACATGGGGGCCGTGCGCAATTGTGGAGGAGCCAATCAGAGGTGGGACCAATCAGCACCTGCACACATAGGGAGAAGGAGGAGCAACTGTGGGGACAAACTTATGGTGCGTTCCAGGCAACTGGTAACTGGTAAATTTACCACTTCCTACTTGGAAAAATGCCTTGGAGCCGCTCGAACTGGTAATTACAACTTGTAAACTCGGAAACCTGTAGACTGCTATGAGTTCGTATACGAGATAAATACAGTAATGGGGCCCCTAGTGGTGCAGCGCTGCGAATGTTAAACCTGTAACAAAACCACTGCATCAGTGACGTGAACGTTCCTTTTGGTCACAGCTTTCAACATAACGTTATGTTGCATGTTTGAAATTAGATCTGGTTCATATAACGTTAGCTTTGTATGAGCTAACTGTTGTAGCATTAGCCGTTTTGTTTACATCTGACTTCAATCACCTGGAACGCTCTGAAGTCGTAACCGGTGACTTTCAAGTGGGAAAAATACCAGTTGCCTGGAACGCACCATTAGAGTGGACCAAAAATTAACCCCACCAAACCCGTAGACTATGAATGAACATACACGTAGTACCCATTTTATTTTACTGGACTATGAGTCCGGATAAAAATGTTATATATATATATAGATGTTATGACCGGCTCAAAGCTGCAACAAAACGAGGGAGACGAGACGGGAGAAAGTGCACAAAGGAAAGGTTATTTCCAATAAGGTAAGGATGAACATAAGTGAACAGAATATAAGGCTAACATAGGTCACATTCACTTAAATGTGCAAGATGAGGTGCTGAGCCCATGTGGCACCGAGGTGGAACACAGCCAGGCCAGGAGCGAGGAGCAGCGAGCGCTCTTTATTGGCGCCGGCAGAGGCAATCAGCCGATGAGCAGCACCTGAGCTGAGGAGGCAGAGGGAGGAGCAACCACATGAGCAGACAGGTCCCCCAAATCCATTGCCAGGTTGTGGGGGCAGCTGTTGGAAAGCCCCTATGGCTCCTCCTGCAGGTGGTGGGTCCACAGAAGGACGGCCTCACTGTTCTAACAGGTCTCTCATAAGGGGCTTCTGAACCGCTCTTTGTCTGACCCGTCAACTAGGACCTGGTTGCCATGGGAGACCCTACCAGGGGCACGAAGCCCCCGACAACAGAGCTCCCAGGATCATTCAGGTTCTCAAACCCCTCCACCACATTAAGGCGACGGTTCCATAAGATTTCTTTCAGGCACACCCAAAATCTGAGGGTTAGCGGTCGCGGTTGTCTTCTCTGCACCAAACACACTTTTTTTTAAATTCTTTTTTATTAATTATGAAACGCAATATGTGGCGGCCGGTGTTGATTCTGTCTGTCACAGATTAGTCTTTGCCTGGCCTGTCAAACTACATTCTTTATCATAGATATTTCAGACATATAGTCTGGGAGTAAGTATGATGTAACCCACGTCTCCTAATGCCATGCTGTAACCGCAGCCCTCCGCCACAAGCGGCGCTATCATAAAAGTGCCTGACGGTCATCACTTCCGAGTCAGCCCCACTGCTCCCGCTGTGACCGACTACGCACTGCTGCACGATACAAACCACCAAAAGAACCGTCCAAATCTTCTGATACCCTAAGAAACACATCTCGAAAGTCGACGGTGAGTTACCAGAACCTGTTTTGCGTCGTAGCACTTTGACAAATGTCAGTTGTTACCAAAATAGTAACTTAAATGAAAGTCGCAACTTCCGTGTTCGCGGTAGCCGTTCCCCGTACACCGCTGTCTTTGAGTGTTTTATATTTTTGTTGGGCCCTCAACTACAGCAGTGTCACTGCACCTACTTACGGTAGACACTCACTACTGTGTGCTATATTGGCCGTGTGCCAATACCTCTTTTTGTTTGGATGAAATATGCATGGTTTCATATGCTACCAGAATGCTAACAGCCCATTGAAACACATAGGGTTTTGTTAGCTCATACAATGAATGAAGCTTCTGATTGTTTTGATTATGTTGCGCAACTGTTTTGATGTTTACATTTATTTTTAATAAGCTTTATACCATGGTCTGGGTGAATACTCGATTCTGATTGGCTGGTGGGTGCTAACAAGCGTGCATTATTTTCGTATAACCGCACACGTAGTCCGGTAGTTAAATCACTGGGATATCACTCCGCTGTGGGCGTCGCCATAGCAACGCATGACATAGCTGAATCAGATAAACACGTAATTAGTGACTGACAAGAACGTATGAGATGGATTTTGTTTACTTTCAACGTTTTGGGCCAAAACAAAATGTTTGATAAATGGGAAGTAGAGGAGAGTGAGCAGCTAGGTTAGCTACTGTTAATAACATATGAGCTTTACATTTCTATTGAAAACGGTTAAGGCACTATTCATGATTTTCAGGCGTACATAAAATGATCCTGCATTTAAACATATTTGTCTGGATTAGTAAAGTCAATCATAAAAGTTTCAGTTCGTGGGGCCCAGGTGTGAGCGACTCCACCGCAGCTGTTTCCATAAACAGTTGAGCTCGTTGAACTAGCTAGCTAGCTTCAGGTTAAAAACATGGATCTATTAAACAGCGTAAAAGTGAAACAACTCCTGCCCACGAGTGCCGCACATCGGTGTTTACTTCCACGGAAAAGTGCCGGGCTAGTCCTGTTGCGTTGTGATTCTGGCGATGCAGCGTGTGCTTATGTTGTTTGGTTGCGCCTGACTGAGATCCTCGTAGCTGCGGAGAATGACTCGCCCTGAGACGAGCCTTCGGTGACCGGCTAATAACCAACATAAAATAGTCCCGGTGGTCTGGCATATTTAGTGAGTTTAGTAAATGAAACAAATATTTATTATAAATGTTACGTTTGTGGGACCATGGTATAAGCGGATTAAACAACTCGGAGCCGTGCATTCGACGGTTATAATGCACTTCGCGGAGTAACACCACTCCGCTGCGCGTCGTGGTGTTCTTGACTCCGCGTCGTGCATTATAACCGTCGAATGCACGGCTCCTCGTTGTTTAATCCTTACATACTTGGCTTCAGTATTGATGAATTCACTGAATGTTACTAGTAACGGATTACTCACTGATAGTTTTATTGTGAACTTATGTTTTTTTTCCTGATCTTGTTTTCAGGTCAGGTTTTTTTTTTCTTAGCGCCCTGCCCCAGGAATTCCTCTGCTAGAGGTGGCGAGCTGAAACGAACCGACACTGGTAGGAACTTATCATTCCTCTTCTGTTGCCTCCGCTGGACACTTTTTGTTGGATTATTATTTTTTTCCTCAAGTTTTTGGCTTTTTGAACTCTGAACTGTCTTGGAAAAGGATCAGTATTCTGAACTTTGCGTTTTGGACAAAAGGATCGTAAACCAAACTAAATATTGCGTTTTGGAAAAAAACGTATGAACTGAACTCTAAAAACAAGAACTAAAACCAGACTATTTGACCAAAGGTCATAAGGGTTTTTTGGACATTTTTTCCCTTATTGTCGTTGTGCACTTTAAACAAGGCCTTATTTATTTTAATTGGTTACTGTGTGTTACTATTTTTTTTTGCTTGAATATACGTCACTTCTAGTCTTATTTCTGTGCATCGTGTTCATCATTTCCCCCAAGCTCCTATAACGAACCTGGTTTTTCTGTTCAGTCGTATTCCGTCCGTTGCAATACAAGTCCTAACCTTATTACATATTAATTACACTGTTTCTTGCGCCGGTTTTAGGGATTACATTTTTTTTTTCAAATGATTTAAAACAGACGAAAGAGCAGCTGAAGTCACTGTGGATGAGTTTTTAGTTTCATAATCAGTGCTTGAACAGAACTGAGGCAATGCTGCATTTTTGTATTAAATAATACATTATAGCACGGACCATTTTTATTTGGGCTGCCGCTTCGCCAGATCTAGTCTTTGGTCTGTGGAACAAATGCAGTGAATGTATTGAATAACCAATCATGACCCGTTTATTCCTTCACTTTGATACAGACAGGATATAGCGCTTTTTCCCAGAGCTAAAAAGTCTTGCTGTTATCTACGGGTTCTCCTCTGGGCAGGTCTTCAGTCACAGCAGCACCCGAAGCGCACCTTATAGTCTTTGCAGTACTGCTTCTCCTTCACGTTCTTGCACACAAACCCCTCGGTCGGATTGAAACTGTAAGTAAAACAAAGTAATGCACAATATAATAGGTGATTATGGAGATGTTTAGAGTATTTTATTCCAATGTAACTTACATGATGAAGTCCTGCCCAGTGGCTGTAGCCGGGATGTTCCCGCTCACTGTCACCGCCTCGATGTACTTGGGTTCCTTGCAGATTTTGCCGGGATACAGCATATGCAGGATGCTCAGATTCTCCCAGTCTCCTGTCCCACTGGGGTTATCGCGGTCAAACCAGCGAGTCCAGCACACTGTATGGGGCGACACACAAGCTGTAAGGCAAGACTAAGAAGAGCAAGTTTGAAATGGGTGTAACAAGCCTAATCTTTAAGACGCTCTTCCCACAGTGACTTTTTGAAGGACCACGACTCACTTATATGACTCAAATACTAGAGGAAAGAAGCATCTAAAAGACAAACTATGAAGGTAAGCTACAAGCTACAGCCTGTGTCAACAGGCTAAATGCTATCATTGGCAAAGTCATCCTTTTGTGTAATATTAAATCTGGTTTGACCTGTCTGTTGAGCGGTCCTCTCTCTCCTCTAGCCAACCAGAGGCCAGCAGTCAGTTCAAGTCACATTTCAGTATCAGTTCAGCGTTTTGAGCCTATGCTGAGCTCGGTCCCAAAACTTGTACAGTGGGGAAAAAAAGTATTTGGCCAAAATCCAATAGAATGTCTATGTGAAACTGACCAAATACTTTTTTTCCCCACTGTACGATGGCGAATCTCAAACTCAACTATATATGTTCATTGTGATCAAGTGTCCCTTCCAGGAACCGCCACCTTAACGTGGTGGAGGGGTTTGAGCACCCGCATGATCCTGGGGGCTCTGTTGTCGGGGGCTTCGTGCCTCTGGTAGGGTCTCTCATGGCAAATAGGTCCTAGGTGACGGGTCAGACAAAGAGCGGTTCAGAAGCCCCTTATGAGAGACCAACAGGCCGGTTAATCGTGAGGCCATCCTCCCGTGGACCCACCACCTGCAGGAGGAGCCATAAGGGGCTGGTGCCGGCAACGGACAAGTAAAAGAAGATGGATGGATGGATGGATGGATGGATGGATGGTCAAGTATAAAGTGCAGATGGACTACCTTTGTCGGCGCAGTACCCAGGGGGGCAGCTGAAGCGAACACGGTAGTCATTGCATATATAGTCCTTTTGGTCCTTGTTGTTGCAGACAAAACCTGTAGCTTTGTCCATCCTGAAAAGACAACAGCATGAGTTTTGCACCGTGCGAGCTAAGGTTTGAATACACTTGTTCTTCACTTTTACCTGGAAACGGGTAAAAATGGCTTATTGATGCCAATGCCGCCAATGCAACACTGGATCTTTTGACATTACAGAAGTTTACTGAAACCACGCCACAACGAACGATGCTGGAATCAAAGCTTAAATCGTCAACAGGACTGGGTCTGGTTGAGTTAAAGATATTCCGCTTCTATTCGCTTCTTAGAGAGTGTGACAGACTGTCGGAGCCAAGAAGCCTCTGCGAATAGAAGTCCTCCATTCAACCAAACCCAGGCCAGCCGACGAATTAAGCTTCACTGCGATGACCACTCCCTGAACGGATGAGTCATCACAATTAGTTTAGTTTAGTTCATTTGAGCAATTCCAAGTTCCAAGTTGTTAGAAGAAAAAGAAAAAAAAACACAAAAATGTAAGGCTGCAACGACGCGTCGACGTCGTCGACGTCGTCGATTACGTAAATACGTCGACGCCGTTTTTGTGCGTCGACGCGTCGCTTGTTTACATTTCACTTCCAGCATGGCTGCGCGTAATGCAAACGCTGCGACCGAGGGGGAAAAAGCACGACAAAAGTCGTCAAAAGTGTGGGAGTATTTCCAGAAACGGCCTAATAATGTTGTTGTTTGCACACTGTCGAGCGGAAATGTCATATCACAGCAGCACAACTAACCTGGCTAACGCCAGACTGCTGTGTGCGCTCCAATCATTTCGAACTGCAATATCACTTGTGATTTTAGTCTGGCGTTAGCCAGGCTACAGCACAACGGCTATGAACGAACATGTGAAACGAAAACACCCGCGGCTGCAAGGGCCCCGCATCTCAGTCAAACTACGGTGTTGTTTCACTGATTAATCAACGCGTTGTTACGGGGACAGGCTCTGACAGCGCGCACTCACTCTCCGCCTACTTTGCCGCATATAAAACCAAAACGGAGCCGTCTGCAAGTGAATGAGCAGGAGAGACCGACCGCCTTCCCCGTCTCTCCCAACACGCGAGTAGGCTACTTCTCCGCTCGTGCCCCGCTCGGCTGTCTGTCTCCCGGTTCTCGCTTCGCCTCATGCTGCCCTCATGCGCGGCTCCTCCGCGGCTGCATCCCGTCCCCGTGTCCCGGGCGCTGTTCTCATGTTTTCTCTGCGCAGACTCGGGGCATCGGCCACACACTCATTTAAACTCTCTTGTTGTCGTGTCTAGCGGAGAATCAGGACAGTAGTTTGATGGATAGACGAGAGTAAAAAGCCGTGTCCGTGGCCGTTTTGTCTTAAAGAGGAGTTGAATCCACACGGTTCTCACGAGCACAGTAACTTACAGTAACTGTGGTTCTCTGAATGTGCACAGTCTATAACGAATTGGGCGACTCACAGGCTAATTCTCAGCGGTCAGACAGAAATAACCGTCAGGTGCAGGTTTAAGTTAGTTTTAAATCAACGGTTCCCAAACTGTGGGTCAGGGCCAGAAGTGAGAGAATGGGCCCATTTGCCATTTACTATTTTAAAAAGTGGGGAAAATAGACTAGTAGTAAATACATATATAAAAGCCATGCCATTTGGACACATCAATGTTTTTTTCTTCATTTTAAATGAAAAAATAATCGGTAACATGAAAAATAATCGATAGATTAATCGAAAAAATAATCGATAGATTAATCGATTAATCGAAAAAATAATCGATAGATTAATCGATAGAAAAATAATCGTTAGTTGCAGCCTTACAAAAATGCCCAAAAGGGAGTCGGCTGAAGCAAACAATGCTTACTGATGCCTACCCCTTTAAACGTATTTACAAACTTTACAACTGCCGTTCTTTTACATTCCGGTTTGTTCTCTGAGACCAGCTCATTATGGTACAATTAAGATATACATAACCATAATCAAGCTGCCACCTTAACGTGGTGGGGTTGTTTGAGTACCCGAATGATCCGAGGAGCTATGTTGTCCGGGGCTTTATGCCCCTGGTAGGGTCTCCCATGGCAAACAGGTCCGAGGTGACGGGTCAGACGAAGAGCAGCTCACAAGACTTCTATGGACGTACACCAATCAAGGACCGAGACGTCGCCCGGCATGGCGCAGCCGGGGCCCCACCCTGGAGCCAGACCTGGGGTTGGGGCCCGAACGCGAGCGTCTGGTGGCCGGGCCTCTGCCCACGGGGCCCGGCCGGGCACAGCCCGAAGGGACGACGTGGGCCCGCCCTCCTGTGGACCCACCACCCGCAGAGGGATCCGTAGGGGTCGGGTGCTAAGAGGACTGGGTGGCAGTCAAGGCCGGGTGCCTCGACGACCTGGTCCACATGCACAGCTTCTGGCGTTCGGGACATGGAACGTCACCTCGCTGGGGGGGAAGGAGCCTGAGCTTGTGCGGGAGGTTGAGAGATACCGACTAGATATAGTCGGGCTCACCTCCACGCACAGCTTGGGTTCCGGATCCCAACTCCTGGAGAGAGGCTGGACTCTCCATTTTTCTGGAGTTGCCCGCGGGGAGAGACGGCGGGCTGGGGTGGGTTTGCTCATATCCCCCCAGCTCAGCCGTCACGTGTTGGAGTTCACCCCGGTGGACGAGAGGGTCGCGTCCCTACGCCTTCGGGTCGGGGACAGGTCTCTCACCGTTGTCTCGGCCTACGGGCCCAACATCGGTGTAGAGTACCCGGCCTTCTTGGAGTCCCTGGGAGGGGTACTAGATAGTGCTCCGACTGGGGACTCCATTGTTCTACTGGGGGACTTCAACGCCCACGTGGGTAACGACAGTGAGACCTGGGAGGGAGTGATTGGGAGGAACGGCCTCCCCGATCTGAACCCGAGTGGTGTTCTGTTATTGGACTTCTGTGCTAGTCACGGTTTGTCCATAACGAACACCATGTTCGAGCACAAGGGTGTCCATAAGTGCACGTGGCACCAGGACACCCTAGGCAGGAGGTCGATGATCGACTTTGTAGTTGTGTCATCTGACCTCCGGCCGCGTGTCTCGGACACTCGGGTGAAGAGAGGGGCGGAGCTGTCAACCGATCACCACCTGGTGGTGAGCTGGATCCGCTGGCAGGGGAGGAAGCCGGTCAGACCTGGCAGGCCCAAGCGTGTTGTGAGGGTCTGCTGGGAACGACTGGCGGATCCCTCTGTCAGTGGGGTCTTCAACTCCCACCTCCGGAAGAGCTTCACCCAGATTCCGGGGGAGGCGGGGGACATGGAGTCAGAGTGGACTCTGTTCTCCTCCTCCATTGTCGATGCGGCTGCTCGTAGTTGTGGCCGTAAGGTCTCTGGTGCCTGTCGCGGCGGCAATCCCCGAACCCAGTGGTGGCGCCCGGAAGTAAGGGATGCCGTCAAGCTGAAGAAGGAGTCCTACCTAGCCTTGTTGGCTTGTGGGACTCCTGAGGCAGCTGAGAGGTACCGGCAGGCCAAGCGTGCTGCAGCTCGTGCGGTCGCAGAGGCAAAAACTTGTGTCTGGGAGGAGTTCGGGGAGGCCATGGAGGAAGACTATCGGTCGGCCTCGAAGAAATTCTGGCAAACCATCCGGCGCCTCAGGAGGGGGAAGCAGTGCTTCACCAACACTGTGTACAGTGCGGGTGGGGGGCTGCTGACCTCGACTGGGGATGTCGTCGGACGGTGGAAGGAGTACTTCGAGGACCTCCTCAACCCCGCCGTCACGTCTTCCGATGAGGAAGCAGAGGCTGGGGACTTGGAGGTGGGCTCGCCCATCACCGGGGCTGAAGTCACCGAGGTGGTGAGAAAGCTCCTCGGTGGCAGGGCTCCGGGGGTGGATGAGATTCGCCCTGAGTACCTTAAGTCTCTGGATGTTGTAGGACTGTCTTGGCTGACACGTCTCTGCAACATCGCGTGGCGGTCGGGGACAGTGCCCCTGGATTGGCAGACCGGGGTGGTGGTCCCTCTCTTTAAGAAGGGGGATCGGAGGGTGTGTTCCAATTACAGAGGAATCACCCTCCTTAGCCTCCCCGGTAAGGTCTACTCCAGGGTGCTGGAGAGGAGGATCCGGCCGATAGTTGAACCTCGGATTCAGGAGGAACAATGCGGTTTTCGTCCTGGTCGTGGCACACTGGACCAGCTCTATACCCTCCGTCGGGTGCTCGAGGGTTCGTGGGAGTTCGCCCAACCAGTCCACATGTGTTTTGTGGACTTGGAGAAAGCGTTCGACCGCGTCCCTCGTGGTGCCCTGTGGGGGGTGCTCCGGGAGTATGGGGTCCGGGGCCCTCTGCTAAGGGCTGTCCGTTCCCTGTATGACCGCAGCAGGAGCTTGGTTCGCATTGCCGGCAGTAAGTCAGACCTGTTCCCGGTGCGTGTTGGTCTCCGCCAGGGCTGCCCTTTGTCACCGGTTCTGTTCATTACTTTTATGGACAGAATTTCTCGGCGCAGCCAGGGGCCGGAGGGTGTCCGGTTTGGGAGCCTCAGAGTCTCATCTCTGCTGTTTGCAGATGATGTTGTTCTGTTGGCTTCAACAAACCAGGACCTTCAGCACGCACTGGGGCGGTTTGCAGCCGAGTGTGTAGCGGCCGGGATGAGGATCAGCACCTCCAAATCCGAGGCCATGGTCCTCCACCGGAAAAAGGTGGTTTCCCCTCTCCAGGTCGGTGGGGAGTCCTTACCTCAAGTGGAGGAGTTCAAGTATCTCGGGGTCTTGTTCACGAGTGAGGGACGGATGGAGCGTGAGATCGACAGACGGATCGGTGCAGCGTCAGCAGTGATGCGGTCGATGTATCGGTCTGTCGTGGTGAAGAGAGAGCTGAGTCGGAGGGCAAAGCTCTCGATTTACCGATCGATCTACGTTCCCACCCTCACCTATGGTCATGAGATTTGGGTAATGACCGAAAGGACAAGATCGCGAATACAAGCGGCCGAAATGAGTTTCCTTCGCAGGGAGGCTGGGCGCACCCTCCGAGATCGGGTGAGGAGCTCAGCTACCCGGGAGGAGCTCGGAGTAGAGTCGCTGCTCCTCCACGTCGAAAGGAGCCAGCTGAGGTGGCTCGGGCATCTGTTTCGGATGCCTCCTGGTCGCCTCCCGCGGGAGGTGTTCCAGGCATGTCCTAGTGGGACAAGGCCTCGTGGAAGACCCAGGACACGGTGGTGGGACTATGTCTCCGAGCTGGCCTGGTGTCGCCTCGGGGTCCCCCCAGAACAGCTGGAGGAAGTGTGTGTGGATCGGGAAGTTTGGGCATCTCTGCTGAGACTGCTGCCCCCGCGACCCGGCCCCGGATAAAGCGGAAGAAAATGGATGGATGGATGGATAACCATAATCAACACATGGTTTAGGATATAGATACATGATCAAACAGAGGAAATAAGTTTACATAGTCTTTTGATGTATAGAATCAGGTTTAGAATACTGTCTTACAGTACATTCTTAAATATGGAATGGTAACAGGTTATTGCTGCCGTCTGATACTGCCCCATATAGTACCAACATTGCTATATTTATATATACCTGTACATGGACAGTTCGTGCATATATTAACATATAGTTTCCTTCTTCTGTGTCTTAACTGTTTTGTCATCTGTGAGTACATTTCAATGTGTCCTCGTCTGTGCGTTAAAAGAAGCAGGATTTGGGAAGCTGTTGCCAGAAGGGGGCGCCCTTCGAGCACCAGCCCACCTCCTGCTCAACCTATTCTTCATTGTACATTTTGAGGAGTGCCTTTGAGTGTCCTGATCTGTGCATTAAAAAGAGCAAGATTTTTGGCGACCCGGTACCAGGATGACAATCAGCATCTTGGCTATACTCACAGTCCAGGGGTCAGCCTCATATTCATGTCCCAAGCATAGCACATTCTGGGTTCTAATTTACTTTAAAATAACAATAATATTAAATGAATAATATTAGCCAACACCATTTCATCATCTCATTTCATTGGTGAATAAGGACAAATAACTCCAAGTCTATTTGCAGTACCGTATTATTGGAAACCCTTGTGGAAGAAGCACCAATGTTGATTTTCTTTGTGCTTAATTTTGATCACAAAATAAAAAGGCAATTTTTTTGAAAGACGGAGGGGTTACTCACTCAACTTTGTCCCCGGCTTGTCCTGGGGTTTTCCCAGACAATGTCCTGGCCTCGATATCGACTGGTTTAGGGCAGATCTTTCCAGGGTAGTCTATATGGAGAAGCTTCAGCGTTTCCCAGTCTCCTGTTCCCCCGGGGTTGTCCCTGTCGAACCACTCCGTCCAACAGTCTGGAAACAAAAACATGATGCAAACACCTTTCTGCATCGATCAGGAGCTTAATGTCCCGACTTGGAGTGTAAATCAGATTTGTTCATTTGTCTAATGCAAGTTTTTAAGTTCAACCCTGCTCCTTCAACCCCTGTGACATAAACAGCACATGAACACAGTGTGACTGGGGATATTTGAAGTTGTATTTTGAGAAAACAAGACTCCCAGTTCACATAACCCTCAAAAAGCAGACTGTTTTGTCTTTGTTGTCTAATCTCTGTCATCACAGGGATAATCCACACGAAACATGCGTCACAGTGTGTCTTCTGGTAGGTCCTATTGTGTTCCTTTAAAAAAGGTGCCCAAAAGTGGTGACAACATTCACACACATGTGCCAAGAGAAAGAACCTTCAGCCTTCAAAGTAATGTCAAGTTTGTGAATCCAGTCACTGCCAAATGATGATCAATTTTCTTTTTTGAGATTTCTTTCAAAAAACATTTCTCTCCCATAGAGTTTATTGTCCCCTGCCCTAAATCTGAGATTATGACAATTCTAGAACGTGAAGGTGTGAATTTGAGCGCAGGGTTTTGGGATTTTGGTCCAGTGAGCCGTATTTAGGAATGTGTGGCCCACGTGTCGGGAAACGTTTGGTCTCAAGGTAGCTAATACTTACATTTGACTTGCTTCATGATTATAGGTACTGGTTTGACAGCTGGAGATTAAGAGTAAATGATGAAGTAAATAATGGAGTAGCATACATCTTTAACCATCATGCAGAATGGGTTGTATACTTACGGATTGCATCGATCGATATCTCCGGTCTTCCAGCTAATAACACACATCAGAATTTTATTTGCAGTTAAGTTAAACAAGACACTGATTGGTTGATTGTTTATTCCGAGTTCAATGTACATTAATACTCACATGTTTTTTAGATTAACGTGCAGCTTTTACGAAATTACCTAGGTATTTGAACAGTTTTGTTTGTTTTTACCTAGTGTCTTTGAAAAAGAAACCAAAAAACTAAAATTTACTATGTAGTACTTTGAGGAACTTGTGACACAGGCTTGTAAAGCGCAATACAAGTGTAAGTTGGGAACATTTTCTCTACTATGTGCGGCCCGCGACCCGCCGTGGGAGCTTAATCTCGGCCCGCGACCCAAAATGAGTTTGACACCCCTGGTCTAGCCCCTTTAAGACAAAAACATTCAACGGCAGATTAGTGAACCCTTACAAGCAAAAGATATGAGTCAGGTTTGGACAGATCATGGTCACGGTCGAAGTGACGCTTTTGTCTCGTCAACAGCTACAGCGACTGCACTCTAATCATCAAAATATCTGAAATGATTGGTGCAAATGTCTTCACACAACCCAAGATCGATTGAAATGAGAAACAAATATGGTCTTTGGACGTGTTTCCCGGCAGCGTCACATCAGGCAAAACCGGTCCATTTTCCTTTCTAAAGCACCCACTCAAGTAAACCATGAGGTAAATCCGAGAACATAGGTTCAGGATCATTTAGGTGTTGATTCAGATGCAGGCAAGATAAGATTGGGTTGATTTGACTTTACTATACTACCTCCCCGTCACCTTCATACCATTATGATGAAAATAAAGGCAAACTCACCTGGGATTAACCCGGCCAGAACGAGCAGAGTCAGCTGGAACACATTAAAGGGCATCTTTAGTTTGGGCAACATTAACATGTTTCTTAACATGACCAAACTCACCAGTTTCAGCATTTTCCAGATATGGAGACCAGACGATATTCTCTCCACAAATATTTCTGGAAAAATGTAGTTCTAAATATATAAGTTCCAGTTTAGGGTGCACCCACTTAGACCTCAATGTGCACTCCCATCCACCCACCCACCCATCCATCCATCCATCCACCCATCCATCCGTTTCCCCACTCACCTCAGAGTCCAGACACAGTTCACCTGCCAACCTGAAGACTGTGATGCTCCCTTCACTTTGTCAGCTTTTTATGCAGTTTTTGGAGCCCTCTGAATGGCTGTGGCGAGCAAAGTAACATTTTTTCCAAACATCAAAGTCCATTAAAGGTTATCTCATTCAGTGCTGAAGTCATCGCTGCCCTGAGGCTGGACCAGGAGCGGTCAAATATTTCCACACAGAACTGAAAGGTGACTTACGTTTCATTTTGTATTTCTAGTCCAGGGGTGGCTAACTAGTCAGAGACCAAGAGCCGAAATTTTCAACCTTGATCCTGTGAAGAGCCACAAAGGCACCGACCATTTGCGAGATCCCGGGGCGGTAGTTTATTGTGATTAAACACAATAAACTATAACTTTATGCATGGCCTTTTTTTTCAATAATTGTATTAGATGTATTGGTTTTACTCCTAACCAAGATTGAAATAAATATATATTAAATAAACTGACATTTTGTTCTGTTCTGACTGGGACAGAATTAGATTTTTTTTTTTTTTTTTTTTAATGCTGGGGTGTGTTTGTATGTGGGGCCCTGCCCACTGAGCCCCCTCCTCTGATTCGCCCCTGGCCTGTGCGCTCAGTGCCTGCAGCTCGGTTCTGACTGGACTGCGCAGAGAGAAGGTACTCTAGGCTGCACAGTGCACAAAGTTCATAAACTTTGACCAGGAGCCTCTGGAGGACGTCTGAGGTTCTGTTTTAAGTTGTATTTGTTACAGTTACTGTCACATGCGAAAGAAAAGTCATGACTTTGCGGATTTCCGCGATACGCGATGTCGCGCTTCGCATCATTTGCTTCGTTAGAGCTCCGCTTTTTTCCATTTCCTAATTTTGATATTTTTCTGTGAATATGAGGCCAAATTTCATCAAATAACGAGTAGCTGATCAGAAATCTGAAAAGCACAGAAGCTGATCCCAGAGCCACGATCTGCCTGCCTGTTGTTTAACCTACATCAGCTTTGAGTGAGGCAGGCACCTTTAGACGCCGCCTCCAAAACGAGGGTGATACGGGCTCTTATTCATGTGTAGAGATGGAAACAGGGTCTGTAGGACTATGGTTGGATTTTTGGTCAGGATTCTTAAAGACTGTTTTACAGTTTATGGGAAATATGTACCAATACTCTTGTAAAGAGCAGCAATGTATTATCCAGTCATGCAAAGAGCCGCACTCTGATTGGCCAAGAGCCGCATGCGGCCGCGTGTTCGCCACCCCTGTTCTAGTCGAACAAACTTAAGCTGTCCTTTGACATCTACATTTAAGTTCAACATTCCTGAGATATATATATATATATATATATATACATATTATTTTTTACAGTAGTCAATTTAAGCCACCTTTTAAAAGTTTTACAGAAAAACATTAAACATATTTTTGTTGCTTTGTTTTGTTTTGTTTAAATCCCAGTGCCCCTAAAGCCTGGTTCATTAGGCCGATATTGGCCCCAATTCTCCCCCAACCTTAAAGGAATAGGCCACCGTTTTTACATAGTGAGATATGTTCTTACCTAGCCTTAGCCGAGTTAATATATCCCCGTCTGGTCTTTGTCCGTGCGCTCTGTCACGCAAACGGAGCACATACGCAGCCTCTCCCACATGTCATATAGCTCCAAAAAAGCTCACGATAGAAGCTACCAAGCTCTTCCACGTGTTCCCTATTTAAATAAAGTTACGTGAAGTGTTTTCATGCGAAGTATATTTACACAGAAATGTAACATGTCGATTTTATAAGCAGATAAAAAGGGGTACTATATTGTGAGGCGTAATGATACGAGGAGCAAAACGTCCACGCAGTAACTCCTAAAGACTTCCCCCGCTCACTTCCGTCAATAGAAGCTGCGTGTCTTGTAGAGAGCTAGCAGAGAACAGTTGAAGAAGCGTCGATAACTTGTGAACAATGCCTTTTACGTGCATCGTGCCGGGCTGTGATAACAAGCAGAAAGTATATAGTGTAGTAATGGTTCACAGATTTCCAACTCACCCCGGACGACGACACAGGACTCAGGACCTCTACCATGAGGTAGGAATGCGCGAGCACTTTACAAAAATATATTTTCTGCTTGTTGTAAAAGGCTCTGTACAAGTCACGCAGCTTCTATTGACGGAAGTGAGCGGGGGAAGTCTTTAGGAGTTACTGCGCGGACGTTGTGCTCCTGTATCATTACGCCTCTTTTTATAGTGCCCCTTTTTATCTGCTTATAAAATCGACATGTTACATTTCTGTGTAAATATACTTTGCATGAAAACACATCACGTAACTTTATTTAAATAGGGAACTCGTGGAAGAGCTTGGTAGCTTCTATCGTGAGCTTTTTTGGAGCTATATGACATGTGGGAGAGGCTGCGTATGTGCTCCGTTTGCGTGACAGAGCACACGGACAAAGACCAGACGGGGATATATTAACACGTCTAAGGTTAGGTAAGAACATATCTCAGTATGTAAAAACGGTGGCCTATTCCTTTAAGGAGTCTCCGATTATCAGATTTTCCTGCCGTGTGTTAAGTTAAGTTTGTTAAGTGATGTGTTAAGACTGCTCTCGTCTGCTTGGAAGGACGTTGGGACCTCTCCGATCGCAAATTGGGGATATCTAAAATATTGGATTATTTTGGCCCGATTTCTCCCGGTGTGTGGCGAGCCTCAAGGACATTTTCCTTTTTTTAGTAAAAAAAAAATACAAACTATTGCCACTGCCTCTTCTTTGTAGGAACCAAAACTGTTATACCAGGATTTTTTATCGCCATGTGTGGGGTCTCTCAGATTTGGAAAATCCAAGAGATGATTGGTCACATTCGTACTAATGCCTGAAAGACACCTTTTGTAAACTCCACCACCCTTAAAGGAACAGGCCACAATTTTTTCATACTAAGATATGATCTTCCCTGAGCTTAGACGAGTTGATATGTACCTGTCTGGTCTTTGTGCCCGTGGAAGAATTTGGCAGCTTCTAACTTCACCCCGTTTGGAGCCATAGGAATCTACTGGGAAAGGCCAAATGCTAACAATATCTTTGGTCGCTTTGTGTGACTGAGGGCACACAGTTCATACTGTGGCTAAGAGCTAACGCTAGCATGCTAGTACAAACAAATGAATGAATGCTCACCAGTCTCCTCTTAAAACGTAGTGTCCCGCTAAAGGTAGGGGCGACTACAAGTTGACAGGCATACCAGTCACTAGCCGCTCGAAGTTGCCTCACCCACACGAACATGGAGAATGGAGTGTGTGAGATACCTGATAAAAGAGGAAGTTGCTAGAAATTAAAAAAACAGCATCGCACACTCAAGTAGCCGATGTCCAATTTTTGATCAGGATGATGATCTTTCCTCAACACCTGCACCTCTGAGAGTACTTCTGGTGTGCGTTGCTTCTATTTTTCCATTTATTCAATAGTTACAGTTGCAGTACATAAATATATTTTTTTGAATACAGGCTTATAACGGCATGTTTATAAATGCTTGTACAAGAAATAAAATAAAAAAAATACACCTCTATTAACCTCTTAACCCCCACCTGATTAGTTTAAACTTGCATTTGTTTTGTTGTGGTGACATCAGGGCTGGAGCTCCACTTATCAATGGCTGCCAACGCCGGCAACTGGCCAATCCGAGAGTGGGTGGCCGTTCCCATCCTACATATCTTTTTTTTGCCCAACCGCCCCCACCCAAAAAAGTCAGCACTTTCCGTCCTGACAGTGGAGGCGTTCTGACAGGGGAACCTGCACCAGAAGTTATGGAAGCCCAGATTTCCTTGATGCTTGCTGTCAGCTCTTCTTTGTTTTTGGATCTGGTGTCATTTTCCTCTTGAAGACACCCCATAGATTCTAAATGGGGTTCAGGTCCGGCGATTTGGCTGGCCAGTCAAGCACTGTGATGGCATGGGCATCAAACCAGATTTTGGTGCTTCTGGCGGAATGATCAGGGGCCAGGTTCTGCTGGAAGATGAAATCTGCACCTCCATACAGATCCTCAGCAGAAGGAATCATGAAGTCCTCTAAAACATTCTGGTAGACTGATTCAGTTACCTTGGGTTTAAGAAAGCAGAGTTTACCAACACCTGCCCCAAATCATGACTTGGGTTCTGTTCCTCACCCGTCTTCCTCCAAACCCTTGGACCTTGATCCCCAATGAAAGGCACACTTTCCTTTCATCGGAAAAGAGGATCTTGGACCACAACAGTCCAGTCCTTCTTCTCCTTGGCCCAGTTGAGACGCTTCCTATGTTGGTTCAAGCTCAGAAGCGGTTTGACCCGAGGAACCCGACAGTTGTAGCCCATCTCCCGGATGCTTCTGAATGTGGTGGTTTTTGAAGCTGTGACTCCCGCCTCATTCCACTCTTTCTGGATCTCTGCCAGATTCATGAATCTTCTGAAGCCCACGGTCAGCTCTTCTGCTGGTGCATCTTCTCCTGCCACATTTGATATGTTTGGACACATCACTCAGCCAGCCTCCTTAGCTATGAACTTTTGTGACTTACCCATCCTGGAGGGTATCAATGACAGTCTTCAGGCCAGTTGTAGAGTCTGCAGTCTTGTCTATATTGATCCTAACTGAGACAGTGACACCTGGGAAAAACTATGCAGCTGCTTTGAGTTCAGTAGATGAGTTGTGTGTGACACTCTTCTCACACACTTCTAATTTTTGGAAATCCTGTTTTCGTGGATTTTGTGAGCTGGAAGCCCAAATTATGTACAAGTACTTGAAATCAATTAAGTTGTCTAGTCTATCTAGTCTATAATCTATAATCTATGGAAGTTTAACTGTTTGAATGGAATTATGGAAATAAATACACTTTTCCATGATATTCTAATTTTTTGGAAAGGGTCTGTATACTATTAGTCTAATCCAGACGCACAAACTGACCTTGGCTCAGAAAGTACGTGCAAGTTTCAGCAAAACAAGTTTGTTTTTAATCACCAGCCTTGTACTTTGGCCAACATAGATATGCCAGTACTTTTCAAAGTAAGACATAAATGTAACAATGACACAAACAAAATCATAAAACAAAGTTCACGTCGTTCTTCTCAGAACGGGTTGTTAAGTATTAAACAAGCAGATACAATTATATTTCTTACAGCGGCATTGACCCCGACCTTTCTTTCAACTCTCGTACATTCTGCTACCAATAAAGTAACACATCGTTTGAAATGACTTTACCAGTCAATTCTTTGCTTCAGTTTCTTGGTGAGAAAAACAATCGCCACTCAAACTGCTCCCCATTCTTGATTACTGTGAAGTAACGTATCAAAGTACTATGGCCACTATACAGTCAATGTAAATATATTAGCTATTAAATGTTTTTTTTAAAGGTATCTTAATGATAAGTAGTGAAAATAATCAGGTTAGTTAGCAGAAGGATATAGTTGGACAGTTTGAGGTATTTATTTTAAACATTTTTAGACAAAATTAGATGGCTGAAGTTATTTATAAAGAGTGTGTTAGGGTTGGTGAGTGAACCCCAAAGCAGACACAAAAGGCAACTAGGTTGAACAAAAATGTCTTTATTTAATAAGACGTCTCCAGGTAACAAAACTAAACAGGCTTGGCTCTACACGGTCTGGCAGGGTGTCTCTGAGGCAGGTAGAGTATCGTGAAGAAAACAGAACAATCTGGCAGTGAGTGCAGGAACACCAGGAGTCTATGAACAGAGCTTGATTGAAGATGGATGTCAGCTTTGCCTGCTCAGAGACACTCCCACCAGCCAAGAGCCAAGCCTGAAAAACAAAAACAGAGGGGAACAAACACAAGAGGGAGACAAAGACACTAGTCTTTGCCTAGCACATAACAGGACCCCCCCCTTAATGGACGCCTCCAGGCGTCCTACCGGGCTTGCCAGGAAACCGGACATAGAAGTCCCGAAGCAACCCAGGGTCCAAGATGAGCCTCCGAGAAATCCAGGAACGTTCCTCCGGACCGTAGCCCTCCCAATCAACCAAGTATTGAAAACCACGCCCACGGCGGCGCACATCCAGGATCCGGGATACAGTAAAAGCCGGATGACCATCGACCAGACGGGCGGGCGGAGGGGGTTCGGCCGGAGGGGACAAGGAACTAGACAAGACAGGCTTGAGTAACGAGACATGAAAAACAGGGTGGACAGGCAAGGCCGCTGGCAACTTCAGCTTGACAGCAGCCGGGTTAATGACCCTCTCAATTTCATATGGCCCAACATACCTAGGGGCAAGCTTTTTGCAAGCTACTTGAAGAGGCAGATCCCGAGATGAGAGCCACACCCTCTGACCCGGCTGGTAAACCGGAGCGGGAGCACGGTGTCTGTCTGCGGTGCGCTTAGTACGAGCTGCAGAACGAATCAGGGCTGCATTGACAGTCCGCCAGATGCTTCTGCAGCGACGAAGGTGAACCGCAACCGAGGGAACGGCCACTTCACCCTCCTGGGCTGGAAACAAGGGTGGTTGATAGCCCAGGGAGGCCATGAAAGGGGACATCCCAGTAGCAGAGCTGGTCATAGAGTTGTGAGCATACTCTATCCAAGGAAGAAAGGAAGACCAGGCAGAGGGATGACGGGCAGTAACACAGCGAAGCGCAGTACCCAGATCCTGATTGGCACGCTCGGTCTGTCCATTAGACTGAGGATGGTAACCTGACGTGAGGCTGGCAGAGGCACCGAGGGCTCGACAGAACGCCTTCCAAACCTGGGAAGAAAATTGAGGCCCACGATCGGACACAATGTCAATAGGGATGCCGTGTAATCTGAAAACGTGTTGGACTAGGACATTAGCGGTCTCCAGGGCCGACGGGAGTTTCACGAGGGGGACAAAATGTACCGCCTTAGAAAAGCGATCGATGATTGTCAAAATAACCGTGTTACCTTCTGAGGGGGGTAGACCGGTGACAAAATCCACAGCAATGTGGGACCAAGGACGAGAAGGCACTGGGAGCGGAAGCAACAAGCCAGCAGCAGGTAGATGAGAAGATTTACTACGGGCACAAACATCACATGCAGATACAAATTCACGCACATCTGGACCCATAGTAGGCCACCAAAATCTTTGTTTTATAAAGGACAGTGTGCGGTGAATACCTGGGTGGCAAGAAAGCTTAGATGAATGCCCCCACTGGAGAACCTGAGAGCGAGCAGTGGACGGGACAAAGAGACGATTAGCGGGGCCAGTTCCAGGATCAGGTTCGGTGTGTTGGGCTGCAGTGACAAGGTTTTCTATGTCCCAATGAGCCGCTGCGAGGATACAGGAGGTAGGTATTATCGTTTCAGGAGGCGTATCCGTACCATCAGCCGTGTGAAGTCGGGACAGAGCGTCTGGTTTGGTGTTCTTAGATCCAGGTCGGTAAGTAAGGTTGAACTTGAAACGTCCGAGGAAAAGAGCCCAACGTGCCTGTCGAGAGTTGAGTCTGCGGGCTGAACGGAGATAAGACAGATTTTTATGATCAGTCCAGATAACAAATGGGTGCGTAGCCCCCTCCAACCAATGTCTCCATTCCTGTAGGGCTAAAACCACAGCCAACAACTCACGGTTTCCGACGTCATAGTTCCTCTCAGCATCCGAAAGACGTTTGGAGAAGAATGCACACGGATGAAATTTGTCGGTCTGAGGGGAACGTTGAGACAGAATAGCACCCACCCCAACGTCAGATGCATCTACCTCCACGAGAAACTGTTGACTTTGGTCAGGATGTGCGAGGATAGGTGCTGTAGTGAACCGGTGTTTCAGCTGGTCAAAGGCTGCTTGGGCTTCAGGGGTCCACTGAAAGGGCGACGAGGTAGAGGTGAGGCGAGTGAGTGGAGCAGCAACTTGACTGAAGTTCCTGACGAAGCGCCTATAAAAATTGGCAAAACCTAAAAAACGTTGCAATTGTTTACGAGAAGTAGGTGTTGGCCAGTCTGCTACTGCCTGAACTTTAGCAGGGTCTGCTCTGAGTGTGCCTTGCTCAATGATAAATCCCAGGAAGCCAACTGAGGAGACATGAAACTCGCATTTTTCAGCTTTGACATAAAGTTTGTTTTCAAGTAGCCTTTGTAGAACCAAACGGACGTGTAGAATGTGTTCTTGGAGGTTGCGAGAAAAAATTAAGATGTCATCAATGTAGACAAAAACAAACTTGTTGAGCATGTCTCTAAGAACGTCATTTACAAGGGCTTGGAAAACTGCAGGGGCATTAGTAAGGCCAAAAGGCATTACCTGATATTCGAAGTGCCCCAGGGGGGTATTGAACCCAGTTTTCCACTCATCTCCTTTCCTGACTCGTACCAGATGGTAGGCGTTGCGGAGATCCAACTTAGAAAAGATGGTGGCACTGTGAAGAGGCTCAAAAGCAGAGTCAATTAGTGGCAGTGGATATTTATTTTTGACAGTGATGTCATTGAGACCTCTGTAGTCAATGCATGGTCTTAGAGTAGTGTCTTTTTTCTCAACAAAGAAAAAACCTGCTGCTACAGGTGACGAGGATGGACGTATGTGTCCAGAAGCTAATGCACCATTGATGTATTTTTCCATGACCTCTCTTTCTGGAGGAGACAGATTGTACAACCGGCTTGAGGGTAAGGGGGCACCAGGAATAAGTTCAATAGCACAGTCATAGGGTCTGTGAGGGGGAAGAGAGAGTGCTTTATCCTTGTTAAATGCCTCAGCCAGATCATGATATTCGTGAGGTACGTTGGACAGATCAGGTGGTTCAGAAGGAGCCGTTGCCGAATGGCAAGTAGTGAGAGCTGAGCGTAGGCAATTCAAGTGACAAAATACACTCCAGTTAACTACCGAACCAGAGGGCCAGTCAAATTGAGGGTTATGGAGTCTTAACCAGGGGATTCCAAGGACAACAGGTGCGAGTGGCGAAGGCAGCACAAACAGTCTTATAGATTCTTTATGGTTTCCAGATAAAACCAGTGTTAATGGTATGGTGCAGGAAGTAACTTTGGAAATGAGTCGACCATCTACAGACTTTACAAATTTACCTTGCTCTAGGGGCTCAAGTGGTATGCCTAAGTCTTTTACAAGGTCAGCGTCAATAAAATTATCGTCGGCACCAGAGTCTATGAGCGAAGTTACAGAGAAGGACTCACCATTGATCAGAAGGGAGGATTGAAGTTGCATGCGTTGAGGGGTCTTGGTGTGAGATGTAATTGGGCTCACCAGCGACCCCTTTCCTGCTGATGAGCCTGGTCTTTTGGCCGTAGGTTGCATTGGCCCTGAAAATGATCAGAACCTCCACAATAGAAACAGAGTCGGGACACCAGGCGACGCTGGCGTTCTGCAGAATCCAGGCCTAAGCGGCCCAATTGCATGGGTTCTTCTTGAGTGGCAGTTGAAAGAGCATGGTCAGGCTCTCGTTTAGGATGGGACACAGGTGGGGAAAAACCAACAATCACAGGGGAAGTACTAGACCGAGACAGTCTTTCTCTGCGCCTCTCCCTGAGACGGTTGTCAAGACGAATAGTTAATGAGATCAATGTTTCTAAGTCTCTACATTCATCTCTAGCAGCCAATTCGTCCTTAATATTTTCATTAAGTCCATGAAAGAATGCTCCCTGAAGCGCCCTTTGGTCCCACCCACTTTCTGCTGCAGCAATACGGAAATTTAAAGCATAATGTGCAACTGAGTTAGGGCCCTGTCTAAGTGTGAATAGGCGTTGGCCGATTTCTTTGCTCTGAATAGGGTGGTCAAAAATGCGTCTCATTTCTGTGGTGAACTCCGGATAGGAATGGCAAATGGGTGATTGACTGTTCCAAACAGCTGTGGCCCATTCCGATGCTTTTCCAGTTAACAAACCCACAATGTAGGCAATTTTAGACCTATCAGTAGCATAGGTTAAAGGCTGTTGTTCAAAAACTAAATCACATTTTAACAATAATGCCACGCAATTGCCAATGTCTCCTGAATAAGGTTGTGGGATGGGAATGAATGGCTCACGTGGTGCAGGGGTCCGAAAATCCTGGAGCAGAGCTTGCGTAGGAGTTGTAGCAGTAGACACAAAAGGTTCAGGAGACTGCAACGCTGTGATCTTTGTTCCCAAGTCCACAACTTGGTTGGTGAGTTCCTGGAGAGACTCGATGATTTCCGTGATGCCCTGTTCATGGCGTCCAATGGTTTGTCCTTGAGCAGATAGAGCCCTGACTATAGCCTCTGAGTCTGCGGGGTCCATAGTTGGCCAGATTGTTCTGTTAGGGTTGGTGAGTGAACCCCAAAGCAGACACAAAAGGCAACTAGGTTGAACAAAAATGTCTTTATTTAATAAGACGTCTCCAGGTAACAAAACTAAACAGGCTTGGCTCTACACGGTCTGGCAGGGTGTCTCTGAGGCAGGTAGAGTATCGTGAAGAAAACAGAACAATCTGGCAGTGAGTGCAGGAACACCAGGAGTCTATGAACAGAGCTTGATTGAAGATGGATGTCAGCTTTGCCTGCTCAGAGACACTCCCACCAGCCAAGAGCCAAGCCTGAAAAACAAAAACAGAGGGGAACAAACACAAGAGGGAGACAAAGACACTAGTCTTTGCCTAGCACATAACAGAGTGGACATTGATCCAGTCAGTCTCAGAACTAAACCAGGTTCCCATTCTGTGTTTGGTTCAGTGCTCTGGGGCGTGTCTGTCTGCGTAAAGTTGTGCTGTTGGGCATTTGTTATGCCTGCATTTGAAGCTATGCTCGGGAGGTGCTTCTTGTGCAGTTCTGCGCCTCACACACCAAAGAGGTGGGTCCAAGGCAGGTGTCCACCGCATGAAAGAGATATACGTTTATGCGGAAACTACCATCCACTTGAATTGCAAAGACAAAATACCTGAAAGGTATCAGGACGTTTGGAGTGGGCTGCACTCTTCCCTTCACTCTTTAGCATCTGCTTGTCCAACTCCCTATAGAGCATGTCTTTGGCTCGATTTCCAACACAGTCTTAATTTACAGACTCTTATCAATTACAAGGAACTTTTGCAGAAATGTGGTTCCTTGGCTGTTTGGGTTCATGTGACATGATGTCAAAGCAGCGCACATGCTGAGCGTTACCACAGCAACAGCCTGTTGGCACTGACACAAACTGTACCAGACTGTTGTAAATCACTTTAAGACGTGCAAGTGCATCGATTCGCAAATGAAACATTTAAAGGAACAGGCCACCGATCTTCCAGACTGAGATATGTTCTTACCTGAGCTTAGACGAGTTGATACGTACCTGTCTGGTCTTTGTGCGTGCCCGTGGAAGAGTGTGGTAACTTCCAACTTCACCATGTTTGGAGCTATAGGAATATGCTGGGAGAGGCCAAATGCTAACAACATCTTTGGTCGTTTTGCATGACTGAGGGCACACAGTTCTTCCATACTGTGATATGTTGTTACCTGAGCTTAGACGAGTTGATATGTACTTGTCTACTCTTTGTGAGTGCCTGTGAGTGTGGTAGCTTCCAATTTCACCCCCATTTGGAGCTATATGAATACATTGGGAGAGGCCAAATGCTAACAACATCTTTGGTCCTTTTTCGTTACTGAGCACACGCACAAAGACCAGACAGGTACACATCAACTTGTCTAAGCTCAGGTGAGAACATATCTCAGTATGTAAAAATGGTGGCCTGTTCCTTTAACCCTTGTGTGCCCCATAATGCAGAGTTACACTCGTGGTCACCTGGGGTCATTTTGACTCCATTTTGTTTCTCTAATATTTCACTCATAAAATAACATTTTGAAATAAATGTGGGTTCTATCTTTAGTTTGACTTCATAAAAATGCACTGATAGTAAATTTAGCAGTTTTTATTATTTTTTGAGTTGGTGGGACATGTTTATGTAAAAAAAAAGTCACATTTTGAGCCAAAAATGGCACTGAAAATTCACCTTGTTCGAGTTATATCCACAGCAGAGACAAAAGGCTGTGAACACTCAAACTTTGATCACAGATCATAACATCTGATGCATATCAGTGTCTGAGTAGTTTTAGGAGAGATCATGATCAAAAAAGATGATTTTGTATAAATAAATGTGCATTTGTTTGGTGTTTATAGAATATCAGTTGTTTGTATAACTTTTACAGCTTTGTTTTTCCAAACACATTCTGCTCTACTGTACTTTACTTGCACTGTCAAACTGCACCGAACATTCAATATTTTGATAAAAGTTCATGAATTGAGATGTAAACTCTGCTTTGAGCAGAGTTTTTGATGAGAATATAAAGACTTTCCTGAAATAAGAGAGTGAGAATCACAGTTTGGCCATATTTTGAAAATGGGTTATAGCACTGGTTTTGGGTCCTAAAACTATGAAAAAATGACTGAATTCAAAATTTGGTAAAATTGCATGTAGAGAAGGCCCTGTGGAGAGTATATAAAAAAAGGTCTGGATTTGGAGTTGAAATGAAGTTAGTATGAAAGGCAAATCACAAAAATATAGCTGGAATCACAGACATGGAGGACACTGCCATTGAAATGAATGTTCCTCATAAAGTTTGAGGTTGTGGTCTTGGCATCAGTCATTTGAACTAGGGGACGAGTCTGAGTCGAGTCTTATGTCTCTAAAAGACTTCGCTATGGGGATTTTCTCAGAAGATGCGCGGGTCAGTTTAAAGCTACATGCATTTTTTGAGAGAGTGGCTGTATGTGGACATCATTGGGTCTGTTCCAATGCAACAAAATCTGGTAAAGATGTGAGGCTTTGAATTTTGCTGGAAATGACCTCTGAGTGCCGGGCTTGTCCTGACCACGCCAATACTCTTTCCAAAATCTAAATGATGATCTTTAAGCGCACATGGGTCTGGGATATTTTGACTGAAATTTTTGGCTTTCGAAAGAATACTCTGGGATCAGGGGTCAGAAGTTGAAGAGGTACGATTTTGAAGGTTTGAGGTTCAGGCCAAGATGGCCGACTTCCTGTAGAGTTTAGGGCGGGGCCATCATATACATTTTTACATGCCCTGAGGTGGTCTATGACTGACAGAAGCGAAGCTGCAGACACCGGAAGAACGGATTTCCCCACAAATATTTATGTAATGATTAAAATATAGTATAGAATATCCATCCATCCATTTTCTTCCACTTCTCCGTTGCCGGGTCTTGGGTGCAGCTGTTAGAGCCGCCCGAATCACATTGCACCAGCCCCTTCTGGCTCCTCCTGCAGGTGTTGGTCTCTCATAAGGGGCTTCTGCTCTTTGTCTGACCCGTCACCTATAGGACCAGTTTGTCATGGAAGATCCTAGCAGGGGCACGAAGCCCCCGACAACAGAGCTCCAGGATCATTCGGGCGCTCAAACCCCCCCACCAGAACCCCCATAGAATAATTATCTAAAATGTTTCACATCGAAGTTTTGAGTTCATCCACTGACAGACTTTCACGTCAAGGTACATTTGAGTTAGAATCCAAACAAGCATTTTACACATACATGGGCAGATTTTTAAGCTGGGTAACAGTTGCATCCATATATCAGATACATTATCTGAACCGCAATAAATAAATTAAAAAAATAAGCTTTTGTGCACAGTGATCTTGATACTGGAAGTTGGAAACATGATCTTTTAAAGACCTATATATCAGGCGTTCAAAGCAGTGAGCACATGGAGTGTGGCCCCGGTCGCTGAGATGTTTTCTCTGTGTGCACCGAGGTGAAATCCTGTCCTTCTCCTGGAGGACGATGTGGCCGTATGAAGACTGAGGGGGGAGAGCGGTGCAGCCACTTTAGTCCCAAAGAGACGCTTTCTGCCCCATTAGACAAATCACACAGAGATGAGCTGGAAACACAGACACAGAGGCAGAAGACATTGCAGCCAAAAGGTCTTCACCAGAGGGAACGCTGGAATGTGGATCATGGGAGTCTTTGCTCATTTTATACACATTCATTCTTATGCATGTGTCCACTTTACTTATTACATTTTTAAATTGGTTTGTGTTATTAATGTCTAAAAGTGTGTGGTTAGCAGCTCCATGGCACAGTGATGAGCGCAGAACGGCTCAGAACTGATTCAATGATGCATTTGGGATTTCAAAATGTGGAGGACAGTTTCAGGTTGTTTCCATTGTTGTAAACTATGAAAATGTTCGATACAATGACTGTATATCTAATCAATATACAGTCCAGCATTGAGTGTGTTTACATACGCTCCAGTTATTAGCCATATCCCGGCAGTTTTGGGGATATGGTGTTTATACGTTTATACACAACTGAGAAATGGGTTGCTCATCCTGAGCTACAGCAGAGGACAGTGGCAGAGGATTGTGGGTAATTCGCTGCCTTTACTCATCCTGGTCCTGTCTTTGCCATTGACGAGGATCAGAGAGCACAAGGAAAGCTAAAGGTGGGACTGGAAACCTTGTGAACGCACTTGTTGGACAGTGACGAGGAAAAACGGCCATCTTTAAATGATCAGTGAGAGTTTCACATAAATCTGCATGACGGTGCTTCTTTCCATGTAAAGGCGGGCTTTTTAGACGTCACATTGCAGATGTGGAGATTGAACAATCATGAGCTGCACTTGTCTCCACTTTGCGATTCAAAAAGACAATTGTAGATTTTCCCCACGATCGCTAGTGATGGCTTGTTGCAGACGGACAAAATCGTGCAGTGTGCTCCCGCCATTAAACAGATATGGGCAACCTTTTTGAGGGCCAGACCAGGGCTAGAGTTGTGTTGTGTCAAACAAATACAAGTGTCAAATAGACTGTTATTGCATGTTAACACATTTACAAAAATTATTATTATTATAAATTGTTAATGTTTATGTCAATGAAAACAAAGGCCCCGTGTTAGGTCATGCATGTTGGGCTTTGTCATCTTTTGCGGGCCAGTTTGAAGCACCTCAGTTTGCCTACCCCGATCTAAAATATTCACTACTAAAAACTCCTCTTGACTCTAGATTAGAAAAATGAGCTCCTCGGATTCGCCGCTGCCGTGATGTTTGTTAAAGGAACAGGCCACCATTTTTACATACTGAGATATGGTCTTGCCTGAGCTTAGACGAGTTGATGCGTACCTGTCTGGTCTTTGTGCGTGCCCTCAGTCACGCAAAACGACCTAAGATGTTGTTAGCATTTGGCCTCTCCCAATGTATTCCTATAGCTCCAAACGGGGGTGAAATTGGAAGCTACCACACTCTTCCACGGGCACAAAAACCAGACAGGTACGTATCAACTCGTCTAAGCTCAGGTAAGAACATATCTCAGTATGGAAGAACGGTGGCCTGTTCCTTTAACGATTAACGGGAAGTTGTGCTGTTTTATTCCAGTTACTGCACGGGGGGGGGGGGGGGGGGGGGGTAAGTCCATCAGTGGGTCCAGATGAAATGGCAAGGCAACTTTATTTATACCAATACCATTTCGTACCCAAGGCTACTCAGTGCGTCTTAAATGATGATCAAGTGCTCTTCGAGGACGAAACCCACCAGAACACGGAGATTAAAAGAGAAATGTCATGTCCGAGGCACTCAGATGTTGGTAAAAGTCCTTGGTTGAATAAGGGACGCCAACATGTTTCCACTTGGCACGGTCTTCATCAGGGTTACTGTTGGAGAATCCACGTTGGGCCTTACGCCTTTGCTCTGCCCGATCCTGCCAGATCTCGGAAACTAAGCAGGAAGGGCCTCGCCGGTACTTGGTTGGGAGACCGTATAGCCTGGGTGAATGTAGTGAGTGAATGGTTGGTGGTGGTCAGAGGGGCCGATGGCACAGACTGGCTGCCTCACTTGTGAATGAATAATGCTATGTAAAGCATCTTTGAGTGTCCATAAAAGCGCTATATAAAACCAGTGCATTATTAATCCTCTGATGGTGCTTCCTCACCTTGGTCATCTGTACCTCATGTACTTGATTTTGATTCTGTGTGTGAGTGTAGAGTAAAGGATAGGGGTGTAGGTGTGTGTATGTGTATTGTGATAACTGTATATATTGGGAGGGTTTGACGGGCGATAATGTTTTTAATGTCAAGGGGAGACACTACAGGCAAAACTTCAGTTTTCAGGTTTTGGGCCAAATTGGTCTCTGAACATATAAGCTTTCACCAGGAAACAGAAAATATGCCTAATCTTCACAATAACATGTTTAAATATTGCGCTGATTCAATGTTTGCCCATAGATTTATATGGGACAATGCAATTTCAAGGGCCTTTTTCTCCAAACACATTTTTCTGTCATTGTAGCGACACTATGTCCATGTAAGTAGGACCTAAAGACTTCAAATTTTCCAGCCTTGGACTGAACAATATTTGGAAGATTTTTTCAGAGGGATTTTTTATAATTTAATCCATAGCCCCATTTATTGAGTTTTGAATGTCAAAAAATAAGGCGAAAATTACATTTTTACAAATTTTACCACAAAAAAAAAGCTTATTTTAAAACTAAACAAGATATCCAAAATCCCCTCTGAATATAATGAAACCATAAATTTGAATGTAGCTCTATCCATTATTCAGATTTTGTCGCCGAAAAGATGAAAAATTTGGGGCATTTTTAGGCATAAAACCTTGTTCTTATATGAAAAGATAAAATGACAGAAAACTTGCAATGTATTTTTTCTCCCATTTATGCCAGTAATCTACAGCATAAGTTTCAAATTGATATCTGTAAATATACATTTTTTCCCTATTCACCTGCAGTGTCTCGCCTTGTCAAGCACTTTGCGATGCACCTGTGTATGAAAAGCGCTCTATAAATTAAGACTGATTGATTGATTATTTATTATTACCACCAACTTTCTGGAATCGGGAAACTGCATTTAAATGAACAAAGACAAATATTAAAAACTCCTGATAAAAACCAGGAAACTCAAATGCCCTCACACTCAATGAAACAGGCAATGCTTTCCAGTTTAGACATGTTGCTTTAATTATACAGTAGATAAATGGCACCAAACCAGTGCGGTGGAAAGATGAAGTCAAAAGTCCATGTAGTTAAGTGCATGAGCCAAATTGATTTCCATTCCACAGGGTAATCACTCATGGCTGGGCAGCGTACACACAATTCAGAAAGCACGTCTGTGTGAAAAATGGTCTGCTGTGCCAAGTGGAGCGGGCCAATGCGAAGCTGACACTTTTGGGGTTTGTACAATAACCATCGAGCTGTCAAGACCAACAGTTACAGAGATGCCATCGAGCACAGGAGCAGCTCCAAGTCTGCAAAGCCTCGTTCATGAGCCTGTTTAATGCACCGAATGTCTGCCACTATTTTAAGAATCATGCCAAACAAGATATATCGGTTGCTGAGATAATACACTGCTCACAAAAACTTAGGGCACACTCAAAAAACACATCCTAGATGTCAATCAATTTGATTTTTCGGATGAAAATCTTTATTCATAGTGTAGGGCAATGTGTTGAGAACAAAATAACGTAAGAATGATAAATGGAAATCAAATTCTCAGCCCCTGGAGGTCTGGATCCAAAATTATAGTCAAAATCAAAGTGACAAATCAGGTCACTGGTTGATCCAAATTCTGTAGAAATTCCTCCAAAATGTCTTTGCGTTCCCCAGGGGCGTCCTGCCCCCAGGGGTACGCATACCACAGTTTGGCCTGTGTGTGACCCTGACCTAGTCTAATCATGGAGACTATAAAACTGCGTTTTACTTTGACAACATTGTCCATTGTTGTGGAAAAAAAACATAAGTGACGGTCATATCCTGCAGGTTGTGATAGCTTAACTACATTATAAACTTCTAACAGTCTGCCTCTGAACAACATAAAGACAGAGTGTGCATGTCACTTACAGCAGTCAGCATTATGGCTGTTCCCTCGCGGTGCAGGGGAGTGTTGGAACACCGGCCATCAACAGTCATAGTTATTAGCATCAGTTAATGTGAGTGAGGCACCGGGTCGTCTACACAGACCCCCCTAACCCCCTCCTTTTTTAAGATCAAAATGGTAATTTTCACCGGAAGGCAACAAGTTTACTGTGTTTAATTACATCCTTCACATCGCTGTACCTGAACCAGAATTGACTGTGCGGGTTGTGGAGCTACCGTTAGCTTGGTTCTAACGTTATGCACAGTCAAGTGATAAAACATTACTTCAGCCTGTGTTTATTACAATCAATCAAGCTGAATGCTCGAGTGCTTTTATGTCACAGCAACACCACGTGACGACCTCTGAGGAAGGCCACAGATGTAGCCGAAACTGCAGGTATGAAATAACACCCAGGTCTGGCTGTAAGAGCGTAATCTTTTACACTGGTGTGCAAAATGCTTTTAAATGCACTCTCCTTGTACATCAGTGAGGTTCACTTTTGCAGACACAGGGTATTTGTACTATCAAAACAGAATGTAAAGTGTAGAAATTTCCAGAATACAGTGAATACAGTATATCCTACAAACAATACTTTAGTGTACTGACTTGTACTTGTAACTTAAGGTATGTATGTCATCAAGAAGTCCAGCCCGATGGAGGAAGTGCGTCGGCCATCTCTCTGTGAAGCCAATAAGAGCGTTTCCTTTCAAGAGACAGTGCTGATTTATATTGATCTAAAATGATTGTGAATATACAAATAAATGAGATTTCTCATTGCCACAAGAAAAGTATCCCAGCATGCTGCAGATAACGATGGTAATTTAGCATCGCTGTAGCAAAACCTCATCACGGCCTCTCGCTGGTGTCACTTCCGATGTTCGCTGCGCTGCTAATTACTTTACAAAATGATGTGTTCAACCTTGCCCTTGAACTTGGGAGTAAACTGAACTGTTTTGAAGGATGTGTAATTGTGATTTCGGTCCCACAGTGTGCCGGAAATTCAAGTGGGAAATGAAAGGCATCCTCCCAGCGAGAGTCTGGATGAGAGTGGAATATAAAAGCAAAGGGCTCGGGAGGAGAAGCATCGTTTTTGTGTTTTTTTAGAGACACAAGTGGCAGGTTTACTGAGTGGTAGGTTTGAGTCACCGCGGGACAGGGGAAACCAAGGAGATACTGAGACAGTGTGGTATGATGCACCTGGCAAAATATTTTTACAAAACTGCTTGATGAAAGGAAAAAGTCTCTGCTGTGTCTCTGCCTGCTTGATCTACGCTGTGGCACCTGCAGTCGTCTGTGGTTCAGGGATCCACTCAGAAAGTTTAGGATCAGCTTCAAAGTGCACATGAACTTTAACAGTTTAAGAGGATCCCATTCACCACTAACATTTAAAGGGTCTATATCACTCTATTTTAGCCATTCTAAAGCAAAGTATAGGCATTTATATGATATACTGCACCTCTACCACTATGGAGTACTCATCTTACATAAAAATAAGTATTTTCTGGGGGTATTTTTCCAACCTGGAAGACAAGACGTTTGGATTCAGTTAATTCTGCTCCCTCTCTCCGAGTTGATGTCGCCCATGCAACATTAGCAGTAGTAGAAATACAATTATTGCAGCAGTAAGTGAAGTTACTTCACAATACAGTTATTGTCAAGTCCTGACTGATAGGGATGGGGCTCGCTGCTGGGTATTAAACGACTCCACTCAAGTTTCTTTAGAATTTCTTTCTTTCTTTCCATTTATTTTACTTTCATCAGGTGAAAACCTTCAAACAGTGCACAAAAAAACCCAGTATAACAACAGGTAGGAACAATGAACAAGAACAACTGATAAAAAGTGTTCAACCAGGTTAGTGTCTCTAAACTTTAGCAAATGTTATCGCAAAGAAATTGTACAAACATTTATATGTTAAAAATGATATTTAACGTTCTTGAAGGAGTTGACATCTGCAACACAGCTTCATAAAGGGTTAACATACATTATCATTAACATTTAGCATTTTGATTTACTTACTGCTCTGGCCTCTCCATCGGGTGTTTTTATTGTGGGAATCACGCTGGTTGTAAGAGTTAATCCACTTTGGTTCTGGCCAAGGTTCACCAAGGTCACAGACAAACACACAGAGGGACGAAAAAGTAACTACACCATTTGGCCCAAATTGGTGATAAAATGTGGTCTGATCTTCATCAAAATCACAGGAATGATTAAACAGTGTCTGCTTAAACCAATACCACCCAAACATTTACATTTGATCATATTTTTATTGGCCATAACATGTAAACATTCACACAACAGGGAGGAAAAAGTAAGTACACCGCCTGAATCTGACTGAACTGCAGCAGTTTTGTAAAGAGGAATGGTCCAAGATTCATCCTGATCACAGTTATTGCTGCAAAGAAGAGTTTTTAATACAGGGGTTCACTCACTTATTCCACGCTGTTGTGAATTTCTCAGGTTTTTCGGCAAAATATCTTGATAAACCTGTGAATTAATTAATTTTCTATTGATGATATCACATTGTCCAGGCCCTGATGATGCTCCTTGCTCCAGACTTCACAGTGAGGAGGGTTTTGATGTTGCTGTGCTGTTCCATTTGTCCTCCACACATGACGTTGTGTGTTCCTCCCAAAATATTCAACTTGGTTTGCGAAAGAGCACTTGGACGTTCCACTACTGGAAATATATACTGTGGACTGATGGACCCAAAGTTGAATTTTATCGTTTATCTGAATATATTTAGAGACGATATATCGAGAAACAATGCACGTGACAGGCCTAGTAATACTAAAACAGTGTTACTTACTACTACTTTCTTTCTATCAGTCATGACATGTCGAGGAGAGGTGGAGGAGGTACTGGATAAGGGTGAATGCAGATCCTGGAAGGAGGGAAGAAGTTCTCAAAGTGGATGATAAAAGGGTTCCCGCAGGGTCTTATATTGTCTTTAAAAGTTCTTTTTTTCTTCCTCCACTAATGGAAGACGTAGAACATGGCACACGCAAAATTCAGCTCTGCTATAAAAAGGCAGAATTCATCAGCTATTAAACTCATTTTGTAAACATAACCAATGAGATAAGCTTGACAACATTAGGCAGTTATATAATACATTTCGCCTCCCTGATGCATTTTTCATGAAGCTAAATCTACTATAGCCTGTGTGTAAAGGTAAGGCCTGTTCCTAGAAACAAGAGGAAAAATAAAGCCTGTATTTTGTTTTAAATGCTCTCTGTTGAACTATTGAACAAGATTTCATAAGAGGTTATTCTTCCAGCTGTATGTGCGTCATATGTGTGATAGCGGCATATTCTTCAATTTTGCAGGCTAATGCCTTTGACGTGACATTGAACTATAATAATCTACATATTTGTATGATAATTATGAATGCATTTAAATGATTAAATAATGTTCTAAATGTCAAATGTCATTTAAATATTTTGTTCTTATACTTTGAGCGTCACAGATTATAACAATATTTGTCAAAGACGTGCACGCTCATGTACGCTCATGCACGGACACCGGAGCTGCTGCCGCCTCCTCAGAGCGGGAAGCAGGAGGGTTCCAAACAGAACCGTTTTGACCATAGTCTGAACTCCTGCAGAGACCGCGCTGAGGGCGGGTCCAAGGCACAAGTCCACTCTTGTTCTATGCGTCTATACAGACAGCATTGTCCCATAAAAAGCCCCCTTACATCGGCCCTCGCTCACTCCGCCCCTCCCGGCCCATCACGGCCCCCCTTCCTGGTTTGAGTGTGCTCCGATATGGCTGCACAGGTAAACGTTAGCCTGGGAATTTATGCCCTTTTATCCTTCAAAATGAAATATTAATGTAGTGATCTTGTGCAATTTAGCGTCGGCATGCCTGCGCCTCCCGGTGCGCCTCCCGGTGCGCTGAATGTTTTGTACTTGTGGTGACTCCGATGTGCGGATTGGAGGTAAGGGTTTTGTCACAGTGTTCGTGCCCCTCATATTGTCTATTATATTCTATTGTCTATCCCATTACTTATGGAGTGGGAGGCTCACATAAACAACACTTGTAATTCCTACACCGTTCATCCGATTTGAATGTAAATACTCTCAAATGAAAGCTGAAAGCCTGCAGTTTAGTTTATGTACATATTTGGTGTTTCATTTGAAATCGATTGTGGTGGTATATAGAGCCAAAAACATAAGAATTGAGTCGATGTCCCAATATTTATGGACCTGACTGCAGGTTTGTAGCTCCTGGTGCTGGTAACTGGGACCCCCACAGCTGCTGCTTTATCTCCTGGGTTACTTTCCCAATGTGTCTGGATTCTTCTGGATGTGCTGCTCAATTTGCAGAATCGTCTTTTAACGGAAAAAGGAACTGAACAATGAATTGCACTAATTTATTAAATTGTACAAAATAAAATGTGTTACATAACTGGAACAGCGTATGCTTGTATTGCACTTTACAGGCCTGTGTCACACGTTTCTCAAAGTACTACATAGTAGTCATTATTCACTGACTGCACACTCGATGATGTTAAGCTGTTATTGAAGCCACAGTCGCCCTGGGCCAGACTGTCCACGTGGCAATATTGTGTAGTTCATATCCTGATACCTTTACAGAGGTATCAGGACTTTTACATACTCTGGAATTTATGCTACAGGGCAGGGCCCGGATTAAATCATCTCGTGGGCTGGATCTGGCCCGCAGGCCGCATGTTTGACAACCCTGGTCTACAGTATATAATGCATCGGCATCTTCTGAAATTCCGCCTGAAAGCTTTTGGCATGCTTCAGCACAGCACCCTTAATAAGAGGTTTTAGCACAACATTACAGGACACCAGGGCACTTGGCTTTACAAAAATATGGAACCTGAAGGCGAGGTTTCATGAGACTGTTTACTACACACTAGGTTTTACTTTGGTCAATATCCAACTAAAGATTGTGGAGGTGAGCCCAGTCAGAAAGAGCAGATATACAGCATTACTTTTCACTGTGAAGGTCTGCTCTTAGGTCTAGAAGAAGAAAGAAATGATTACAGACTTCAAAGGCAGAAATCGACAGAATTTATGAACAAACTTACCCTCGATCTTTCGCTCTGGCTGCTCTCCTGTTGTTAATAAGTAAAAACAGATGAGACAAAGTCTGGGCTTTCAGCATCCATAGGTGCCTCTCCGAAAATAGAGGTATAGAGATACTATAATGAAAGCCTTGATTTGTGTCTAGTCTTTTAGGATCTCTGGTTTGTTCCGAGCACTGACATTTATTTAGATGTCTTTTGTTTGTTTTTTATCTAGTGTAGGCTAGGAATAAATCTGCAAATTTATGGCACAATTAAATATTTATAAAAGGCTTGAGATATCATGCAACATTAGTAAATAAAATTAGTAATGTGGATTATTTTTTACGATCACAAAGACGGCACAAAGATCTTCCATCAGCAATGTTTTGTTTTGTTTGCCTGGTTAGCATTTACACGCTAGCTAATGCATTGATAAAGACGAGACATTTTCCTGACATATTCCTTCGTACCCATAGGAAAAACAAGTTGCTTGTCTAGCGTTCAATCTCATCTCATGAGATCAATTTGAGCTTCTCATATTTGTATCATCCTGTGCTCATCTGTGTCTGAGTTACTTCTCCTCAGGCTCCCTTAGGAACAAGAGATAAGCTAGAAAGAGACAAGACATCACCAAGACAAAGAAAATCACGTGAACAATACTTGAGAAGTGGCATTAACGGAGCAGATCTCATAATCATCTGTCCCTGATTTCCATTATGCCTTAGTGGTTTTGAAAGACCATTAAATGAGAATAACATGAGATGAATGTAGAAGAAGTAGAAGTATGAGTCTTAAAACAGATCTTATTGTGTCCGATGTCTCTTCCATGTCTTTATTATTTATCTTAAATGTCTTAGAATTATGATATCTGAGCCATATTTGAGAAATGAGAGAACAAAAACGTCGATTTTTTTATGATATAGGCCCTTTAAATAGTTTCCTCCCTTTACATTTCACGTCATCACCAAACTTACCCCGTATGATGTTTATTTTAAGATGTTTTGTTCGCCTGCAAAGTGGAGATAACCCGAGAAGCCGTCTTTCCCGCGGATATTCATTCACAAATATTGACATACATCCAGGTGTGCTGCGAGGGGTGTCCGTGATGACGCTGTAATCCAGATATGGTATTTCTCCTTCTGCGAGCGGCCAGATACGGAAGAGCGAAGAAAGGTGCTTCACGTGATCTCAGTACAAATATTCAGCTGGTTGAGCATGAAGAATCACTGGAGGATGGGGTGAGAAAAACATAGCTCCTTCCTAGCCGACAGCACTATTCGGAGGCTTCTTATCATGGCGGACACTGACGCACATCCGGTTTGGCGTTAGACCTCTTTACTGGATTTGGATGTAACCAGTGATTGGTCAGTTTTACAGGCAGTCCTCCTCTGTTAGCCAATCAGCCCACGTTTCTTTGAGCGTGCTTTCGGTGCTCCCCGAGGTGAAAAACTGCAGCTCGAGTTAAACCGATTGAGAGATATGACAGAAAGCACATGAGAAAAAAAGTAAGACCCAAACATTTTAAAGACCTACCAGGCCAGGGCGACTTTTTGAAGGAGCTATCCTTGATTTTTTTAATTTTCTGTTGGAATAAAATTTGTTTTGTAGTAAAAGCAGATATTTATCCAAGAAACACTGGTTTTAAAATGTCAGGCTCGTCGGCGTTTTTTACAATGAAGTGACAGTTTTCCTCCTGAAAGTTGTGAAACCTGGTTTAAACCATAGACTGTAAAAAATAATGGACGTCTTATGCTCACTCCTCCCCGTTTTCCATAATGACCACGGCCGTGGGGGAATTCATGGTGGATTTACAGACTCCCCCTCCCCAGCTCTGAAGAAGCATGTTCCTAAAAAGGACATACGGGCGGGATTTTCACCGTAGACTCGGCCGTTGCGTGACGTGTAGCTCGCGCTGCTCCAATGCTAACAGTCCGAGGAATATCTAGCCTAGTCTAGTGTTGAAAAAATTGAAACCAGGCGTTAAAGTTGTTTTTAAGGTGTCTAAACTCCAATACTTTTCAATGGGGACCTAGTGGCGATATGGAGGTACTACAGCAATGGCGGCCCACAGTGTCGTGGTCATAAAGCAGAGCAGCCAGCGCCCATTGGTTTAAACTCAGTCCCTGTGACGAATGTTGATGTTGTAAATGAATTAAGAAAGTTTGAGATGAGTTTGGATCAGAAAATAGCAATTTGAAATTTGAGTGACCCTGTTTCTTTGTACAATCAGGTATAGCTCCTTTAAGGCCTTCAATTGGGACTTTAACAGTTTAAACTTTTTAAGAAGAACTTTATTTATATCGCGCCTTTCACAGGATCACAAAGCGCTTTACATGAGACAATTGTACATTCACTCCACACTCGGTGGTGTTCAGTTTCCCCTGGGGGAGAATGATGTGTGTGCGTGAATGCGAGGTGATGGTCAGAGGGACCATTGCCATCATTCATACAGGCCTATTGTACATGTTTTTAGTGGTAGGGGAAACCGGAGTACCCAGAGGAAACCTATGCAGACATGGGGAGAACATGCAAACTCCACAGCCGGTTTGGGGGAGCTGGGGTCCTCGTGTAGCCGGCTTGGGGGAGCTGGGGTCCTCGTGTAGCCGGCTTGGGGGAGCTGGGGTCCTCGTGTAGCCGGCTTGGGGGAGCTGAGGTCCTCGTGTAGCCGGCTTGGGGGAGCTGAGGTCCTCGTGTAGCCGGCTTGGGGGAGCTGAGGTTCTTGTTACCATTGTGGGTTCATGGCTCTGCCCATTGAAGTGGTGGGTTTGATTTTGTCTGACTTTCCTCTGCTAGGACTAAGCCTTTTATTATTTAAACATAGGTGTTCAAATTGGCACCTTGCCTTTTCCTGGACTGTGGTTTGTGTTTGGCCGACTAAAGAAGATTTGTAACAGAATGATGTGTGACAACAGAATGGAGAATGGATGGTATGTGTCTGGAAGTCTTTCCCCTTATTATTTATGTTAATTTGTGTATTAATGCATTGATTGCGACCGACAGGCTCTTGTCGGATGGGCCTCCTCTTTCTGTGATTCTTCTCTGTGACTCCTCCGAGGAAACCTGTCGCTCAACTAGCACAATGTTATATGGACATTGAATATCCCAACACGACGCCGGTGGATAGTAGTCAGGCCTGCAGAGAAGAGGAAGTTGCAGTTTCCCTCTGTAACTCGGAGACTATTCCCACATGGAGGAGCTCAGTACTGTGGGCCTGACAGGTGCTTCCGCGGAGCAGGGGCTTGTTCAATCCTTGGTGTAAACTCGCTGTGACAGCTCTTTCCTGCGCCGCCTCCGGTGACCTGCTCTGATCTGTCTGACAAAAGGGAGAGGAGTGAAGCGAAGAGAAGGTTTCGTACTTTGCTTTGAGACGCTCATGACCGAGTGAGATTTTTTGAAGAGATTTGAAGATGTCTCACTTAATGTCTTAAAATAGATGAATGTCCACACTTTTATCCTATCAATCAACACTTGTGCCTCTCAGGATCCAGGCTGGTTCTGGTAAGTATTTTGTTGACATTTGAACATGACAAGTTCAGTTAACAGTTTACATTTCTGTACCTTGTGCTTTTTCATATTTTGAATATTAAATTGCAATTTGCACCCCTACTTTCTACCATGTTTTGTGTCCCTCATCCCAGACATTTTGAGTCATTCATGCATGTTTAAGAAATGTTTGAATTTCAGTAATCCAAAAGCGCTTTTTAATCTGCCTACTATGGAAAGCCCGGGGTCGGAGTCAGATTCAGTTACATGGGAACATTTTGGGTCTGAGAAGGACGACCTGCCGGCAACACAACAAATCTTTTCAACCATTTAAACTTCAATCATCGCAGAGTTTATGATGTTATGATCAACCAAAACCTGATGTGATATGGCGCCTGGTGCATTTCCTCCCGCCAAATGTAAGTAAATATAAATATTGTCAATATTTTGTACACAGACAAAAACATGTTAATGAACAAATTGAACTGTAAAATGGCAAAACATGCTCATTACGACAGATTCATAATTATTATGGAATACACAAACGACATACACAAAATGCAGCTTTTAATAAATGATATTTGTAATTGTAAATATACACAAATGTGTGCAAGAAACTGTAGCTGCAGAAGTGAGAATAACAATCTTAGCATGTGCCATGTTTTAAGCACATTTAAATGGGCAACGTCAACTTAAATCATTTAAACGCTTTGAGACAGTAATCCTCTGTTTTTATTTTTCACAGGGACAAAGGTGTGACGCACACAAAATGTGTAGTCACATTTTATGCTATTTTATAATCAGATTATTTCATTTAGAAACACTTCAGTTAAAAAGAGACTTTATAATTCTATGTATTAATGTCTTTTGATGATTGCAATGTTGGGGTGCGCCACAAGGGGGCAATGTAGTGAGAAAGCAGCGAACCCGTCCGGCAGGGTCCTTCTTGTCAACACGTTTGCGGCCTTCCCTCATATATGAAGCGAGGCTGCATCAAACCAAAGCTCACTGCCTCTTGTCTCATCATTTCTTCGGTTTATTCAGGTAGTAATGTATAAAGCACATACAATATCACATACAGCACGATTGTATATTATTGTTTATAGCCATTTTTCAAGTAGTTTGGTAAGGCTAGATTAAGATAAAAATGCTCTTTGGAATCGCGATACCATGAGGTCGTGTAATGGCGGCGCCGCCCCGTAACTTGAACTCTCTCACAGTTACAAGAACATAAGCTCCCGGACATTGTTTAAAAGTGTAATTAATATTGTTTAAATGCTAGATTGGCTTCTTAAATGATAAAATAGTAATGTTTATCTCTTTTGATATTTTAGTTCCGTAATTTTGTAACAATATGAACATGTTGAAACGGATTTTCTTATAAACATTATTTTAGTTGTACTTAAATGGATATTTCAGGATTTTTGACATAGGGCCTCATTTCCTAGTTATCCTGAGTGTTGCTGATTTCTGGAGATATTTTTTTTGTAATTCATGCAGTTCTTATATTTGAAGAGTTTCGTGGCACTAGGCTAGTGCAAGGCTAGCGCATTTGTACGATATCAGCTAGCCTGCATTAAAAACAGTTGTAAAAAAAAAACTGGTTAAAAACAGGTTATCGTTTGGTAATGGCGGCGGATACAAAAGAAATGGAAGCTCTTCAATTCGTCCTGACTTGGCTCCCAAGATGGGATGGATGGGAGTATTAATGTTTAAGATGCAAAGCATGTGTTCACTTACCGGTTCATATAGTCCTGACCATCAGGGCCACCGGGACAGCACATGCGAACCTGGCAAATGCAATCAAATGCCCCTGCTGTTTTACCGTTGAAAACCATCACCTACAGCCTGGAGCTCTTCCATGGTTGGTAGATGGATGAAGCGGTGGACGACACTCACCACCTCATCTGCTATTCTGTGCACGATTTGGTGTGCAGTGGAGGGAGGATTTTAAAGATGCAGATCCACTGGCCAGCCAAAATAGGAACAGCAGGGTCAGTCACAAGATCTGGCCCTATGTCTCCGAGCTCGCCTGGTGTTGCCTCGGGGTCCCCCCAGAGCAGCTGGAGGAGGTGTGCGTGGATCGGGAAGTCTGGGCATCTCTGCTGAGACTGCTGCCCCCGCGACCCGGCCCCGGGTAAAGCGGAAGAAAATTGATGGATGTGTTGGTCCATCCTTTGTTTTAGTTCATTTTCAGCCCTATCATTATCCATTCTGTACTTGAACATTATTCAGTCAAACAGCACTCCTCATACTAGGGATGCACCGGTACCAGTATCGGGCATCGGGCGGATACCACATGCTTGTACTCATACTCGTACTCATTCATGAGGTCCCGATACCAGAAACCGATACCATTTGACGTGCGGCCAGCGCTGTTATGGGGCGCACCTCTAAGCTAAGGAGAGATAATAACAACAAACTGGAGAATTGTTTAGTGGAAATGGAATAATCCACATAGAGCTGACTTTATTACAGACTGCGCTCTCGAAATCAGAGTCTGTGCTGGATTTAACCAGAGTGTCTGCAGTGTTTACAAGAGGCTAACGTTGCTAACTAGCCACTAACTCGCGGCTAACAGTTTTGGCGATTCTTGCACCGTTTTATGCCCAGGGGTTTATTCACCTGAAAAACTAACCCTGCGACTAAAAGAGATACAGCATGTCCATATTGAGCGAAAATGAGCTGCAGCAAAACCATCAAAATGCTGAAGCTCCTGGATAAGTTACTATAAACACACGAGAAAATCCACACGGAGCTGAAGTTAAGGAGAAAAGAGACCATTTAAGTAACATCTCAATACTATTGTTAAATAAAAATACATAAATGACTGAAGTACAAGCATTGGGGAGCTTTTGGACATGGGCTTTTCTGTCTATGATGGACAGTGCAATAAAAATAAAAATTATATTGAATGAAAATATAATAAATAAATAAATGGCATCAGCACAATTCTAATATAACTGCTCTTAAATGTGTAGCCTACTTTACTTAAGGAAATGTACATGAGTAAATTAACTAATTACAAACCAATCTGCTGTGAAAAAAGTAAGAATGTTGAAGAAAATGCCTTGTACTCGTATCGGTATTTGGTATCGGCAAGTACTTAAATCAAAGTACTCGAATCGGTTTTAGAAAAAGTGGTATCGCTGCATCCCTACCTCATACTCGGGACTAAAGATGGGTTTACCTCACGGCTCATCCGATCAACACACCAATTTTCAAACATCTTAACAGCTAAATCAACGGGCAGATTTCTGAGGTCTCTATACTGTAGAACAAATAGACAAATGTGCAAAAATGATTCATTCTCAAAATTGGATCAATGTCCAGTCTCCGTCTGTCACTGTCCATACAACCTTGATCATCTGCACTTCAGTCTTCTGTCTGTCCTGATTGAAATGCAGCAACCTTTAAAAACCACCACATGACGACGGGGTTACTACTACGGTCATGGTTAACAGGAATTAAACAGGCGTAATTACTGGCTCCGTTTTACCATCTGAAAAGGCGCTATTGTCTGTGATACTCTTGTCATTTTGAATTGCCAGGGAACAAAATCTACCACAACAAACATTTGAGTGTTTTGCGGGAAATGTCAGAAATGATTGCGTTTAGATTGGCGTTGAAGTGTTTCATTTGGAGTGGAGAGAGGTGGAGGCTCTGGGTGCATCGAGCTGTAGGATTCCGATGTAGAGAACAGAAAATCAGCCTGTGATAGATTAGCCCTGGTCTGTCCTGCCCTTTAAAGGAGACACATAATACTTAATCCACCTCCGTGAGCTTTTACTAGGCTTGTGTAGTTAGGGTACTTGGAAGGGTTTAAGGTTAAGGTATACTTAATTAATCCTTGTAAGTAAATTCTTTCTCTGCATTTGACTCATCCTCGATGCCGCTGGGGCAGGGGCGGACTGGCCTTAACCAAGAGCATTTTCTCCAGTTCGGCTTAACCCAAATCTAAAAGCTTCTCCACTGGAGAACAACACTGTAACGCCTCATTTGAAAGCTAAAATCTAGAAAAGTGATGGTAACTTTTTGTCGCTGCATTTTTGTCATGTTTTTGTTGCTTTGTCATTACTCATTACTGCTTTTGTGGCTTTTGGGCGTGTTTTCGTCACTTTTTTGTCACTTTTTTGTCACTTTTTTGTCACTTTTTTGTTATGTTTTCGTCTCTTGTTTTTCTGGGTTTTTTTTTCATGTTATTATTGTTTTTCATCGCTTTTTTCATTGCTTTGTCGGCACGTTTTCGTCACATTTTGTTGTGTTTTTGTCACTTTTTTGTTGCTTTTCCAGCACATTTTTGTTTTTGGATGCTTTTCTTTTAAAGGAATAGGCCACCGTTTTTACATACTAAAATATGTTCTTACCTCACTTTAGACGCGTTAATATATACCCGTCTGGTCTTTGTCCGTGCGCTCTGTCACGCAAATGGAGCACATACGCAGCCTCTCCCACATGTCACATAGCTCCGAAAAAGCTCACGATAGAAGCTACCAAGCTCTTCCACGTGTTCCCTATTTAAATAAAGTTACGTGAAGTGTTTTCATGCGAAGTATATTTACACAGAAATGTAACATGTCGATTTTATAAGCAAATAAAGAGGGGGACTATATTGTGAGGCGTAATGATACGAGGAGCAAAACGTCCGCGCAGTAACTACTAAAGGTTATTGACGGAAGTGAGCGGGGGAAGTCTTTAGGAGTTACTGCGCGGACCAGACGGGGATATATTAACACGTCTAAAGTGAGGTAAGAACATATCTTAGTATGTAAAAACGGTGGCCTATTCCTTTAAGCTTTTAGATTTGGGTAAAGCTCGGTTTCGCCCGGGGGTAAGGGTAAGGTAAAGTGAGAGGCCAGACCGGTGGCCCTAGAGCCAGTGGCCTGTGCTCTTCCAGAATGGACATATGGCCAGTCCGCCCCGGCACTGGGGCGACCGGTCGGAGCAGTCGGGAGTATTTCTGATTGATTCACGCATGTCTGAGGAATCCTGCAGTCGTGCAAACGTATAGCAGCTCATTTTCATTTCTGGATTATTACGTCGCCACGAGAAAGTGTTTCTTTGGATGTCGAGGAGGGGCGCTCGTGCTTCACAGCTACACCGTTTGTAAAATCTCAGAAAATTACAATATTTCAAAAATGGACATATGTCACTTTGCATCTAATGAGTATATCATATATTAGTTAAATTTTAAGTTGAATAACAGAAGAAAATGAACTTTTTCATGATATTCTAATTATATGATGAGCAACATACAAATATAGGCGGCTGTACTAATGTTGATGCTGCTTGTTCATGGTCACTATTGCAGATGGGATGATTTTTTTTATTTGCTAGTGGGACAATACAATGTGTATTTTGAAGTTTCACTCGAGGTTCCTTTTGAATGTTGTGAATAAGCATTAATGCACATTTTGGTAGATGGATTAAAAGTACATGCGACTGTGGGTGGAGCTGACCTGTGCACAGAAGTGAAGAGGAAAAATAATCCATCAGTCACAGCTTGCCTCTAGTCCAAAAATATTCAAACATCTTTGCCGCGGTGTTCATGCTAACAACAGTGCACTGCAACTATGGGCCAAGTTAGCCAACGAAAAAATACCCAGTGATACAGACGCCGCCTGACCTTCATTACAAACCGTAGTAAACTAGTGCTGCCAACTTTGGTCATTTAGTCGACTAATTGGTCGATGATGTCATGGTCGACCAAGATTTTCATTGGTCGACTAAATGCTCGCAACAATTACGAGGCTCTTAATTTTTCTAACACAAGAGGTCTGTGGCAGGTCTATTAGTCAGACCCACTCCTCAGGCACATTTTTGCTACCTTTTCCAAACTAGTATCTTTCAATAGAGTATATCTTGGGTCATTACCAGTGGGGACCCCCCATTGCAACTCGGCCCCGTTCGGCTGTGGGACCCCAAAAACCACTTAACGGGACAGGCTTCAAACAGAACTTTGTGATTCTCTCCAAAGCAGTGCTGTGGTCACATACAGAGTCACAGATTAATGAAATTTAGAACAAAGAAAGATGACATGATGAGGAACAAAGGAACTATATATCCACTAAAATGAAAAATAAATGTCATATAGATAAGAAAAACACTTCACAAATGAATGCATTATTGTCTTTGCATTTGTCCATATAGGCCTGTGAGAACATTCCATGGTGAAGTTACAGCTTTTAGGACAACAGTTCAACTTCACCCTTTTGGATTTGCTTCAAACTTGGCACAGTTGATGTTGATATACTAAATATTCTGTGAATAAAATTTGAGCTGCATATCTTTTTTAATTTATGAGTTTTAGGGGTTTTCAAAGGGGGATAGGGTTAAAATCAGGCCTTAATGCAACTAACAAGTTTCACTAACTTTGGGGACTTTGGACGTTTGTGACAAACTTTTGGGAATTTTTTACTTATTAAATTAATATACATGATATATTATTATATCAAAACATTACATATGACAATATATACCGAATATGTTGCCAGTGTCATCACTAAGTATGATATATGACGGTTCAAACATATGTAACATTAACTTAACAACAACTAAGAACAGTTTAGGACCTGTTCATCAGCCTAATCCGACTTTACTTAAACTACTCAATGCTGACTGAAGCAAGATTTAAAATCCTAAAATTATTAAAAATGTGTGTGATGCATTATCCACTCACAAAAACCTGACCTGCCTGATGCTGTTATATTAGATTAGATTGAACTTTATTGTCTACCTCAGTTTAAATTTGTCTTTGGTTTACCATCAAGTGCTATAGGTTGGTACCATTTACCATATAACCCAAACACATTTCAACCTATAAAGCCTTCGTAAGGTTTTGAAGGATTTGTCTGAAGGGTTTTTCAATCTAATTTCTAGCCTGATTTATAGAACTTTGAATCCCTTGTGTTTTAGGGATTCAAATAATTAATAATTACACAGACCAACGTTTCAGGAATCATCTATTTCACTTCTTCATTGGGCCAAAGAATTTCAGTACTACTATATTGTAAAATGGCTAATTCATTATTCTGAAAAACAGAGTATTCTTATCTCTATTCTAGACAATTGAGTGTTGTTTTTAAATTCAATCTAAACCAAGTCTGAGTCTATCTACACCTATTGTGGTTAAGCTTCGGTTTAGACCGAGTTTATGTGTGGTTAGGCTGGATTTTGGATCACATCTAAACCCAGTCTAACCTTAAAAGAACAGGTTTAGGCTCTAAATAGGTAAACACAGGCTCAGACTGGGTTAACTCATGCTCCTTGGTCCTTGGGGGGGGGTTTGACTCCTGAGACCTGGCAACCCTAGACTCAGGTCAGCTTTAGACTGGGTAAAGGGGAAGAGAATCTTTTTTTATATAGTGCGTTTCATGACACAAGTCCCCCAAAGTTCTTCTCAAAAGGAATGGGGATTTTCGTTCATGTCATACCAGCTGCAATGTAGCCAGTTTCTCCTGGGGCAGACTGACAGAAGCGTGGCTGCTTACATCTAGACCACCAACTCACACTCACTTAGACGTGATGTATAGATGGGCTTTGATTGGATTTAAAGTGGATTGGACAAGCTCAAATTGAAATGACGGGAAAATATTACCAAATACCAAAACCACCAACACTTGGGTCTCGAGTACTCGGTGGTGATAAGCTACTGTTGTAGCCACAGGTGCCCTGGGAGCTGTGGCTATGGAAGCAAGGCTGCCAGTATGTGTTTCGACCAATCCGACCAGCACCATTCACTTACACACTACATTCATATATAAACAATGTGGGCTAAGTTTCTTGCCCAAGGACACAGTGGCAGTATAGATACAGACGGTAACGCGTCATAGAAGGGGGCGTGGCCTCGCAGAGGGGGAAAATAGAACGTTACATTATAACGTTACAACATTGCTACTTTGCTGAAACAAAGTAGCAACCTGTTGTTTTTTGGGGGCTCCGTTTATAACTTTAGCTTGCATTCACTAGGCAGTTTATATTTTCTACCCATTGTTCTATATTTACAAAGCCTCTATAATGCTGCGTTTACACATAACGACGACAAGTCACGAAGTCCCGAGGATCACGAATGTGGGTGATTCGGGGCAGAGGTTTCACGCGCCTCCACGAACTGTTGCGACCTGTTACTGCGTGTTACGATTAATGGCACGAATTATTACGCACGGTCACGAATATGCGTCCCACACTGCTGCGAGCTGTTGCGATTTATTGGGAATTGTTGCGTTCTGTCAAAAATCTGTCAAGAATTGGGCGAATGTGGACAAGATTGCCTGCCGCGCACACCGGGTTGGAGGCGGAGCAGAGAGATCTCGCTCCACCGTGCGCCCCTGACTCGTTGGGCTCTCGCCAAATCGGGTTAAACAAAAAGCAAATAGACCAGCTCAGGCCTGTCCATATACTGAAGAATAACAATAGTTTTTCAGTCTATGGGACAGTCACACCAGTTCAACCCCGCTCCTGTCAACGTGTAACACGGGCAAACGCATCAACAAACACACGCGCTTCATGTCAGATAAGTCTGTGCAACAGCCGCACAATTTGGGCTGACTTTACTCCACAGAATAAACATAAAAACACTACACTCACTGTCAGGGACGTGCACAGATAGAGCCCAGGTGGTGCTCAAGCACCTGCCCCTTTGCCGTGTGCCCTTATAAGTGCCCCTCTCAAGACCTATTTTTTTTCTCCCGAATATTAATTATTATTTCTTTTATTGTTGCTAGATATTTGCCCTACTGAGCCAACATGTGCTGAAAATACAGTTTTAATGTTCAGCAACTTCATATCACGCTTCATTCCTCCTCTGCCTCTGAGCCGCGGCAGCGCTGACGCTCCTGATCAATAAAGGGCAGCTGTGCCGTCCCCGTGTTTCCCCTGTTTGAGACGATGGTACAGCCCATCACTGTGAGACGCGGGAGGAAAGTAAACTGAGTAAATTCGATAACTTTATGAACGAGCCGGAGCGACATGACGGGATTATTAAGGGGAAAGGAAACGAGAGGCCGACGGGGCGAGGACGTCAGCGCTGCGCGTGTCGAGACCGTCAGGACAAAGTCACCGGTAACAAGTCAGTAACTTTAGCGGTTCTGTTTTGTTGCGCTATAAAATGTTCTGAAAATGAGCTGTAGGGCCTGGGCTGAGCGTAGACCAGGGCCAGAGCAGTGTGAGCTGAGCTGAGGAGACAGAGGAGAGAGGAGGAGAGAGAAGGGTGAGGAGGAGAGAGAACTGTGAGGAGGTGCCTGGGTTCTGGGCACTGTTGTCTGTGGGAGGAGCCCAGGATTATTGTTATTTAAAGTGCAACTAAACGGGCGTGGCAGAGCCTTTCCCCACCCACAAACACAAGTCAAAAATTGCTGAGAAAGGGGTGGTCTCGGAGGCTTTGGGGGAGACGAGGGCGGTGAGTGTGTAGGCGGGGTCTGCTCTGTTGACAGTCTCAGACCAAGCCCCTAGATCTGACAGGACTGACAGACAGCTGTTACCGCTGTCACCACTGTGCGCAAGGTTGATTTTTTCGTAGGAGAGTTGGTACATTCTCATGACTTGTGATTGCTTGATGTAGCAACTAGTGATGCGGGTCAGGGTTTTTTTCAACCCACGGGTCCCGCATTTGGAGCAGGTTCTAACCCGACCCAGCCCGCCCCGCAACGTTGTTCTATTTTTACAACCCGCCCCGCACCTGCAACCATTAAATATTACTCGTTACAAATATGATCCGTATGAACAGCACCGGCATGTCATCGCGCTCTCTCTCTCTCTCCCCCTCCGAAGAGCGCTGGGCAAGAGGGAGAGAGGAAGAGCAGAGGTAGGCCTAACCGAAGTCCCCACAGTCGCACATACGGTGGAAAACAGGAGACATGAGCTCCACAAAAGCGTTCTCTGGATCACAAGCTGCAAAACGCTGCTTGTTTTATGAAAATCCGACGTATATTTACGCCAAAAACCTGCTGTAAAGACGACGGTGGAACCCGCAACCCGCGCATCACTAGTAGCAACTATCCTACGAAAAAAAAAAAAAAAAGATGACTCGCTCGCTGTCAGTGACTGCGAACAGAGAGAGCGTCGCACAGTAGCTTTTCTAAGGGATTTATTCGTCTACACCACCTCAGCCGAAGTGTGAGCATCGCAGGGGCGCCATCTACTGGTTTGACTCATGAGCTCAGGCGGTGTGTGCGAGACGCGTGTCCTGGTTGCTGCGTGACGGAGGCGGAGGCGTGTGTGGGCGGGGCCACAGAGGCACAGAGGCAGAACTGATGACGTTTTGTGGACGCCGTGGACACACTCTCCTCCAACCGCAAAATATCAAATGTAGTTGCTGCGTGAAACCAGTAGGGGGCGCGAACCATGCGGTTTTAGACACTAAAGTGAGATTTTGAACAAGTTTGCCCCAAATGTCAACATATTGACTGGGACATGTAGCTAACTCTATTCAACAACCATTTAGACCGTTTATCAGCAAAAAAAAGTGGATTTGGTGTTTAGTTACTCTTTAAGGTATTTTTGACATGGACAAAGCAATGATATTGACAAGCCAGATGTTTTAAGTGTAGGCTATAGTACCTTTGCATCATTCATTTGTATTTGTGCTAGACTTAAGTGCAGAGCCTTGCGATAGTCTTACATCGTCCTCTAAAGAACATCTAGTTTATTTTTAGGTCCACATAATTGGACATTTTATATTTTTCCCCACAAACGCGGGGAAAATCGGGACAAATATACAACAATGGGGTTCTCCAGCGGGGGAGCAATAGGGGTGGCAGGGACTGGCTCCCAAACATCAGGAGGAACGACCGCAGCAGGAGGAAAAGCACCTGAGGAGCGGCGGCGGCAGGTGCTGCTGTCCTGGGCCTGGAGGGCGGACTGGCCGAGTTTGTGTGACTTTTCTTTTGCTGCTGCAGGTCCGAAAATGTACTTTTCGGCGTAGCTTGTGTTTACATCAAATTTGTGCGTTCTGTTTTCGGATCCCACAAACAGCCGCGATCTGCTCAACCAATTGCCTGCAGCCACTTTGTTTTCCGGTCGGCCCGGCTGTTCTTATTGGGAAGCAAATAAAACTTTAACTCTGGGTTTTTGGCCCGATTCGAGGAGCAAAACACCTCACAGCAACTTTTCGGCATTCTGCTACTTCTTCTGAGGCTGTCTCTGTGGCTGCCTAGCAACGCTCTTCGGCGTTCTGTTTTCCCCCGCAGCTCCGCGCAGGAAATGACGTTTTGTGGGCGTTACCAAAGTTGCCGTCTGTATCTATGCACCTGCGGGAGCTTGGATTCTAATCGGCAACCTCACAATCACGACTCCACTTTACCATCTGAGCCACTGTCGAGGGTAGAAATGGGATTAATTTTTAGAAACAGTCCACAGTTACTGAGGTATTATCAAATATGAATGATATCACATGTATTTTTGTTATATCGTTAAACCATACCAACCTTTTATCAGCCGAGGGCGATTTCAAGAGTACTAAGTTGTTTGAGAGCTACCAGTTAAAAACAAATCCTAAAGACTTAGACGTTCTGTTTACTTATAGGATACTGACCCACTATTATAGCAAATAGTTTTGTTTTAACCTTGTATTGAGTCACATGAACAGAAACAACTGTATTTGTATTTGATTCAAGAAAAATCTTTTACACCTTAAAAAAAAGTCTTTTCGTTGGTGTCCCCTGTGTTAAACCATTGTGTATTGTGTATATATAAGATATTTTGAAAAGTAGAAATAAGTACTAAAATTCCCAAAAGTTACAAACGTCCAAGTCCCCAAAGTTAGTGAAACTTGTTAGTTGCATCAAGGCTTTAACCCTACCCCCCTTTGAAAACCCCTAAAACTCATAAATTAAAAAAGAAATGCAGCTCAAATTTTATTCACAGAATATTTAGTATATCAACATCAACTGTGCCAAGTTTGAAGCAAATCCAAAAAGGTGAAGTTGAACTGTTGTCCTAAAAGCTGTAACTTCACCATGGAATGGTCTCACCGGCCTATATGGACAAAAAAGTGTTTTTTGGGGTCCCACAGCCGAACGGGGCCGAGTTGCAATGGGGGGGTCCCCACTGGTAATGACCCAAGATATACTCTATTGAAAGATACTAGTTTGGAAAAGGTAGCAAACATGTGCATGAGGAGGGGGTCCGGCTCTCATTGGGCTAATATTTCATTATAATATCAACAGAGTGACTTGAATTGTTTGTGTGAAATGCTTTTGCTAAAAAAAAAAAAAACATGGTGGAGAGAAATGAGGACGGGAGAGGCTCTCCTGTGTGGGCAGAAGCAGCTGAGATCAGGGGCTCTGTGTCTTGGTGAGATGTTCTTCTACAGTATAAATACGGGGGAGAACGAAACGAAAGTGAAACTGTACCGTCAGGCGGCGCTCACGGACCTGAGGAGTCTTTCATTCTGGCTTATTCCAAGATAAATAAGACGAGGAGCTCCGCGTAACGTGAACACATTCATCACTACGACCGCAAAAGTCGAAAAAAGTGAAGTGGCCTGAGAGGACGGAGAGGACAGAGAGGACAGAGTGGACGTCACACGGAACCACGTGGGCGGAGCATTTCACAATAAAGCACATGGCTCGTGTTTATATCACAGCGAAAACGAGACAAGTCAGAGACAATGTGCAGAGGACATTTGAGGACAGGGACGATGATCTGCCGTTTTATTTGGATTATATGGATGAATGGACAGCACATGTACAGCAGCAGATGTGAGAGGGAGCTGAAGTCAGAGATTAAAGGCAAAGGTGAGATTAATGTGACTTTGTACACATAAATGCACCGTTTACGTTGCTTCTATGTATAGCATAGCACGAGCTCCTAAAGTTGTATCTTATGAGTGCAGTTTGGGATAGAATTCTAGGAGTTTGGGTCAGAAAAGTTGATGTTTTGTCCGCGCCATGCCACACCCCCTTTTAGTCGACTAATCGTTGGTCAGAGCCTGTTTTTGGTCGACCAAGAAAATCTTGGTCATTGACAGCCCTATAGTAAACTCACTCTGGGATTGTTTGTCCAGCATTTACAATGCTGTAAGACTTCAGAGTTGCAGCTGGTTAGTTAAAGGGACTATACAGAGTATAAAAATGTCAAAATTAAGTATTTTCCTCCCCCTACATGTTCCAACAATGTCCTAATGTGTAGTATGAGCTCAGAGCTGTTCACTGGGACTGCCTCTTAAATCCTGCACTGTCACTCAAAAAGGTGTCACTTCGGTCCGAAGTGCCGCTTAATATAGAAGGTGCAGTTACACATATGACCTGAGGTGGCAGTAGTGAGTATAAAATGGCTAACATTCAATCTAGCCCCTTTAAGATACTTTTGCTTAGCTTTAGCGTGTGTCGCCTGAATAAACATTTATTCATGAATAGGCTACAAGTAAAAGCAAGCAACTAAGTCCCACAATATTACAATATAAAAAAGCAGCACTTCAAGTGAAATCAAAAACACACAGTGCGCCCTCTGCTGGGTAAATGCTGCAATTGTGCCATTCAGCCGACTGCCGGACCAGGTAACCACCGCCGTCATTCGCAAAGACTCTTTGATGGAAACATATAAAAGTTTGCTTTTGTTATGTTCATTTATACACATTTTCTCTGATGGAAATACGTCTACTTACTTCTTATGAAAATTGGTTTTCAGTTTGTCCACAAAATCAACAGACTGGAGTTGTGTTCCCTGACTTGTTCCTTGACAGCTCTCCTGCAGGTCTTGTTTGAAGAGCTCCAGTTTTTAGAATCCTTGGACACTACATAATCCAGCTCCAAACAAGAGAAATGACATTGCCTTTGGGCTCTTCAGTTGTCCCAAGAAACGTTCAATTTCCTTTCGAATGGACTAAAAGTGCACCCAGTACAACAAGCAACATGCCAGAGGCCAGTGTAAAAGAGTGCGCCTTTGGAGGTCCATCTTTTTACGCTTTACTCTGAATGTGTGTTACTATTCTCCTGCGGTATTCGAATAATACATCCTTTTTTCCTCCCACTGGATGCTTCATTTTGCTGATCTAATTATATAAACATAAGGCTTACATGAGGCGCATCCACACAGTACAGTGGAACTCCACACACTCATGGAGAAAGCCCTGTGGTCCGACAGACGCCCCCGAGTGAAGTGTTTTGTAACAGTGATGTTTCATGAAGCACCGTTCAGCCTGAGTCCGGAGACATGCGGCTTTTGAATGGTGTTTCGGAGCAGTGTTTTCAATCACCTGCTTCAAGACTGCCATTATTTATTATCTGTGGTCATGTGACTCAAATTCTGCAGTTATATTGGGTTGTCACAGACACACTCCTAGTTTGTACAGCACTTTTTTTGTAAAATAAAGTATCTGAAAAAGGCTCTGCCGTCAGTTACCAGAGTGTGACCGATGCTGTTGAACAATAATCAAAGACTATCGTTCTTATTGACTAATGATGCCGATCAAAGTGCCCCTCAGGCGGGTACAGAGAGTCTTTATACATGCAGGGGCATCTCCTCAGGACGTCACACACAAGCAAATGCTTCCTCAGCTGGTTCCAGTGTAAGTCACAAGGGCAAAAGCACCACATGCCAATCAGGTAATGGTGTCCAGCGCCTCCACCTCAGGGCTTTACCCCAGGCTTGTGTCGTCCTTCAGCAGTTGGAGCACTGCGTTGATGCTTTCTCTTAACCTCTTAACCCCCACCTTAACCACACATGTTCTCCACTTTGGCTTTGCCCATATCTAAAAGCTTCCTGAATTAAGTGTCAAAATAGCAACAAAAGTGAGACGAAAATGTGAGAAAAAGAATGAATGAAAATGTGAACACAACGTGATGGAATTGTAACAAAAAAGTGACAAAAAGCAGCAACGTGAGGAAAAAGATTTCATTCATTTTAAAGGTCTTAGCTTTCAAATGAGGCGTTACACAGGCCTAAAGGCTGCATCCTTTTAGATTTGGGTAAAGCTAAACCGGTTATGGCGGAGGTTGTAGGGTATGAGGGTTTATTAATCAATTAATTTGTATATTAATTAATTAATAGGTTGTAGATTAGCCTTAAAATTTAACGGGGCACCAGTTCTAAAAGCGAACAAAATAAAAGTAAGAATAGGAGGCTAAACTACAGATTTATCTGAAGGAAGTGAGGTCTTGGACGTACACATGGACCCTTATTCTGGAATAATAAACACAGACATTACCAAAGCAAACTGTGGTTTATGGAGGTTTAATGATCAAAATCAATTAACAGACGGCATTAAATATTAAAGTGCAAACAGAATAACCTAGAAGGCTAACAGGATGAATAATCAGATAAAATGTTCTAAAATTGTATCTGAAAGTCAGTAAGGTGGTTATGTGAGTCTTATTGAGCTAGGTCTGTGAGATACGCTTACGACCGTGAGAAAGGTTTTCCACGCCAACTGTGGTCCGGCGATCCAAAGTTCTGGTGTCCGACGGCCTGTTTGGTCGTGGTCTCTCGGGTGGCAATTCTCAAGTTGATGCAGGCGAGGGGGTCTCTCTCCAGCTCCTCGGGGCCTTGGGGTTTGGATTGACCAGCTAGACTCAAATTGGTTTCGCTGAAAGCTCAGCGATCAAAAATGTTGTTGTCTTGTAGGAAAAATGCAAATGTTCTTAAAAAGAAGTAACTGGTAGTTACAAAATCACGTCAACTGACGGGCTCAAACTTAAAGTTCTTGTGGTCCATCTGAGACAAAGGAGAGGTCAGAGTTCAGCGGGGGATGTTAGCCATGTGCTCATCCTGCCGTCTCTTTCTCCTCCTCCTTCCAACTCAACTCAGAAGCGGTTTCAGAAAAGAAAAGCAAGGGTAAGGGTAAGGGGAGTTTCTGGCTATTTCTCCTTCCTTTATACCAAGGGGGCGGCCCCTTTTTCTCCGTGGATTCGACCAATCGGTCGAATTCAGTCCGTAACTCGATATGACGATCCCAAGTGGGAATGTCTTTGGGAGAGAATTCAAGAAATACATTTCTATTGCGATAAACACATTAACAACTTCACAACTTTCCAAACAACATTTCGACAGTATGTTTGTACATTGCGTCTTTGTTGACCTGGGGAAGAATTCATCATTAGAACAGATTGGTTGAGTTCATTCTCACTGTCCATGAATTGAAGAATTGGCTTATTACTCAAATCGGATGTTTGAGATTCAGTCTTTAGTCCAATTCGAAGGTCAATACAGAGTTCTCATTTCTGGTTGTGAGGGTTAGGATAGATCTTCACAGTCTTAATTTTGTCCTGAACCGCCATTCACAAGACAGGAAGTGAAGACCATAAAATGGTCTGGGTCTTGAAGTGGGGGTTTTGGTTATCTCTGGAATGCGGTAACCACGGTGAAGAGCAAAGGTCATCCTCAGATGCTACAGTCCCCCCTTCGTGGCAGTCTCCACCCTACGGCGGAGGTTGGCACGCCATTTCCGTGATGTGATGGGATGGCCGTTGACTGAAGACGATGCCCGATGTTCATTGACACAGAGTCGGCTCAGGTGTTTGCTAACTGTGGCAATATTAGGCTAAATGTGTGTAGCAATAGGCAAGTGTGTTTACAGACTAGGTTTAGTCTTACGTGTTTGTTGCTGTGGCTACAATCTTAGCTAGAAGCTACATGTGTTGCATTGTGTGCAACTATGACTTAAGTCCTAAGGGTTCGACACCTAAATTTGGAAAAGCGGTAGAAGCGCTAAATTTACTGAAGCGGTCCATTGGAAAACAAAGTCTCTAGAGTTGCTGATATCTAAGGCTGCGAGTTCACCAAGATTTCCTTTACAACAGAAGATTTTGCACAATGGATTGAAGAGTCTTAAGCAATACTTGAGCATTGACAACTGACTGCTGATTGAATTGTATTCTGTTGTCCAGAGTTTAACTGCAGTCAAACTGAAAACAAAGCCTCAATGGTTATGACAGCATGCGTAGAGGATAGCAGAGGTTAGTACAAAGTTTAAAGTAGTTCCCCCCTTTGGTTAGAGAAGGAATTGCTATTGAAAAACTTTAGTGATTGCTATTGACACTGAATAGACTGGCTAGTGTCTATTTACAAACAGGAGCTGTGTTTCCTGTTTATTTACAAGTGTGCATCTGGAGCACCAAGTTCATCTGTCCAGTGGACTAGATGTTTTGTTTCAGAGCTTAGAGGCAGTTGCGATAACTTACCTTGTTCCCTGATAACTTACCATGCCATGGTTTGGTAATGGCAGGTGTTAAGTGTCTCTGCTTTTGGAGATCGTTCTGTTTATCTCCAAACCTTTGGTTTGTGGGCTTTACCCATTTCTTCAGACCTGATGTCTGACATTGGCTGCAGGTTGACCTGTTAATCGTGCCTTTATCATATGCATTTGTACATGCATGTGGGCAGCAGGATTCCTTTTGCCTTATTTCTCGCATTGTCTGAGTGCCTTTGTGGGCCGACAGAGAGGATTTATGTGCTTGAGCCAGCGCTACCCCCCTGTGGTTCGGGTGCACCATGAGCATAAGAGAAGTGAGTGTGTCCGGGCCAGGCTGGATCCGTTGGCGGGACCAAAGGCCGAAAACATGAGGTAAGGATCGTTTACAAGCAGTGTCTGTGTTAGGGACGACATTGGAGAAGGCATCAGACCGAGGTGAGGCAAGGTGTGATATGTGTGAGCAGGGAAGCTCAGAAAGGGTGGAGGAGGGGTTTGAGGTGGCCAATGAGGCAGCGTGAGGGGCCACAATGGAAGATAGGGTGGGAAGGGTGGGAAAAGGCTGAACAGAACCTGGCTGGGTGAGCTGGGGTTCTAGGCTAGCCTTTACAGCGTTGTCATCAATGACTGCCTGCTTGGATAAGATCTTCAATGAACTTTGAAGTTCATTGTTTTGTCTGGGGTCACAAGGGTGACCTTGAGTCTTCTCTGGGTGCATTTGTGGACAGTTCAGCTCAGGTAGAGCTGTGTCCCTGCACAAGAACTTGGTTTGGGGTCTCCAGAGGCTGTTCTGAGACTGAGTTGGGTCAGAACCTGACTTCTTGTGTTTGTAGTCCCTATGTTTTGGGACAGGTGTATGTGTTAGAGTGGCACACTGAAAGATCTCACCATAGTTTCCTGGATGTGAGAAAGGCCAAGGTTTCAGCACCTGTGCATAGAGTATTGATTCTTTGAAATCAATAAGAGGCTCAAATCGATTGAGGAGATCCTTTCCGATAAGGAGAGGCATCATATCAAGTGGAGACACAAAGAATGGATGGACCACTGTCATCGGTCCAATTGTCAAGCGAATGTACGCCATTTCTGTGAATGCAGTTTGAATGTCTGCATATGGCTGGATTTCAAGGAAGCAAGAGTGAAGATTTATTTGTCTTCTTTTATGTTGTAGTGCTTCCTGAATTTCACTAAAAAGAGAGGTTGACATTATGCTGACGTCAGCACCTGTGTCAAGCATTGCTTCCTCTTGGAGAGCATTCTCAATAGTAGTTGGCATGTAAAATTTTCCAGCCAAATCTTTTTCAGTGAGATTACACAGAAAACGTTTGAAAGGTTGTTTAATTGACATTTTATCACAGCTCTGATGGATTAAAGAGGCTAATGAGGATAGCTCAGCTTTACCATCATTGTCTGGAGTCTGTTCAATAAAAGTGTCATTTTCATCACTGAAGTGAGTCAGATCAGCTGAGCTGTCAAGTTCACTGACTTGGTTTTGACAGCCATGATTCTGATTTCTTTCAGGTTCTCCTGACGAGAAGAATTGAGAATTTTTGTGTATTCGGAGATGCTTTGTGCTATCCCGATTTTCTCTGTTCTTACTGTGATGAGTGTAATGACCCCCCTGTTGGAGATGCTGCTTTGTTTGGCACTGTTTGCCATAGGCGGGGTTTTGCCTACACTCAAGTTCAGGGCTGGAGAGCCGCGTTTGCTTATGCTTCTCATTTGTCTGTTGACATTGGGCCGGTTTTACTTCACTTTTGCGTTTCTCTGCTGGAGAAGAACGCATGTTTGAACTGCTTGACTTGCAGTTTTGAGTTCTTATCTGTTGTGAGTTCTTTAACTCGAGATTAAGAACTGGGGAAGGTTCTGGATGTTTTATCATCGATTGTTTGTGTTTCATGAAAGCACGCATCGCTAGTTCACGAAGCTGGTAGCTCGTTTGAGTAGCGGGATCTGCGGTGATGCCAAGGTGGTACTTTGTTGTGGGATGAAGATTTAGAACAAAAAGTGTTTTAAAGTGGAGATTTTCCTCCATCTCAAGTTCATTCGAACTGAAGTAAGCATTGCGCAGTCTGCAGTAATAAGCCTGTGGAGACTCTTGTCGAGTCTGCTTCACATTTAAGGCTGCAGTTAGGCCAGTAGTCAGGCAGTTTGAGAACTCTTTTGTGAGAGCTTGGCAAAGGCGACCATAGTCTGCCTTTGTGTGACGCGCCTGTCTATCAATGAAACTTCCCACATTTCTACTTGAAGTAAACCTGATTAGGTAAATTCTATCTTCTGTCGTAGAGTCTGGAAATCTACGCAGGTAAAAGTCAATGTCATTTAAGTAGGTGCTTGTGTCGTTAGCACCATCAGACTTGGGTTCAAAGCGAATGACATGTCGTGCAATTTTGTCAAGATCTTTGATTGGAACACGATATCCACACTCAAACTCACCAGTGGAGATCTTGACGGGATCGTTTGTTTCCTGTGAAGCATAACATTGATCAGGTGGCTCAGAGATGAGCCTGTCCAACCGCTGCAGGTGCGGTGGCTTGGTGTTCAATGTTAAAGCAGGTGGGGGAGAAAAGTCCCTGAAGAACTTATTTGTTTTCTCCTGAAGTGTTCCCAGGGGATACACTTGAGATCTTACTCCTTTTTCAGGAGGATCTTCTTGCTCTCTTTTAAAGCTCTTTTCTTCCTCACTGATCGTGCGCTGTAGCGTCGTGTGATCTATTTTAATCTGAGCTGCTGTAAGCGGGCTCTGAATGTGAGTTAGTTTTGTTTTGTCCTTTTCTTGGTTTTCTTGGAGAATCAAAATTTCCGATTTTAAATCTCTTACCTCTAGGGTGGCTTTATTGAGAAGGCACTCAGACCTGTTAAGGTTTTGAGTCGTCCTGTCTAGCTCAGCATGGGCTGTCACTAGCTCCACTTCTCGTTCCGAGAGGGTTCTGCTAGTTTTGTCAAGTTCTGAATCTGCAAATTTCAGTTCTTGCTCTTGCTCGAAGAGTTTTTGTCCTACCTCTTGATGTTGGTTTTCTAGATGTTTAGTTTCTTTGTCATTCATAAGCTTTGCATTCTCTTCTTGGAGAGAGGCATTTTGTGATGCAAGTTCATCATTTTGTCTCCTTGTGTCTGTCAGTACTTCTTGTGTTTGTTTAAGTTGTAAATGCATTGCAATTGCCATTTTAGCTAACAATGTCAGATTCTCCTCTTGTTTTCCTGTAAGTGATGTTATACTTACTAAAGATGTAATTATGGATTCAAGTTCAGAGGGATCTGTTCCCTGCATTTTGTCTACACAGTCAAGGACGTCTCCCTGGCCTGGTCTGCAGACAGCGGCGAGGTTCTCTAGTTCTCTCGGAGGCATGTTGCTTTATCAAAACTCAGACAACTTTAAAGTCTGACTTGACCTTCTGTGGGTCACAATGAAACAAACCAGTTTTAATTGTGCTTAACTACAACCAGGGTTGATAGATGGAATGAAGCAAGACATGAAAGGAGAATGGGACAAAATGAATGAGAAGAAAGGACATCGACATTTTGGAGAGTGATTATTGAATTAAAATTAAAATTAAATTAATTAATTAAATTCAATATCAAAATTTGACTTAACTGATTGATGACTGTCCAGCAGTCAGTCAGTTAAAATTGATTTCAAGAGGTGGATGAAAATTCACTAAGTTTTACTTAGAGAGGGTAAATTTGAATTGAGCCCTTTAGCTTAAAAATTGTAAAATTTTATGCGTTACAATTTGAGATTGCAATTTAAATTGCAAGGCTGAGCATTGGTCTAGATAAAGGCAAATAAGAGCTTGTAGTGTGGCCACAAAACAAGTCATTAAGTTAGACCCAATCAGAAAAGACCAGTTAAAGCCGAAGACAAGTGTTAGTCTTGAGAAGGAAGAACAGTACAGTAACTGTTAAAGATGGAAAAGGACAATGTTTTGGCTTTATTTTCAATAAAACAACAGTAAACTAAGGTACAACTGAATGTTTTTATAGTTTAAGTTTTATTGTCTAAGTTACTCAAGTAAAGCTTACTTACTTGGAAGAGAGCGTTGTGATCAAAGCTCACTTAAAATCACTTCTGCCTCTGTCTCCTCCTTCACGGTAGGGGGCAGAGATAGTGGCACAGCCTTCGGTAGGCGGGCTCTAAGGAAGTGATGTCATTAAGACCGGCCCACTCTGGGGAATGATTGACTCATTCTGGCGCCAAGGGCCAGGGGTGAAATATCTCCTTGACCAGAGCTGTAGGGAGGGGGGTCTTATCTGTTTCCGCTCCTGATGAGGGGAGAACAGTGCAGTTTAAAGTTACAATTTCTGGAAAACTCGCAGACAAATTATATTACTTACTGCAAAATACAGGTAATTTTTAATACTGGAAAATTCGCAGCTATTAAAATTTGGTTACCTTAAGGCCTTTGAGAATTGTGCTTTTGATAGCACAAAGAGAACATGCATGTTTGAAAGTCACATTTAAAATAATGTGCTGCGACCTGTAACGGTAGCATTGAGAGAGAGTTGCGCAGAGAGTTTTGTTTTCAATGGACACCTTTAAAATGCATTTTTCTTTCTTTTTCAACAACTTTTTTATAAGATTGAACCTCAAAGTTTGCTTTGGAATGATTAGTGATCATTAATAACAGATAGAGTTTATGACGGCTCACACGGGGGCGCCAAAATATATGTAGGGTATGAGGGTTTATTAATCAATTAATTTGTATATTAATTAATTAATAGGTTGTAGATTAGCCTTAAAATTTAACGGGGCACCAGTTCTAAAAGCGAACAAAATAAAAGTAAGAATAGGAGGCTAAACTACAGATTTATCTGAAGGAAGTGAGGTCTTGGACGTACACATGGACCCTTATTCTGGAATAATAAACACAGACATTACCAAAGCAAACTGTGGTTTATGGAGGTTTAATGATCAAAATCAATTAACAGACGGCATTAAATATTAAAGTGCAAACAGAATAACCTAGAAGGCTAACAGGATGAATAATCAGATAAAATGTTCTAAAATTGTATCTGAAAGTCAGTAAGGTGGTTATGTGAGTCTTATTGAGCTAGGTCTGTGAGATACGCTTACGACCGTGAGAAAGGTTTTCCACGCCAACTGTGGTCCGGCGATCCAAAGTTCTGGTGTCCGACGGCCTGTTTGGTCGTGGTCTCTCGGGTGGCAATTCTCAAGTTGATGCAGGCGAGGGGGTCTCTCTCCAGCTCCTCGGGGCCTTGGGGTTTGGATTGACCAGCTAGACTCAAATTGGTTTCGCTGAAAGCTCAGCGATCAAAAATGTTGTTGTCTTGTAGGAAAAATGCAAATGTTCTTAAAAAGAAGTAACTGGTAGTTACAAAATCACGTCAACTGACGGGCTCAAACTTAAAGTTCTTGTGGTCCATCTGAGACAAAGGAGAGGTCAGAGTTCAGCGGGGGATGTTAGCCATGTGCTCATCCTGCCGTCTCTTTCTCCTCCTCCTTCCAACTCAACTCAGAAGCGGTTTCAGAAAAGAAAAGCAAGGGTAAGGGTAAGGGGAGTTTCTGGCTATTTCTCCTTCCTTTATACCAAGGGGGCGGCCCCTTTTTCTCCGTGGATTCGACCAATCGGTCGAATTCAGTCCGTAACTCGATATGACGATCCCAAGTGGGAATGTCTTTGGGAGAGAATTCAAGAAATACATTTCTATTGCGATAAACACATTAACAACTTCACAACTTTCCAAACAACATTTCGACAGTATGTTTGTACATTGCGTCTTTGTTGACCTGGGGAAGAATTCATCATTAGAACAGATTGGTTGAGTTCATTCTCACTGTCCATGAATTGAAGAATTGGCTTATTACTCAAATCGGATGTTTGAGATTCAGTCTTTAGTCCAATTCGAAGGTCAATACAGAGTTCTCATTTCTGGTTGTGAGGGTTAGGATAGATCTTCACAGTCTTAATTTTGTCCTGAACCGCCATTCACAAGACAGGAAGTGAAGACCATAAAATGGTCTGGGTCTTGAAGTGGGGGTTTTGGTTATCTCTGGAATGCGGTAACCACGGTGAAGAGCAAAGGTCATCCTCAGATGCTACAAGGTTAAGAGGTTAAAAGTAGGGATGTCCTGATTTTTGACCTCCTGATCCGACCCGATATTTTGACACTTTATGCTGGCCGACACAGATCCAATAGTCTTTTTGTATAATACATCCATCCATCCATCCATTTTCTTCCGCTTTATCCGGGGCCGGGTCGCGGGGGCAGCAGTCTCAGCAGAGATGCCCAAACTTCCCGATCCACACACACCTCCTCCAGCTGTTCTGGGGGGACCCCGAGGCGACACCAGGCCAGCTCGGAGACATAGTCCCACCACCGTGTCCTGGGCCTTCCACGAGGCCTTGTCCCACTAGGACATGCCTGGAACACCTCCCGCGGGAGGCGACCAGGAGGCATCCGAAACAGATGCCCGAGCCACCTCAGCTGGCTCCTTTCGACGTGAAGGAGCAGCGACTCTACTCCGAGCTCCTCCCGGGTAACTGAGCTCCTCACCCGATCTCGGAGGGTGCGCCCAGCCACCCTGCGAAGGAAACTCATTTCGGCCGCTTGTATTCGCGATCTTGTCCTTTCGGTCATTACCCAAATCTCATGACCATAGGTGAGGGTGGGAACGTAGATCGATCGGTAAATCGAGAGCTTTGCCCTCCGACTCAGCTCCCTCTTCACCACGACAGACCGATACAGCGACCGCATCACTGCTGACGCCGCACCGATCCGTCTGTCGATCTCACGCTCCATCCGTCCCTCACTCGTGAACAAGATCCCGAGATACTTGAACTCCTCCACTTGAGGCAAGGACTCCCCACCGACCTGAAGAGGGGAAGCCACCTTTTTCCGGTGGAAAAATACATATCATTATATAATATATGTATATTAGTAATATATTTTAGGCTATATATTTGTCTATTACAGACATTTCTATAAATATACAAGACGTTTTGGAATTTACTTTGAATGTTAAATTAGAAGGTAATGTTGGGTAATATAAATGGGCATGTTACATTAAAAGAATATTATTTTAAAGCAGTACTAAGTAACTTATTTACCATAATGAATCCTCTCCGTTGTCCCTCTGGGGGTAACACAAGTGTTAATGGGGTGATTCATCTCCCCCTGGTGTCTCTGGACAGAAAACCACACTTGCAGCTTTCCTGCGCCGGGTCGGAGCACCAATACACACTAATAGAATCATGAAGAAGAAGCTAACAGGCTAACAGGTAAGCTAACTGCACCACTTAAACAGTGTTTACAGCCAAGTTTGAGTGAAAAAGGACAATTAATGAGTAAAAAACGCAACGACACCTGCAGTGGCGCTTATGGCCTCTAGGGGCAAGAGTTACTGAGCACTGCTTTAAGCCCCTTCACAAAACATCCGCAGTAGATATTATAGTTTCAGCTCGATCTGCTTCTAAAGGCCATTCAGGTCTATATATTTATACAGGCAGAAGGAAGTCGAATTGAATTTGTGAAGTCCACACAAAAATGAAAGTGTTCGAGCAGTAGAACGTTTGGTCAAGCGGTACCTGCACCGAGCATCAAAGCAGCAACAAAAGCGAGGATGAAAGCAAAACAAAAATGTGACAAAAAAGCAACAATAAACATGCCGGAAAAAAGCCGGACAAAATAAAAACGTGACAAAAGCGGGATGAAAAAGCAACAATAAACACTCACAAAAAAAGCCACAAAAGAGCGACAAAAAAGAGTGGTTAAAAAGACACACAACAGACACACTTCCAAAATGTGACAAAAACACGATATAAGAGTGACGAAATAGCCACGAAAAGATAAAAAAAGGTGACAAAAATGCAATCAAAAAGTGACAAAAGAACTTTGAAAACATGACAAAAATGCTTTAAAAAATGTGACAAAAAAAGCAGGAACAACACAACAAAAAAGTTACCATCAGTGTTGTCAGCCTTAGCATTCAAATGTTCCTCTGATCTATAGGCTGTAAGTTTTAGATTTGGGTAAAGCTGAACTGGAGACAATGTGCTCGGTTATGGTAAGGGGTTAAAGGTTCTATATCATGCAAAATCAACTTTTTGGAGCTTTTAACCATATTGCTATGCTATTTCCCAGAGTGGTTTTTGACTTCTCAGCAATCCTCCTGAATCCTGCTCTCGGAGCAGCTGCTCCGCCCTCTGCTGGAAAACCAATTGCTCTGTTGTGTCGTCAGAGCGGAATGGAAGTGCTCGACGTCTGTAATGTAATGCCTTACGACCTGATTTTAATTTGTAAAACAGTTGTTATATTATTTCTGTCGTAACAAAGAAAAATTTAAAAAGTGCCTGACGCGTCCGTCCGTGCTGCCCCTGTAGGGAAAACAAACGCACCCCTGAGCGTCTGAACCTTCCTAAAGGAGAGGCCACTCGCCAGAAGTTGGAATTTCTCTCCGGGATTCGACGACTATCACTAAAATAGTGTTTTTCTGTGACTGTCTCTGATGGATGTTTGGTGAACCTTCTCAAAGTGGATTAACTTTTATAACCAATGCGAGTCCCACAATGTAAACACCTGATGGAGCGGCCAGGACAGAGCGGTGAGTCAATCAAAACGTGTGTTAGCGTGTGTGTTAGCTTGTGTGTTAGCGTGTGTGTTAGCGTGTGTGTTAGCTTGTGTGTTAGCGTGTGTGTTAGCTTGTGTGTTAGCGTGTGTGTTAGCGTGTGTGTTAGCGTGTGTGTTAGCTTGTGTGTTAGCGTGTGTGTTAGCTTGTGTGTTAGCGTGTGTGTTAGCTTGTGTGTTAGCGTGTGTGTTAGCTTGTGTGTTAGCTTGTGTGTTAGCTTGTGTGTTAGCTTGTGTGTTAGCGTGTGTGTTAGCTTGTGTGTTAGCTTGTGTATTAGCCATTTATGAAGCTGTGTTGCAGATGTCAACTCCTTATAACTGCATTGTGAAGTAACTCCACTTTTTGCTGTGTATTTATATTTCTACAATGGTAAAGTTGTATGAGCGACAGTGGAGTGACTTTTTGAGTTTGGCAAGCAGTGGCCTGGGACTTAAGGAGGGAGACCCCCCCCCCTAGGAAAATTTTAAAAATCTTATTTGATTTACTGTATTCTGATGCATTTTAAGTGCACCCGCGGGAATATAAAAACAATACGCTGTTTAGATGATACGATCATTATGCCCGAAAATCAGTATAAAATACACTAGTTATTAGTTAATATTTTAGTAAAGTGATGCAAAATAAATGAATAATTGTATTTATGGGTTATGGGCGCTATGACCAAAATACTCACTGATGCGTACTGACTACTGCATCGACCACCCAGACACATACCGATAACGCAACATACATAATGAACCACTGTAGGCCTATGTTTGTTTACTTTCCAAAATACTAAGACACCCCATCAATGTGTCTCCAGTTCATGGTAAATGGTCTCAACTTATATAGCGCTTTTCCACCTACATTAGGCACTCAAAGCGCTTTACAGCAAGGATCCACTCACCCATTCATACTCTCATTCATACACCAGTGTACGCAGACACTGTGGGTGAAGTGTCTTGCCCAAGGACACAACGACAGTGTGCACCTTCAGGAGGTGGGATTCGAACCCCGACCTTCCAATCATGAGATGACCCGCTCTACCATCTGCGCCTCTGTCGCCCATCATAAAGATTTATATTATTGCTGGACATTTGGACTTTATGCTGCTTCATGGCACTTCACGTACACAAATTCACTCACTCAACAGCCTCGCCAACTCTCACCTTTAGCGTCCTGGTCCAGCCCGAAGCCTCATTGGTCTTGCATGAAGAAAAGGTCCTGTTTTCCCACAAACCGGCACTTTGAATGTCCACTCGGTGTAATAGTCCGTACTTTCCGTTTCTACCCCTGCTCCAACTGCGTCACAGAAAACGATTGCGATTCCACACAATTATGCAGCGTTTTTTCTCCTACATCTGTTACAACTCACTTACAAGGAAATGCGGCGATATGCAAACAAACTGTCATTGTTGGATATTACAGACCCATACACACTTCCGGCCTCAATAGGCTAATAAGCTAGTCAATAGGCTAATCATTTGATGAGATATCCGATTGAAAAGTACAAGGGTACCCCGTTAAAAGAGTAAAGACATGAGAAATTCTGACACCACTAATTTGCATCCAACTGCGCAACAAGTTTCAGGCATTTCAGCGGTTTTGAAATGAAACGTTTATCTAGAGTTCATTAGCTTGTATCCCGTCAAGATGGAGTAACTTAGTTGGCGTGACGTCATGCAGAAGGCACCTATTTTACGGTTTTGACTTGAAGTTTTTTTTTCTTTTTTTTTTAGATTTGATTGGGCAATCACTGCTTGCTCTGCTTGTGCCACTGATGAGGAGAGAGAGAGGGGGCGGAGTTAACTGAATCCAAGCGTTTTGTCTTCCGGGTTTGAAAAATACCTCCAGAAAATACTTATATTTATCACAAATGAATATAGTGGCAGACATACAATATATCATATTAATGCCTATTGGTGGGTTGCAGGTTCTAGAATATGATGATGTCATCGGACCCAGCGGGGGGCAGGAGCCAGTTTTTCCTATTAACAACATAACACTTTCACAAGTCGTAGCTAAAAAGAAAATTTATGAATTAAATTTTTTATTTTTTTTATTTTTCCTCTATATAATAGTATAGGCCTTTAGAATGCTGTGATGTCACCTGCAACACTACTTTGGGATGGCTAAAATAGCAGGATACAGATTCTTTAAAGTATTCCCTATATTTCAGAGTGAGATCACCAAACCACACAGTGATACAACCAGTTCTCTGCGTCAAAAAGGGGCTGCTTTTCTCTCGCATTGGACTTTTTGCTGCTGAAATCTTCCCCAGCGCTCCATAATGGAACATAATGACAGAAAATTGGCGACTGAACCAATAGAGAATCGTCCACCTCCTGACTCCAAAGTCAACTTAATCACCGTAATGAAATATGCCAGGCATCGGCGGCGCATTTGGTCAGCGCACTGTACTTTATTACACCATTCAGGCCATTTTCCTATTCCGAGCCCCTTTCCTCGGTGCCGTGCCCAAATGTGATGTGCGAGTGTTTTCAGAGGTCGGCTGGAGAGCGGAGCTGAGGGCTGAATGGAAGCCGTCGCCTTTATGAACACAGGAAGGATGTGCATTCAGCGCACAGCCAGGGAACGAGTGTGACTCAGCAGGAGGCCAGAGAGAGGAGAGGGGCCACTCCTCATGAACAGAGGCTTCATGCTTTTCTATTCCGAGCACACTGGCAGATTTGAAAGTCACGCGTCAATCACAAGTCACATTGTACTGTATGCCACGAGGACTTTTCTTTCCACCGTGGTTCAGTGCTGAGAGTGGAGAGTGGAAATGTAACTGGAGTGGTGCTTTATTATCGCTCATATTTAGGCTGGGCCCCTCTCCAAGGCTGCAAACGCCCCTCAGCTGCCTTGTGCACATGAATGAACCATTTACTAAAAGACCATTGTTAAAATTATGTTTTTTAAAGGAGCCAACGTAAGAACATATCTCAGTACACCGTGTTCCGAATTATTATGCAAATTGTATTTCAGTGTCAAAAAGGTAAAACAAAAAAAAGTTTTTCAATAAAACTCATGGATGTTATTGTGTCTCAGGGCTCTTTGAATCACTGACATTAATCTCAGAGACCTGGGATGATTAGTTGTCAGGTGAGTCCAGTTAAGGGAAAAACTACTGAAAAAGGACGTTCCACGTTACTAAGCAGACCACCATTTTCAAGCAATATGGGAAAGAAAAAGGATCTCTCTGCTGATGAAAAGCATGAAATAGTTGAATGGCTTTGTCTAAGTATGAAAACCTTTGACATTTCATCAAAGATTAAGCGTAATTGTAATCCAGTCAAAATGGTTATAGTTAGGTTGTTTTTATATGCATGTTTTGGTTTGCCCCGCATGTTTTTGTTTGGTTTGCTGTGCTTTGTTGTTGACTCGTATAGCCCGATCCCCTGCCCTGCAATTAACACACCTGTGCCGTGGCGGGGAAGAAACAGGACAAAAGGAACAAAGAAGTTAGAGACGGGGGCAGAAGGAGAGAGGCAGGCCGGGCACAGGAGTTCCAGGAGAAGCACTTGGAGGATGGGCACCAGTGGCGATATCGCTCGGCAGTGAAGCACTACTATGTGGAACAAACGCAGCGGCAGGGGTGTGAGTACTTGACAGTGAAGCGGTGTTGAATGATGTGACGCCGACAGCCTTTGGCCGAAGTGTGTTCGGTGTTTGGAACAATTTCCTGGTCTCTGCTGTTTGCCCTAGGGGAGGAGACGGGAGGAGACGCGTGGATCTGCGACCCAACTATCGTGGTGTGGCCAGTTCTGGACCTCTCTGCCGCTTCGCCTTCTGCGCCCAAAATCCCCTTTTTAATGAACGTTTTATTCCATTCTTAATACTATTCCTTTTAACCCATGTAATAAATTGTTAACCTTTTAACTGTTTCCTCTTTTTTGGTCACACCACTGCTCTCTCAAGTCTGTCAAAAATGATTATTACCTTTTACCCATAAAAACTACAAACCCCTCTTACATAATCATCATACAGATACAGATACGAGATTTGTGGCTGATTCAGAGCACACACGGGTTTGTGCAGATAAAGGCACAATGAGGATGGTTTCTTCCAGACAAATACATCAGATTAAGAGAACAGATGCTACAAAGCACCATACAGGTATTTGAAGCTGCTGGTGCCTCTGGAGTCTCCCGAACATCAAGGTGTAGGACCCTCCAGAGCAGGGGTGTCAAAGTCAAATGGATGGGGGGCCAAATGAAAAATTTAGGAACAAGCCGAGGGCCGGACTGATCGAATGTTCATTGAAAAAAATGTAATGACCGCATATAGTCTAGTGATCCCCATTAAACAGACTGAAAACCTAAAAATATACTACTATTCAGATGAGTCGTGATGTCACACAGAAAAGTCCAGTTCTCAGTGTCCACCTTCCGTTTTGCCATTTTTAAGGGTAGACTATCTGAAAGTTGACTTTTGAAGTGATGCTAATGCCCGCTGATGAATAATGAAAGGAAGTGGCCTCCCGCTCGGAGCGCCACCGTTGCATTGTGGGAAATGTAGTGCGTTGGTGCGTGTAAAGTACCTGGATGCTGCTGGCGTGCAGTGACCTGCGGGCCAGTTCTAATAATAAAATTATATAATCCCAGGGGCCAGAAAAAACCCTCTCGCGGGCCGGATTTGGCCCGCGGGCCTTGACTTTGACATATGTGCTCCAGAGGCTACAGTTGTGCATAAACCATCCGGGCCTCCCCTAAACTGTTAATTGAAGCTGATGAACAGAAACAGCTGCAGTGGCTCAGAAATACATGAGGACTCATTTTCAAACAGTCTTGTTCACTGATGAGTGCCGTGTAACCCTGGATGGTCAAATCAATGGAGTAGTGGATAGTTGGTGAATGGCCACCATGTCCCAACAACACTGTGACGTCAGTAAGGAGGGGGCGGAGTCATGTTTTGGGCCAGAATCATGGTGAGAGAGCTGGTCGGCCCCTTTAGGCCCTTTTAGGCTCCCTGAAGGTGTGAAAAATATGTGGAGTTTCTGACTGACCACTGTCTTCTATGCTACAAAAAGAAGAGCCGTGTTTTCCCGAACAAAATCATCTTCATCATGACAACGCACCATGTCCTGCTGTAAAGAATATCTGCATCACTGGCTACTATGGGCATAAAAGGAGAGAAACTCATGATGTGGACCCCCTCCTCCCCTGATCTCAACCCTATTGAGAACCTTTGGAGCCTCAACAAGCAAAACTTCTATGAGGGTGGGAGGCAGTTTTCATCCAAACAGCAGCTCTGGGAGGCTATTCTAGCATCCTGCAAAGAAATCCAAGCAGAAACTCTCCAAAAACTCACAAGTTTAATGGGTTTAAGAATTTTGAAGCTGCTATCAAATGAGAGGTGCTATGTTAAAATAATTTGACCTATTAAGATGTTTTTGATTTGATTGTTTCTGACAAACTACTTGTCTTGTTCTCAGACACCTTGGGCCCGATCTGGTGTGTCAAAACGCGAGCATAGCGTAACATTTTGCACTTAGTAGGAGTGCACTTTGTGATCTTGCCACTCCAGACTTGGTGCATTTAAGTGGGAAACTGGGTGGAGACACAATTTTTCCTCCAACCAGATCGACTCCGTGGCCTGGGAAGAGGTTGTGGGGAAGACGTGGGGGGTGAACATTTGCATTTGTTTTGTGCTTGCGTACCAGAATGCTTAGGAATTTCGCAGAATCAACACCACAGTGCACATCCAACAGTTGACGGAAAAGATGCTAGCGAACTGAGAAATTGACAAGGGTCAACAGGTCCATGTAATTTGGCGTGACAAAGCTGCAAATATGAGGAAAGCCATGAGGGATATGGGAGAGTAGAGTGTGGGCTGTGTCGCGCTAATACTTTACGTGCTCTGCACTTGGAAATGCCAAAAATAAAGTGAATCTTGTTCTCTTCTCATGTGCAGACAAGACGGAACAATAGCCTCTACATGTTGCAGAGCCTACTGGATCAAAAACAGGCTCTTGGTGTCTTTGCAGCTGAGCATCCTCTTCTAGCAGCACTGACCAGTGGGAGCTGAGGAAAAAGGCAGCTGAAGTCCTTTGAAGAGCTGACCAGATGTGAGCAGGGAGACTGTATCTGCAGCTGATGTGATCCCTGCCATCATAAGTCATGTGTATTTGTACTTATTCTTTTATATTGTCACATTTATTGACACTGTTTGAAACAACCCCGCGTTTATTAATTGGGTTATTCACTCATTAGTCCTCAGATTGTGTTACTTTGATCTGTTTTTAGCGTCTTCATAAAGTCAGCAAACCTGTTGCTTGCAAAGGAACACCTCATCCACGAGGTGGCAAAGACAGAGGGGAGGAGGGCCCCCAGTGCAGTGCCAGAGGAAACAGCCAGTGAGCAAGGCACCACAGGCAGAGCAGGCATGAAGCGTGCAGCAGCCTGGACAGTGCCTTTGAGGGAATCTTACAAGAGAGGCAGTCACAGTCCCGGTCCTTCGACCACATCAGCAGAATCAGGTTCAGGTTTATCAAGAAAAACACATATTTAATTCTGTGAAATTAAAGAGGAGAGTAAGCATTAAGAGTGTACATTACTGGCCTTACTTTACGTCACTATGGCACTTTGATTTTCTTATTGGTTTGTCAAGCATTTTAAGATGAGGCACAATTCATTTTTATATTAGACATTTTTATTTCATATTATTAACATCTAAAGTGAATAATAAATTTTATCTATTGCTTGATTGTTCAAGCTACGTCACAGAAGTGACGTGATAAGGCGAATTAAATAAAAAATTAAATTAAATAATTTAATTTTAAAAAACAGGATGTCCCTTGTTTTTTAAATAAAAAACAAGGGACATCCTGGATCTGTTGCTTCGCTCTTCTTTATCTTTTTAATGTATTCTATAAGTATCGGATCGGGACTCGGGACCTGATGGGGACATCCCTAAACACATAATTATTCATCTGCTTTGAGCAGGGTAGAAAAAGTATCTACTCTGCAAGAGTACAGAATCTTGTTTTATTTCTATTTTATGTTAAAACACTCTCTGGTACACCGACCGGAGCCTTCAAAATACAAATCTTTTATTTAAATATTGATTAGACTTAACATTCAAATCCATTGAATTTTGTAAACGTTTGATATTAGCCTAAATTTGAAAAGTGCGAGAGGAGGATCCTTCACATTCACACAAACATATTTTGAAAACAAGTGTGAAAGTCTTTTTCCATTGACAGACACTACTACCCAGTGCCTGGTCAACCCGCGTTGGCACTTTTTGACTGTCGAGGCCAGGGCCAAACCGGTCTGACCAGGTATAGGTTTTGGGACCGACCTCTGGCTGTGGCCAAAGCGCTGACCCGTGTCTGATGTGACGTGAACAGACTCTGGCCTCTGATTGGCAACGAAAGAGTGGACAGTCCTCACTATTAACACGCAGGTCATAGGATTTCATATTTCACATCATACTGCTGATCTAAATGGGGATTTTACCGATAGCATTTAGCCGTTGTTAGCGCAGCTTTAGCTGGTGTTAGCTCAACATTTGCAAGTTGCTTACCCTCGTGTAGTGGAAACAAAATTGTGTCCTAGGTTGATAAGTGACAATGTGAGCACATAGACTGTGTTAGGCGCTTTGGAGCCGTGCTCTGTGGAGAGACGGCTTTGAGACATTACTGCACGGTTGTCGAAGTGCTCCTAAGATATTATTACGCCTTACAATATAGTTCCCCTTTTTATCCGCTTAGAAAATCGACATGTTTAATGTTGTGTAACTAGACTTGGATTGTGTAACTACTCATGTAACCATATTTAGGGAAAAAGTGGAAGAGCTTGATCGCTTCTAACTTCACCCCCTTTTGGCCCCATAGAGGAGAGGAGGAGAGGCTAAATGCTAACAACATCTTTGGTCTTTTTGCGTGACTGAGCGCACCCTCAAAGACTTCAACTCGTCTAAGCTCAGGTAAGAACATATCTCAGAATGGAAACACGGTGGCCTGTCCCTGTAAGATTTAGGTAAACTGGGTAAAATGTGCTCAGTTAAGGCGGGGGTTAAGAGATTAAAAAAGAGTCCACAGTGTGACACAGAGTGACACAGAGATCACGGAACAAATGTTGTTTTCCACAAAATGCTCTGTGTAAAGTAGGAATCAAATCAAATCAATTTTATTTGTAGAGCGCTTTTCATACATGTCATGTAACACAAAGTGCTCTACAGATTTAAAAACATTCTCTCACACCCACCTCCATCCAAAAATACAGACACATTGTCGCATTCACACTCCCCCCACCCACCTCCCCAGAGACAAACCACACAAGCACACAATACACACTCAAGGTAAAACAGTGGAGACTATGGACAAAAGGCTAAGATAAGGCTGGGTGCAGTTAAACCAGGCAAGGAAACACCATCCAAGGAGCCGTCTGCATCGGGAGCAGCACCTCGGCTGCAGCCACAGGGACCAACACAGGGTGCCCGGACAACACCACACCTCCATCCAGACACCCACAAGACAGCACCCCAGCAGCCACAGCCAATCACTGCTCCCGAGGCAGAGGGCTCCTCCAGAGGAAACTGGGAGAGCATAAAAATTGTTAAATAAATAAAAGTACGTAAGTAGTAGTAGTAAGTAGTAAGTAAAATCGAATAATAGGATAATAAAAAATAAGACCGAGAGGTAAAATACATAAATACAAAATAAATATTAATAACTATTAAATGTCAATTTAATTAATTATAAGGTGCTGATAAATAATAATAAATAGGCCTAGCAAAGATAAATATCAGTTAAAGGCAAAGCTAAAAAGGTGGGTCTTGAGCCTGCTCTTAAAAACTTGAACGTTCTCTGCAGCCCTGAGCTCCTCCGGCAGGTCGTTCCAGAGGCGAGGGCCGCAACACTGGAAAGACGCCTCACCGTGAGTTTTTCTGTTGACTTTAGGAATAACTAGGAGACCCCTGCCGGAGGAGCGAAGGGGCCGTGAAGGTTCGTAAGGTAAAAGTAGTTCTGAAAGATAAGAAGGACCAAGACCATTAAGACATTTAAAAACCATTAAAAGAACTTTAAATGTTTTTTAAAGTATCTGAGAACCAGAACTCTCCTGGTTCTCAGATCCAGGAGAACCAACACTGTCAACTTTTTAGAATCATAATTTAATCTAAAATTGTTTAAAATCTTTAAAAGGGCGGTCTCGGTGCTGTGGTTTACCCTGAAGCCAGACTGGAATTTCTCAAGGACATTATGTGCATTTATAAAATCACAAAGTTTTTTCTAAAATTTTGCTTAAAAATGGTAAGTTGGACACTGGTCTAAAATTGTTAAAATCATTAAAATTCAAATTGCTCTTCTTCAACAGGGGCCTCACTACCATCAGGTACTTCTAACGTGTTACCTGCTATACTGGTCACTATATGGAGGCGCCAATGAGTCGTTTGGACATTCATTTAGACTGTGAAATCACACCCTTATTTCCACAACAGCAGCACTAATCCCCACAGCAGGAGGTGTCGGGCTGTTACTGTAGGAGGGAGGGTGTACTATAGGCTCTATAGGGATCATTACTCAGAGCAAATACTCTTCACCTATGCTTTAAAGCAGAACTAAGTCACATTTGAACCTTAATAAATCCTTTTCGTTGTCCCTCTAGTGGTATCCATCCATCCATCCATCCATCCATCCATCCATTTTCTTCCGCTTTATCCGGGGCTGGGTCGCGGGGGCAGCAGTCTCAGCAGAGATGTCCAGACTTCCCGATCCACACACACCTCCTCCAGCTGTTCTTGGGGGACCCCCGAGTATCTCGGACACATAGTCCCACCACCGTGTCCTGGGTCTTCCACGAGGCCTTGTCCCACTAGGACATGCCTGGAACACCTCCCGCGGGAGGCGACCAGGAGGCATCCGAAACAGATGCCCTAGCCACCTCAGCTGACTCCTTTCGACGTGAAGGAGCAGCGACTCTACTCCGAGCTCCTCTCGGGTAACCGAGCTCCTCACCCGATCTCGAAGGGTGCGCCCAGCCACCCTGCGAAGGAAACTCATTTTGGCCGCTTGTATTCGCGATCATGTCCTTTCGGTCATGACCCAAATCTCATGACCATAGGTGAGAGTGGGAACGTAGATCGATCGGTAAATCGAGAGCTTTGCCCCGACTCAGCTCCCTGTTCACCACGACAGACCGATACAGCGACCGCATCACTGCTGGCGCTGCACCGATCCGTCTGTCGATCTCACGCTCCATCCGTCCCTCACTCGTGAACAAGACCCCGAGATACTTGAACTCCTCCACTTGAGGTAAGGACTCCCCACCGACCTGTAGAGGGGAAACCACCTTTTTCCGGTGGAGAACCATGGCCTCGGATTTGGAGGTGCTGATTCTCATCCCGGCCGCTACACACTCGGCTGCAAACCGCCCCAGAGCGTGCTGAAGGTCCTGGTTCGTTGAAGCCATCAGAACAACATCATCCGCAAACAGCAGAGATGAGATCCTGAGGCTCCCAAACCGGACACCCTCTGGCCCCTGGCTGCGCCTAGAAAATCTGTCGATAAATGAACAGAACCGGTGACAAAGGACAGCACTGGCGGAGACCAACACGCACCGGGAACAGGTCTGACTTACTGCCGGCAATGCGAACCAAGCTTCCTGCTGCGTTATATCTGAAGTAAATATTCAGTGAGAATGTGACTTTCTGTACTTAATGGTACTGGAATAATAGATTATTAATTAATACAGTATAGTACAGTATAGTAGGTGGAAATGTGTCATTTTGCATCATGTAGTGTTGTACGCAACGTGCAGCAGTGAGCAGCAGGGGGGGCCAGCTGAACGAAACGCAACACCTGGCTCATTTGGTCATTTGGAATATAAATAAAACATGCATGCCTATTATAGGCCTCTTTCTATTTGAGCAATGGTAACTCAATTCTGATGTATCTATCTCAAAACATGAATGTTTGGTGGCGACAGGAGGCTCTCCAGATGATTTTTTTACTGAACGTTCACACACAAGTAACCGACAACTGTGAAGTGAAAGTGAAATGATACATGATTCTGTTATTTTTCAAAAAATAGAAAACCGAAAAGAGGGGCGTGCATAAGTATTCATACAGCAATAATGAATACTTTTGCTGCAATAACAGCAGCAAGTCTTGGGGTCTGACTCTACAAGATTTGCACATGTAGAGACTGACATTTTAGCCCATTCCTCTTTACAAAACAACTCAAGCTCTGTCACATTAGAAGGAGAGCGTTTGTGAACAGCAGTTTTCAGATTATTCCACAGATTTTCAATAGGATTTAGGTCAGGACTTTGACTGGGCCATTCTAACACATTAATATGTTTTTAATTGAACCATTCCATTGTAGATTTATCTTTGTGTTTAGGGTCCATTGTCCTGCTGGAAGGTGAATCTCCGCCCCAGCCTCAGTTCTCTTGCTGACTCCAGCAGGTTTTCCTCTAAAATTTCTCCATATTTGGCTCCATCCATCTTCAAAACTATTCTTACAATCTCCCCAGTCCCCGCTGAGGAAAAGCAGCCCCACAGCATGATGCTCCCCCCCGCATATTTGACACTGGGGATGGTGCACTCAGGACGATGAGCAGTGTTAGGTTTGCTCCATACATAACGTTTTGCATTTGGGCCAAAAAGTTACATTTTTGTCTCATCAGACCAAAGCTCCTTCTTCCACATGGAGCTGTGTCCTCCATATGACTTCCAGCAAACTTCAAACGGGATTTCTTATGGCCTCCTTTCAATAATGGCCTTCTTCTTCCACTCGTCCATGAAGGCCAGATTTGTGTAGATACGACTTATAGTTGTCCCATGTACAGATTCCCCCAGCTCAGCGGCAGTGCTTCACAGCTCCTCCAGAGTTATCTTGGGGCACTTGGTTGTATTTCTTACCAGTGTCCTCCTTGTTTGATCTAATATTTTAGATGGGCGACCGTTTCTTGGTAAGTTGGCAGTGGTGCTATACTCTTTCCATTTCTGAATGATGGATTGAACAGTGCTCCGGTGTTTAAATCTTGGGAAATCTTTGTGTAACTTAACGCTCCTTTAAACATCTCCACAGCTTTATCCCTGACCTCTCTGGAGAGCTCCTTGGCCTTCATGATGCTGTTTAGTGACCGATAAACGCCGACCACAGCTCTGAGGGCCTAAAAGAACAGCTGTAATTATACTGAGAGTAGATTACACACAGGTGCCTCTATTTAATGGTTAGGCCAAGGTGTGAACATTCTGGAGTCATTATGAATGTTATAAAGGCAATTTAATGCACTCAGAAAATGCTGTATGAATACTAATGCACGCCCCACTTTTCACTTTTCCATTTTTTGAAAAATAACGGAATCATGTATCATTTTGCTTTCACTTCACAGTTGTCTGTTACTTGTGTGTGAACGTTCAGTAAAAAAATCGAAATAAAATCTTTTTGTTTAGCGTTGTAAACATGACAAAATGTGCAAAAGTTCAAGGTGTATGAATACTTTCGAGAGGCACTGTATCTCAGTATGGAAAAACAGTGAACTATTCATTTAACCTCTCAACCACCAGAACCGAGCACATTTTCTCCAGTTTGGCTTTACCCAAATCTAAAAGCTTCTTGAAAAAAGGGTCAAAATATTGACAGAAACGCAACCAAAACATGCTGGAAAAGCAACAACAACAACACAATAAACGAGTAAGACACGACTAAAAATGGATGAAAAGGCCACAAAAGAGTGCCGGGAAAAGCAACAATGATGAAATAAAAAAAGTGACAAAAACATGTCAGAAACATGACACAAAAAGCATCAAAAAAGTGAAAAAGTGAAAAAAAATGAAGAGGTGCCGGAAAAGCAACACCTACACGAAAAACGATGAATGCGACGACAACGCAACAATAAAAGTTTTGCAAGTCTGAGCTTTCAAATGATGTGTTACACACTGTAAACTCCAGCCGGGAAGCTTTTAGATTTGGGTAAAGTCAAACTGGAGAAAATGCACTCGGTGGTCAGATCTCTGTGGAACAATATGAAGTGCTCCATGTGTACCAAGGAGCATCTGTATCCCATATAAACCTACAACATAAATAAATCACACAAGACTTTTTTTGAACCAAATTTAATGTGCCGTTCCTTTGGAAAACTTCACCAGTCCTTCATTAGCAGAGAGTAGATCGACATTGTTCAGTGGCTGTAGTGTTTAAACCGAGTGATTTCCACCGCCTTTGTACATAATAAACATAATAAAGTGCGGGCGGAGCCGAGCCGTGGAGTTACAAATGATTGGCAGCACAGGATTTGATACAGAAAAACTAATGCTTCAGGTAGCAGCTTTAAAGACGTTCACCAGTCCATACAAACGGGAACTTCGCTAAATTAAATGGAATAGAGTGGGTTCAGTGAGTGCGCAGACCTCTGTTTTAAAACCGACGTTGCTATGGCGACGTCTGATACAGGAAAAGTTCAAATTCTTTTATTTTTTAATTTCTTAAAAAAACAAAAAAAACAAAACAGGCTTATACTGAGAGCACTGGAATGGGCCTGCACATGGCGTTTAGATTTTTCCTATTGTTTGGAAACTTGAAAAAATTCTATTGTTAATGTACAATTGCGGGAGAGTTGATGGAAATTTTTTATCAACGGAAAAGAAATGTATATATGTTCATATCGAAGTGCTGAAATGCTAAAATGGAGATACTGGTAATAGGTCTGCGGACTCCCTTAACCCACTCTACGCAAACTACAGCACAGGCTTCGCTAAACATTGCACAAAAAGTTAAAGGAATAAAAATGAAAGAGTACAGTGCTTATAATTTAACAAATGATACACACATAGTACGAGGAGGAAAGGGGGCAGAACAGTTTTCCCCACAAAAATCAAGACTACATTTCTCTTTTAACGAGGAAATGACCTAAGTATAAACACAAGACGCAGACGGAAAGAGTTTATCGGTGCTTTATATTTGTTCTACATGTGAGGAGCTCTATTTAACCACTCGGGAGCGCAGGCTTCTTTTTATGATCTGGTGGTCGCTCTCCTTCTCCTCGGGCTCCCGGGTGAGGATCTGCAAAAACAGGCAAGAGCATACGTATAAATATTGAACATGGTGTTTGGAGCGCAGTGCTTTACAGTGTATGGTTGGGATGTGGCATAATGTGACTATCCAAGCTCTGAAACAAAGGACAGACTGTGTGTCAGTGACTACAAGGGAAGATGAACTTTACACCGGAAAAAATGAAAATGAAATACATTTTATTTTGCAAATGTAAGTATTAAAGTGATAGTCTGCAAGTTTGCAAAATGAGGAGAGCAGGAACAGAATTGTGAAAGTAAACGATCAAGCTCCTCCCCAGTGTTAATTTTAGTCAAAGTGATATTTTTGCCGACTAAAATTGGACTAAAACTAAATTAAAAGTTGTTCATGAGACCAAAACTATGACTAAAATGTCCAGATATTTTAGTCGACTAAAACAAGACTAAATAAAAATGAAAAGGAGAGACTAAAATCATCCAAACTTTTATTGACCGTCTGAAAGAGCTGCTCCTTTAGCAGTGATTGTAAATGATGAGGCTTTGAGCTTTATCATGTGGAGCAGCTCCATGAAGAAGAGGAATAAGATTAAATATGATTATAATTATCATTGCAAAGTCGACTAAATTAGTCTTAAATTTAGTCGACTAAATTTACTTGCAATTTTAGTCGACTAAAACTAGACTAAAACTGAAACGATTATTAAATTAAATTACATTTTAGTCAAAAGACTAAGACTAAAACTAAATTAAAATATGTTGTCAAAATTAACACGGCTCCTCCCCCTCCCCTCCTGATTGGACCTGACAGGCTGGTTCACAGGAAAAGCTTGTCTCATTGGTCAGCGCGGGAGGATATAAAAAAGTAATTTAAATATTTGTACTTACTTTACATCAAAATGCAAAACCAGGTGGTCGATTGTGCAAAACATTTCCAGACTATCTCTTTAAATGTCATGATAAATCATCTAGAGCAGAGGGAGGGGGGAATCCCACTGATGCTCACTTTTTAGAATGCAGCCTCTGATTGGCCGACTCTTTATTGCTCGGATGGGCTGTAACACCCGCCAGCTGAATGTAAGTAAGTAAGTAAGTAAACTTTATTTGTATAGCGCCTTTCACAGACACAGAGTCACAAAGCGCTTCACAGTGTTAAAACATAATTATAAAACAGCATATTCATTGCAATAATTCAGAATTCAGCATTCATTATACAAGTGGTGTCAGTACTAAATCAGCCGGACTCAAATGCTTTCTCAAACAGATGGGTTTTTAGGTGCTTTTTGAAGGTAGCTGCTGACTCCAATGAGCGCAAGTCAAGAGGAAGTTTATTCCAAAGTCGGGGCGCTACGGCTTTGAAGGAGCGGTCTACCCGGGTTTTAAAGTGTGTTCGTGGAACCATCAACAGGTTATGGCCAGAGGACCTCAGGTTCCGAGACGTATTGTAGGGTTTAAGTAGGTCAGCAATATAAGTGGGCGCCTGACCGTGAAGAGCTCGAAAGGTCAGCACCAAGATTTTAAACTGAACCCGATGTTCAATAGGGAGCCAGTGCAAGGACTTCAACACAGGTGTGATGTGGGCTCTTCTGTTTGTCCTGGTCAGAAGTCTTGCAGCTGAATTTTGAACTGACTGCAGACAAGCAAGCTCTATCTTGCTCAGGCACGTAAAGAGACTGTTGCAGTAATACAATCGCGAGGACACAAACGCATGGATGATCATTTTCAGTTCTTCTCTGGACACCATGGGTCTGAGTTTAGCGATGTTACGCAGATGGAAGTTGCAGTTTTTGACCAACTGCCTGACATGATGTTCAAGAGACATATTCTGATTGGCTGCCTCCAAAAGGGGGAAAAGCAGCTCCTCCTCCAGATGCTCCTCTGTGTCTGACAGTAGCATTAGCATTAGCTGCTGTTACTGTGACGCTCCAAGAGAAAAACTGAAGCTCCACAGCCATTGTTTTTTCCCTTCTTGCTGCTCTGTGATGGAGAGACAAGCTGTGCGAGGCATAGCAATCAAAAGTAGAAGCGGCGTACAATCTTAACATGTGTGGACAGTTAGCGAGTAGGCTACTTTAATGTATTTGTCCTATAGCCGTTAGCATTTAGCTATCAAACGTTGCAAATTAGGAACCCTCCAGAATCAGTGGTTGGCAACCCATAGGGAAGCCGCCGCCTAACAAAGTACACGTATGTAGGAACAAGCTCAGAAAGCTAAGTTTGCATAACGTCTAACCTTAGTGTATTACGTCGGCGTGTTTGTTTGGAGCCGATCGGAACACGTCCGGATCCAACAGCTTCATTAGTGCCAGGCTGTGTTCAAGTGTGTTCAAGTTTGATGTTTTACAAAGTGGAAGATCTCATCAATAAGAGATGGTAAATATTCTTTGCTCAGTGGGGAACCCTGCAGTGAAATTGATATACGGGCGCTATATGTAAACCTTAGGGAGGAATCTATTCAAGTATGCACAAACATGAAAAAAGTGTTAGTACGCTAGTCATCTGAGGAAAGGTCAGGCTGGTATATCTGTGGGCCGGTATAGGATCTGCCCCGGTGGCTCAGCTACAACGTACGTCACTGTGGGGGGAAAGCTCCTGATTGGTCGACGCTCGCGAATTTCTCCAAAAAGTTCAACATTTCCCAACTCGAGTGTCGGCCGCGCTCAATGCCCTGGAGGCGTCAAAAGCTTACCAAGCACGAAAAGCTTCAAAACGCGCTGCGGGACCTGTTGACGCCCCCTCGAGGCGTGTCCTCCATGTATTTTAAATGTAAACCTGACGCTTTGGAGGCGCCGGCCGCGTTTGGTGTGGACGCACCATTAGCCTCAAACACAGAGAGACGTCCTCGATGCTAATGTTAGCCTCAAACACAGAGACGTCCTCGATGCTAATGTTAGCGTTAGCCTCAAACACAGAGACGTCCTCGATGGTAATTTTAGTGTTAGCCTCAAACACAGAGACGTCCTGGATGGTAATGTTAGCGTTAGCCTCAAACACAGAGACATCCTTGATGCTAATGTTAGCGTTAGCCTCAAACACAGAGATGTCCTCGATGCTAATTTTAGCGTTAGCCTCAAACACAGAGATGTCCTCGATGCTAATTTTAGCGTTAGCCTCAAACACAGAGACGTCCTCGATGCTAATGTTAGCGTTAGCCTCAAACACAGAGACGTCCTCGATGGTAATGTTAACGTTAGCCTCAAACACAGACGTCCACGGTGCTAATGTTAGCGTTGCCTCAAACACAGACGTCCTCGGTGCTATTGTTAGCGTTAGCCTCAAACACAAAGACGTCCTTGATGCTAATGTTAGCGTTAGCCTCAAACACAGAGACGTCCTCGATGCTAATTTTAGCGTTAGCCTCAAACACAGAGACGTCCTCGATGATAATGTTAGCCTCAAACACAGAGATGTCCTCGATGCTAATATTAGCGTTGCCTCAAACACAGATGTCCTCGGTGCTAATGTTAGCATTAGCCTCAAACACAGAGACGTCCTCGGTGCTAATGTTAGCGTTAGCCTCAAACAAACGCTCCAGCCAGCCCACTCTGAGACACAATAACCCTAACCCTGTTCAGGATAAGAAATGTCACTTTGATTTCTGTTTACAACAGTTGTTAAACACTTAAAGGTGCTGTTTTATGGCCCTTTTGCTTTATTTATTTTTTACTTTTATATAAATGTGGCATTATTATTACTGTTTAATATACTCTACAAGTTTCATGACTGATCAGAGTTCCTAAAACACCTGAAAGATAAACAACTATAAATGCACTTTGCCTCTGTTACTTAAATAACTATATAGATCAACAACAATAAATACATGTGTTGTTGAACTCATGTTTCTAATTATTGATTAGTGCAAAACTTAGTGCAAAAAAAAAGTTGGGTTTTCAATTAAAATGCAATTAATTGCAATTGATTAATTAATTACAGACCTGTAATTGACTCGAGTCCCACCACTAGTTTTGTTAAATTATTTAGAACATGCTGGAAATCTTACCTGCCTGTGGCACTTTTCAACACAACCTTTGAAACAAAGTGTCGAATAAAGAACTACTCATACATATTTCAATTCTGAGACTAGGTCAAGTTCCATTCATCCATCCATCCATAGACTTTGCCTGTAAACCAGACGGCCATGACTCTTTGGGCGCGTTAGCATGACAGCGTGTGAGTGGTGATGATGGGATGGTGGGTCACTGACCGGGTGCGGCGGCATGTCCATGGGAGAAGAGATCTCAGGCCGGTACAGTTTCCTCTTGCTCTTCTTGGCTCTGAGCGAAGGAGAGGCGGAGGAGCCAGAGGGGTCCACGTCCCGCCCACTCACCAGACCCATCATCTTCTTAGCTGTGGACACAGGAACAACGCTACAGTCAGGACACAGGAACATGGCTACAGTCAGGACACAGGAACAAAGCTAGTCAGGAAACAGGAACATCGCTACAGTCAGGACACAGGAACATCGCTACAGTCAGGACACAGGAACATGGCTACAGTCAGGACACAGGAACAACGCTACAGTCAGGACACAGGAACATCGCTACAGTCAGGACACAGGAACATGGCTACAGTCAGGAAACAGGAACATCGCTACAGTCAGGACACAGGAACATCGCTACAGTCAGGACACAGGAACATGGCTACAGTCAGGACACAGGAACAACGCTACAGTCAGGACACAGGAACAACGCTACAGTCAGGACACAGGAACAACGCTACAGTCAGGACACAGGAACATGGCTACAGTCAGGACACAGGAACATCGCTACAGTCAGGACACAGGAACAACGCTACAGTCAGGACACAGGAACAACGCTACAGTCAGGACACAGGAACATCGCTACAGTCAGGACACAGGAACAACGCTACAGTCAGGACACAGGAACATCGCTACAGTCAGGACACAGGAACAACGCTACAGTCAGGACACAGGAACAACGCTACAGTCAGGACACAGGAACAACGCTACAGTCAGGACACAGGAACAACACTACAGTCAGGACACAGGAACAACACTACAGTCAGGACACAGGAACATCGCTACAGTCAGGACACAGGAACAACGCTACAGTCAGGACACAGGAACAACGCTACAGTCAGGACACAGGAACAACGCTACAGTCAGGACACAGGAACAACACTACAGTCAGGACACAGGAACATCGCTACAGTCAGGACACAGGAACAACGCTACAGTCAGGACACAGGAACATCACTACAGTCAGGACACAGGAACAACACTACAGTCAGGACACAGGAACATCGCTACAGTCAGGACACAGGAACATCGCTACAGTCAGGACACAGGAACATCACTACAGTCAGGACACAGGAACAACACTACAGTCAGGACACAGGAACAAAGCTACAGTCAGGACACAGGAACAACGCTACAGTCAGAACAGTTCATGGAGAATCCGTCTCTTTTCCTTCCTTTGTCGTACAAGATTATATACTGTACATATTGACCGAGTGTAGTGTGCAGTGTGCGTGTACAATGTACAATTGCCTTTGCGTTTGCCCATCACTTAGCATGTTAATAATACTATTATTATTAATAATACTCAATGTATCACAGATAATTAAAAACATTATTAACCAAAATGCGCAGTAAATGTTATTGAAATAACAAGCAAAAAAGGAATAATCCTAGATATTGACAGGTTCACAGGCTGTAGCTAAATAAGGCTTTACAGTGTGGGGACAGAAGCTAAAGTTAGTGCTGCTGAATGAATAAAGCCCAGTCTGCTCTCACCAGCTCCTCACACTCTCTGATCAAATCAGCTGATGTTTAGAGGACCTTTCTGTCCACACCGTGTTCTGCTTCATGGAGAAGTGGACGCACGTTATAGTGAAACACAGTTTGCTTGTTTCCACCTCACACCTGTCACTGCATTTTCCAAAAGCCGGTCTTGCGGGCCACTGCAGAGGGAGGGGGAAATGCACAGATGAGCCGAGTGGACTCTCGGTGAGGGAGGAACAGGGGATGTGTACGTCTGTGACGGGGAGACACTGAGCTGACCCTGAGACATTACACGACTCCTCCCACGCTGTGAGGACTAATGAGCACGTCTATCATCAGCTGTGCTCAGGATGGATCTGCTTTGTGTGCAGCTTAGAGGGAACAGTGGTGATACGCTCTGTGAATGGAAGGTTTGTGGCAAATAGACCACTTCCTGTCCACATTTTAACATTAAGAACAAAATAAGATTTAAAAAAACGGAAGGAAATGTAGATAAATGCCAAGCTGAGTGTGTTTCACAAAATTAGTTCTGATGATTGCGATATTTAACCATTGGTTAGCGTTAGATAACGTTACTCTTTAGCTTCATGTCGAAAACACTAAATATAGAAGTGTTTACATCCCAAGTACAGTTTTTATTATGTTCCAAGTAATTATTAAACAGCTGAATATTTTCTGCCACAAAGTAATATTTAAAATAATTTTCATATTTATTAATTTCAGCAAGATACGACAAACTCTCCATAGGAATAAAACAAGCACAGGAAACAGTAGTTCCCTCAGAAGTTAGCCTCATTCTCATATTATGCTTTAAAGGAAAATTCTGGTCCCTGACGGCAGAAGATTCCGTTAGAGGACATAGAGGTTGTGTGTCCCACAGGAACAACTACGGGACAAAACACACATTTTTACTGTTCATTCCAATATGGCCGCCGTCTCAAGTCCTCCCTAAAGGCTTCATTACGACCTCGAAGTCTGCCCTTGCCTTGTCATTTTGTCTAATCGGTTTAAACGGATCCCAGTCCCCAGTGTTGTCCACAGTTGTCCTTGTATCATTGTACAGCAGTTTACAGTGACACTGATAGACAATAATACACAATACATGCTCCTACACACTAGCGCTAATGTCCTCTTCGCAGTGGGTCATCAAAATAAAGCATTTGGCAGAGGACCTTATGAGTTTAACCCTTGTGTACCAATAGAAAACACTACCCTCATGTGCCGGTAGCGGCTCTTTTATGCCACCATTTTCCACTGCAGTAAAATATTGTAGAGATAGTTTTATTAAACTAAAGAGTGAGTGTGGCATGAAATTGTTTTGAGTTTTTATTACCCCCGTGGGCATGTCAAAGTAACTTGATTTTGATAGTATTAGCTTTTTTTAAGGAAAGGGATGTTTTTATTATTTCTCCCATTTTCTGCCCAATTGAGTTCTATAAACACACTTTATGATCTGTCATCAGACTATATAATCAGAAACTCTTGATTATTAGGAGCTTCTCTTGTTCAAAAGAGCTAACATTTGTTATCTGTACTGTATAGTCCATATTGAAATGTGACTTTTTACAGGACTGTGTATAGAAGGCTATTTTTCCCATTGATTATCAATTGGGAATCACACATTAATACAGTGAAGAGGCTCCTATGGATGTTAAATAAGGGCAGTTTGAGTTCACTCGATTTCAGATTTGATTCCTTAAAGACACACCGCGTAGAATTATACCCAATAAATAAAACTGAAATACAAACATTTATTTCAGGACAGATATTTTCATCATTGAAATAAATACACAAACTAACATGAGCTTTTGCTGTGATCGGCTCAGCTCTCCTAAGACATGACTAACTTTACTGTGAGTGGGTATGTCTCCAGCTCGGCTCCATGGAGATGTCGACTAAAGTCCGCAGAATTGGAGATTTAAACAGGATAGGTCCTCATCTAAATCCATTCTTTGATTAACCACTGCAAAAAAATCATTTTCTGTGTCGAGCTGGTCATTTAGGTTGCCCATACAGAACCAATGTGAGGACAATGCATAATATTTTGGCGTGGTTAACGGTCAAATGTAGATTAAAGTACTTCCTAGTAACATTTATTAGAAACATTATTTTGACAAAAATACCTAAAGTCATACACAATAAATTGTCATTTTTCTCAGATAATCATAGTTATGGAACACGTCAGACCAGTGCAACAAGGTGTGCTCTACCCTGTTGTAAAACGAATCAGATGCAGCGAACTGTTTCTTACAGAGCCATGGTTGCCTGGAACGCTCTACCAGGATTTCTGTTGTTAGAAAACAGTAAAAATTTCTTTTCAAAAGAAGTTAAAGGTATTTTTGTTCACACAAGAGAATGAATTCAGCGATGACTATAGAGTTGAGTTGTTTGGTAGAGATTATGCTTCATATAAGACTTCAAATGTTTTGACTATTGTAAATGTTTTGCTTTTTGTTTGGGTAATGTATTGTTGGTAATTGTTTGTAATGATAAAAATGCTGTTATTGCTGTTTTAGGTCGACCCTATATATCTACTCTTTTATGTGATATGTTTTTATTTGGTTCCACATTAAGCTCCCACAGTTTGCTTTGTGAGTGTGTGTGTGTGTGTGTGTGTGTGTGGTGTTGTTTTGTTTGTTTGTTTTTCTGTTATGTAATATTATAAACATTTGTAATGAAACTGAAGGAGACCCCAGGTAGAAAAGCTCCTGCAATGAGTCCGGAGCTAATGGGGCTCTCAATAAAATTAAATGAAATGAAATTGGGAGCATGTTTTGTACTGATGTCACAGTGTAGTCCAAAATGTTACGCAATGTGCCTTTAAGTGCATCACTTCGGAAAGGCTAAAATGAGTAATAGAAACAAAGTGGATTGGATTAAATTTCCAAAACCAAGGAACAACATTTATGAAAATGTAAGTCAAATCAAGGTTTTCCCCCAAATATCAATAAATTACCTCCAAAACAGAGTTATGGTCGGGCTGGACAATATTGGGAGAAAAGATTATTTCTCTCATATTGATCCATTTCGATTTTATATATTTTTTTCAACATAAAATAGCCGATCCATGAACTTACCACCTTTTATACCTCAGCTCAAACAAAAACAAATGCCAAAACTACAGATGCTGTTCCTGCCAAAGAAATGGCTGTAAACCTGACGACTATAAAAACCAATGACGATTATCGAGATCGACCAAAGTAGAGATTGTGATTTTGGTTAAATTTCGAGTCATTGTCCAGCTTCAAGTTACTGGCAAAAAGTGACAATTGGCACAAAAAAGTGCCCCAATTACGTGAAACCATTACACTTTCAACAGTCATTACAAAATGCGGCTCTAGTGATTGTCCTTGTTTGGCCTTTACGTGTTGCAAAGTTTCAACTGTATGGCTAATAGACGAACTTCTGTGCAGTTTGTGGAGTGATGGACAGACTCTCCGATGTGGGCTGTAGGGGTTTTGGTGATACTGAATGCAGAGTGTGGATTGAAAAGAGCTGTAATGTCAGAAACATTGCATCATTAGAGGTTTAGGTTGAGGGATGGACTGGGCTTTCATCATGCCGGGGTCTTCATATGGGATTGCGTTGGCTTGGTCGTTTCTGCTGTATTTAATATGCACCCGCTGCTAATGGGCCATGTTTTATATACAGTAACCGTGCCAGGACGCTTTGATGAAAGATGCGAAGATTTACTCTGGCTTTTCTGAATACATTTGGTGCACCAGGACTTTGAGAAATGGGGGAGATAAAATTTAAGGCGTTATAAATGACTGTGTGTGGATATGAAGGTAGATATAAAGAACATTCTCAAGGTCATATCTGTTCAAATGACTATTATTGCCTTGAAAAGGGTATTTTTTGTTTTGAAACAATGCTTAACAAATTCTTTGGACAATTCCTCATTTCCGAAATACGTGCTCGGTCACAGCTAGCTGCGGATGTGTAAACGGAGACAGGCCGCAGGGAGGGATAAACGTAAGTCAAACATCGTCGTAAATGAGCCAGAACTGTGGGAATATTTGCGTGAATCACAGTCTGCAACCACCTTTATTGATCATAGTGGGTCATGCAGTTCGGCCACACCACATCTGTAGAGCAGAGAAGGCTTTGCGCAGTGGTTACACTCTCCATCACACAATGGCACAGCAGATGCGTTTTGCAATCAACACTTTAGGCGGTCTGATGAAATATTAGTGCATGAGACCTTTTTATTGTGGCAAACTTGTTTTTGACTAAGCTGCTTTGGTTTTAAGTATTTTTATCTGGTCTATATTGCCAAACAGGCTGTAATGTCACTTATTGTCCGCTGAGCTAAGACAGCCTCGCTCACCACAGGCTGGAGGTTCTGCTTTGCACCTTCGCCACTTGTGAGAGGGCGTCATGAGAGGAGGTGAGAGGCCATCGTGAGCTAAACAATGTTCATGTCTCGAGAGAGAAAGAGTGGTGTGGCACGGATCGGCCTGCTTGGCGTGAACGCAAAACAATGCACATGTTCACTCCCCACTCCCTCACAACCCCTCTGGTTGATCTGGTTGGAGGAAAAAATGTTTCTCCAACCTAGTACTTCCCACTTGAATGGCCTAGGTCTGGAGATGCAAGATCACAAAGTGCACTTCTCCTTAGCACAAAATGTTACGCTATTGTCTGCGTTTTGAAACTCAAGATCGGGCCCTAAATGTCACTTGTAAAGTTTATTGCAGTGATGTCGTCTTTTAAAAGTGTGTCTATGTGAGCACACAGTTTGATATATCTGCGGCAGCATACTCAGTAAAATAATATAGAAACATGGATCCATGTAGGACACAAGTTGTTTGAAACTATATGCCTTTGTCACCAGCCATTATCGATCGTGGAACGTGCTAAACTCCCTAACTTTAGTGCATATTTCTTTTTGTTTTTCACCAGCTATGCCAGGGGGCACCCTTTACCAGATATGGGACTTTTTTTATTACAAGTTTACCAATTCTAGAAATGATGCAGCGTTTCGTACAAGGGTCTGGAGCTTCACAATTGAGCTCCGTTATCAGGTGGGAGGGGTGAACTCCTTTGAAACGATTGGATCTGATTTTCACTTGCCATGGTCGTGACACATGTAATGCGCCCGAGTGAGTGAAGCAGCTATCATGACTATCATAAGTCTATCATAACTCCATCATAGCTCTATCGTGACTCCATCGTGACTATCATAACTCTATATAACTCTATATTGACTCTATCGTAACTCTATCATGACTATCATAACTCCATCATAGCTCTATCGTAACTATCATAGCTCTATCGCGACTCTATCGTCACTATCATAACTCTATATAACTCTATCGTGACTCTATCATGACTATCATAACTCCATCATAGCTCTATCGTGACTCCATCGTGACTATCATAACTCTATATAACTCTATATTGACTCTATCGTGACTATCATAACTCCATCATAGCTCTATCGTGACTCCATCGTGACTATCATAACTCTATATCTCTATATTGACTCTATCGTGACTCTATCATGACTATCATAACTCCATCATAGCTCTATCGCGACTCTATCGTGACTATCATAACTCTATATAACTCTATATAACTCTATCGTGACTCTATCATGACTATCATGACGCTCATAACTCTATCATAACTCTATTGTAGCTCTATCGTGACTCTTGGGGGCATTCCTTACACATTCCAAGGCTTCAATTTTAATTTTGGGATATTTGGGAGCCGAGCCAGAACACAAATGCTTGACGTTACCTACAAGCCCCGCCTCCCCCGCTCGCTGAATGGCAGGTTGAAATTCAACCGATGTAACGCGGCCACTGAGATCAGGCCCAGACGTACATGAAGGGAAATAATTGACCGGAGTTTACGGATGGTTAAGGCCAGGCTAGATCTACCCTGTATGGTTGACAAAAAGCTGCGTTAGTTGTTTGTTTTCTGTTGAGTTCCACTGTTCCAGTGGAACTCAACAAACTAACTCAACAAACAACTAAACTCCAAACTAACTTTGGTAAACTGACGGACTCATGTGGGTCGCACTCCCGCGCGTGATCCCTGTATGTCGATCGGTGCAATATTTGGTGTTAGTGCCTTTAGCTTTGATTCCAGTACATTCACTGTAGCTTTGCTTCAGCAACATTCTGCAATGTCCAAAGATCCAGCGCTGCATTCATTTTTCACCAGGATCTTGTATCGGTGACTAGAGAGTGTGACCCAGCACATCCCAAAGACTCTTACGTTGTTGGCATTGTCATCTTGGAATACCAGGAAAAAGACGTCCACACGTCCCTGGTCATTCAGGATGTTCAGCTGATCTTTCTTTGGACTCACACCGTTGCTGAACCTGGACCTGACCAACTGCAGCGACCCCAAATCAGAAGGTTAACGTCTTGACTTGTATGTCGTTAATGAAATGTTTCTCTTTAATATCATGATATCCAGTTTAGACCACATCCAAAAAACACTACCTTTAAAGAACAAGAGGAGGTATTGCGGGAGCTCGAAACGTCCTCCTTTTACGGTTTGAAAACATGAAACATCAGTCTACTAATCTTTAGTAAAAAAAAAAAAAAAAAGAAAATCCTTAGAATCCCCGTCACGTCCACACTGTCCTGCATAAAAAAAGCGAATGAAGCTCTTTTTGTGGGTTTTGTCCTGACGTGGCCCTGTGCAGGTATCATATCCATAAAAGGCACACTGGCTCTGAACTGGGATTATCTCCTTTTGGATTTATGTGCAGATTTTCAGCATGAATGCATTAAATCCACGCAAATCCCCAACGGCCCGGGGAGTGTTTGACAACAGGCCAAAACTTATTTCAGATTCTGGGGATGAACGTTAAGTCCCATTCACTCGGGGAAACACTGACATGGAATATTATGAGCTTGGACTCACCCGCAAATTAGCTAATGTGTGATAATGCAGGCTTGTAGTGCACTGTTCTTGTATTATAGGAGATATTTTATTGGTGCTTATTTGCCCAGTCTTGTATCCTGATACAAAGAGCGCAATACGATTATTTTTTTACTACTTTGGAAACAAATCAGTAAACTAGTCTCTCATTCTCATATCTGCTTTTCACTAATGGGCATTTGTGACTGTAATGTTGTCTGGTGATTTTGTAACTTTGAACGGAAAACGTGTTTCTTGGAAGACCAGTAAATGAAACAAACTTAACTGGGGATGCATGTTTTCTAGTACTTCTTTAGTTGGGAGTCCTTAGCGAATAATAACAATATAATATATATCAAATTTTATCAATTTTGCTGTGTTGTTTGGTAAAAGGCATAGTCATAGTCCTCCATAGTCAGCTTTTGCTGTGTTCCTCTAAAATCCGCCAGACAACACTGTAAAAAGCCATTCATAGAAAACTCTCGTGACATTCTATTGTTACTCAAGCGGGCTGCGCGGTACGCTGCCATCTAGCGGGTGGGAGTAAAAGTGCAGGAACAAAGAAACGCTGCAGTGAATATTTCCTCCAAATAGATTTTTAAATATCGATAAGCGCTTTTTGCATCTGCGATATGAGAATCGCACGACGTAATATCGCAATGTATTGCCAGATAGGCAAATAAATACCCTAGGAGTGTTGAAAACACTGACTTTCTGGACTTGACAATAGAAGTGTTGTCACGATACTAAAATTGCAAACTCCATGCTCTATTCATTGTGAGAGTACAATGAAAAAACGATTGAAAAAACAAAAAAAACAAAAAAACACTGTTTATCACAATTTTTACAACCACAGAGGTAAAGAAGTGGCCAGCCTGGACGGCCGGGCAGACTCCGCTTTGACCTGTGGGAGTGAGTGGTGGCACAGACACAGACCTTTGGAGCCCAGCAGGGTGGGAGAGCTCTGGAGGAAGTCCCCGATCTTCTGCAGCGTGCCCTCCTTCCTGCTGCGCACACTGGTCTGGGAGTCATGACGACTGTAACCACGAGACCTCTGAAAACATGGCAGACGAGACATTTGTGAAGAGATTTACGGGATATGCGTTTCATGTTTTTATGATATGAAGGTGTACATGGTGAGTGTGAAAAGATGGTGCTGTGGTAAACCTGTGTATTGGTGAAGTTGTATATCATGGCTAACCAGTTAAGGCGAGACACAACAGGTGAAAACACAGATTTTTCATGCAGTGGTCAATGTTGAGATTTTTAGCTCATTTTCTCCCTTAAAGCCACCCGCAGTTACTCCATTTTGCCTGCCCGGAACGGCTGCATTCCCACATTGCCCTGCTAGAAGTGCCACCTTCCAAACAGCAGCTAACTTTGTCCCACAGAAGCAGACAAGCATAGGAATAAAAAAAAAAAAAAAAAAAAAGACTTTCAGTTTCAATTTACAACTCGGTTTACAGTTTCAGTACGGCCTGATAAACACTTGTGCAGAGCGGCTCAGAAGCAACACTTGAATAATGTTTATGGGATTGTTTATGATTATGGGCTTTAAAAATGTTCACACCCAAAAGACTCCACACTCTTTAACAGACTGTTGTGTATTGGGCCAACAGCGGACACATCAGAGCTCTCCGGGGCGATTTGTGTGGGATCTGGGCGCTCCATAAACGAGCCACTTTAGGTGAAAGTACACTTCAGAAAAGGGTTCAGCTCAGAGGCCGTCAGTAAACAAGTCAATTTAGTGTACTTTAAGAGTTTGAGGATCTGTGCTCAACTGCATTCAAAGGATAAATATAGCACTTGCTACTCCACTCCATCTTTATAATGGGATCAAAGTAAAAAGTCAATCTGCCCATGTGCTTGGCTTATTGTAAAAGGCTAATAATGCACACACTATGAATTGTAGGTGGCGCTGAGCAGATGTTACGGTCAAATGCCAATGATAAGGTTTATCGATATCGAATCGCAAAGTTTTGACAACAAATAATCGAACTTCAAGAGGCTGACATTTTTTCCTTTTTCTTCTGTCTCTGTATTTGAGTGATAGATGTCACCGATCAGAATTGTCGAGCTTTGTATAAAAGTTTGTCTGAGTTTCAGATTCTCAAGCGTTTAAATCGACGCTCTGTGATTCCATCCCGGAGTTCCGTGGCTGTCCCCCAGAGGTACTCTGATACACACATCTGATACACACACATGCATGAATATTTCTCCCGTCTTTAGCCACTGCCGTCTCTCATGACCATAACTGGATTACAGTGTCATCTTGACCCTGCGGACAAAACAAACGCATCCCCTGAGCGTCTAAACAGATGTCATGATTGCACTGAAAGCTGTGAAGAAGGAGCTCTTTCTAAACTATTCTGGACACACCTTTTCTTTTTTTCTTACCTAACGATAATATCAGAGAAAAGCGCGTTTGGCTATGAGGACAGTGCTTCATTCAACCTTCCTAAAGAAGAGACCACTCGCCAGAAGTTGAAATTTCTTTCCGGGATTCGGCGACTTTCACCAAAATAGTGTCACTGATGGATGTTTGGTGAACCTTCGCCAGAATCAAAGTGGATTCACTTTTATAACCAACGTGACTCCCATAACGTAAACAGCGATGGACCAGAGCTGCGAGTCAATCAAAACGCGTGTTAGCTTGTGCGTTAGTGTGTGTTAGCTTGTGCGTTAGTGTGTGTGTTAGCGTGTGTGTTAGCGTGTGTGTTAGCGTGTGTGTTAGCGTGTGTGTTAGCGTGTGTGTTAGCGTGTGTGTTAGCGTGTGTGTTAGCGTTTGTGTTAACGTGTGTGGTAGCGTGTGTGTTAGCGTGTGTGTTAGCGTGTGTGTTAGCGTGTGTGTTAGCATGTGTGTTAGCATGTGTGTTAGCATGTGTGTTAGTCATTTATGAAGCTGTGTTGCAGATGTCAACGCCTTATAACTGAGTGGAGAGGGGGCGGAGTTAAATGAATTGAAGCGTCATGTCTTCCGGGTTTGAAAAATACCTCCAGAAAATACTTGTATTTATCACAAAAATGATGGCTCCATAGTGTTTTCTTTTCAAACAGAGCAGCTTATAAAGACTTGTAGAAATCAGAAGTCGAGTGAGATAGCGACTCAGTTACTTGAAGTGTACTCGAGTACGTTGCGTGTCGAGTAACTGTACCTCTTCCTGCTGCGGGGTCAGCTTCGGTGTCACTTTGGTCCGCGTGTTCCGCCGGTTCTCCGCCTGCACCTCCTCCTATTCAGACACAAAAAAACAACACCACATCAGGCGCTGAAGACGAGAGCGCAGAGATGTTTTCATAAATGACATGATGGTTCGAAAGAGAGATGGTTTGTAAATGGATGTACAGAGTGAAAAAGTGAAATAAAAGACCCCAACAAACAAAAAAAACATTGAGACATTTTGCGCACGATGCTCGATTCCACTTTCCAGCCATTAAACCAGGCTGGAAAACATTTGAAAGGCTCGAAAACAAGCTCCAATTTGGGATTATTTACCTGCCAGAGTGCGATTTGAGGGCTGACTGGCTCAACTGCTGCCTGTCAAAATACACGGCTCGGAACAATGACAGCCCTGATTGAAAGCCATTGTCCAGGCGGGCAGAAATGACGCTTAATTGCAGGTAAACAGAAATTATGGCGAGCTGTACACTTTCATTGTTGAATAGCTTTTTGCAAAAAAAAACAAAAAAAAAAAACGTCTGGCTTTGATAATAACAGAAAACAAAAAGCAGATTGGCAACACAGGAGTCGATTAGAAAAGGATTGATGACTAGGTCTAATTTTCAGACGGACGTGACTGTGCATAAATATGGTTTTACGGACTTAAGTATGAGGAGCAAAGACGTTTTCAGAGGGATTTTGGATGTCCTGTTTAGGCCAGAAATTAGAAAATAAAAAATTGTTCGGAAAAAAAATTCAAAACACTATTAGTCACAAGACTGGAACATTAAGTGTTACAAGAAGCTACTCAAGTGCCGATTCGGTTGAAAGAGTGTCATGAAAATTGCAACATAATGCAAATGGATATCCCAGTGGATATTTACGGCGGCGTTTTGCGCAAAGAAAAAGACTTTTCGGGGAGATTCCAACATGCAGATGCCAAACAATGTCAGTATTGTTAGAGAACTAAGTAACCTTTGCCCCGGAGGCCACAAGCGCCACTTGTTCCGTTTATTTTTAGTATTTACTATTTATTATTATTTTTACTCAGTGTGAGAACACTACGCTGACAAAAAAGACAAAGGGAGACAGGGATATTGTACATTTTGCCACAACCCAATTACACAATAGGGTATTTTTTCCCCCGCTCAAATTAGTCTATAAATATTGCTAAAGTGGCGTTAGCCCGCAGCTAGCTTTGCCCGTTAGCCTGTTAGCTTCTTCTGATTGTGATAAACCAAATAACGTATTCCAAAATGTTCAACAAAATGAAAGCTGTAGACAGAAAACAGTCAGGGCTTATGTCAGGAACCTCAGAAATGCGAGACAAAAGTGATTTTGTGGAAAACAGAGCAGTGAGGGAAATGTTTTTCATTACTGTGTATTGGGGCTGCCGGGTCGGAGCAGGGAAAGCTGCAATTACGGTTTTCTGGCCAGAGACACCAGAGGGAGATGAAAGACCCCCCAATCACCCCATTAACACTTGTATTACCCCCAGAGGAACTACAGAAAGGATTTATTACGGTAAACAAGTTACTTAGTACTGCTTTAAGTGCCGCAATATTGACGAGATTCAATGCCTTTAAATGTTCTTTGAACCCTACAGTTCAGTTTTCAGTCTGGGGACCATCAATTCATTTCCTTGTAGGAGAGGTGTGGTTTACGATCGTCGATAGCCGTTCATTGGGCGCCACGAATGTTTACCATATGTGTCTGCGCGCGAAATTGTATAATCGCATCAGATGACGTATGACGTACCCGCTGTAAACGTTTGAGCTAAACTATTTAGAACGCGGTCTAAAGCCTGATCGAAAGATGGAGTCGCGTCTGCTGCTGTCATGGATCCGTAAATAAACTACAAGCTTCCGTATATCCAATAGCGCGTCATAGTCTTGCCGTCACCTCCTCGTTCTGTGATTTTTCCTCAAATCCATGCAAAAATTTTCGGCCATGGTCTCCATGCTGGTGTGCAGTTGGAAATGATTCGAGCGCACACTGCTGTCTGCCATTAGTCAGGCTAACAGTTAACTTAAAGAGGGGTCCATGGGGTTTTATAATGAAAAAGCCTTGCTAACCCTGTAGTCTGTAATCAAGCATCTTCAACTTTCTGTTCAAAAGCTATTTAAGTGCATGTTCTAAAATTCCTGACATTTTTTGTGCCTCATTTAGCTGTTCAAATAACAGCTGACTGCCCCCTACATAACATGTTTGATTTTCGAAAGGGTGACTCACGTCGGTACATATTTCTTCCTGCTCATGTTTGTCATTTTGAAGGTTGCCCAGCTCCAGCCTCCCTCTCAGGTCAGTGCAGACCTCGCTCAATGCCTGTGAGTCACGGTGGCCTCGTTTGCTAATACCCGTCCGTCCGGGGAGTTGGCTCAAAGTGATGTACGTTTATGTAATCTCACTGACGCCGAGCAGCTTGTGTCGGTAAAAATAGGCACTTCCGGAGGAGAGGAGAGAGGAGCAATACGACCCCGATCATGCAGCGCAATCTAGATTCAAACCAAGGTTTATTGAGAAAATACTGAAGGCGAGAGACGCTGCAGGTGAATAGGAACAACAACAACAAAAAAGATGTTATCAAGTCCAAGCCTAAGGAGTCTGTTGGAGCTACTAAAGTGGAGATGTTGTTGTGAGAGTGGAAAGAAAACTTCATTTGGAGAAAATGACCCTAAAGCTGTTTTCTCCAAAATGAATGTGTGCACATGTGAAAGTGTATTCAAGTTAAGTTGCAGTTTATTGATCCCCTGAAAAATGTAAAAACATTCTTAGAAACTCATCACTGAAGAATGGGGATGTTGGGAATGCATTAGGAAAGTTTGGAATAAGTTTAGAACAAGCTCAACTATTTTCAGTTTGAAAATGTGTCAATTCGGGACAAGACATTTAACCCACGTGGTTTGAACTTTGGCCCCAAAAAAGTTAAAATATCGAAAACTAAATTTGTGATGTCTTGTGACCAGAGGGGCAGTGAGACTTTAGAGTTAAGATACTTTAGCATAGCTTTAGGATGTGTCGCCTAAATTAACATTTATTTATGACTAGGGCTGTGTACCGTTAAACCGAAAAGCTCCGGTAGGGGGGCGGTATCAAAAAACTTTTTTTTTTTTTTCGGTGCAAATTTTCAGTACTTTTTCTCTCCAGATGTCATTAAATGATCCGCAGTGAGTCTAAAAAATCCTGAACTCATGAGCAGCTTCAGCACAAATGCAGATGTTTTCTTAAAGCGAAGCAAAGCTATGACTTACCAACACTTTCATTATTCATTATTACTATTATTAATGAATATTATCATTATATATTATTATTACTACTAGCTGAGACCCGGCCTTCGGCCGGGCCTCGCTAGTCTCCACATTTGATATTCTGAGATTGTGAGTGATTACAAAGAAATGTCCAACCCATCACACAGTTCAGCTGTAGACCAGTGGTTCCCAACCCATCACACAGTTCAGCTGTAGACCAGTGGTTCCCAACCCATTCCAAAAACTATGGCCACTACAAATGAGTAAAAGAATGAAGGCAAAAAACAATTTCAAACAAACTGCAATTGGAGTGTTTGATGCACCCGTGCTCCTTTCTTATAAACTACGACAATATTTTCGCTAAACTCGGGGAACAGGATTCAAGAGACAGTGGAATAATTATTGATAAATATTAGGGGTTCAGCTTTAACGGTTTGGTTCACGGTGCAGTGACGACAAGAAACACATCGGTTTTACCTTGAGCGAAAGCAGAGCCTGAAGTTACTGCTGTTGTTACTAAACTCCAGCTGCACCAGAGCATTTGGGATCAAAGATTGTTTGTGGATACAGTGAGCGCTCACTCTGCATTAGCCATTTTTGGAACAGTTTTGGTAAATTATTAGTGACAGCAATTGTGAGCGCTCTCACTATGTAACAGATCTTTGACGTGTGGAGCTTTCACTTTGTCGAACAGCGCAGTGTGTTTCGAAAAGTTTAGCTGAAAGAAAACGGTGCTTGATGTGGACCTGTCTCTGCAGCTCAGGAGGTAATAATGTCCTTTCTCTATTTTTATCCCAGCCTAAAGTGGGAATTCTGCTCAAAAAATGAAGTTACAGGTGACGATGCTGTGGCCTGTTTTCTTTCTCTTGTGCCGCTGCTTTCTTTCTCCTGAACGATACTTTTTATACACATTATTTCAATTCAATTAAAATAAAATAACAGGTATCGAAACAAGTACCGCTAAGGCACCTGTGCCGAAAAGTAGGTATCGTTAACTCATTCTGCCAATGACGTCTATAGACGTCAATTGAAATCCGAACGTTGACTGCCAATGATGTCTATAGACGTCAATTAGATTTTTCAATGGGAACAGCTGCAGCAAAGCCTTGAGCATGTCTGGTGTTAAAATCTTAGTTGTGCTGCCTAATGCTGCCACCTAGTGACTCAATAAAATAACTACAAGTTCTTTTATTGAGTCACAAAGTGGCAGCATTGCCCTTTCGTTTTCTCAGCTTTTTGGTCAGAAAACAGCATTTTGGGTGATTTCACCTATTTTCTACGGACTACGGATTACTAAAGAATGGAAAGAGGTACAAACAAACTTTTTTTTAGATGAAAGAAGAGAGTCGAATCTTTCTTTTGGTGGGTTTCCTGTTGACATAGACCAGGCCTACTCAATAGGTGGCCCGCGGGCCAGCTCCGGCCTGCCAACCAATTAAATCTGGCCCGCGCCTCATTTTCCATAAGTATATCTATTTTTTGGCATCATCCCGGCCGCGTTCGCGTCGCTCCGCGGCGCCTTCGCGCCGGAATCGCGCCACTTTTCGTAGCAGACAGTGTGCCTGCAGCCCAGCTAGCGTCTCTCCTACAGCGCGGGCTCAAATGAAAACATGGCTCTTTTAAACGGTGTAAACTGAGTAAACAGGAGCTGATCGTTGGATGGACTGACAGGTTTTCTAAACCGAAACACAGGGACAGTGTGCAGCGTGTTTTTGTAGTTTTGTTCGGATTATCCCACGCAGAAGCAGCTCTCTTCACGCACCGCGGCAGATGACCACATGTTTCCCTGTCGTCTTCATTGTTACAAAGGGCTTGACCAGCGACTGTCAGGTCAGAAACACCAGTTCAGTTGTGGATGTTTGAAAAGCGGATGATAAAGCTGATGGTGCGTGAGTTCTGGATAAGTGTTTAACCGGTCAGCGCTAAACCTGCTCTCTGGGCTCTAACTTAACTAAATAACATCTGAATCATGAATCTGACAGGTGCATTTTCTTCCTTTCTCCCCCGACTTCATTCGTCTTTGTGTGAAAAGTACAAGCGCAGAGATGCTCTTTTTGAAGTTAACAGGCAAAAGAGAGGCTGAATATGTGGATGAGCTTCTTTCACTTTTATCATAAAGCGTGAGGTCTGGACAGAACAGCGGCTCAGGGGTTATGTCATCGTATGTCCCTTGGTCATGTTGTTTGAGATGAGCTGGTCTAACATGTAACTCTCTTAGTCTGTATCAGGCCTTTGGTCTGGTTTATGGGATTTAGTCCTGCCTTAGCCCTGATATATCATGTTTTGCCCTGGTTTATTCCTGGTTTAGTTCTGAGTAGTCCTAGTTTATTATTAGGCTCTTTATTATTCTGTATGCATATGTTATTGCATGTGTTTCTAAAGCCTAAAATGCTGGAATATAATACAACTATTGTGTTTAGGTCCAATTCTGTTCTATTCAAGCATTGATGATGATGAAATTATCATTTATTTATCCCAAAAATATGAATACGTTTGGTGGCAGTGGTCGGCTCACCGACTGACCGGCCCAGTGGCCAATGACCTCCAACAAATCTGGCCCAGTGACAAAAGTAATTGAAGAGCCCTGACATAGACCTAGACCTAAATTTTCAGTGGGTCTTGAATAAACATTCAAAATCCTGAAAAACCTCTGGCAGTGGGGATCTCTCTGATTTGAAAATGGCTGGCAGTCAATGAGTTAAAGTAGTGGTATTGGAAAAAAAAAACGAACGGTACCAAGCCCTATTCATGACATTACAAATAAAAACAAACTAATTCCAACAAGACAAATGAATGTGGCTGAAAATAAAACGTCTGCAGGGTAAATGCAGCAATTGTGCCATTTAGAAGAGCTTTTATTTATAGCGCATTTCACAGACATGGTCACAGGGAGCTTTACATCGCTTTTATCCGCCTGCTGTAACCAGGTAACCACCGCCATCATTCGCAAAAACTCTGATGGAAACGCATTTGCTTTTGCTATGTGTATTTATTATGCAAATTTTACACAGATGCAAATTTTCTGTGATGGAAACGCAACTACTCCTACAGGACAAAAGTCTAAGTGTTAGACATCAGTCAATGCCTTTGTTTGCCTTATGTGTGGAACACAAATGAGTTGGCTCATTTCTCCATTAGCTGCTGCGCTAATAGGTCATTATGCCGTGCAGCACACAGATGTGCTCCTCTGCTCATGAGAGAAATACACATGTACCATGGCCTTTATTGGCACATAGTACTGTGTGTGCTGTGTTCAAAGCAAGTAATGCATTCATAAAAGGCCTTACTACAAAACTTGTTTTTTATGAGAGGAGACTGCTCAAAGGGCCCGCCGAACTGTGAATGTCACTCGTACTTATTTTGCCCTTAAAATTCCGCTTCCGTTCCCTCCAATGTTCTTCTCGTGCTGAAAAAGTGCCATGAATCTCGAAGGTTATGTTTCTGCTGGCGACAAGGCAGCAACAACAATCACAAAGTAATTCACATAATGAAAAGGAACAGCACGCTTAGCATTAATGTCGTGTCCCCAGTGTGTCTGCTCCGGCACAAGGTCAGCGCACATTAGCTTTGCACCTACTATGTATGAGTGTGGTTCAGACCTTGGAAGGGAAGTGTGTTATTGGAAAACGCGTGTGACCGTCTAAACTGAGCAATAAACAAAAGGGGATGGATTTAGTGGAAAATAGACACTTCTTTTTTACAAAACGGTACGATTAGTTTCAGCCATGTCAGGTGGAAGTAACCAACAAGAGATAGATGGTGCAAGCCAGTCTGGTACGGTCTCAGTCTCAGAAAGGTTTTAGTGCAGCAGAAGATTGATGAGGCCACAACAAACTGCTGGTCTTCGGCTAACAGTAACATTTGCAAATGCAAGTCAAATATTGTGGGCTTTAATTTTAATTTACTAGCCACATCTAAAAGGAAGTACGTCTGTTCCGGCTAAATCCCATTTAGACCGATGAGGGCAGCAAATCCAGGTGAAGTAAGTGACGCGCTGACTGTGCACTTCAATACAAATCCGAAGAGTCAAATGTACAAAATTGCAGCTGCTTTATTAAGTTCAAATTCATGTCAACTTCCAATAATTCATCATAAAATCCAGTTCATTAATTCCATAAAAAAGGGCTAAAAGCACACACAGTGAAGCGGTCAACAAACTGTGAGCTCTTCCGCATTGCCAACACCTGAGGTGTGGCTGCCGATTTATAGAACAGTACCACAGCACCTCCTAGTGGTGACACATTGCCCAAAATGTATAAACACGACCAAAAAATATGCAAGTGTATAAATATAGATCGAATAATCCACCTTTTTCTAAAAGCTCAGGGTTTTTATAGTTCCATCATCTGAGCAGGTCTTTCTCTGCTCATCTGTGTCACGTTTATACTTGATTGTGGACCGAAATTGCCCCGAAATCTGGATGTTGCTGAGGCTAGTCCGTTGAAATATTTCAGTCTTTTTTTCCAAGATGAAGTATATGACAGAATTGCCACAGAAACACACGCTTATGCGGCGTTCTGCGCACGAGAAAGTGGCCAAGCTGACAAATACTGGATACCCACTGACGGGGAAGAAATGAAATCGTATTTTGGATTATCGATACTCATGCGTGTAAATCCCATGCACGGATACGCAGATTACTGGGCTGGAGATGCATTCCTGGGTGTCAACGGGTTTCAGCGCGTGATGACCATGAATAGGTATGAAAAGCTTTCTCAGTACTTACATTGCAATCACGCTGCTGCGCGTCTTCCTAGAAATCATCCTGGCTAAAAAGCCAGAGAAATTTGGAATAAAATCTTGGGCAAGGTGTGATGTAGGACAGCCTACATGTCAGACTTTCAGCTATATTCAGGCATATATCAGACTCCTCTTCAGCTGCTTCATGGACTAGGATATAGAGTCATTCATGAAATGACACGGGACTTAATTGGCCTAAATCACTGTTTACTTTGACCATTTTTTCTTTTCAGTTTTTTTGCTGGAGCATCTCCTGTCAGACCACATATATGCTTGTGGCACAACCAGAAAAGATGTCCCCCCTGCCATGAAGCAAAAGAAACAACTCAAGAAACAGGTGCCCAAGAGAGGTGACACCGTGACTTTTCAGAAAAACAACTTCACTGTGACTGCCTGGAATGACAACAGCATTGTAATTGTTGATCACAGTTGCCTTACTCATCCAAGTGAAATAGTTACCTGTGAACGGCAGGTGGGCAGACAGAAACAGACTGTGCCCCAACCCAAAGCTATCAACAGATATAACCAACACATGAATGCCGTTGATGTTCATGATCAACTAAGGAAAAAGTATGCAGCATCACGTGCCAGCAAAAAGTATTGGAAGTACATCTTATGGTTTGTGGTTGACTGCTGCAGTGTACATGCCTGGATTCTGTACAAGCTTGCATCAACCAGACAGTTGGGAAGGAGGAAGCGCTATGCACAGAAGGATTTTATCTTGGAGTTGGGCAAGGAGTTGACCAATGAATTCTCCAGCAGAAAGCGAGCGGCCATTCGCGAGTGTGGATCTCCCATAGACATTGACGTGCAGAAACGCAAGATGACGCACCTCTTTGGGTGACTACCAGGAAAACACTGCAGCTGCTACAAGGAACGCCGCCATGAAACTGTATATGGCTGTTCAACATGCAATGCACGCATGTGCAATGACTGTTTCCAGTAGTTGCATCCACCTGAGGACTGAGTCATACCAGGTTCAAATTTATCAGACTCTTCAGATGTTTTTGCATGTTTCAATATTGAAAAAAAGAGAGTTGAGAGTTTCAGAGTTTCTTCATGGCATATGAAGAATGAGTTGAATAAGATAAATGAGTTGAGTAAGCTAAATGAAAAACGAGTGAGATACACACAGGTGTACAACAGGTACAAACAGGTGTACATCTGTCCATACCGTATCTGATTATATGAAGTCTGTCTCAGCACTTTGACAAATATATTTCAAAAATATTTTTGTGAATATAGTTCAGAACCTGCATATATTAGATGCTGAATGTGTTTTTTTGTTTCCGATTTTGCACCAGACCAGGTAAACTCTAATTTTCAGTGAGTTGTTACATACCTGTAAATTAGTTGAATTTAAACATCCATAAATGGAAAGTTCAGAGCCTAAGGTTTCCAGAGATACCAAATATGTCTATGTTTGAATACATTTCAGAGTGTGAAAATCATTTAGAATCACTTGTGGAAGTTTCTTTTATGCAGTTATGCTTGATGGGTAGCCCTAGTAACATATGGGTGGTTCCTAGTAGACGTCCAAGGGGGAAAGAATTAAAATAATAATAATAACATCACTACTTCCTTCTCAGTATTTTTCTTTTTGTTGATGTCATACTAATGAATTCTTTGATACACAACTGGTGGAATACAACTGGAGTATTTCACTGAGTCTAGAGGCGTGTCCCCTCCTGCCGTTTTGTGCGGTGCTGCTGAGAGAAGTGATGCCAAACCCGTGTCTGTGACAGATTCAAGTTTGACTAATACGAAAGGCCTGCAACAGCGCCAAAACAAGACACTCTCTCCTGCATTGGGCTAATTTGTGCATCATGTGGCAAAAAACACGAGCTGGGTGGCTCATTTCATTCATGTAAAATGTTCATAGCGCTTCAATTGCGGGGCTATCGTCTTTATTTGATCAGAAACACGAAGACAATACATTAAATGCGAACCGCGGATCCGCGTAGGTTTCCTCCGGGTACTCCGGTTTCCCCTACCACTAAAAACATGTACAATAGGCCAGGATGTATGAGAGTGTGTTTGAGAGTGCGCATGGGGGACGACGGATGAAAATTAGCCTAAGGCTACAATCCGGTGTGGCTTGTTCATTAACTTGCACTGTCCCTACCAAATAAACCACAAATAAAAAAAAAAATTCCTCATCTTTTTCTCATTTGGTTGCGGTGAAAATGTTGAAGTGACTTCGATGTAAAAAGTAAAAAACTCTTCCTTCACGGAGAGCGCCTGCACAGCGTTGTTTCGCTGGAATACTGTGTGCTTTTCAGCTAAAGCAGTGAAGTAGTCGGCTGGGGAGAGCGTATATCTGCTGCTGTAAAAGTGCTGTCCTGAATCTGCAGCAGCTCCGGTCTGCAGGATGAGCCGGGCGTCGAGATGGAGATGCGGTGCAATGCAATTTGAGCTTATAATTATCGGCTGAAAAGTTTTTTATCGGCTTGTTGGAGATGGCGTCAAAAAAGCCGATAATTGCCGAAAATTATCCGCAACCCAATATTATCGTGCATCACTTTATACAAGACCTAGGGCTGGGCGATTTGGCAAAAAAAGATAATATAATTTTTTTTTACTCAATTTGGGCCATTACAATTTTTATCCATTTTGCTCTATAAGAACACTGCTGGAATCAGGCCTTTCCTTCCATTTAGACCCGATATACTACCCACTTATCTAGACAGCTGAAAAGTGGCTAAATGGTCCATGCGGTGCACGTGAGGTGGACATGCAGTGATGGGCCCGATTTGACAATTTAGCCATTTTCCACAGCGTGGATAATAAGACCGCTTGTGTGGTGGAACATGTGTTGAAACTTCATGCCAGGACTCGAGCTCTACAGTCTAAATGCATGGAGGTGATCAGTAGTAGGATGACGGAAAGCGAGAATGAATGAAGTGGGCGATGACTAATGAATGATCATGATTTATCTACAAAGGCCAAAAATACCTGCGCCGTCGCCCGTCGTTTACTTCTCCTGAAAAAGTGGTTCTTGAAGACACAAACACAAATAGACATTATGAATAAACCATCAGACACTGCATTGTTGTCATGTGTGACTTTTTAAATAGTTAAACACAAGAGTTCACTCCATCTTTCCCCGTGTTACTGTGACTTGTCATGTTCTCCTCAGCACGCCTGGCTGACCATAGAGACGTGACAGGAGCGTGTGTGACGCCCGTTCAAAAGGAAACATTAAAGCTTCATAAGTCGCACTTCAAACTATGGTGACACATTCTTTTACTGCGGAGCTCTGTCTTTTCAATAGCTCACATCGTTCCTGGGCAACAACAAGGTTAAGTGTGAGTTTGAGAGGGTTTTGAGAGGGTTCAGGTGCTCAGGGATAGAGGAAAGATACATTTACCAACACCAAAACGATTTGCAGGAAGAGCTTCACTCTTAAAGAGATATTTCAGGATTTTTGACATAGGGCCTCATTTCCTAGCTTTCCAGAGTGTTGCTGATTTCTGGAGATATTTTTTTGTAATTTATGCAGTTCTTCTATTTGAAGAGTTTCGTGGCGCTAGGCTAGTGCATTTCTGCGATATCAGCTAGCCTGCATTAAAAACAGTCTGACTCGCTCCACAGAGCACCTGAGGCAAATCACTTATAACATCAGACTAACCATATAAATGTCTGAGTCGATAAAATAATTTTTGGAATATAACTAGCCTAGCGCCACGTAACTCTTCAAACATAAGAACTGCATGAATTACAAAAAAATATATCTCCAGAAATCAGCAACACTCTGGATAACTAGGAAATGAGGCCCTATGTCAAAAATCCTGAAATATCCCTTTAATATGCTCTGGTGAACGGAAAGGTCCACAGTGAATGGTAAAGTACTGAAAACACAACCGTTTAAGCCAGAAGAAAAGGGTAGATTCTCCTGTATTCAGGGTTAACGCAGGCAGCAGCAGGTCAAATGTAATGCTTTTTAAGGACATTTTAATGCAACAAACACAAATCTGCATCTATTTTTTTAAGATTTGCAACATTTCATCAGAGGAATTAGGGGAATATTCAATATTCAAAAGCCAATTTGGTCACAACGGGAAACCTTTGAGTTTAAAAATGTGCATAATTTAAGCCAAATCAGCAGCTGGAGACATTTTGGAACAACGTTACAAAATAAACATATTGTTTGTTCTGTACGGTGCAAGTGCGATATAAGATCATTAAGCAGCATTTATAATCTCAGAATAAAATGTGCCCCTGGGCTCTGGGATCGTAGTGTTCTAAAAGTTAAAAAAAAAAAACTAAAAGTAGCCATGTGTTTCCATACAAGGAAGCATACACAGCATGACAGGTCTTCAGTTTATCGGTAAGTGCTGATGACACACATGCGCTCGGTTTGTTTGCCTACACACACGCGTCGTAAAGCTTCAATACTAAGAAATATAGACTCAACTTGCACCGTCACTTTACTATGATGCATATTGTCATTGCCTGGCACGATGCAGTGTTACACCCCTAGTGTAGATTAGTCTTTTTTACACTCTATACTGCTTTAACAACTGAGTTTGAATGCTAAAGTAACTCTTGCCCCTAGAGGCCATAAGCGCAACTGCAGGTGTCGTAGCAAGTTACGATTTTTTTAACTTATTAATTGTCTTGGAGAGTAAATACTACGCTGACAGAAAAGTCGAAGGGAGAGAGGGATATTGTACATCCAATTACACAATGGAAATACATTTTTTCACTCAAACTTGGCTGTAAATACTGTTTAAAGTGACGCTAGTCCGCAGTTAGCTTTGTCTGTTAGCATGCTAGCTTCTTCTTCGTGATTCTATTAGTGTAAATTGGTGGCTCCGGTCCGGTGGCAGTCAAGTTGCAATTGTGGTTTTCTGGCCAGAGACACCAGGGGGAGATGAAAGACCCTCCAATCATCCCATAAATGCTTGCATTACCCCCCATAGGGACTACGGAAAGGATTTAATAAGGTAAACACGTTACTTAGTACTGCTTTAACAGGCATGCCAAGCTGGCGGCCTGCGGGCCAAATTTGGCCCGCAAGATGATGTAATAGGGCCCCTGACTTGTAGAGCACAAATACCTGAGGATGTCAAAAAAATAAAGTCTCTAGCGGAGAACCCGGCTGTTGTAATCATCAAAACACGGCTCAAACAAGAAGAAACTCCGCAACGAGAGGCGAAGACAGGACGGAGGTGAACGAGGCGAAAGGACACGGCTCCCCCCTGCTCCGCTACCGCCACAACAATGCTGACAACTGCATCTGTGGTGATTTACCATCAGGACGATCTACACTTTCAACCACTGTTACTTCAAAGTGTGACATGATAAGGTAACTTCTCTCCTCCCCCCCCCTCTACTCCTCCGTCGCTGCAAAGTGGTTTGCGCTAAATATCTTTACGCTGTATCTACGATTTAAATTAATAAGATAAATAAAAACACAGATCTACATAGCGTGACCACCTGTCCCTCTTTTGACTGTACTCCAGAGCCGTGTTGTTCTCCTCCCTGCTTAACATGTCCCACTTTATCACTGAAGCCGCCCTCATGATTTTTGTGTTTAACTTGCAATCTGTTGCTCGCCCAGTGTTATAAAAGTTGTAATAATGAAAAGGTGTGTCTTTTTAGTGGGATAAAAAATGCCTGATCTTTAAAAAACTAAACTAATTCCTCTGTACTTCAAAGTTCTACCAAATTGTCCCACTGGTCTCTTTGAACTATTTGAGGTGGTCACACTATTTCAAAAGCAGAATAAAACTCCAACAGTCAGACTGTTTCATCTATACTTTAAATTTCTCATATCCATCCTTTCATTGCTCACAACAAATACATTTATGAACCACAAAAATGGATACATTATTCCCTGCTATAGCAATACTATTACAAAAATAATTAAAATATTTCTCCTCTTTTAGGAAACCCCTCTGGTTGAGATCCTGGGACAGAAATCAATCACCCGAGCTTCAGCAGAACATTTCAAGATTCTGTTTCCAGTCAGGACCTACTTCACTTGAATAAGAATAAAAGTACTCATTTAAAAGACACTCTGAAGCTGCTCTCTCTCCTCATCATGGACATAAGGGCAGGCGTCTCTTAATGAGAGTCAAATGTTGCTGCTTTTGGGACAAACTAAGAAATTAAGAATAAATGATGTTATTTCTAGCAGAAAAATCCTTTGTTTAAAACATTTTTTCTCCTTTTATAATCTGCTCTAAAGTCATGAAATGTAGTTTTTCAATATAAATAGTAATACAATACATATCTGATTACTCGACAAATCGATGTAAATAATCGATAGTTGCAGCCCTAATATTTATGTAAGCGAGTGTGCATGCTCCCCTCTTCCCTATAAAAGAGCGAGAGCTCTATAAAATTTGGGACGGTTCACATCCATTTCGGGACGATGCCAAATGGTTTTCGGGACGGTGTCGGGACGGTCATGAAAAAAGTTAGTGTGGAGCCCTGCTCTAGCCCATTCCTGTGTGGAGTTATGATTTTTTAAGGAAATAACCAGTATGGTCATTCCAGCCATTAGGGGGCAGCTTACATTTAAAAAAAGGAAATTCTACATGTGTCCAGCAGAGTGCACTGACATAAGAGATTTTTTTTAATTTTATTTTAAAATCACAGCTCATTAATATTAATTTAAAAGAAACAAGTCTTCTCAATGTATTATTTCATGTTTACATTACATGCGGCCCGCCACCCGCCGAGGAAGCTTTAGGCCCACCACCCAAATGAGTTTGACTCCCTTGAACTCAACATTTACCAGCGCTTGAATAATCAATGCCATGTTTCCCCCAATGGCCGCTGGCTGCTCTAATTTATGCCCACGACACTAGAGGCCGCCATTGTTGTAGTGCCTCGATATCGCCTCTAGTCCCCCATTGAAAAGCATTGGAGTTTAGACACGTTAAAAACAATTTTAACGCCTGGTTTCTATTTTTTAAACACTAGACTAGGCTAGATATTCCTCCTGAGATAACGCTGGGTTAGTCACAATTAAAGAAACCAGGCTGGTTTTCGTAAGAAGAATTTTAGAAATCTTGTACTTAATGAGGGTCGGACTGTTAGCATTGGAGCAGCGCGAGCTGCACATCACGCAAGGGCCGAGTCTACAGTGGTCATTATGGTAAACGGCGAGGAGTGAGCAGAAGCTGTCCATTATATTTACAGTCTATGGTTTCCCCTCAAGTCCCATTTCCCATTGCCTTGACTACAAAGCATGTCTTGCTGATAGCTAGCAAGCAGTGACCGTTTAACAAACATTGCAGAACATTTTCTCGCACGTTTTTCATACATGTTACTTTTATGCAACCAGATGTGAAATACAAACACATCTGCATTGCACAAAGCGCTGGGTGGGCACCTAAAGCATACTGCACGCCTCGCCAGAGATGCATTTAGCGGCTTAATTCCCATCTGTTATTTCACCAGCCGACCCGTATCATGACACCGTTTTTTCAATGACAGTGAAAGCCTTTATTACGGGCGGCGCAGTGGGGCGGCGCGGGACGGTCGCTATATGTCCTTGGTAATTACAGCCCGTCGCGTTGACACCAGTGATTTTGCGTCGCCTAATGGCATCGTTCCCTGACTTCTCCGGGAGGTCCTGACAGCGCCAACGCATCGCTGATGTTAATAACACTGGCCCCATGTTACCGAGCTCCTCATTGGTCTCACGCAATGAAACATGAGGGCCGAGGGTTTGTTTTTTTTAATAGTGGACTGACTTTCATTTCCTTCATGCATTTACTTCCACATATAAATATAGCAATTTTTGAATCAACAAGAACGTGAGGAAAGAGGAGGAACGCACACCAAAAGTTGTATCAGAGGTGTAGCTGTTGAGGAAAATCTTCAAAAGGGGGTGGGGGGTTGATTGTGAATAATAATGGTAGAAATGAGGATGAGTTAATAATGAGAACAATAACATTAAAATACAAAAACAGCTGCACGGAACTGGGTTAGGAGTGTTTGCGTGTGTGTGTTCTTGTAATTACGATATTGTGAGGACCAATGTGAGTTTTTAACCAACAGAGTGAGGACATTTTGGGTGGTCCTCACTTATTTGAAGGACTGAGGGTCAAGATGTGGTTTTAGGGTTAGGATTGAGTTTAGAACAGGGTTAGGGGCTTAGGGTCTGGGTAATACATTACCTCTACGAGTGTCCTTGCTAAGATACAATTACAAACGTGTGTGTGTGTGTGTTATAATGAATGGTGTGGAGGAGTTAAGGGGAGTTGGCTCTCAGACACAGGAGAGTAAAATTAGAGACAGAAGAGTTAGAGATGGAGCAAAACAAATTTGATTAAAGCAACATCAAATCAGAAAGGGTTGGATTTTAGGGTCCAGGTTCTGCTGAGTAACTGTAGGGGGGTGGTGTGTATTCCATTGTCATAAAGTCTGTTAGTAGAGTTTGTTAGTAGATTTTTCCGTTGATTAATATGGATGATATTTCGTTTTTTCCAGTTCATGAAGATAGTTCTCTTGGCGATGGTTGGAGCGTATCGCACACTCACGTAGCCGATGATCATTCTTTTTTTTCTTTTCTGAACCATGAATCAACAAGACCACCACAGCAAGGCCAGAATGAAGATGCTAAACTAGAGAACACATGGCTAATTATGCAAAATGAACAAACTCCATGTGGCGTAAGTTACCTTGAAGGGGTTAGCGGAGAGGTAGCAAATATTGTCCCTGTGCCTGTTTGAGTTTTAGACGCTGCAGAGCCTCCACAGCCGATATTTGAGCATTTCATTAGCCACAATGCAGCTGCTGCTCTGGTCCACAACAAAAGCCGCTATATTGAGACACACAACAACGCTCGCGGTCTGTTTTCCCAGCGCAAATGTCGTGTTTACAATGTGGATCTAGGCTGCTGAAAGAAGTTTGCTTCAAGAAAATAAACTGATCCTGGATTTGTTCAAAACAATCATAGTGAATTGAACCTTTATTTTAAAACTAAACTAGCACTTTCCCAAGCCTTGCCCAGTGCTGAGCAAAGTTGTGGCCATTCCGTCGTCTGTCTCGATGCTAAACTTTCCCCACATCTGTCAGCTACATCCCATACAGTCACGGCGCTATAAGAAGCCCGTCCCCAACTGTCATGTCCGCTCTGTCTGCGTCTCCTTTCATCTCAGTCTGCCACTTTTATCTGCTGCCCTGCGCTCCTCTCTTCCCTCTACTCTGCCCGGATTTATTTCACTTCAGCTTCGCCCTCTCTCCGAACCCCCCCCCCCCCCAAAAAAAAACTCTCTTTCAATTCCATCTCCCTCGGCGGATTCCACCTCTCCTAAACACACTCTGAATCCATTTAAGTTTGGCCCACTTTCCGGGATTTTGGAAAGCAGCTTGGTCAGAATGTGGGGTTGAGTTGAGGAAAGAAAGGCTATCCGCTTTATAAGTGCTTAGCTCTTTAGACCTTTTATTTGAGCTGTTTACATTCTTAGAATTCACATCATTACACAGTAATAGAAGCTCAAAAGGAGTCCCGGCGGCAAAAGCACAAAGAAAAACATCAGATAATACCATTTGCAGGCCGTGGCACTCATATCAAACATATTTGTGTATTGAAACCAAGAGGGCGTGTCCAATTGGTTGAGGACAGAGTCAGTGATACCTAAAGATTTTGCAACGTTTAGAAGAAACTTTCATGGGATAAGGCCGGCAAATTATTCCCGACTTTGCTTACACACCTAACCGCGGCTCCATGTCGTCCAAGTCTATTTGTCTCTAAGCGCAATGAAACATCTTGCTCATTGAGGTTTCGTATGATTTGTTATTTCCCCATCATTGCGTTTCTGTCGTGGTTGTTTTGGGCTCTTGTGTTTGTTGTTTTTTTTGGTGTATGTTTTCATGACTCCGTGGCTCCGCTCTGGAAACTGGGTCATCTCTGCAGCGAGAGCAGCGGCGAAAGCACAAAGTGTACAGAGGAGTAAGAAAATAAAAGCGCGCGCCTCTCCTGGGACGTCGGCTTCTGTGAGACCGAACTGCACTTGAGGATTTGCTTGTTTTGCCAGTAAAATGCCATCGTCTGCGTTTGAGGTTACATTCATGAGACTACAGTTAATATGGAGGTGGAGGACGGGTTAAAATTCTGTGATTGAAATTGCGTTTTTACACGGCTGTGCACTCACACTCGAGAAACATCTATTTCCTTCCCTGCAGCATATGTAGTGATCATAAGGTACTGAGGTTAAAGATTACTAGGGATGCACCGATACACCAGTATCGGGCCGATACCACATGCTTGTACTCATACTCGTACTCATTCATGAGGTCCCGATAACAAAAACCGATACCATTTGACGTGCGGCCAGCGCACCTACGAGGCGCACCTCTCAGCTGAGGAGAGAAGATAACAAAAAACTGGAGAATTGTTTAGTGGAAATACAGTAATCCACATAGAGCTGACTTTATTACAGTCTGCGCTCTCGAAATCAGAGTCTGTGCTGGATTTAACCAGAGCTAAATGTTGTTAGTGCTGCAGCGTGGAGTCTGCAGTGTTTACAAGATACAGGCTAACGTTGCTAACTCGCGGCTAGCAGTTTGGGCCATTCTGACGCCGTTTTATGCCCAGGGGTTTATTCATCTGAAAAACTAACCCAGCGACTAAAAAGTCCTCAGAAAATCCAAATTAAAGAGATACACCATGTCCATATTGAGTGAAAATGAGCTGCAGCAGAACAATGAAAACGCTGTAGCTGCTCGCTAAGTTACTACAAACACACGAGAAAATCTACACGGAGCTGAAGTAAAGACGAAAAGAGACCATTTAAGTAACATCTCAATACTATTGTGAAATAAAAATACATAAATGAATAAAGCACAAGCATTGGGGGGCTTTTGGACATAGGCTTTTCTGTCTATGATGGACAGTGCAATAAAAATTAAAAATTATATTGAATGAAAATAAAATAAATAATAAATGGCATCAGCACAATTCTAATATAACTGCTCTTAAATGTGTCGCCTACTTTACTTAAGGAAATGTACATGAGTAAATTAACTAATTACAAACCAATCTGTTATGAAAAAAGTAACAATGTTGAAGAAAATGCCTTGTGCTCGTATCGGTATTCGGTATCGGCAAGTACTTCAATCAAAGTTCTCGTACCGGTTTTAGAAAAAGTGGTATCGGTGCATCCCTAAAGATTACTGCGCCAAACTCGTCTTCATGAGGAAATGGGAGGAATGGGTTAAGAAGGATTGGAATAAGGTTGTGACTCATTTCAACTAACTCCAGGGGATGAGCTTTTTGTGTGTGCTTTGAAGAAAAAAAGCCTTACTGCATAGCACGAAAAACGCCATCCACATTATGCATCTGGGATCGAGCAGGCCCGAGCAGTTTGACCCCGTCAGTGGAGCTCATTAGTTCTCTCAGACATGTTCCGTACATCGACACCTACGATAACAGGGCTTTCCCTCAGCCTTGCCCTTCGTTTGTCTCCTTTGAGCCAGCAGGACCGACACGCTCATTAGCAGAGTTACTTCAAATTCTCCTTGTATGGTTTATATATAAAATCAGTTGGTACAAAAGGGCAAATGTGGTCCAAGTACAGACATCATTCCCTTTGTCAGCAGCTCACACACAAACACACACACTTCTTGAAACGTCTTTAAACTCCAAAGCCCGTGTCTACCCAAGCGCAATGGATAGAGCTTTCCCCAACATGTTCCGACACCACTTTATATAGCTCACTTTACATTATTCATGTTCAGGATCCGGGGAGCGAGGCGAACATAGCAGAACATAATTCGAGCAGTAAGCCTGGTGTCGTGGATATAATCACTGGAGGATGGCGTTGGGCAGGAGTGCATGCGTGTGTCAAAAGCAGTTACTAAGAGCACACAGTCGTGGGTTTTAGATTTGGTTCAATCCCTCCATTGAAGTGGATATGAGCAGAACAGTGGCTTCTAAACGCCGGACTTGATATTTCACATGTTCAAACTGACAGATAAAGTTAGAGCAACATGGTGGCACGGTGGTGCAGCTAGAAGGTCCTGGGTTCGATTCCCACCAGGGACGGGGGTCTTTCTGTGTGGACTTTGCATGTTCTCCCCGTGTCTGCGTAGGATTCCTCCGGGTACTCCGGTTTCCCCTACTACTAAAAGTCCCCTCTTTTACAGTAAAAGGGGATTCCTGGCCCCTCTGGGGAGTCCCCTGTAAAAGAGATTCTTAATTTCAGTGGGACTTTCCTGGTTAAATAAAGGTAAAAAAACAACAACAAAAACTGCAAAGACGACACGCTAAAATAGCAGAAATAAACTCATTTGTCAAACCAAAAGCTGACCTGTCTTGGCAGTAAGCAGACCTTTGTTCATGTGGGAAAAATAACAAACTGTTTTTCCATCAAGTTGTTCAGTAATTTGTTGACTGTCCCTAACCGTAGCACAAAGTGCCGGCGTAGAAAGTGCCAGCTTCACCGCTCAGTCAAGCTGATGTCAAACATCTGAATAATCCTTGTTTAAATTTTGAAACTAGACACTCTGATACTCCTGTGATTTTGGGAGCTCTGATGAACAGAACTGAAATAATTGACAATCAACAACTTGTAAAAAGTCACGATATGGACATTTCATCTGGGCATTTAATCACAACGCAGCAGAAATGACCACGTTCGTTAGTTCATTGTGTGTTTTGAATGCCCCGCCCACCGGTCCTGCAGCAGCAGCCCTTAGAGAGAGAGAAGGAAGAGAGAGCAGAGAGGATCTCCTGCACAGAACAACCATCTCCATACCTAGGGCTTTAGATCTTTCTGCCTCATAATCGCGGACCAATGTGGTCAACAAGGCCACAGTTTTGTATGATCTAAAAATAAACCGTGTGTCAGATGCGAGCACCGTTAACCTATTGTCACCACCCTGTCCTATTTTTGTCACAATATTAGAACTCTATATTATCTTAAAGGGATATTTCAGGATTTCTGACATAGGGCCTCATTTCCTAGTTATCCAGAGTGTTGCTGATTTCTGGAGATATTTTTTTTGGTAATTCATGCAGTTCTTATATATGAAGAGTTACGTGGCGCTAGGCTAGTGCAAGGCTAGCACATTTCTATGGTATCAGCTAGCCTGCATCAAAAACAGTCTGACCCGCTCCACAGAGCACCTGAGGCAAATCACTTATAACGCCAGACTAACCATATAAATGTCTGTGTCGATCTTTTTTGGAATATAGCTGACCTTGCGTCACATGAATGATCGCATTTTAAGGGACTATTTTCTTGCAGATCACTCCGCCGCTGCATAGCTTATACAACCACGAAGCTGATGCTGCTCAAATATAAGTTATTTTAAATGCAAAATGGTTAAAATTATTCTATCGACACAGACATTTATATGGTTAGTCTGGTGTTATAAGTGATTTGCCTCAGGTGCTCTGTGGAGCGGGTCAGACTGTTTTTAATGCAGGCTAGCTGATACCGTAGAAATGCACTAGCTTTGCATTAGCCTAACGCCACGAAACTCTTCAAACAAGAACTGCATGAATTACAAAAAAACTATCTCCAGAAATTAGCAACACCCTGGATAACTCGGAAATGAGGCCCTATGTCAAATATCCTGAAATATCCCTTTAAAACAAGGTGAAACTCATGCCCACATTCTCAATAGTTGATGTTCTTTTCTTAAGCCCGCTTTCAGTCACAGCTCAGTGAAGAGTGAAATGAGGGAGACAGTTGTGTTTCATAAAACACGCAATATCTCTGTTTCTAGAAAAAAAACTCTGCTTTTGATCAAAAATAGCCTCCGTTTAGCTTTTTTTCAGGAACAGAGGCATTAAACTGTTTTCACCTACGGAGAGCTTAGAGTCTCACCTTTCAAACATAGCATGTGCCCATAGCTATAACATCGAATACACTGGTGCTACAAATATCATGAAAAATGGTCTGGATTGTCTGCACCCTACAGTTAAATCCAGGGATATGATCAACCTTAAGTTTAGTTTTATCTATATTTTCAGACCACTGTTAGTTTAGTCGACTAAATAAAAACAAAAAGAACACTGTAGTGGTCCAGAGCAGTTTATTCTAAAAACAATGAAACCCAAACCACCAAAGCGACCGTGCTGCGGCGCTCATGTAGACGAACGCCTCACAAAACCCACTCTCTCCAAAGAAATCTCCATTAAGGCTCAAACTACCCTTAACACAGACTGAACAGAACTTACTTTCTCAGAAAAAGGCACCACTTCTACACCTCTAGTCTGCAGAGGTGTCGCCCTTGCTGCAGGCAGAGGGAACTTATTTACAGCACAGAAAGAAGAGGAACAAGGTGCGAGAGTCTGTGGAAATGTGGTTAACAAGCCTGGGAGCAAAGACATCTGTGGCCACAAACGTAGAGGAAATGTGACTTTACCTCACACAAAATGTGGGTTTGGGAAACTTTCAATGAGCCGGGTTCCATTAGTATTACACTTTCTAACCAACACAGTGTATGATAAATATACACACGAGAAACGACGGCACATAAGTGAGAACTGCTTCAGGACGGTTCTAAAAATAATAATTTGACTTGATTTTTATGATTATTATGATTGTTATTAAGTCACTATCTAGACTGGGCTACACAGAGGGCTTGACATGAAGCATTTTCAGGTACTTGCCCACCGGCATTTTTTACTTGCTGAAAACTACTTCTACTTCCTCGGTATTCACATCTCGACACTTGAGCATTGTTCCACTCATAATTGTGTTCATTCAATCATATTTTTATGAATCTTTCTTGACAATTGTTTGTCCCTTTATTTCCAAATCTACAATGTCACAACCGTTTTTTCTACAGGCTTGGGAATTCTGCCATTGATTTGTATGGGGAAGGCTCCCCATTCATTTGAATAGGATTTCTGATACAGTTAAGTCTGTCAGTGATTTAAACAGTGTATACAAAGTGACGAGTTTCTGCAATTTCAACAGTTTTACAGTTTCTGCAACAAAATATTAAATATTAATAATTTTTGCAATAACACCACTATAATGCAACTTAATAGGGATTTCCACAAATAAAGCAGTATAATACAATTTAATAGGGCTTTTTGCATGTAATGCAGCATAATGCAACTTTATGGGGATTTTTGCATATAAATCAGTATAATGTAACTTAATAGGGATTTTTTCATATAAAGCAGCATAATGCAAAAATTATCGTGTATAAATATAGATCAAATAATGAGTTTTACTTTGGGTTTGGGTCGCCACCTTTTTAAAAGCTCAGGGTTTTTACTGTTCCATCATCTGAGCAGGTCTGTCTCTGCTCATCTGTGTAACATCTTATTGAAAAATAAAATGAATGATAACAATATTACTACTTCCTTCTCAGTATTTTTCTTATGTTGACGTCATATTAATTAAGTCTTAATACAAAACTGATGGAATATCGACAGAACATTTTACTGACACCTAAAAGCGTGTCTAATGGGAGAATAACCAGTCAGAGGTGTTTCCTCCCCCTGTCATTGTGTCCTGTGCTGCTGCAACTTGTTGCTGACATGACAGAGAAGTGATGCCAAATCTGTGCATGCCCAATGCAGACATGAATCTGTCCCAGGAAGGAGATACGATAGCACCAAAGCAAGACACTGTTCTGCATTGGGCTAATTTGTGCATGTATGTGTCATGACTCATGTGGCAGAAAACACGAGCTGTGCGGCTCAATTCATCAATGCAAAACCTCTCTCATTCCTAGTGCTTTGACCGCAGAGCTATCCTTGATTTTCTCAGAAATATAAAAAACATTGGTTTAGGACGCGCTCTGTTTGAGTGTTGAACTTAAATGAGCACAGATCTCGTAACTGATTTATCGGCTTATCGAGGTGGCGTCACAAAGGGCGATAATTGCTGCTAATTATCTTTGGCCGATAAATCAGAGCTCTTATTTTAAAGAGTTTTTGCAAAGTTCTAAAGGTTTGCTTACGGCTAGTCTAGCTTGACGCTGCAATTCTGCCTCTCGTCTCAAGTTGCTAAATGTTATAAAAATCCTTCCACACAAACTCAACTGTATCTACCACTCATCCGCGCTGGGTTTGAGGAAGTTTCACATGTAGGCGACTTGCTAATAAATAAATGCATAATTTGATTTCACTTGAGGCCAGATATGACTTTGACGTGGGTTGGATCACTCATCCCACACAGGCAATGTATTTATAGAATTTGACAAACTCGAGTGCGTGTTGTTGCCAGATTCCAGTCCGACTCCTGGAGTTAAGAGTGATCCTTCTGTGGGTTGGACTGATCGAGTGGAGAGAGTGTGAAATTTTCCCCAGAGAACGCGTGAAAAATGGAACAGCGGAGCCAGGAATAATTGAAAAAAAAGCCCGTCTCTGAGTCCTACAGCGGGTGAGGTGTTTTCAAAGCACCGGAACTATTTCAGGAAGAGCGAGGACTAAAGTGTGCCATGTTCAAATGTAGAAAAATACAGGAGTGTGGAGCTTCTTTTTCTTTATAAATGTAGCACTGACAGATGTCAAGAAATGAGCAGTAAGAAAGGTCTGATTTAAAGGGACAGTCATCGACCAAAGCACCTCATGGTCCGATCGTGGTCTGCATATTTAATAAACCAATCTCTTTGCTGTTTCAATACAGAACAATGACAGTACAGACAGTTTGTAGTTATTTTTAATGTGGGGAGCAATTTCTCTCATATTTTCTTGGGCAGCAATCATTTAGAAGAGAAAAACAAAACCAGAATTCTAATGATGGCAAAAACAATGCTGATTCATTAAAGAAACACTTACCCTTTTTTGCTAATAAACTGTCTAATAGTGTTGTCTACATATTCCGGTCATGATTTTATAAAGGTCAGCACACACTACACAACTTTTCTAGTCTTTAACGATTTTATATAGAATGGGGGGGTCCACACTACACGACTGGATTCAGTGCGATTATAAACGTCTGGGGGTTCACACTTAGCGACTGAGAATCGTAAGAGCGAACACACTACACGACTCTGACAAACAGCTGATGTTTTCTAACACAGTCTTTCCTCTCTGCCGCTTCATTTCTTCTCCGGCTTCAAAAACTCAAATCCGCAAAGACAGGCCTGTGTTTTGAGTGTTTTGAGCTTGTGCGTGTCCTGATTCAACGGTGTCAACAATGTCACAACATCACAGAGCTAGGCTACTGCTACTACGAAGCTTCAACTTGGCTATAGTTCTGTCAAATGGAGAGAAAAGTCGGCGACACGAAGAAGCGGGACGTATTTCAGTGGATTTAATAAGAAAAGGAGACGAGATGGAGACAGCGGAGAGGCTAGCCGCCGTTAGCCGGTGAAGCTGAACAGTTCGTCTCCAAACTCAGTAAGTGCCGCTAAACTCTGTTCACGGTTGAAATGTAGCTGGAAATGGTGGCTCTCGTGAACTTTTGGTGACAAAGTTGCGCTGTTTTGTGTGAGGCTGTGGCCATGAAATGAGTTTGTGCCACTTTTTTTGACAGAGAGAGAGAGAGAGATGAGAAGGGAGGTGCGGCGGTGTTCTTCTGTCTTTATATCAGTCTGCCATTGGCCGCTGCTTTCTGTGTGTTCACATTTGGGACGGTAAAATCACCCACGTTTCAGTGTGCGTCCAAAATCGGGCTTAAAAATCAAACATGTTTGATTTCCTACGACTGGAGTCTAGTCGCGTCTTTCTGCTGCCCACACTACACGATTTGAACGTCAGTCCAGTCGTGACCCCCCCACACTACGCGACCCAACTGTGTGACTGCCTTCGACTAGACGCGACTTGAAAAGACTTGGCGTGACTGAGACTTAGAGCAAAATCAGGCATTAAAGTAGTGCAGTGTGTGCTGACCTTTAGTGCAAATAAGTAAATAGATCAACTTTCTGCCTAAAAAAGTGAGTGTGGCGCCTCTTCGTAAAATCTGATGCCACTTGCCCTGCAGCACAAACACTCCAATGAAACGCTCCCACACATGGCCCTGGCCCCGCCTCCTGCAGTGAGGAGGGAGTGGGCTGTTTACCTGTAAGGTGACCGAGGCCTGTCAATCACAGACCAATAGCGCCCCCCACCACTCCCCCCCCCAGGAGCTCCTTAGTCCTGCAGGAACGCGTCTTTCTCACACTTTTTTTTTTTAAATCTCAAGCTCTCAGGCTGAGGCTCTGGAAGAGGCTCCCTTTAACAAAAAATGTGCCTGTCTCAGTAAAGTCCAACCCAGTGAATACAAATGGCTCGCTATTGGTCAAAGTGAGAGGCTGCAGGTTTTCTTTTTCTCTTTGGTTAAAAATGCAAAGAAATGTTTGATTTTTGATATATAAAATACTGTTTTAGCTCACCTGCATGAACAATAAAACCAATCTCACATTGAATTGCAATCGCAGAATGCCAGAAAAAAACAAAAACGCAAATTGGTTTCTTGTAAAATCGTGCAGCCCTATTTCTGGTTTCAAAATTTCAAGGGGGAAAATAGAATCTTTTGGGAAACACAGTTTTTGACAGTTTAACTTATTTATCACATACTAATAAAGTCAAGTCTAAATTGGGTATATGGATGTTTATTCACAGCAGATTGTTCAGTACAAGTGAAAAAACAGCAGTCATAGCAAGTGCTAGCTAGCGTTAGCGTTAACATGTAGCATCATGTTAGCATTCTCCGTTTTTTTCATGTATTTATGGGCTGTTGAACCACTTTGCTCCTCCCTGTGTCTTTGTATCATTATTTAGTAGAAAACTATATCAATAAATCAGCATTTGTTAAAGTAGTTTTTGAATAATTAGAGAAAGTTTAGATGTTTCTCCAAATTGTTTTCCCCCTTAAAGTGCAACTAAATGGGCGTGGCAGAGCCTTTCCCCACCCACAAACAAAAGTCAAAAATTGCTGAGAAAGGGGTGGTCTCGGAGGCTTTGGGGGAGACGAGGGGGGTGAGTGTGTGGGCGGGGTCTGCTCTGTTGACAGTCTCAGACCAAGCCCCTAGATCTGACAGGACACAGACTGCTGTTACCGCTGTCACCACTGTGCGCAAGGTTTATTTTTTCGTAGGAGAGTTGGTACATTCTCATGACTTGTGATTGCTTGATGTAGCAACTAGTGATGCGCGGGTCAGGGTTTTTTTCAACCCGCGGGTCCCGCATTTGGAGCAGGTTCTAACCCGCCCCAGCCCGCCCCGCAACGTTGTTCTATTTTTACAGCCCGCCCCGCCCCGCACCCGCAACCATTAAATATTACGCGTTACAAATATGATCCGTATGAACAGTACCGGCGTGTCATCGTGCACGCTCTCTCTCTCTCTCCCTCCGAAGAGCGCTGGGCAAGAGGGAGAGAGGAAGAGAGCAGATAGGCCTAACGCGAAGTCACACACAGTCGCACATACGGTGGAAAATAGGAGACATGAGCTCCACAAAAGCGTTCTCTGGATCACAAGCTGCAAAATGCTGCTTGTTTTATGAAAATCCGACGTATATTTACGCCAAAAACCTGCTGTAAAGACGACGGTGGAACCCGCAACCCGCGCATCACTAGTAGCAACTATCCTACGAAAAAAAAAAAAAAGATCGCCGCTGGTTTCTCTATTCCTCTACACCACCTCAGCCGAAGTGTGAGCATCGCAGGGGCGCCATCTTCTGGTTGACTCATGAGCTCAGGCGGTGTGTGCGCGACGCGTGTCCTGGTTGCTACGTGACGGAGGCGGAGGCGTGTGTGGGCGGGGCCACAGAGGCACAGAGGCAGAACTGATGACGTTTTCTGGACACCGTGGACACACTTTCCTCCAATCGCAAAATATCAAATGTAGTTGCTGCGTGAAACCAGTAGGGGCGCTAACCCTGCGGTTTTAGACACAAAAGTGAGATTTTGAACAAGTTTGCACCAAATGTCAACATATTGACTGGGACATGTAGCTAACTCTATTCAACAACCATTTAGACCGTTTATCAGCAAAAAAAAGTGGATTTGGTGTTTAGTTACTCTTTAACTGTTTTCAAACATGACCATGTATGGGCGATTCCAGAAATGCCGTCTGTATCTATACATGAGCTCAACAGGTGAAGCAGAACAAACGGCTAAACTTCTAAAACATGATTTGAACAATTTGCAAACTAACCATCACTGTTTGACCTCATTGTCTTCTTTTTTTCAGTCAATGTGGTGTAAAAAACATTGCGGGTGGGTGCCATATTTTCTTCTCCCACTTTGTATTTCCTTTTGCATTTTACTTCCAGCGCCCTCTGGTGGTAAGCTTCGATAACACATGCTAGCCATTAGGAACGTGTGGAAGCATATGCAGTGCCAGTAACTACAAACGCAAAGATCTATTTAAATGTGAAATGGGAGCATGAGTTGAATGCTAGTGTGAAACTTCAAAGTGCACATGAAATGCTAAAGCACTCAGAGCTGCTGACCTACTCTACTCTGTACCAGGGTGGTGTGTAGACGGGGTACCTTGTCCATCTCGGTGCTCTTCCTCTTGCGGGCCTGGCGGGTGATCTTGACGGTGACGGCGCTCTCCTCGCCCTGCCGCCTCAGGGCCATGCGGTTGGGCTGCAGCGGGCTGAAGGAGATCTCCAGCTCGGGCCGAGGGAAGCGGCTGGTCCGGCCGTTCTCTGTGGAGATCTCCGAGGAGTCCAGCACGGAGGGACAGCTCACCGAAGTCTGGAGCGGAGAGGGACGGGGTTATGGACACCGAAAGTGCACAGCTGCTTTCAAAACATTAGCAAGAACCACAATGCTTCCTTGGAAAGCTAACAGGTTAGCATCCAGGCTTTGTTTATACACATACTCGCCAGAAAGAACAGACTTGTAGTAATATTAATAATAATGCATTGGTTTTATATACCGCTTTCTGGAAACTCAAAGACGGCAACATTGAATTATTCATTCACTCCATACTTGGTGGTGGTAAGCTATTACTATTGTAGCCACAGCTGCCCTGCGGTAGACTGACAGAAGCAAGGCTGCCAATCTGTGCCATTGGCCCCTTCGACCGACGCGAATGAAGCCTGTGGCTGACTGGGAGACGCAGACTCTACAAACACCATTAACCAAAAGCAGTTCCACTGAGCTCCACCAACCGCCTCCAACAAAAACCTGTTTGACCTCCAGACAGAAGATTATCAGGCCGGTAGGAAAAGGGCCTTTGATGAACAAACCAAACACATGCATGTATGTAACCATGGGTTCATTTCTATCTGTTCTTATTGTGGACCCATCTAGGTCACTGCCACAGAGTCTCCATTATGTCACGCAATTGATTCATTTCCATCCAGTCAAACTCCACAGGGCATCTAGTCCTGGGAAAGTTTGAATGGGTTATGTTTCGATGGAGGGGGCTGCATCAGAGCAAAACGATTAAAAAAGAAAGGCTGCCGCTGTTTTTTGAAGAGCACAGTTCCAGGCCCGTCACATGAGGACGTTTGCCGCTGCGATAAAAGCCGTTTCTTACAGCACGCTATGACAAAGTGGACATACAAGCCAGGCCTAAAGTAAAAGCAACTGTCCGTCAGTTCGAGGAAGAAAGTTTGTGAATTACTTGATCCCGTTCGAATGTCCATAAAAAAGACTGATGTTCTGGGGTCATTTCTGTTAATCATTATCCTGATAAACAAAAGCGAAGCGCAGTGCAGCATTGCTTTTTCCCCCTCCGAAAGCCAAAAACACAACAGGAGCGTTGCCTGCTAACTTGTGAGCCAAGGTAAGACTTGTTTACGTCCGTCTTGTCGTTTGCTGTCGTTGCTGGACGTCAGTTTCTACCACTGGAATATCCGGCACATTTACTTTCTACAGCGAGCGTTTTGTTGCTCTTAGCAGAGCCTTGTTATTCCGGTTACTGTTCGGTTTTGTTTTCGCAGGATATTGGCAGCTGGTGAATCATGACTAAAATGGTACCTTGCTGTATAAGAACCAGACCGATGGGGGCGTCTGTGAGCCACTTCCCGCACATGTCATGTTAAATCTGGGACGGCGACCCCAGACTGACCTTAAAATTTACTCTTTGGTTGCAGGGCACTGAGGGCTTAAGTTTCAGTGGTCACAGGTCATAAGAATGAGGAGCTAGCTAACCTAACAATGGCTAGGGCCAACATTGGGGTATTATACAATATCAGCTATCGGACAATATCGGTCAATAAAAAGGACGGATCTCCAGGACCGATGGTCAGAGCTTAAATTTATTGTATGCTGCACTTTTGCGCATAATTTCAGAGATTAAGACTAAAGTTTTTTTGTTTTGGAATCGACTAATTTTTGTCTTTCAAACGAGCTCCCTCTAAAGAACCTACTAAACATGAAAGTCCAGAAGTCCACCGTGTCCCTCAGTCTCTCATAACCGTGGTCTTTACCTGACTGATCACAGAGGTTCTGGTCTCCCTCCTGCTTCTGGACTTACGCACGACTGCTTCACTTTCCGGACTGGCCTTTTCGCTCACTCTGCCCTTAATCTGTCAATAAAAAACATAAAAAAAATAAGGTTATGGTCACACGAGCAAACAAAAACAGAAGCGACATGAGTAATGATTAAAGCGGGCCGTGTACTTGGAGACACTGTGCCCTCTGGCTGCGGAGAGAGTGGCAGCATTCGTCAGTGCCACGCGACGGCGCGCTCCCTGCGGTACTGTGTGAGATGTATTCAGGTTAACATGGAAGATGTCGGGGGAAATATATTCACAGATAAGAGGGCGAAGCTGTGGAGCAGAAAGGGGGACACGGTGCCAAAGTTGAAAGGTGCCGTGGTTTACGGGGACGTGTTATGCCACATCGATTTTCGGAGCTCGTCATTGCGGTGTAACAAAAACATGCCTGGAGTCGCTTGAGTAATCTTGTTCGCCGAGGTCGTCTTACCCTGGACGGGCTTTTTCCCATTGTATAGTTGAAACTAGTGACGGGATTTAGGGCTCTTTTAGTGCTGCATTGTGGAGTCTGCAGTGCTTACAAGATACAGGCTAACGTTGCTAACTCGCGGCTAGCAGTTTGGGCCATTCTGACGGCGTTTTATGCCCAGGGGTTTATTCATCTGAAAAACTAACCCAGCGACTCAGAAAATCCAAATCAAAGAGATACAGCATGTCCATATTGAGCGAATATGAGCTGCAGCAGAACAATGAAAACGCTGTAGCTACTCGCTAAGTTGCAACAAAACACACGAGAAAATCTACACGGAGCTGAAGTAAAGAAAAAAAGAGACCATCTCAATACTATTGTTAAATAAAAACACATAAATGAATAAAGCACAGGAATTGGGAGCTTTTGGACATGGGCTGTTCTGTCTATGATGGAGAGTGCAATAAAAATAAAAATTATATTGAACGAAAATAAAATAAATACATAAATGGCATCAGCACAATTCTAATATAACTGCTCTTAAATGTGTCGCCTACTTTACTTAAGGAAATGTACATGAGTAAATGAACTAATTACAAACCAATCTGCTGTGAAAAAAGTAAGAATGTTGAAGAAAATGCCTTGTACTCATCCTTAGTTGTTTAAAATAACATTTAAATAAGCTACCATCCATAAAAGGCACTTTTTTAATTTAACATCTTAACTCCCACTTTAACCAAGCACATTTTCTCCAGTTCAGCTTTACCTAAATCTAAAAGCTTCTCGACTGGTGCTTACAGCCTCATTGACTTTCAAAACTGATCTCAGACTTTTCCTCACATTGTCGTAATTGTGGTATTTTTTGCTGCTTTTTGAGGACTGTTTTGTTGCGTTTTTGTCGCTTTTTGATGCTTTGCAGCGTTCTCATTCGCGTCTCAGTTTTGTATCTGTTTTGTTGCTTTTCCCATCACTTCTTTGACACCTTGGTTGCGTTTTCGTTATTTCTTTCTCTACTGTTTTGCTGCATTTTCATCGGGCCTCATTTCCTAGTTTCCTATGTACATAGAATAATTTTTGGAATATAACTATTCATGAATTACCGCATTTTGAGGGACTATTTTCTAGCAGATCACTCCGCCGCTGCATAGCTTATACAACCACGAAGCTGATGCTGCTCAAATATAAGTTCATTTAAATGCAAAATGGTTAACGTTATTCTATGGACACAGACATTTATATGGTTAGTCTGGCGTCATAAATGATTTGCCTCAGGTGCACTGTGGAGCGGGTCAGACTGTTTTTGATGCAGGCTAGCTGATACCATAGAAATGCACTAGCCTAGCGCCACTAAGCTCTTCAAATACAAGAACGCCATGAAGTTAAGAAAAAAAAATATCTCCAGAAATCAACAACACTCTGGATAACTAGTCTGGATGCACCAATACCACTTTTTCTAAAACCGATACGAGTACTTTGATTTAAGTACTTGCCGATACCGAATACCGATACGAGTACAAGGCATTTTCTGCAACATTCTTACTTTTTTCAAAGCAGATTGGTTTGTAATTAGTTCATTTACTCATGTACATTTCCTTAAGTAAAGTAGGCGACACATTTAAGAGCAGTTATATTAGAATTGTGCGGATGCCATTTATTATTTATTTTATTTTCATTCAAAATATTTTTTCATTTTTATTGCACTTTATTACACAGACAGAAAAGCCCATGTCCAAAAGCTCCCCAATGCCTGTGCTTTATTCATTTATGTGTTTTTATTAAACAATAGTATTAAGAGGGTTACTTAAATGGTCTCTCTCGTGTGTTTGTAGCAACTTGGCGAGTAGCTACAGCGTTTTCATTGTTCTGCTGCAGCTCATTTTGGCACAATATGGACATGCTGTATCTCTTTAATTTGGATTTTCTGAGGACTTTTTAGTCAATGGGTTAGTTTTTCAGATGAATAAACCCCTGGGCACAAAACGGCGTCAGAATGGCCAAAACTCCGAGCCGCGAGTTAGCAACGTTAGCCTGTGTCTTGTAAACACTGCAGACGCTGCAGCACTAACAACATTTAGCTCTGGTTAAATCCAGCACAGACTCTGATTTCGAGAGCGCAGTCTGTAATAAAGTCAGCTCTATGTGGATTATTCCATTTCCACTAAACAATTCTCCAGTTTGTTGCTTCTTCTCTCCTCAGCAGAGAGCTGCGCCTCATAGGTGCGCTGGCCGCACGTCGAGTGGTATCGGTTTCTGAGTACAAGCATGTGGTATCGGCCCGATACCCGATGCTGGTATCTGTATCGGTGCATCCCTAATAACTAGGAAATGAGGCCCTATGTCAAAAATCCTGAAATATCCCTTTGAGCTTGTGCATGAATTTTTAAACTCCATATAGTCCCTTTAAAGAGCTGTTCAAAAGATCCACTCGCACATAAGCGTCACATTACTAGTTTCTACTACAGAGCCTTGGTACACCCGGGACTTGAGAGGTTTTCGGCACCAATTTGTTAGTGTCATGTCAACTTTTCACGCCAACCACCTCCTCAAATGTGTCACATTTTAGTCAGGTCAAAATGCATTTTTAATGAAGATAACGCCTTCCATTTCCTCCGTGTTCAAATGCCAAGGTTAATGCACTGTGACACAACGACAGGCCGCCTCCTGTTCACCGTCTCACTCTGACACATTCCTCTGGCGACGTCGGCGCCTCGGCAAACATGGCGAGTACTAATCTCTATCCACTTTGAATTTCCAACACTGTATTAACTTTCTATAATTGTAAGCGGTGTGAGATCGTGTTTATGACAAATTAAGACTAGTATTTTGAATAAAGAAGGATCGAGGCACTCCGTATTCCTTTTGTTGCACTGTCTTCCTTGTTATTTAGACGCTTTTTTCCCCAGCCGCTTTTAGATTTACGTAAAGCCAAACTGGAGAAAATGTTGGTTCAGGTGAGAGTTAAGAGGTTAATCTAAAGGGGGCGTGAGGACTGACTGAAAACACGTGAAAGTCCTCATTTCTATAAAGTACAACGTTACGCCATTTTGATCTAAAACTGAACGCTTCTCCTGTCAGTAACAGACTTTGCAGGACAATTTGAGCACTGAAATGGCCAAAACAAGTTCCAGCAAATCTGCATAAACCCGTCCTGCTTCTTCGTCCCACACTGACCTGCGGGCTGGCCTCTTGTTGCTGTTGGGCGGACTGGAGCTCCTCTCTCAGTCTCACGATCTCCTGCTCTCGTTCAGACAGAGCGGCCTGCAGCTCGGCCACAGCGACGCCCCCATCAGCCTGCGAGACAAGAGTCCACACAAGTCACATCTAACTAGTTAGCACGGAGTGCTCAAGGGCTACACAAGTCGGGGTAAGAAGTTTTCATGTGGACATATCATGCACATGGGGCTTAAAAATGGACAGAAAAACAACCTTTTGGTTCCTCAGCATTGATATTTCACGTTTTACAATTCTAAATAATGTTTCTGGAAGAATTTAATAGTTACAATGAAATACAGGCGCAGGAGCTGGAGAAGACTTTGACTGGGCCGCTGTAACGAAGGAGATGGTGATCGACTTCAGGACGAAGACACTACCGCACAGGGCACTGAGGTCCTTTGGAGTGAGCAGGCCTCGACTCAGGACTTTTTATGACTCTGTGGGAGCCCCTGCTCTCCACTACGCTGCCGTGTGCTGGGCCCCGGGCAGCACAGAGCGGGATAAGAACAGACTGAACAAGCTGGTCGGGAGGGCCAGCTCTGGACTCTGTGGAGGAGGTGAGGGACAAGAGGGTGTTAGCCAAGCTCACCTCCATCATGGACAACACCTCCCACCCATGGCACGGGACTGTAGGAGCTGAGCAGCTCTTTCAGTGGAAGACTGAGACACCCGCAGTGCAAGAAGGAGTGCTACCGCAGAGCCTTCATAATGTCCATCCATCCATCCATCCATCCATCCATCCATCCATCCATCCATCCATCCATCCATCCATCCATTTTCTTCCACTTGTCCGTTTCCGAATCGTGGGGGCAGCTGTTGGAGTCCAAATCACAGTGCACCAGCCCCTTATGGCTCCTCCTGCAGGTGGTGGGTCCACAGAAGGACGGCCTCATGATTCTCAGGCCTGTTGGTCTCTCATAAGGGGCTTCTGAACCGCTCTTTGTCTGACCCGTCACCTATAGGACCGGTTTGTCATGGGAGACCCTACCAGGGGCACGAAGCCCCCGACAACAGAGACCCAGGGATCATTCCGGCGCTCAAACCCCACCACCACGTTAAGGTGGCGGTTCCAGGAGGGGCCTTCATAATGTTATGAGTCTATATCAAATATTAGTTTCACATTTCAAGTTGTATTACAGAAATAAATGATTTTTTTCTCGATATTCTAATTGTCAGAGTTTCACCTGTAGTTTCGATGGAAGTCGTGTGAAATCATAAAAGCAGCTGCTGTTTTGGCCGGTGGCTCTCAAAGTGTTTTTAATGCTGATGTTTGAAACACAACAACAATTCAGTGACGTTAAGTAAAGTCTGAGGCGGTGACAGGGAAAGCGTGGAGCGTGCGGTGAAGTGCGACAGACCGGGCCACAGCGGGCAGTTGGTCTGACAGAGGACTTCAGCTCCCTGCACTGACGAGGCAGACTGTTCAGCTGCTGACTACACAAACACTGCCTAAAGAGACGTGGTGCTGAGTCACTGACATATTCAGCAGTCAAAGCAGTTTGGATCTGTCAGTATTCTGGGAAGAGAAATCATAAAGGCACACTCTAATGTTTGAAACCAAAAAAAGAAGAAAAAGAATGAAACAAGAGAACTGAGGGGAGCGGGACATCACCAGATCGTCTGCATGGAGTTGTTGCCGCTTCGCTTCGACGACAGGCGGCTAAACATAAGGTTATTGTGCGGACAAAGAATGAGACCTCAGTGGACTATCTTAGGCCCTGTCCACACAAAGTCAAGCACTAAGCTAGGGCTGCAACTAACGATTATTTTGTAATCGATTAATCTATCGACTATTTTTACGATTAATCAATTAGTCGCTTGGTTATGAATGGTGTAGGAAAATGTTATTTTTTCCATTTTTTTATCACATAAAGCTAAAGTGGATCCGCTTGAGGACGTGTTGATGGAGTAAACGTAAAGTAAATGTTTGTTGGAGGCTCTTGGTGCTAATTCTGCTTCTGATTGGATCAGACACAAACAGATATTCATGAAATTTACAATATACAAAGTGTACTACATACACTTGCTATAAAAACAAAGTAGGTTTTTATCAAAAATACTACATTTTCATGTAATTTTTGGTCTATTTGAGTCTGTGTAAACCAGAAAACGATTAATCGATTACTGAAATAGTTGTCGACTATTTCAATAATCGATTAGTCGTTGATTAATCGATTAGTTGTTTCAGCCCTACACTAAGCTTTAAAAATATTTGATCAATCAGAGCTCGACTCCATCCATCCAGTAAAAGTCCGGTAACTGACAGCTTTTCTGCGTTAGTCCCGTGAGTCTGAAGAATAAACTCACCTCCCTGTCTATTCTGTAGATAATAAATCCAATGAGAAGTTTCATATTTACCAGCGGCATTATTCAGAAAGTTTACAGTGCATGTGCCATCTACCGTCTTGTTCCATTTTCTTTGGTAGCACCACAGCGCCTCACACAGGCCTGGCAGATGAACTACGGCGTTTTCACAGATGTGACTCGATCCATGTGGACGCACACATTTACTGAGCTGGCTCTGTGTTAAAAGAGAAAGTTTCTGAATATCTAAGTGTTTTGTCTTCTTGAGGATATAGCCTTAACCTCTTGACCCCCACCTTAAAGAGACTAGATGCAAGTTAGTCATTTTATGCTCACTACTGCCACCTAAGGTCTTACACGTAACTGCAGTTTCTATATAAAGCTTGTGCATGACGCCGCTTCGGCCCCGAATTTACAACTTTTTGAGTGACAGTGCAGGATTTTAGGGCGCACTCACACTTGACATCCGAACCGTGCCACTCTCCAGCTCGTTTGAGGAAAGGCCTGGATGCCCCGAACGGCCCGCGCTCACACTTACACAAACAAACCGAGCCGTGGCCGAACACGAGGAGTTGTTTACAAGTGTACGTGAGCAGCAGCAGCGCAACATAATGCGGAAGAAAAAAAAACCTAAACAGCTGCGTGAAATAATGTCTACTTTGACCCCCTGTCAAATCTCTTCACTCCACTTTTCTTTGCATTTTACTACAGTTTAACAAAAAGGGCTATGGTGAATATAATAGTCGATTTTAATAAAGCAGAGAAATAGAGAAGTGCGCGTCCCTCTGTCCCGCTCAGCTGGGGCGGGGGGTGGAGCAGCACCTTTGGAGTCATATACAGCCTTCAAAACAACGCTACGAGAACAGAAGATCTGACGCTCAGTTTATTCATTCATTGCTGCTTCGGCCACTGGTTAAACAGCTTTATGTTGGTGAACTCCTGGAAGTATAGACTATACTTCGTATACGCTACATTGCGACAAAGCACTTAACACAAATGCGCACCGAAGTCACAAGCGATAAAAGCACCCGCAGGTTTTATCTGTCCCACTAAAGCCTGCGGCTAAACCAGGTGCAGCAGCAGAGAAGCTCGGACACAGGGCGGGAGATGCGCAGCCGCTCCCGTAAAGTCAGCCCGAGACGTGCGTGAAGCGGCCAGGGCGTCGGGAGTGAGCGGTCGGGGAGACGAGCGGTAGGCCTATGTGGCCGGGGGTCCGGGGAGCCGCCCCGGAGCGAAGCGGTCGGGGGCCGGGGAGACGAGAGCGAGGCAGCCGCTGCTCTGTTTGATAAATACAGTCTTTTCTCACTGTTTTACGTGACAAATGCACCCGCCCAGACAACAGCCGCTTGTATCCGTGCGTGTGCGCAAACACGAGCAACCGAGCCGCGCTCTGGCCCACCTCCTCTAAGCGGGCCAAAGTCCGGAACCGAGTCCGACTCGGGCACGGATTGATTGCACTCACACTGCACAAACGAACCGCGCAGAAGGGGCTTCCAGCGCTTGGGCGCGGTTCGGATGGACAAGTGTGAGTGCGCCCTTAGAGGCAGTTGTGGTGAACAGGTCTGCGTTCATTCTACACATTAGGACATGGCTCGAAACTCTGTATAGTCCCTGCACATCTTACAGCTTTTATGCCAGAGTCACACCTCAACAAAACAGTTCTAAATGGATCATTTTCCTTGCATTGTTACCGTGATATTGTCACTTTTCATTGCATTTTTGACACTTTTTCCATCGCTTTTTTTTTTAATCACTTTTTTTGTTGCCTCTTTTTCATGTTTTTGTTTGGTTGCTTTAATCTTTTTTTGTTGCTAATTTGATGCTTTTTTATGTGCTCGGTTGGGGTTTAAGAGGTTAATATACTGAATGAGGCAAAAAAAAGATCAAGACTAAAAGAAATCCTGTGACTACGCAGAAGCTCATCCAAAATAACACTACAGAGAATGTATGCTGTAATGTCCAACGTAATATTAGCGATTTTATCTTAAGTCGTCTTCCAAACGTTTTCAACTGAGCATTAGGGCAAGGTACTGATATTGTACGCATGGCTCCTATGATCAGTAGGAACCAATATATTTCCGTTTTTCTTTCAAAGTACATCGCAATGACCATGTGAAGTCCATGAAACCTAGTAAGGATCAGGAGGAGGGGTTTGCGCGTTTGCCTGTGTGACCCTGACCTGTGCTGGTGGCTGGCTGGTCTTCTCCTGGAGCTCCTGGATGAGCTGGTCCTTCTGAGCCTGGCTGGACAGGAGCTTCTGCAGCTGCACCTCCAGAGCCGCCACCAGAGTGTCCCGCTCCCTCCTCCACTGCTCCAGGGCCTGGTCCTTCTCCGACAGCTGCGAGGACAGCGCCTCCTGAGACACACACGTTTAGCTGATGAGTAAGTAGTTTTCAATCATGATGGCCTACTAAGCAAAGACACATGAGCATTTCGAGGATTTCAACTGCAACAGAACAGATCTGTGGCGTTTCCCTTCACAGTCTTTTGTAAACTTCTCTCATGATGCCGACTCCTGACTGTATTAACGCGGTACCTGTCGCTGCTTCTTTGTTGCTTGAAACGTTATTCAGTGACTCTTGCACATGTGTTCCGTGTTACATAGACTAACGGGAGCAGATCACAGCTCTGGTGCCATTTATCAAACCCTCTACTTTTGACTGATGTGCGGCAAACTTTCCCAAGGTGCCCTAAAATCCCCTTCATTTCCTGCACAAGGTCCCCCCCTCCCCTCTCCCTTCTCTTTACCTCGCCTCTCCCTGCCCTTATTTTCCTCCCATCTCCCCCATCTCTTCCTCGCCTCCTCTCTCCTCCCATCTTTTCCCCTTGCCTCCCCCTCTCTTCCTCACCTCCTCCCTCTCTTCCTTGCCTCCCCCTCTCTCTTCCTCACCCCCTCTCTCTTCCTCACCTCCTCCCTCTTTTCCTCGCCTCCCCCTCGCTCTTCCTCACCTCCTCCCTCTCTTCCTTGCCTACCGCCTTTCTCTTCCTCGCCTCCTCTCTCCTCCCCGCCTCCCATCTTTTCCCCTCTCCTCCCCGTCTCTCTTCCTCGCCTCCTCTCCCATCTCTTCTCCTCACCTCCTCCCTCTCTTCCTCCCTCTCTCTTCCTCACCTCCTTCCTCTCTTCCTCACCTCCCCCTCTCTCTTCCTCGCCTCCTCCCTCTCTTCCTCGCCTCCCCCTCTATCTTCCTCACCTCCTCCCTCTCTTCCTTGCCTACCGCCTTTCTCCTCCCCGCATCCCATCTTTTCCCCTCTCCTCCCTGTCTCTCTTCCTCGCCTCCTCTCCCATCTCTTCTCCTCACCTCCTCCCTCTCTCTTCCTCACCTCCTCCCTCTCTTCCTTGCCTACCGCCTTTCTCTTCCTCGCCTCCTCTCTCCTCCCCGCCTCCCATCTTTTCCCCTCTCCTCCCCGTCTCTCTTCCTCGCCTCCTCTCCCATCTCTTCTCCTCACCTCCTCCCTCTCTTCCTTGCCTCCTCCCGCCTCTCTCTTCCTTGCCTCCCGCCTCCTCTCTCCTCTTCTCCCATCTCTTCCCATCTCCTCCTCGTGTCTCTTCCTTGCCTCCTCTCCCTCTCCTCCCATCTCTCTCTTCCACGCCTCCTCTCCTCCTCCCTCTCTCTTCCTCACCTCCTCCCTCCTCTCCCTCTCCTCCCATCTCTCTCTTCCACACCTCCTCTCCTCCTCCCTCTCTCTTCCTCACCTCCTCCCTCCTCTCCCTCTCCTCCCATCTCTCTCTTCCACACCTCCTCTTCTCCTCCCTCGCCTCCCCGCCTCTCTCAGAGACACCTCGCCTCCTCTCCTCCTCTCTCACTTCATCACCTCTCACCCCCTCTTCCCTCCCCCCTCGGCTCTCTGTGCGTGCCGGTCTCACCAGTTGGCTCTGCTGCCGCTGGTACTTCTCCCTGTCCTCGGCGAACCTCCTCATGTCCTGGTTCCTGCGCTCCTCGGCATCTTTGGCCTGACCGATCAGGGACCTCTTCTCCTCCGTCCAGGCCTTCCGCTCCGCCTGGTGCTTCTCTGCACTCGCCTGAATGAATTACACACACAGCTTTAGAGGGAGGCAATGAAAAGCCTGTACAGCCAGGTATGGATGGAGGAGGTTCACCTTGAGGTTTTCCTGGGCCTGCGCTGCCGCCTCCCTGACCGCTCGGAGCTCGGACGAGGAGCTGTCTGCTGGACTGGAGTGTGGACCGTCTCTTCTCAGTAGCATGTTTTTCAGTTTATCCACCTCTGCAATCAGAAAAGGAAAAACAAAAAGGACGTATTGGAAAATCTTTAAACCAAGTGGCTCACCGTCATTAGTTCATTTTTTTAAGTGGACTAAGGATTATTTTGGCAATAGATGAATCTACAGAATATTTTGATGGTGTATTGTTCGGTTGTAAAAGGTGCATGGGAATTCACAAACATTTTACCGCATGAGGCTAAAGCGATGCCATTTGAAGTGATCTAGACAGAGAACTCTTCAATGTAACGTTTGTAGGATGTTCCTAGTGGTTTAAAAGAGGTACTACAACTGAACTTGTGTCACACAAAGCTGCAGATGAGACACCAGTTTCACAATATGGAAACATCCCATTCTTGGAGGCTGCACTCGCACTAACTTGGGGATTGTGGAAGTGGGTCTAGCTCTAGGATTTGGCGAGGTGAGGGGCTCATTCTGCTTTGCGATTGGATGGTTCAATGTCTAGAAATGTAATAGCCTATATATGAAATGTAAAAACTATACAGCCTAAGGACAAGTTTTGGTCTGTGCATGAACCAGAAACTATTACTCCATGACTAAATTAGTCAACAACCATTTCAATAATCGATTAGTCATTGAATAATTGATCAATCAACAAATCCAAACATAAAGTCATGGCTGAGATGATGGAGAGCTCATGCGGTTCCTCCACCACTCATCTGCATAATAATTCAGACAGGTGCAAACTCCATCACTGTCTAAACCGCAGGGTTTACTGCACACTGGGGTGGGGGGCAGCAGGATGCCCTCTTTCCGGCACTCGCTACGAGTCGTCCCATCACCACAACCAATCTCCAAGACACGGTCAAATACTGACGACAGCGATGACAAGAGCAGGCTGTGTGTGCAGCGCTTTGGTTTGATTGAACACACTTTTATAAGAGTAAATGTACCTGTAGGCCGCCGTTCCCTTGAAACATTTGATGGTGCATGAAGAGAAAAGTCCAGTATTTCCAGAGCGCTTCAAAGGCACTTGAACAGCGTGGACAGCTGCGGCTCACAGACTATAGAGCGACGCTGAATATAGGTTGCACTGGTCTGTTTGCAGCCCCTGACAGCTGATTTCTCCATTATGAGATCAATAAAGTGCTTTCTTCTCTTGTAATCTTCCACAATGGCATCAATTCAAAGTAGTTTCACTGTAATCGCTGATGCATCTTTAAAAAAAAAATTTCCCACCTCAACAATCATCACAAAAAACTTCTCGAGCTCTTTGATTTTTGTTTTTTTTTGGACCGAGTCAAAGCAAAGTCCATTATAAATGAGCATTGTTCTGCCTCGGTCCACTTCCCTTGGGCTTGTAGAGGTAAACGCAGTGTGTATTGATCCGTTTGAGACGTGTGGAGTACCGTTGGTCAGCTGCTGGATGCTGTTGTCCTTCTCCTCCATGACCCGCTCCATCTGCTCCTGGGTCTCCTCCTGCTCCGACAGGGCCAGACGCATGTTCTCCATCACCTGGTTCTTCGCCTCCAGCTCTGCAAAGACATTTTGGAGATTTTGTAGCCTATCGTTTGAGGATTACTGAGGTCTGGTGAAGACCTCATTCCTCTGTAGCCTTTGTCTTTCTGCAGTAGACCTGTTTATGTCCTGGTTTACATGGTTTAGACCCGAGTTAGTCCTAGTCCTGACTCTTGCTTTACATGTGGTTCAGTCCTTGGCTAAATATATATTTATGGCTAAATATTGTGCCATTTACAATAGTACATTTCTCCATTGTCAGATCAATAAAGGCTATCTTATCTTATCTTAGGATAAAGTTGAGCAGGATAAGTTTGAGTTATTGTCAATATTGCACTGTGCATTGACTCAATTTAAGTTTCTCATGTGTCCCTTCGTGAAAATTAAATGAAAAAGTCATTGCTATTACAACTATATATGTAATTTAATCTCTTAACCCGTACAAAAACCGAGCACAAAAAAGCAACAATGAAAAATCAATAGAAACATGACACACACAAAAAAACAGACAAAAAAGATTCAAAAATGTGACGAATGCAGCGACAACGGGAACAAAAAAGCTTTTAGATTTGGGTAAAGCTGACTGGAGAAAATGCTCTTGGTTAAGGTGGTTACGGTGGTTAAGGTGTAAAGCGTTACTCATTTGAATAGAGTGAATTTGACTTCTTGCTACAGTTATTTCTTGTACATATTGATATTTTCTTTTACCTGTCTGCATCAACAAGTCAGATCTGAGCATAATGGCAAACATAACACGGTTATAATACATAGGAGACATACAGTCGGAGTCTTTAAATGATGGTGCGCCGCTGCCCTCTAGTGTCCTGTCAGGATTCCCCTCTGTTTTTGAGCCGGGGCCGTTTTGTTCCCTTTTGAGCTCACAAGGTCATTTTCAAATATTAGTTTTTGGGAAAACGTCTTACCTTTACATGCGTTTTGGTAAAGCTGTTGCGTCTGGTCAGATTTGTGTGAAGATTGCTCCTGTGACAAATATTAGGCATGTTTATAAAGCTTGATTTTTACGTATTGGTCAAGTGCATAGTGAAAAACCACGGACCGTCCGGAGGCTCTGGATGGTGCGGTCTCGGGTGGTCAGGTCGGTCTGAAGCTGCTTCTTGGCCTTGTCCAGGTCAGACAGCCTCTGCTTCAGCCCGCGCTCCTCTTCCCTCATGGACGAGATCTGTCCCACAAAAGAAAGACGTACAAACTCTCAGTACGACACATGAGCAGAGACGTGATAGGAGTTACAGTGTGGATGAGGCCATTTCAGCAAATCAGAACCAGGAAATAAAAAAAACTATTGTGAAAGATAACTATCACATACCATTTTTAGATAGTGTTTCTAATATTCAAGCATTTTGAAACAATTTCAACAATCTTTAGTAATAGTTTTAAAAACAACTGCGCATAAAGATGTGGTTTTAGGCCTGTTCCTGCCTGTGACTTTTCAAGGGGTCACAACGGGTCACTTGTAGATCGATCTATAAAAGAATCAGTCCCATTGTCCTCAATGAGATCTCATTATAAAAAATGTTTCTTCTTTAAAACATGTTATATAATACATATGTATACAGACATATATACAGATGTATACATATACAGGTGCTTGTCATATAATTAGAATATCATGAAAAGGTCCATTTACTCCTGTTTTTTCAACTTAAAGCCACACCGTGTAAAACTTTACCCAATAAATACAATTGCAATACAAGCTTTAATGTTATGACGGATATGATCATCATTGAAAAAATACCTCATAAATGCACAAACAAACATGTGCTTTTGCTGTGAGTGGCTCATCTCTCCTAAGACATGACTAACTTTACCGGGAGTGGGTGCGTCTCCAGCTCGTCTCCATGGAGACGTCGACTAAAGTCAGCAGAATTTGAGATTTAAATGGTTAGGGCCTCATCCCAATCCATTCTTTGATTACTCACTGCAGTAATATCATTATCTGTGTGGAGCTTGTCATTGGGAACATGTTTTGTACGGATGGCAAAAGTGTAGTCCAAAATGCTACACAGTGTGCCTTTAAACTGTGAAACTAATATATGATAGACTCATTACATGCAAAGTGACATATGTAGCCTTTAATTGTTATCATCATCAATTAAAAATTCAGAAAATATAATGTATTATATTTTAAAAATGGACTGAAAGCCATAATCATCCAAATTATTCACATTTTAAGTTGAATATCAGAAGTAAATGCACTTTTTCCATGATATTCTAATTATATGACAAGCACCTGTAAATAACATGTTTTATTATATAAAATACGTGTATAATATTTACAGTATTACGTGCGTTCGCAGGTTTTTGTCATTCCTGTTACTGAACTAAAAAAACTCTTCAATAATTAATGGTACAGTGAATGACATTATCAAGAAGTTGTTGCATTCTGAAGAAAATTTCCCAAGATTTAAAAAAATCAGTGACTCTCTATAGTATTATAACTATGAACTGTTAACATTTGGAGACGGGGGGGCCAATCATGTCACGTCATTCCTGTTAAGGTTTTTGGAGGATTCTTATGATTCATGTTCATCCTTTATTAAAAGTCTGCTTCTAAATAAGGTATATACAGGTATAGCAGAAAATAACGATATAACCAGGATTATAAAGAAACAACCATAGTGTATATGATTCACATTGTTTATGTACAGTGCAGTACTGCATCCTGACGTGTGCAAACGTATCAATAATCAGCATAAAAAGTACTGTATCGCGCCGCAAAATATCCCAATATATCGATATACTGTCACACCCCAGTTTTATCCATATCAAATAAATATAAACTAAATATCTGCAAAAGAAGACCTTGATCTCATTCAGCTTCTCAAGTCTAAGAGCTAGCACTAGCAACTCTATCAAAACAACACACACAACCCCATATCCACTCATCCAATAGCTTTTAGGCAAATCTGAAAAATCAGGATTTTTAACTATATAACTATATCAATGTAATGCGACAGAAGACTGGACTTTAGAGCAGAGCCGCACCTCTTTCTGAACCTGCTGGAGCTGTTTCTTGTAGTCAGCCAGTTTCTCCTGGAGCTCGTTGCCGTGTTCCTCTCTCCTCTGCAGCTCCAGGCTCAGGCTCTGGGCTCGGCCGGCGTCCTGCTGCGAACTCTGCTTCAGCCTGGGTCAACACAAGACAACATGCCGGATAATAAGTGTGCGGAAAACAAGCGTTGAGGCGCGATGCTGTAGTTACTTCCCAGAAATCTCTGCCTCATTAGCATCAAAACGTCATAGAATAATAATAATATCAATGTTTTCACCAGCCTCGTGACAATAAAGAGGGGACAGGAGGGGGAGTGCACACTGGTGTGAGTGGAGTGTGGAGGAGATGGCGGCTGTAAACACAACACTTCTCTCTCGCTCTCTGGAGCTCATTTGACAAAGCAGAGCAGCTTCACACAGAAAGTTGAGATTGTAACATTTCTCTGAGTTTTAAAATGGTTAAAATCGGTCCAAGGACGACTTCAACCCGAGAACCAGGCTGTTTAAATGCTAACGTGATAGCGCTCGATAACACGCGGTGTTTCAAAACGTTCAACAATGTTGTCCTTGAAAATTGACTTGAAACAAATATATATATTTAGGTATTTGCCTCTTCACGTAACGTTAATGTCCTTCCAGAGAGGAGAGAGGAGGAGAGAGTTGAAGAGAGGAGTTAATCGGAAAGTGTTGCATAAACCCCCGTTATTTCTGAATCTCGAAAAAAAATCAGTGATTTTGATCAAAACTAGCCTCTGTTTAGCTTAGATTTCTCAGAAACCAAGGCACGTAGAATTAAACTGTTTTCACCTACGAAGAGCTTAGCGTCTCAGCTTTCAAACAAGCCAGCATGTGTCCATAGCTATAACATAGAATACGTTGTGGTGCTACAAATATCATGAAAAATGGTCTCGATTGTTGGCACTCGACAGCTAAATCCCAAAAAACAGCACAGCCTCAATGTGTTAACATCTTAGTTTTTATGACATTAATAAAAGACTAAACGAACAAAATAAAAGCATGCATCTAAACCTGGCTCTATCCATTATTTAGATTTCATCACTGAAAATTTAGGCATAAAATGTCATATTTATGAAAGTTATAAAATGACAGGAAATTTGCAAGCAGTGATTTCACTAGGGATGATGTCTCTCATTCATTTTGACGAACAAGGGTTTAAAATATCTATCATGAGTTATTTTTATCCGTCATGAACACATTTCTCATAAGCATTTTTTAAAGACATTTTATATACCCTATACTGTAGGCTGCATATTATTTATTAAAATGTGAGATTGCATGATAAATGGACCTAAACTAAACCTGATCTGAACAGAGTCTTGGAACACGAATTTTGCAACAGAAATCTGTGACCTCATGCATAAAAGGAGGACAACTTATTCAGAGTGTCATCTGCTCCACAATATCAAGGCTCGCATTACACTAAAGCAAGTGTAAATCAGAGCTTATTATTAGCATTTTCTCAATTTGAATGCAATGTTTAAGAAACAGTGGGTGAACTGGATAATATTTAGCAGTTTGCATTGTACGTCTTTGAAGCTGCACTACGTGCCCGCCCTCCACACACCACGCCTCTTCCCTCCCTCCTCTCTTGGTCCTTTGCGTGTTTATCCAAATCCATGCGCTCTCAGTTAGCTCCAATGTGAGATCCATCGCGGCACTAAATTTGACTAAAAGCTGTTCAGTTGCTGTGCGAAAAGGAAAGCAGTAATCTACAGCGTCTGCCCTACACCAGTAAAAAGCTTGATGGTCACCAAATACCTGTTGATCTCCGTGTTCTTCTTCTCCAGCTCAGCGTCCTTCTGAGCGATGGCCTCCTCCGCTTTGGCCAGCAGCTCGCGCCTCCTCTCCGCCTCCTTGCGCCGCGTCTCCTGCATGGCCTGGCTCTGCTCTTGCTCCTGCTGGTCTAGGCTCCTCTTCAGCGCCGCCGCCTCCTTCTCGCTCTCCGCCAGCTTCCTCTGCGCGTCCTCGCACTTCCTTGCCGCCTCCGCCAGCTTCTCCCTGTGCTTCCTCTGATTCTCCTCCAGCGCCCTCTCCATTTCTCGAATCTTGCCGGCGTGGTCGTCGGTTTGCCTGTTGCAGTCTTGGAGCGCGGCGCACTTGCCGTTGGCCAGCTCCAGATCGGCCTTCAGCTTGTCGGCTGCTTCCTGGTGCTCGTACAGGCGCAGCTTAGCGTCGCACAAAAGCTGATCGGACGTTGCTTGTTGTTCCGCGAGTTGCGTTTGCAGATTTTCTATCTGCTTTTTGCTGTTGGTGTCTTGTTCAAGCAGCTTTTCTTTAGCCTGTTTTTCTTCCTCTAGCTTAGCTCTTAACTGTTTTTTCTCATTCTCCTGAAATTCCAGTTTAGCTTTGAGATCTCCCAGGGAACGCCGCGAGGATTCCTCTTTGTCCCCAAGCTTTTTCTTTAGACTTTCGAGCTCGTCTCTTGACGTCGACTGCCGGCGAAGTTTTTCGTTCAGTTCCGCTAGCTTCTGCTCGGACATTAGCTTCTCCAACGCCAGCTGCTCCTTAGTGCTAGCCCCTTCTTGTTCCAGTTGTGTGATTTGGCTGGTTTTCCGCTTGTTTTGCTCTTTCTCTGAGGCGAGGTTGGCGCGCAGCTCAGAGATTTCGTCTTTGAGGAGGTTGGTGGACAGACCGGAGGAGGACGCAGAAGTCTGTAGCTCTTCCTTTAAGCTCCCCACTTCCTGTGTCAGGGACTGGATCTGACGGGCTTTGCTGCTGACTTCAGAGGAGAGTTTGCCCAGTTGGTTCTGAGCCTCACTGAGCTGCTGTGAGGCTTTGTCGCCTCGAGTCGTTTCACTGGACACCTGTGATGGAAGTAAGAAGCCGTTTTTATTGAGCGCAGTTGGAAATAAAAAGCATCTACAGAAATGATCTATTACTAAACGTGTTGTATGGGGAAAGCATCAAATCATCCTCAGCTCAAACAACCCAGCCCAGTTGACGTGTTTGAAATCCAAAATTATTTTTCAAAAGATTAAAAATAGTCTTCCATGCGAAATCAGCCCACAGCAGTTGAAACAAGTAAAAAGAACTTAACTTCTATGAGATTGGAAACATACAACTAATTCTTACTCTGCCGATCTGATATTAAGCATCGGTAGCTGATCCAAGCATTTTGAGAGCAGGGTCCGAACTACCAAAAAACGGTTGCCAATTCAAGACCGCAGCCACAATGCTATTCGTAAGCTGGGCTACTATCACTAACCTGCTGCGAACACCAACTTCTTGAAAACTGACAGGGGACAATCAGCAGCTGCTAAAAATGTAAATGCCCAGGTCAATTACCTTGCTCTCCGTGGCCCTCAGTTTGGCTGTCAGCTCCTTCACCTCTCCCCGCAGCTCCTCGCACTCCTGCTGCCTGGCCTTGTTCCTCTCGCTCTGCATCGCCAACTGCTCCTCCAGCCTCCCGTCCTTCCGCTCCCCCGCAGCCTGCGCCTCCTGCCTGCGTTTCTTCTCCTCGCCCAGGGCAGCCGTGGCCTCGTCCTTGGCCCTCCGCTCCTTCTCCAGAGCCTCTTTGACGGCGCCTTTGCTCCTCCGCTCCTCCTCCAGGGCTCTCGAGGCATCACGGTGGGTCCGTTGGAGCTCGAAGAGGGCGGACTGGGCCTGCTCCCTGGCCTTCTTCTCCACCTCCAGGGAAGCCAGCGCCTCCTCCCGGCCCACGGTCTGGTACTGCAGGGCGGCCAGAGCCTCCTCTCGGGCACGCTTCTCCTTCTCCACCGCTGCCAGTGCCTGCTGGGAGAGGGACGCAGCACCAGGTGTTACTTTACTTTTTTGCTCAAAATAATAGTGTTCAACGGTATAGAGACTTTGGAATTCAATTAAATGAGGTGCAAATTGTTTTGATCATTAGTGAGTGGAAGAAATTAGGCGTAAATGACTAAACGCCACTAAACATTTGTGTCTGTGGTGATATGTTCAGGAAGACAGTCAGAAAAGTCTACGACAGTGCCATTTTCAGTCATAAGTTTATCAAACACAGCTTATCACCGCTCGCAGTTACGTTTCAACTTTGACAGTTCACGTTCCCAAATTGTTTATGACCGCCATGCTCACAAAAAGTGGATCAGTGTCAACAATGTTTGTATGCGACGTTCATGCCCAATCGGCTCGATCCAGATCTCAATTGTGAAATGAGCCAGATCTTTTTTCAGTCAATTTTACTCAGAACTCCCCCGAATGAACACAAGAATCAGCCTAACAACCGAGCAGGCCACACAAAAGTCAAAGCTAAATGCACTAAACATAATTTGTGATGTTAGATTCTTTAAATAAAAAAAGTGCCTTTTATGGATGGCAATAAAGATAATGCAAGTTATCTGGCTGCAGTTGTTAAAATGTTATATTAAAAAGAGCCAGTCTTTTGAACGGCTTTAAAATGAACGGATCCCAAAGACTTGGCTCCCAGTAAAGAGCTGTAAACCCCATCACTACTGTAAACAAACGCTGGTTCCGGACAGTACAGTTTCACACAGTGAATGAAGAGGGTCCTGCTTGGATTTTGTCCAGTGAACACTAAAAAAACGAAATGCACCCAAAAAAAAAAAAAAAAAAGCAATGAATGTGTGACAAAAATGTAATAAAAATGCTGCAAAAATGCAACTGGCTTTTCTTTATTTTAAAGCCCATTTCCATTGTGTGAATCACATTATGGAGCAAACAAACAAGGGTGAAATAACTCATAACAAGTTTTTTTTATTTTAAATGCCCATGAGCTTCATAAGGTCTTTGTCCCTGAAATGATTTAACAGTCTGTGAAGTTCAAACCATTTCTGTGATGACATCAAGAAGCTCAGTGAGAAAATGTCCAAAACGCAAAGCAGTAATCAAAGCAAAAGCAGCGATGTGTTCAGTCATAAATGAACGCCTTCAGTGAGAATCTACAATGAAAATAGTCTGGAAGTAAAAGAAAAAACTATACAGTGGGTGGAGAAAGTAAGTACAGAGTGTGGAATTTCTCACCTTTTTGCCTAAAGTGGTCACTAAATGTGGTCTCACATCATCAAAATCATAAGAATGGGTGGTATTTACTCAAACATTTACATTTGATCATATTTTTATTGGCCATAACATGCAAACATTCACAGGAGCAATAAGTGAGTCTCACTTAACTCCAACAGTTTTGTAAAGAGGAATGGTCCAAGATTCATCTTGATTGTTGTTGGTTTGCTATTCCTTTTGTCCTCCACACATGACGTTGTGTGTTCCTCCCAAAATATTCAACTTTGGTTTGCGAAAGAGCACTTGGATGCCCCACAGCACTACTGGACAAATATTCAGTGGACTGTTGGACCCAAAGCTTAATATTTTGGGAGGAACACACAATATCATGTGTGGAGAACAAATGGAACAGCACCAACATCAAAACTCTTCACTGTGGAGTCTGGAGCAGGAGAATCATGGTGTGGGGCTGTTTTGTTGCCTCAGGGCCTGGACAATGTGCTATCATCAATAGAAAAATGAATTCACAAGTTTATCAAGATATTCTGCATAAAAACCCGAGACATTCACAACAGAATGTGAATAAGGATAAGTAAGTGAATCCCTTGTTAAATATTGGGCTGATCCTTCTTTTGCAGCAATAACTGCTTTTCTGTCGTTACAGCTTAGTCTCAACGATCAGGATGAATCTTGGACCGTTCTTCTTAGTTCAGTGCGATTCAGGGAATCTTACTTATTCCATGCTGTCCTGTGAATGTTTACATGTTATGGCCCAGAAAAACACGATAAAATGTAAATGTTTGGGTGGTATTAGTTTAAGCAGACACTGTTTAATCATTCTTGTGATTTTAATAGACCTCAATCAGACCACACTTACTGACCATTAGGCAGAAATGTGAGAAATTCCACACGGTTGTACTCACTTTTTCCTTCCACTGTACATAAACATAGTCTTTCTAAACTTTTGACTGGTACTGCCTGTTTGTCAAAGGTCCTACATGTTAAAAATATGTTAGCTTATTCTCTTGACTTTTTGAGATGTAAATGATAATGTACATTTTGTCTGCCGCCCTCTGCTGGTCATAGTGGGGCCTGATGTCTGCATGCGTGGAGGTACAGTATATACACGACACGTTATCATCACTGTCATAAAAAAGTCGCTCATTTTTAGCATCAGTACCTCCTGGCCGTGCAGCGGGGGTTGTGCATGTCCCAGCACACACTAATCCCACCGCTAATCCGGTCACTTGTAACCTGCAGCCTGGGGGGCTTACATGTATATATTTATACTACAAGTATAAGACCACAAGTGTGTGGCCGCAGAGCTGACCCCGTACCACAGCGTTAAAGCCAGCGTTTCTCTATATAAAGGAGCAGCAACCAGGCATCCACGCACTTTCACCAGCCCAGATCCTTTCAGTATTTATACACTCCTCAGTGGAGTTTGGTTTACAAAGACATCAGGGCAAACAGACGCTCGGAGACGGACGCTCTAGGTCTGGGTTGTGTCATACTGGCCATGATAGCTTTGCTATGGGACTTTTGGAGGCGAACTGACATTTTCAAAGTGAGTTTTGCAAACACAGAACCTTTCAGTCAATCTATAAAACTCCTAAATGTTTTTACTGATAAGCCCCAGACCCATATCCCGAGGTTTAGTTCGGCAGACTGGGCACATTGCTGCCTCTCTAGGTGAAATCCGACAATACAATTACATCCACCACAACAATGTTCAATCCTTTTGTTTGGCAAAACGTTAATATGAGTGGAAATGGAACAGTTATTATTATATGAAACAAAATGAACTGAAAATGGACTTTGTTTGAACAAAGATATTTACAGTGTAATGTTTTGTCTGAAACATGTCTGTATCTCAAATTGATTTGAAATTTTGTGTTTTCTTTTCTAAAGGACCCCAGGAAGATTAGCTGGCCCATGGGTACAGCTAATGGGGATCCTCATAAACAAATTATGATGTTCCAGCAGAGACGGGTAGTACTCAGTACTGACATTTACAAGTACTTGAGTAACATTTTGAAGAAACTGTACTTATTATTGTAGTTATATCAATCAGCGCTTTTTACTTCTACATGAGTAATAATAAAATGAATCTGTACTTTTACTAGAGTAAATTAACATTGTAACTCCAAAATCTCCATCTTGACACGTAAAATAGATGTATTTTGTGACTTAATTCTTCATAATGATTTATTTTTATGGGACATTACAATTTTCACATTATTCCATGTTTTCATAATTTATGTCACGACTAAAACATGAATCAGACTTTCTCGCTCAAACAGTTACTCACTGTACTCAAGTAACGTTTTCTCCAATTACTTTTTTACTCTTACTAAATTTTTAGGCTACTCTACCCAGCCAGCTCTGTGTCCCAGCAAAGTTAAAAAGGCTGGAAGGGTCAGTGTCGAAGAGGAAGATTGGGTGAATTTGAGGAAATCATTCCTTGATGCCATTCAACTACTGAACTCCACCGCACTGTTCTATATCAGCGTGTCACTTTGATCAAATACATTTTAATAATGTTAGGTTTGATTCATGTGTAATATTTTATTCTCAAAGGAGAGGTTTAGTTTTAGACATCATTTTTTTTAAAAAGCACCTAATCATTTTCCATTCTACCTGTTGTCAAAGTTTTCCTCTCTATTGATCCCCTAGCAGAAATTGTTCGACCAACAAAGTATGTAGAGTAAATAAAGTGTCTGTGAGGATGCAGACCACTGTTCCCTGTGTTACCTGTAGCTCCCGGGCCGAGCTGTGGCTGTGAGCGCTTTGCTCCAGGCTCTTCCGCAGCTGGGACACCTGCTTCTCCAGAGAGGTCACCTGGAGGGACTTCTCCTGCAGCTGACTCAGCAGACTGACCCCGTCCACGGACGACGTGCTGCTCTCACCTGGAAACAGACCGACAGAACTCGCTGACCAATGGGTACTTCCTAATCTAATCACATAGATAGATACATACATAGAGATAAAAATAACAAGAGGAGGGAAAAGTCATGTTCACAATGACACTCCTGTCAGTGCCTATTGTGGGGTCGTCTGTTTGTTAAAGGCTCAGTACAGTCCACATTTTAATACTTATTGATCTGAATTAGTCAATTACTTTTTAGAATGAAACTGACTAAAACTTGACTAACCATTTTGAAATGACTAAAATGTGCATTTTCGTCTAAAATGTGACTAAAACCGAAAGCATTTCCGTCCAAATAACTAAGACTCAAACTAAGAGGGCTGCTCAGGGCTTCCTGTAGCCATTGTCCGAAGTGTCACATGACGGTGAAATAACCCCGACTGAACAGGGTTCCAGATGTGAGAAAGAAAAAGACAAAACTCAAACCAGTATTTCACCTGACACTTCTGACCAAGACAAGAAGTAGAGGAAACTAGTAAAGCAGATAAAAGAACAAAAAAGAAAACGTTCAAAACAATTCAAAGACCGTATGAACTTTTTCAAATGATGTGATCTGTGAAGTAGTTTCCTCTGAGTTCATTGTCCGTCATGTTAGAGTCGTGTATGTAACAGTTGGCTGGTGAAGGTGTTGTGTCTTCAAGGCACCGGTTAGACCTGTCCTGATCCTCATCACATATTTTAGTCGCACCAGTGAATTTTTTTGTCGAATGTGCAGCAAAATTTAGGGATCCATCGATCCAATACTGGTATAGGATATCTGAGCCGACACTGGAAAAAAGAGGATATTGGGTATCGGCAACAAATATCCGATACTGAACCGATACCTGTTACGAATCTCTCCACTTTAAAAACACAACTTTTACAGCCTAAATCTGACATGCTGCCCCTCATTTAGAAGCTCTGAGCCTGGAGAATTCAGACATCGAGCTACTTTTAACCTGGTGGTTAATTTGGTCGGGACAGTGCATGTTAATGAACATACATGGGTCTCATGCATGCAAACAAGCCACACTGGATTGCAGCCATGGGCTCATTTCCATCCATCGTCCCCCATACGCACTCTCAAACACACTCTCATTCATCCTGACCGATTATACATGTTTTTAGTGGTAGGGGAAACCGGACTACCCGGAGGAAACCTACGCAGACACAGGGAGAACATGCAAACTGGGGTCTTTTAACTGTGAAGCGCGAGCTCTAACCACTGCGCCACCGTGCCGCTGTTTAAAGTGTTTGTATTTTAGTTCATGAAATGTGTTCACGAAGACCTAATCTGACATATCTGCAATGCACAAGGTGCTAAATGATCACTTTGTGAGTTGATTATATTAACATAACATAACCCTAGTCACAGATGTAGCCGAGGATATTTAGTGTAAAAAAGTCCAGTGATCCTCGTTAAGATAAGACTTCACTGATCACTTTTTCACTCACAGCAGCCAATTTTAACAATCTGATCTCCTGATGTTAAATCTTAGTCATTTTTTCAGTCTGAGACAAAGCCTTCAGGAGGACCGCTTCCTTCTAATCACCCGAGCATCACAAACACAATTATCACAACGAAAATGAATGATAAGTCACAAAGTAGCCATGTAGCCTAAACCACAGAGAGATTGTGTCCTGTTGAAGTGTTTTGTTGTGTTGTACAAAATGGACGCCTGATAAAACACAGTTTTTTCTCACCTGAGTATTTTGCGACCTGCTCCTCCAGCCGGTCAAAGGCGTGGCTTCTGTCGCCCAATGTGGCGGTCAGGTAAGCCTCCGGGTAGTTCTCCATCTCTGCCAGGTCAGCGGAGAAACCGTCCTGTAGACATGACCGGGTCAAATATGTTACTAACAAAATAGTTTTCCACAATGTTCTACACCGTCAGACTCCACAGAATCTCTCAGAATTCTTTTCCCGCCTCACCATCACAAGACGGACAGACACCCACAATTTGCTCTTCACACAACTGCTGTCCAGTCAAATAAGAGAAGAAAAGCTGGGGAAAAAAACATGCTGAACCTCAGTTTGAACCCACTTCAAAAGTGTTTTTTTTTTTATCACGGTGCAAAATCGTAGCTAGCAGCAGCATGCTAAAGCTAGCAGGAACTTTTGTTTGTTTATTCTTTTTGTAACAGACTTCTTTCATTATGTCAGTAGTGCTTTAGAGCATTAAAAAAAAAACTTGTCTTAACTTTTCTTTTCCCAAAGCCACTTCATGGGCATAAAACTAAAAATAATACTGACCACAAGCATAATCCCATTTTGATCATAGAAATTCTCCTTTTTTATAATTTTTATTTTATTTTTGTTTTACAGAAACCGATAGTGGAGTTTTTAGCGTCTATTTACCAATACCCGATACCACAAGACTTTATTGAAAGTTTCTTTCTGTGAGTGAAAAAGTAAATGGTCCTCAGCCAAAGTTGATAAAAGGTTGTATTTCAAAGCTCTAAAACAGTGGTTCTCGATTGGTGCGGTGTCGGGAACCACAATCATGTAAAATGTCATCTTTTTATCAAAGATTGTTGTTGTTTAAATAAGCCAAAAAAGCTGAAATAATGATCAAAACAACCTGATAAATCAAGAGTAGTAGCAAGTAGTGCTTCTATTTTTTTTCTGTAAATAATTTATTTTATTTTTTTGGGAAAGGCCCGCGACCCACTTATTTGTCCCGACCCGTTGAGTACCACTGCTCTAAAATAAAGAAACCCCCTTTAAAAAAAATTTAATACAAGTAACATTTCAACCTGTGCCGTTAGAAATTTTAAAACAATGAAAGAGAGCAAGTAAATGAAATTGTCAGATGTGAGCTCAACTTATTCTTAACTTTCCAAACTCATTTTAAAATCTAAATTCTTAACAGGGTTGACTTTATCAGTGCATTTCACATTTTGCAGTGTCATAGTCACAGAAATGCCAGAAAACTAGCCTGAAAGTTCATGACATTGATATGAATGCGATCTTATTAGATGCTCAGTATCTTTTCTACAATTATCCTAGTTCACAATATACTGAAAGACAAAACTCATTTAGTTTCACTACAAGAAAAAACAAACAGGTGTAGGGCTTTTAAACAGCAGATGTGGGCACAAGCATACGTTTCACTAACATGTGAACATGCTAGTCCTCATTTGAAAGCCAAGAACCTCCAGACTACAGTTCAATGGACTGTGGACGTATGTTGATTTCCACAATCTGGTAACCTTAAGTATGGGGCACATTCTGCTTCCTGATTGGATAATCGTTGTGAAAACCAAAACTAAAAGCGTAAACAAACACCTTGTAGATCTGTAAAACGTCTTTGAAATTGTCTATTAAAGTCACACTGCGAAACATTTTGAACAATACAAAATACAAAACAAGAAATGACCTACTCTTGCAGTGGGTAATCAAAGAGTGAGTTTGGACGAGGACCTGGTCTTTTTAAACACAGAAATAGCGGCGTCTGTGCACAGTTAGCAAGTAGGCTAGTCCGGGAGACTTTTCGTAATCCATTAGCCTATGCTGTGTTTATGCTTTATGGATTGATTTTATCTCATTTGTCTTTATTGATTTTAGTTCATCTTGTAATTTTATGCAACTGTGAAGCACTTTCAAATGCATTGTGTATTAATTGAGCTTTACAAATACACTTGTATTGCCTCAGCCTGCTCAACTTATTTTTCCTATAACCGTTAGCATTGGCCACCAAACATCGCAAATTACAAACAATCCCGATGTTTTCAGCTGTTGTCAACCCATCGACCACATTAGAAATAATTCATGAATGTACAGACCTTTGGAGACTTTACTTTAGATACAAATTAGCATCTAAAAGTGTCCTTTAAATCTAATAATTTGGCCGTGTTTAGTCATACCTCCATTGTGACGAGCTAAAGATGTCCCACTCCCTGTAAAGTTATAATCATGAGGAGAGATGAGACAATCACAGTAACCACACACGTTTGTTTGGTCGATTTTTTAGTACTTTTCAACTATAAAAATTCCTGTAATAAAACAAACGCTTGTATCTAATGCATCCATTGGGTGAAATGTCATGAGATGTGGCTTTAATCTACAATTCCAAGTCTAATTCCCTGTACTTTCTATTGTTCTCCACCCAAACCCAATCCCCGACCTCACACTTATGTCAACAGTCCATCTGTCATCGATCTAGCGTCCGGGCCGACCCCCGGTGTCTAACGCATAGCGGCAGAGTTACCATGGTGTGCCGGTCCTGGTAGTGCCCGTCTCGTGACATCTTCTGGCTGAGGTTCTTGAGGATCTCCAGGCGCTTCTCCGCTCGCTCCTCCAGGATGTCCCTCTCCCGTGCCAAGCGCTCACTAAAAACACACGTCACACGGTTACGTAATGAGTACAAACAGGCCGTAATCCGCAGTAATCCCTCCCCTGATCCGCCGTAATCCCGCAGAGAGCACACCCCCAAAGCGTTTAGCACACTTTACATGTTGTTACTCCCATGGGGGCAGTGTTTTATTTGTTTTGCTCCCACTGGGTGGCTCACGATTAGATACGATATACCAAAGATCTTTAATACAACTCTAGATAGGACATGGCCATAGCCATACTAGCCCAGTGCAATGTAATCCAATGGAAACACCACTTATTTCCTTAATACGGTTTTGATCTATTTTTAGTTATTTCATGACTCTGGAATAATATTTGAAAAAACATTCTTGCCAGATCTGACATAAGGTCAGTCACAATTATCAGTTTTATTGGAGGCACAGACTTTAGCTCCATTCATGGTTTTTCACTGTCAAACACAAATTATTCACTTTGCATTTTGTATACTTTATTGTCCCCGTAGGGAAATTTAACCCATCCTACGATGCCACTGGGGCAACCCGTAAGGAGCAGTGGTCGACGGCAGTGCCGCGCCCGGGGACCCATCTCCATGATGTGGAACCAGGCTGATGGTCAGAATCACCTGGCTGGAGGATTCAACTATTGCACATGTTTTTAGTGGTAGGGAAAACCGGAGTACCCAGAGGAAACCTACGCAGATACGGGGAGAACAAAAGGCCCCGTCCTGGTGGGAATTGAACCTGGGACCTTGTGAAGTAACCACTGCGCTATCATGGCTCTATTTATATCAAATATAACATTTGTTTCCTACTATTTCTGTACTTTTTAACATCACATGACACATGAATGCAAATCACTGAACCTGGGAATGAATGGAGAAAACAAAGCTAATATGGCTAAACAACAAGACTAAAAAACAACCTAGAGGTAATAAACCAAATACAAACAATGGGTGTGTCACATTCTGCCATTGAATCAATGAAAAATTTGCTCCTGGTTTTGCATTGGTGGCATAGGGGTTAGCATCGTCGGCTAGTCACAAGATGGCTGCCACATTTGCCACGTCATCTCTAGAGTTTTATTAAATATCTTTGGGTTTAACAACCTGAATTTGTATATAAAACAGGGAATGCTAAACATAATGCTAACACTAGCTTCAGGCTACACGCGAACCGCCAACTTCGAGTGCCAGTTTTGTGAGCACAACATATGCTCAGACAGAAAACATTGCAAAAGAGAAAAAATAATGATTCCCTTAACTTCTTAACCCCCACCTTAACTGAGTGCATTTCCTCCAGTTTGGTTTTACCCAAATCTAAAAGCTTCTTGAAAAAGGTGTCACAATAGCAACAAAAAAGACTTCAAAACGAGGATGAAAATGCAACAAAAGAGCAACAACAACGTGATCAAAAAATGACCAGAACGCGACAAAAAAATGCAACCAAATAACAGAAAAGTGACAAAAAGAGACTGTGATGCATAGTTTTTTGTGTGTTTTTGTTGCTTTTTTGATCTGTTTTAGTCAGTTTTTCATCGCATTTTTGTGGCTTTTTTTCTTGGCTTTGTTGCATTTTCGTCATTTTTGTAGCTATTTTGACGCTTTAAGACCTGGGTGGAGCCGAACTGTAGAAAATGTGCTCGGATCAGGGGGGGCTAAGAGGTTAATACGCATGACGCCCTCAGAAATATAGACCTGAGCATGAAAAGTACAGTCTGATGCTGCACAATATTGCAATAAACACTCATGCTCTTGAGTGCATCGTCTTTCAATTGGTCCACAGCTCTGACCCCGACCCGGGATCTGGGTGAAGAGGGCCCAGCTGGAGGATTAGCCTGCTGTGCTTTGTTCGAGTGGGTGGGGGAAGCCAAAGTAGAGAAACCCCACCCAAGGAGAGCTGGTAAACAGGCAGAGATCGCAGCTCGCCAGCCCTTTCTCGATCACTCGCATTTTCTCTCTGTTCTGAACTCCACCGAAGCAGCTCTCTGACGTTCTTGTAGAGTAATGGCAGCTTGCCAAGTAAAAAAAAAAATCTTTTTATCCTTTAAACCCCCACCTAAACTGGGCACATTTTCTCCAGTTTGGCTTTACCCAAATCTAAAAGTGATAAAAATACAATTAAAAAAAGCCAGAAAACCCAAAAAGGGATGAAAAAGAGGCAAGGAAAAAGATCTGTTAAAGGAACAGGCCACTGTTTTTGCCTCCTGAGATCTGTTCTTACCTGAGCTTAAACGAGTTGACTAGGGCTGCAACTAACGATTATTTTGTAATCGATTAATCTATCGGTTATTTTTGCGATTAATCGATTGGCTGTGAATGGTGTCAGAAAATTTTATTTTTTCTATTTTTTTTTATCACATAAAGCTAAAGTGGTGCTGCTTGAGGATGTGGTGATGGAGTAAACTTAAAGTAAATGTTTGTAGGAGGCTCTTAACGCTAATTCTGCTTTCTGATTGGATGAGACTCAGACAGATATTCATGAAATCTACAATGTACAAAACACTACAGACCCAAACTATGAAAAACAAAGTAGATTTTCATCAAAAATACAAAATGTTAATTTCATTTTTGCTCTATTTGAGTCTGTGAACCAGAAAACGATTAATCGATTATTAAAATAGTTGTCGACTATTTCAATAATCGATTAGTCGTCGATTAATCGATTAGTTGTTTCAGCCCTAGAGTTGACACGTGCCTGTCTGGTCTTTGTGCCCATGAAAGAGCGTGGTAGCTTCCAACTTCACCCCTGTTTGGAGCTATTGGAATATACTGGGAGAGGCCAAATGCTAACAACATCTTTGGTCGTTTTGCGTGAATGCGGGCACACACAAAGACCAGGCAGGTACACATCAACTCGTCTAAGCTCAGGCTCATATCTGAGTATGAAAAACCGGTGGCCTGTTCCTTTAAGATCAGTTTTGTAGGTCTTAGCTTTCAAATGAGGCAAATGCACCTGGTTAAAGCCACTTCCCCTACATTTAGTCAACATCCACCTGTAACCGTGCATCTTCCCAGGACCTTGTACCTGCTGTTGGACACAGTCAAAGATGCCGTCTGAATCTGTTGTCCTTCAAAACGCATAATAAGCGTCTCCTGCTGATCAGAATGCCGCTGAAGGTACATCATTGTATGACATTCCAAGATGATTGTGGAACTTCTTGTTCTGCTTCCAGTGCTTAATCTAATCCCCCCCTTTTGGAAGAAACACATTCCCAATTTTTCAGTTTTTCAGGGTAAAGGATCCGGGAAAACTCAACACATGTGTGACACGCTACCCCACTACTACTTTCACACGCTCTGAACCTTGCAACTTATACAACGGTGCGGCTAATTTCTAGATTTTCAGTCATACTGAATATTGTGTTAACAAAGCACCTGGGTCCAAAAACACTTCAAACACTATTTCTAATGAAAGAACTCCGATGAGAGAAAGACGCAAATCCAAACTAAGTTGTGGAGACGATGGAGACTCTTCACACGGTTCCTTTCGGACGTACCCCACTCATCTGCACAACAACTCAGACAGGTGCAAACCCTATCGCTGCCTGTCCGCGGCTCGGGCAAAATAACGGTTAAATTAAAAAGGAAAAAGTGCGATTCATTTGCTCATAGCTGAAACATTATGGAGGGTCCAGTGAAGGGCGGGCTCAATCAATAGTCAGCCTCGAGTGATTCACCACAGCTACTCTCTCGGGAAGAGCGGATGTGCAGGCGGAATAATCTCATCCAATTTATAAACTTTTATAAAAGTAAAAGTACCTGAAGGCCACTGGTGCACACAGAGAAATGTCCTGTAATTCCAGTGCTGTGCTTGTAACAGCTGTGGCTTAGAGGCCTATTTATGTGGGAAAAATTATTTATAAATTTCGTTGGTGCAGCTTCTATTCAGGTGTGCTCCATAGTCTGAAAATGACGGTATTTGCCTGAAAACATTGTGGGGCTATTCTGTAAAACAGCTCTCAGTTTGCACCAGATTTCATATTTTTGTAAATTGACCCGTCATTGTTAAAATCCTGACTGAAAATGTTCTTTGGAACCCACAATGCTGAGGACAGAAGTCCAGAACAGTTGTCTGAACTAAATACAGGCAGCGGTTCACTTTTACCAAGCCGTTTGGATTCGAGTGAGGTTAGTCTTCTCTCATCTCTAACGTTTGCCTCTTACTCGTAGTCCTTCTGCATGTGGGAGAAGATGTCGGAGAACTCTTTGCTGATCTCCTCTCGGATCCTGGCCTCCATCTCCAAACTCTGAGCCAGCTCCTGCTTCAGCTGGACCTGCAGCTGAGCCAACAGCGCCATCTGCCTCTGGAAGCACAACAACGCGGCGTTAGTCCATTCTTTTGCGAAGGTCAGGCTGAAATACTTACAGACATACCCAGTTACACAACGTGAACTTCATCTGGACTAATGTAGCCCTTTGAGACTTTTTCTAAAAAATATAACTTGATGTTATTCAGTAGACTCAGTATTTATTTAAAAGGATGACGGTCATATAATGGTCTATCATCACCACTTTCACAAAAATGTCGTAAAGCTTCTAAGTTCATAAAAGTGACACAAATGCTTTTAATGCTGTGTTTTTACAATACACTAGGAGATAAAACACATTTTGTTCCACAACTAGACAAAACTCGGGTATAGTGCCATCACTTAGATGCCCTGCTCCCGTGACAACTGACCGACCGGACGTTAGTATAGCGGGCCCTATGTGCAGAGGAACCCCTGACCATTGATATTGAGCTATACAAACAACTTGATTGATTTCTTTATTAACCTTAGCCCTAACCTTAAAGGGCTGTGATTTGCTTAAAGGGGCTAGATGCAAGTTAGCCATTTTATACTCACTACTGCCACCTCAGGTCATACGTGTAACTGCAGCTTCTACATTAAGCTCGGGCATGACAGCACTTCAGACCCGAATTAACACCTTTTTGAGTGACAGTGCAGGATTTTAGAGGCAGTTGTGGTGAACAGGTCTGAGCTCATTCTACACATTAGGACATGGCTGGAACATGTAGGTGGAGGAAAATACTTAATTTTAACATTTTTAAACTCTGAATAGTCCCTTTAAAACAATAATCTAATCCATTTCAGATGTGGTTACAAAACCACATGTGAAATGTGGTTTGTCGGACATTATTTTACCAACATATTGCTCCCTTTGCTAATTTGCAGAGTGTCTGAATAGAAAAGACAAGTGTCTATTCTGCTGCCATGAATGCAGCTCCACTTGCACTGTAAGGTCACTGTTGGAGTGTGCACCTGGTAAGTGTTTTTGGAGATGATGACTTTGTCCTCATGTTCAGGGTCCTCCTCCACACTGCTGCACTGAGTGTCCTCCATCAGACTGGCCTCGTCTTCATCTGCCTCGTCCTCCTGTAGAAACGCATTTTTAACCTCACAGAAAGACACACATTAAGGAACTGAAACCAGTTCAACCAAGAACTTGGGAAAGAAAGGAAAAGCAACATATTAAAAGTTATCATAATAAGACGCAAGGCTGATTTCTTAATTTGTGTTTGTAGATGTCTAAACTAAAGGGTCAGGAAGTTTTAGACATAATGAGAGTATTTGGAGTGGATAATACTGTACATCACTAAAGGCCAGACACTGCAGGTGAAGATTAGGCCGCTGCCTTTGAGAAAAATGTTTTCCCTTAATTACAGTTTATGCCATTTGCTAATTGTAACCAAGTTATGAGTGAATTGAGACTCCAGACTAAAATTGACCATCTATCGACAGTAAAGCAGTTCTGCAGTGAGTTAGGTCAGATGCCTGTCCAGTCACACTGCAGTGACGCGAGTGGACAATAGAACAACACTGACCTGCACATCCTCCAGGCTGGTCTCCCACACATTGAGGGAACTCCTCCTCCTTCGTTTGGGGTTGTCTTCAGTGTTGTCCATCAGGAAGGAGCCCTCGCTCATCCTCTCAGGCAGAACCTGCTGACTCCTGCCGTTCAGCACAACCACCTGCAACAAGAACAGGACGCTCAAACATTGCAATGCCATGTTCAGCTCTGTCTCAGCCCTCTTGAACACCAGAGGGTAGTGCCGAAAGCTCTAAACGTTCTCTTCACGCATGCTCTGTTTTAGTAGTAATACCAAAAAAGTTCCACCTGTGACCCTGGATGATGCCCTCGAGGTAATACCCACGTCATCCATTTCCTCCCTGTTCGGGTTGCTGTGCATGGCAATAAGCCATTGCTAACTTGTAATACTTTCCCTGACTCCCCTTCCACTGTATGAGCTGGAACAGTGGGGCTGTGACGGGCTACCATCTGTTTTACAAAAGGTATTTAACCAGACTTGAACCAGACTTTTGTTGTTTTGTTGGTGCTTATGGTGCTCGCTTTCCCAGTTTGGTCAGTTGTATGTAATATGTAAGAAATACAATGCACTGAGCAGGCGTTAGGAGCTCACAGAAAGACAGTTTTACACAAAGCAAACAGCAGCTCCACACATCACAGATGAAAGAGGGCGAGTCTATCTGGTTTGAAGTTAGAGACTGGATATTGTGTTTTTAAAGGTCATTTCCAAATGCAGTGACGCTCATGTACTCATGTTACATACGTCTTCTACTGCGTAACCACATCACTATAGAGTTCCTGGTCTGACTGAACATACTGCCCTGCTGTTTAACCATGTGTTGATTTACTGAGGTAAATCAACACATGTAAATGAATGTAAATTTGAGCTCTGGAATGTTATGATGCATATTGGGAACAGCGCAGTACCTTCTGAGCCACGGCGGAGAACTTGAGCACATGGAGAGTCTCGTCGTACATGGAGGCGCACTGGTTAACGTTGACGATCATGCAGGCCCGGCCCCGCCCACACAGGAAGCTCTGCAGGTAGTGGGTCAGCTTACTCTCCCGAAACGGGACGTGCTGCAGCAGCCTGGGAAGGAAACGCACTGCTATGTCACACTACAGCAGGTTGGTGGGTCTGGTACTTGGCAAAGGGAAAGATAATGAACAGTAGTAACATGTTTCTGTCCACGCTGGGCGCCATGTCTGTAAAGTATATCTGGTCTTTGTGCATGTGCAAATAGACCAAAGACCAGACAGGTACACATCAACTCATCTAAGAAATCCCCCAAAATCAGAATTGGCCTTAGTAAAAGCCACATGGGTCCACGCTAAACCTTTGCATGGCCATGAGCCCCATTAGCCCATGTTCTTACTTGGCCTGCTGATTGTGGCGCAGCGCGTTGATGCATTTCCCCAGGATGAGCAGAGAGTTGTTAATGTTCCCAGCTTCTTTCAGCCTCTCGCCCGTGTTCTGTGTTTTGGCGCAGCGCTCGGACCCAGCCAGGTCACACAAGCACAGCCTGCAGGAAAAAGGGAGACATTTGACATCTAGGAACTCAGAAAGTCTTGGTAGATTTAGGCAGATTCGTTCATACTCGCTGACGGTGGAAACCCGCGGCGTCCCGATGTCTTCGATCCTCAGAATACGAATGGAGAAAATACTGTGGCTAGAATGACAGGGCAGATAACACTTAACACATGATACAAAACTTGCTGGATAATTGCCAAATCAGCAATTACATCAGCCAGAATCGTCAACATTTGACTAAAGCATAAAAGTGCAGTGATCCAGTCCAGAGGTGAACCGAATACATGTGGACTTCACAAACTTTCTTTCAGTTTATAGGCTAGTTTAGCATAGCCTAGCTAGTGCCCTAGCATGGCGCTAACAAGAACATAGCTCTACTCGTTACCAGTTTAAGACAAACACATAAGGATGGTACATGACCAATAAAGTATCTCCACACAGGACTTCTAACAGGAGGCCAAGAATTAAACAATGTGCCAACAACAGGGCTTCACATTGGAGCTACAATAAGAACATACAGGACTATGCCATTTTAAACATGAAACTACAGTCAGAGGCAGGGGTCTGTGTCTCTCGTCTTGTTCTGCTGAGAAAATAAGGCACTTCAATAGCAAAAAGCTGGACATTGGACAATGTGCAGATTTGTGGCCAGAATACAAAATGTCATCATCTTCCAACACAACAAATCTTTTACATTAAAGGAACAGGCCACCGTTTTTACATACTGAGATGTTGTTCTTACCTTAGCTTTGGGTCCATGAGGAGAGGAGGAGAGGCTAAACGCTATGCTAACGCGTAAAGACCAGACAGGTACGTATCAACTCGTCTAAGCTAAGGTAAAAATATATCTCAGTATGTAAAAACAGTGCCTGTTCCTTTAAGAAAATGATAAACATTTCAGTTATTGGTGTCATAAATCCTGATCAGAGCTCCTCTAGTGCGCTAGATTAATCGGTGCATACCTCCGGCTGGAGAGCTGGTTGAGTTTGGTGGAGGAGAAGCTCTGGTTCCTCTTGCCCAGTTTGAGCACTCTGTAGGCCTCCTCCGCACTGTCCACGTGCACCCAGCGCAGATCTGACGGTCAGGACAAGAAACATGCATGTGAAAACCCTGATCGAAGCATTTATTTTCCGACTGTTGGACCTCGGGCTGTGGGATACCGAAAAAACTAACAATACTTTACTAAAACGTGTGCAAATTAAAAGGTCAGGAAATCTCAAATGTAGACCAAATTAAATATTTAGGAGTCATGCTTGACCCAAATTTAAATTTCAAAAAACATATTAAAGAGGGGGTATTATGCTTTTTTCAGCCATATAGCACCAGTCTCTAGCACACTACAATGATGACGAAACCTTCTGTTGGTCTGTCAATGCAGTAAATTAGAAGAACTGCCTTGTATAAAATTGCTCTTTCAAAATGGCGGTAGCAAATGACTTGAAATAGGCCCCTGTCTCTTTAAGAACCTCTGACCCTTTCCGACACGCCCCCTCCACACGCTGTCTGTGGCATCACAACAACACTGCGCTCGTTGTCTCAACAGAAACTACGATCGGTGCATTTTAATTTTTATTGTTGGAAAGGAGCTACTGTTTATCACTTTGTGAACAATGGCCACACAGGATATTATTTGGAGACGAACCTTCCACACCGGACGCTTGGACGGGGCTCTTGCCTGAAAAATAACTGCTGTTTGGAGGCTATCTCTTTGCATCTGCCATGCCCTATGGATCTCTAACTCTACCCCCATGGACGACACCAGGATCTGCAGGAGCCCATACGATTCAAAAGACGGACATTATCTGTGCAGATGGACAATGGTTTTTCGAGGTTACCCGTTAGCTTGTTATAATCGACTTCAGCTCATTGTTGATGAAAAGTCTGCAATAAACCACACATGTGTAAAGCCAGGCTCATTGTGTGATCATCGTAAAGGCTGCTTCGAGTAGTTGCTGCTTTATTGACGTTATTTGTGCATAATATGCTGCCTGTTTTCAATGAATGTTGTGAAGGTGAAGGTTGTTAGCTTGTCGCGGCTAATAGTGCCTTAGCTCCGGGAGAAACCACTCGGCTACGACTCACTGTAGATGAAATGTGAGCAATAAACTACGAAATCAACAAGCCCGGCTCAGTGTGTGATCATCATAAAGGCTGCTTCAAGCAGTTGCCTGTTTTAGTGACGTTTTCAATGCATAATATGCTGCTTGTATTCAGTGAATTTTCCCGTTAGCTTGTCGCGGCTAGCTTGTTAGCTCCGGGAGAAAACCACTCGGCTATGACCCATTGTAGATGAAATGTGAGCAATAAACTTCCAAATCAACAAGCCTGGCTCCGTGTGTGATCATTGTTAAACGGTTCTTTATGTGTGTGGTGATTTTATTGACTTTATGTGTGCATATTTCTCGTTTTCACGTGATGACTCGAGGTTTAGCTTAGCATTAGCTTTCTCCGGAGGCTCTGTGCATCATCAAGGCCCAGCGCAGAACCAGACACTGAAATAAGTGTTCTTGTCACCGGTTTTAATCCTGGGTGTTTAGGTAACAGAAACACTGATGTGTGTCTTTGTAAAAGTCTGCTGTGGCTCCGGTTCACAACACATGAAGCTAATCCTCCATGACTCTGTTTACATCTTAGGGCTAGACACTGCGGGGAGGGGGTTCTGCTGAGGAGCAGTGGTTGGTTACTCGGCTGGTGACGAAAGGTCGGAGGCGTATCCTGGAGGTTGAGGGCGTTTCCTGAAGGAATCAGGCGTTTTATCCCTAAAATGGCCGCCATCAGAGTTTCTACAGATTACTCAAAAATACGTGAATGTGCTAAGGCAACACTTCAGTCATGGTTTTAATGAGGGAATGACTTACTAACATGATGTAAAGCTTGAAAAAGTCGATTTTGCATAATACCCCCCCTTTAAAAAATTTACCAATACGTTGAAATTTAACATAGCAAATTATATATACTAGGAACTCTTTGACCATAGATCTAAATCTATCTAAATGCGATGATAATCCCGCACTTCGTTACTGCATGACGAGTTGGCCGCAGGCATGTAAAACAGCATTAAGGCCCCTGGAATCATTGTAGCTCATGACAAAAAATCGCGGTTATATCATCACTGTCATATTCTTAAAAAACATAGTATATTAAGTTTTGAAAACATAATCATATGTTCAAATCTCTGTCTGTTGTTCAAGATAATTAATGGTACTGCAGCTCCTCCGTTAAAAAGTTTATTTCACTGAGCTCAAAAGTTTCATCTGGAGGCACTCGGTCGACTGTTGGGGGCGAGTGTAGGACCCCCCAGTGTAAATCAGCACTGGGCAGCTCAGCTTTCTCCAGTGTGGTCATCAGAGAGTGGAATATGTTGCCAACAGAGCTGACCACATGTGTAAATTTTAACACTTTTTCACACCAGGCTAAAAAATGGCTTAACATGTTCCCATAATGTCCTGTAATTGGTGTGTGTGCAAGAGCGTGCATATTAATGCTTTGGAATGAATGAAATATGTGTTGATTTTAATGCTGTTTTTGGGGAAATGTATTATTCTGTATAAATATTTTTATGACTTTGTCTGTTGACATCAGTCTGCCCATGGATTACAGGTGGAAATTAGCACAAGTGCTACAACCTGGTACAATACATCTCTCCCTTTTGAGGTTAATGTATATTGTGCACTATCCCTGTTCAAATAAATAAACCAAACTAAACTTATGTCACAATAGAACAAGGCTATAACAGACCTAACATAGGACATGTGTATAACTAAAACTGAACCTTGTTCCATCCATTTATTGTTTTCAGAATAAGGATCGTTTTTATTGCCATTGTTAGTGCAGCTTTACAAACTAGGAACTTTATTCGGTTCAATCGCGCAACATGAAACATAAAACAATGATTGAACTGAAAAAAATGTGTCCCAGTCTGTTTATTGTTTTCAAGATCAAGTTTGCAAAAAAATGCCTCCATCTCAGTAGGGTAGTGCTGGGACTTTAACGTGTTCGATTAATTACAAAGATTTTAACACATTAACATTTCTGCTTTGCGCTCAAAACGGTGATGGACAATAGAGATGCTTCACTTGCACTGATGCATGGGTCAGGGTTTTTTCCAGCCCACGGGGCAGCGACGACTGCACTTGTGACCAGTGCCGTGTTGCCCTAATCCCAGAGTGCCCCGGCCCCTCACCTTTGACGAAGCTGTTGCCCTTGACGTCCTGGGACAGGCGCAGCACGGTCCTCCTCTGGCTGTTGCTCGGGAGCGCCTCCAGCAGGTCGTGGATGCTCTCGTTGTAGATCTCGCAGAAGGAGACCCACACGGAGAACCTGGTGTGCTCGCCCACGTCCAAGGTCAGGGGCGTCCCGGCAACGGAGCCTGCAGGTGGGGAAGTCAAAGCTAGGGCTGGGTACCATTAAACCATACCAGTGAGGCATCAACAAAACAAAAAGTTTAGGTTCTACTGGTATCGAAAAAAACAAATCTTTCTGTTCTGATGCCGTTGGTCCAGGGACAGCATTGAAGGACGTCATTTAAAAATAATAATAATTGTTTTTGCCTCAATTTTTCTCATTCTCCCACTCTTTTCCCCTCACTTTTGCTCAGTTTGTATAACTAGTATTTTCCCAATTTCCCCCCCAATTTATTCCCTTTTTTTGGTAGATTTTTGCTCCATTCCCCCCCCCACACTTTCCCCAAATTATTCCCCCATTTTTCACACATTTCTTGACATTGGAGATAAACCAGATATTCTAAAGTTGCAGCTCTTCCACACATTACTGTTCTGTTTCTGGTTCTCAACGACAAATATTTGTATCATTCAGGTATCAGTATTGAAAACCAAGCATCGTTAACGTACTGGTGTGGGAAATAAAAAGAATGGTACCCAGCTCTAGTCAAAACCAAATATCAACGTATATCAGCAGCTCTGGAGTTCAAAGCAATATACTGAGCAGTCCAATACCATGCTGGTCAGGCATATACCAATCAGTGTCTCCTGGTTACCTTCCTGTAGACTCTTTATGGTTGAATTTAACAGCGTTGTATTCCTATCGCCCTGTGTGGGACAAAAGAGAAAAAGCAGTTAGTGATTGATTGAATGACTCATGTAATTGATGACTTTTCTTACATACAGATCCAGTTATCAGAGCTCCATTATAAAATCTCTTATTTTTTATAAAAGCATTCTCATTTGCTTCTCTTTGCAAACCCGCTCTTCCTGGCCCTTTGTGGCGGCTGCTTTGTCCTCCAGGTATATCAGATTTTATGTCTCAGCCTCTAATCAGAGATGGACGTTTCTAAACGCTTCGAGTAGAACCACATACAGTGACATTCAAAAATAATTCAGGTCATGTCAGCAGAACGTTGGTTCATTATTTCAGAAGAAACAGCGGTGCTTTGCTGCCTAAGCAAAGATGACAAACTGGGAGAAAGCTTCTGAAGCACGTTTAATTCTGCCTGTTATGCAAGTTTGTCTGTAGCTTTGCAAACGATGCAGGCGGTTGTCTCTCAGATGGACCTGCGGGAGCTCTCGGTGCAGTCTCTGTTCTTTGACATGTTCTGTCTCTGGGAGTTTCATCTTAGTTTTATTTTATTGTAAATCTAAAACAATCCCACGCCTCAGACTTTACACTTAACCCTCGCCGGGAGAAAGTAGAGTTATTCAGATTCCCCTCGTTCATCTGTTCATTTGGCACTTGCCATGACAGCTGCGCCGCTTATTGACTCTTTTTGACAAAAGCGTGCAATGATTAGAAGTGTGGGAACCCCTTGTGGCATTACTAGGGGTATAGCACCAAATTCTGGGCCCTAGGTACAAACTATTTTCATGGGCCCCCCATGCCCCTTCCCCACATGCCCCTTCCCCACATGTTAGTTCAGTCAATTCACATTTTATATTCATCTCAACATATCCTGTGGTTTAGTTTGACAGTGCAGTTAATATCTTTTACATTGTAACTTTGCTACACAAACTGCATAGCTACATCCTGTTTATTTAGTGTATGGTTTGATTGCTTTAACTTTAAGACTACTATTATGTTATTATGATTGATTTGATATCTTTAAGGTCTATGTAAAACTAAGAAACAGAGGGCTGCACTGGGGACACAGGAATTTTTTGAAATAGGCATAAAATAGGCATGAATAAAAGCCACTTTAAAATGCTTATGCTTTTTAAATGCTTATGTTAAACAGTTATGTTGCCGGTGTGTGTGACCACTTCATGAACAGGAAAACCAATGCTTCAGTCTGGTTTGGTCTCACCATATTTGAATTCTATGTTTAGGTGTAGGCTACAGTGCTGCTAGCTGCTTGTTCTTTAAAAGTAGTCTGACGCGGGCCAACCCATACATTTTCACTAGAACCACGTCAAAGGAGTCTCTAAAGCTGCGCTTTTATGATGAACGAGTCTGGAGATGCACGACTACTTTGCATAATTAATTTGTGAGCGACCTGTGGCTTTTGTCACTGTTTTGGCCTAATGGCAGTCGATGACAGTAAATAAAGGCAAGGGAAACTTCAGCGAAACTTCAGAGAAGGCGCGGAGAGGGCGGGTCAGTGCGCTCTGCTTCAGGCCGGGGCCACACCGCCGGCATGTGAAGCGCTGTGTTGCTGCTTAGCTTTCATTGAAGCGGATTGGAAGCGACCACACAATCCGCACGAGGCGCAGCGCGCTAGTGGGGCCACGCGTTTACAAGATAGAATCAATCCTATTTTTGGGGGCGTGCGTCAAGCGATGGTTCATGAATGTGCATTGCTTTGACAGGAAGCCTCTTCTCCTTTGTGGCGTGGCAGAACGCTGCTGCTGCTGCTGCTGCTTGTTCACGAACGCAAGCAACAAGTGGCTTTGCTCGCAGGCGGTGTGGCCCCCATGTCACTCTGCTAAGCTGACAGAGGAGGCACGTGTCTTGACTCATGTTTAACTGTCATTTATCACAGAAAGTTACATCCAAGGCCTGCTATAATAGCATTGAATAAGAGCCTGTTAGCGCGAAAGAACGAAGCAAGACAAATATTTCTCTTTCCTAGCTCTGTGTCATCGCAGTAAAGGGCTCACCTTCAAAACACACGCACTTGAGTTGAAGCGCGCGGTGCTGAACGCCACGGTGTGTGGACTGAACCATTTGGCGCATATCAAAAGGGGTGTCAGGGCCCTGAGATTCATCCATCATTATTGTTTGTTAAAAATTCTGTGTCGAGTAACCACTGTATTTCAGCCTGGTTGTGTTCAGTTGTTAAATCAATTATGGAAATTTAGAAAGTGCAATAGAGAACTTGTTTATAGCAGCACTTTGGAGAGCCCCCACCCTGCTCTAGGCCCTGGGTACTCAGTACCTTTTGCCCCCCCAGTCCGACGCCCATGGGCATTACACCATAATGCACGAGGTACATTATAGCACAGCGGTGTCAAACAGGCCGCCTGGAGATGATTTAAGGCCCTGCCCTGTAGAGCATAAATTCCAGAGTATGCCAAAAGAAAAAGTCTCTAGCACATTCCTGTGCGGAGTTATGAAACCAGAATGCTCATTCCAGCCACTAGGGGGCAGCCTAAATTTAAAAAAAGGAAAGATTTTCACACGTGTCCAGCAGAGGGCACTGATATAATAAGACATCAGGAACAACATATTATATCCATGTGGTAAATGGACAGTCTGCCCCAGGGCGGCTGTGGCTTCAATAACAGCTTACCACCACCAAGTGCGGAGTGAATGAATAATGACTACTATGTAGTACTTTGAGGAACTTGGGACACAGGCTTGTAAAGCGCAATACAAGTGTAAGCCGTTGTTATTAATGAAGCTACAGTCAAGTTGGGGCTTTGACCAAATCACAGCTCATTATTATTATTAATTTATTGGAAAAATGTTCTCTATAGTATTTTCTTGTTTACATTATATGCGACCCGCCGTGGGAGCTGAATTTGACGCTGAATTCATGCTAAATCACGAATCACCACTGGTCATCACAAAGGTACACACTCGGTTGCGAACTCCACGAATGGAGAGGGGACTCGTTTCTTTCTTCAGAAGGTTTTTAGGCAGCCTAAAATCAGATCTCCAGAGCCAATGCACTCGGTGTTATGTCACGAATTACGGGAAAATGGCATCATGCCTTTGTTTAAAGCCAGCATGAGACTACAATGACCAGCCCACCTCTCTGAGCTGCTTGAACAGGCTCCTCTTGAAGAGAACCTGCTCCGCCAGCTGCTCCTTGGTGAGCCGTGTGTACTCCCTGCAGCGGTGCGGCCTGATGCTGATGTCACTGTAAACACGCCCTTCGATGCTGTTGAAGACGGTGCTGAGAGACCTGGGCAGGATCCCTCCATCTGCATCTGGGCCTGGGGAGACGGACCAGAGGATCAGCGGCATTGGTTCATTTAGGTTTTACAATTCACACATAACTCAATGTAGCCATGCTTAGGACATTTCACATCAAACTAAACGAACACGTACAACTGTCAAAAGTGAATAACTACTGTAAAAGCTTTGAAAAAATGTGCATCAGTGACTTCAGTAACAGGACGGCCCACTTTAGCCCAGGGGGACAGATGGTGCTAAAGAGAACCTGGTCCGACAGGCTAGAAGCTTTTGTGCACAGAATGTAGGAAACATCCACATCATAATGCGCTTGCTAAATGTGTCTAAAAGCCTCCAATGGACAAAGTTTAGCCATAATACTAAAAACAGTGCATCTGGTTTGTCCGATGCTTTTGTTATGTCCATATCAAATAAATCAATGTAAATTATAGACAAAACATTTCAATTTAAAAAGATTCTCAACTGGAGCCGATAGGCCAGTGTAACGCCTCATTTGAAAGCTGATATTTTTCCTTGCACTGTTGCTGTGGCGTCGTCACGTTTTTCATTTTCTTTTTCATCACATTTTTCTTGCATTTTTTGGCTTTTGTTGTTGCTTTTACACTTTTTGGTTGAGTTTTTGTACCTCTTTTGCTGCACTTTGGGTATTTTTTTTTTGCTTATTGACGCTTTTTAGTTGCGTTTTCCTCCTCATTTCTGTCGCTATTTTGACACTTTGTTCAAGAAGCTTTTAGATTTGGGTCTGTGTTCTCGTCAGTTTCTATTCAGCTCATATTTTGTGGATTGGACTACAGCTGTCGTCACGTCTGCTAATAGCCAATTGGTTTATTTCACTGATAATCTGTGCACGTTAGGCCCGCCCCTTCAAACTGCTCCAACTGCTCCGTTACCAGATTAACTTCCCTGCGTGGAATGGACACAAACACAGCTCCTAGTTTTAGAGCTTAGACGAGTCGGTGGAAGATTTCTGTGTTGAAACTGGAGGAAAGCGTTTGTTATTGTTTGAGGCGAGGTTTGCCGCGTGGGCACACTGTGGTCAAATACTGCCTTCTTCTGGGGTTTATGGAATAATTCAAAAGGTGCCAAATCAGAAAGTAGAGGAAAAAAGCAGCTAAAACGTGGCTATGAAGCTAAGCTAGGTGCTAATGCTATGCTAACACCAGCTTATGATGTGCTAACAGTGGCTAAATGTAATCATCGGCAAAACGGCGGGGTATGATGTGGTGAAATGTTAAATCCCGTATGACCAGCCTGTTTAAGTGAGGGCGTTCCTCTCCCCTCTGGCCAATCAGAACCCAGCAGTCCCTCTCTGAGCGGCGCTCTCTGCTGCGCTACAGGGCCAGTGGGCGTTGAAAACACACAATAAACTAACATGTTCACAGGGCATGTTCATTTCTTGTTTAGTTTATTAATATAAGCTAATAAGGCGTATTGGGAAAAAACCAATGATACGGACCCTGGCAAAGCTTTGGATAAACAAACTATAATACAAATAAAAAGGTATGGAGGGAAAAGGCCACTTCAGGGGCATGGAGCAAAAGGGGCAGGGGCTCAAGCTGAGAGAGAAACAGACCTAAGAATGTGAAGGTTTTGCCAGCATTGGTGACTCCGTAAGTAAACACCAGAGAGTTCCCTCCACTCAGAACGTCTTTGACCAGGTCTTTGACCGTGCCGTCGTACAGCTGCTTCTGCGTGGTGTCCGGGCCGTACACCTGTGCGGAAGAACACACACAATCTAATGCATTGGTTTTATGGCACATTCTGGACACTCAAAGAGGCTTTACATCACATTCATCTTTAGGGACAGACTTGGTGGTAAGCTACTATTCACCTTATTCCGGAGCCTCGCGTGGGCGCCGCCATGAATTGTGCCCGCCCCTTTTCTCCTATGTGTTAACATGGGACTGGAGAAGTCCACATAAAATCAGTCACTACACGGAAAAAAGGCGTTTTTTGGCCGCGCTGAGAAACGGTGCAGTGTTGACATGTTGGTGCAAATGAACAAGACTCAGATTTGAGCGGAGAATATTTTCCCTCGTTCTCCGTTAAAATGAACGGGCTTCGCGCTCGACCGGAAGTGTCCGGACAACGGAAGTGCCGAGACAACGCAAAAAGTGACAAAAGTGGGCGGGGCGGAATAGGGGGAATAGTAGCCACAGCTGCACACTTTAAAATGTGAAGTTTAAGACTTTCTAAAATCTGGAATTTGGAGTTTCAGACCACAGGCACCTGAAGATGTCTTACATTTTATGTCAAATTCATGTTTGAAAAAGGAAAAACAAAAAACTATTTGATTAGTATACATTAGATAATTTAGACATTATTTATATAAATAAATGGTTATGGAAATAATTATTAGTTGTATTTGTATAGCACCTTTCACAGATAAAAAAAAAAATCACAAAGCGTTCAGAATATAAGTGAATAAAAAACAACAAAACTGAAATAAAATAAATGACAAAAGTTTAAAAAAAACAATAATCCATTAACAAAAGTGCTCAAAACAAAAGTATGCTTTTAAAAAAAATTCCTCACAGAGGGACTGGGGCAGGCCATTCCAGAGTCTGGGGGCCACAGCGTTTTAAAATTAGTTTTTAGGATCTCCAAGAGCCCCTGGCCTGAAGACCAGAGGGTGTGCTCTCAGGTGTAGCGGCACAACAAGTCAATGGCCGTTTCTCAATTCTCAGAGTGTAGACTCCGTACTTGTGAACTCCGGGGTACGGACTCGAGGGGTTCACGAGTGTGGACTTGGCCTTTTCAGCGTTTGGAACGAGTGAACTCGATGACATCACAGGAAGTAGCTCCTGAACACAGGGCTGTGAGCTTTTATAACATTAAATCACCTCATATGAAATTAAAAGGGTGACACTGCAGGCGAAGTGGAAATATGTTTTGAAGACATAAATTATACACTTTTGCAATAAACAAAAATAAATGTTTACATTTGAAACAATTTAGCATTATTTTTTACAATTATAGCCTATAAATCATTAAAAAGTCATTAAAAATCGGATGTGCAAACTGAAACAATAATAAAAAACAAATAGGTCAAATATGAACTTGTTTGGGGGGGGTTGCAAATTATTCTGAAAAAAACGAACAAACAATTTAGACTTTAAAATATGTAACTGTTTTTGAAGTTCCTATATAAAGATGTGTCTGCCGTGCCCCCTTAATAAAACAATGTAAAAGTAAAATGCACTTGTCCTCAATGACCTATTCATGACGTGAAGACTTTAAATGAAACTGTTGCAGATGTTGTGAGAAAATGAAAGCATGTTCAAAGTTGTTTCCACACAACTGCTCAGAAAACCATCTTAAACAGGAGACACGTCTCTGAGGATAAAAGACTCTTAAACCGGGAACATCTCCACTTTATTTACATGCGCGCGATCAGCTGTAGTTCAGCTGGAGGGGCTCGGTGCGCGCGGAGGAGGGGCCGCTGCAGGCGGGGGCTCGCGGTGAGCCACGTGCTCAAAACCAAACGGATTGTGGGAAATATAGCTGGCGGAGAACGCACAAGTCTACTCTGATGCATCCTCGGTAAAACGGGCGGAGCAAGTTCTCATCAGGGGATTTACAGCGAACTTGCTGACAAGCGAACTTTGAATTGGAACAGGACTTGGGCCGCGCGTGATGACGTTTCACGAGTCCACGAGCACAGAAGGGGCCTGACCATACAACGCCAGGAGAGTCAGGACAAACATTTTAAACTCAAGACGAAATTTGACAGGAAGCCAATGGAGACTTGAAAGAATGGAGGGGATGTGGGCCGCTCTGCGTGTGACCTTCTTTTTACAGCTATTTTGACGCTGTTTTTCAACAAGCTTTTAGATTTGGGTAATGCCGAAATGAAGAAAATGTGCTTAGTTCAGGTGGGGGTCAAGAGGTTAAAAAGAATTGGAGTGAGAAGTGACGAGGTGATGCGAATGTGGCTAACATTGTCAGAAAACAGAAAACTCTCCAGCTGTTATTAGAAATAACTCATTCCAAGGACCGTAAAGGCTGACGCTAACGGGTCAAGGTGGACAGACGTGGCACCAGGTCTCGGCAACTATTCCTTATTATACGCTAATCTTTGCAGCACCTGAGTGAAGTGGAAGCGCTGTCCCGTCTGTAGAAGGGAGCGGTCGGTGCTGGCGGTGCTCTGCCTCACTGACGATGAGGAGCTGGAGCCGGAAGCTTTAACCAGAACGGTGTCGGTCGACTCTATGTCCACGCAGCCCTGCAGCACAAACAAGCAGACAAAGTACAGGTCCATGCAGTTAAACCAAATAATAGTTCTGAGAAAAAATATTAACTTCTCATACAGTGAAGCAAATACGTTTTCCTCATGAAAAAGAACTCGCCGTTTCAGCAATCACAATTAGAGACCGACCGACATGGGTTCTTCTAAGGCAGATTTTTGGAAGATTTTTCCAAAAGTCTCGTCAGTAATCCTGTGTAGGAAGCTTTAAAACTGTAAAATGTGTCAGTGCTGAACTGTGGAGCTTTATTAGGGTCATAGATCTGATTTATGAAAAAATATTCCTGCTAAGTCGGCACTAGAGATGCACCGACCCAGGTTTTTTTGCTTCTGATACCGATACTGAGGGTTTGAGTATCTGCTGATATCCGATATTAGCCGATACCAAGCGACTTTCTTCAAGAGTGAAAAAGTGAATCTGTTCTCCCGTGTCAGATCAATACAGTCAAATTCGTCAGTTGTATCTATCAATAAACTAATGTAAAAACATCACTGGAACTAAACTAAATATCCTTGGCTGTATGACAGGCTTCTAAGTTACATTAGTCAGGGGTTCCCAAACTGTGGTACAAAGACATTTTGGAGATAAAAAAATGTTTATAACAATCTGATAGATATTGACCCGTTAAAACTGCCACAAGGGAAAAGCGCTGATACAGGCAAAAGAGTCGTATAATTCAGACGTGGATGAGCTTGTGCTGGACCTGAATGTGTTCACTCCAGAAACGACCTGAGTGTAAAACTCCGCAGAGGCCGGGAGCGCGGCTAAGGCTGCGTCAGCGCTCGCTACAACAGCAACGCCTTTAACGTGAACAGCACCACAGTTTGAGTAGCAATTTCTGTAATATCGGTCATAAAGAGAGAGGAGCCTGTGCACGTGACGTTAGACTGGCGGTGACTTCGACTTGAAACAGGAGTTTTCCTCTCATTCTGATCCGAGGAGCGAGAGCAGAAGGACGAGCGTCAGTGACTGTCCCTGTATCTGACACATTTAAATTTACAAGCTGATGAGCGGTGGCACGTGCAAAGATGGTTATGTCCTGCATAAACATTAAAGCAGTACTACGTAACTCTTGCCCCTAGAGGCCATAAGCGCAACTGCAGGTGTCGTAGCAAGTTAGGATTTTCACTTATTAATTGTCTTGGAGAGTAAATACTACGCTGGCAGGAAAGGCGAAGGGACAGAGGGATATTGTGCATCCAATTATACAAGGGAAATATTCTTTTTCACTCAAACTTGGCTGTAAATACTGTTTAAAGTGACGTTAGCCCACAGTTAGCTTTGTCCGCTAGCATGCTAGCTTCTTCTTCGTGATTCCATTAGTGTGTATTGGTTGCTCCGGTCCGATGGCAGTCAAGTTGCAAACATGGTTTTCTGGCCAGAGACACCGGGGGAGATGAAAGACCCTCCAATCCTCCCATAAACACTTGTATTACCCCCACAGGGACTACGGAAAGGATTTATTAAGGTAAACAAGTTACTTAGTACTGCTTTAACTTTGCTTAAACAAAAGCTTAAACCAGCGCATTTGGATCTGTACTAGTGGTTTGATAGTATGACTGCAGGGGTGGGGCCAGAGTGCAGAGTCCAAACCAGAGTCTGACGTTCAGTGTTCAGAGTCCTGGTGCACTGGGACAAAGCAAAACACTCCACTTTATCCATTCACACTAACAGCCTGGTTTTCAAAATAATATTTATATTAATATTATATTATATTATATATATTAATTTATATAAACCAGACGAGCAAAAAAATATTGAATGTGGAAAACCTGCTTGAGTTCACTGTAATAACGGAGGAAATAAACATAATATTACATGAGATATTCACAGTGTTTTCAATCGCGTCAAAGTAGGGGACACACGACTCGTCCCCCAAAGCTTCACGGCTCCAAAAAGTTTGGGAACCACTGCATTAGGTGATCTGATCATTCCAAAATATTATAGATCAGTTATTTCATAAACTAAAATACAAACGCTTGGCCGAACCAGCAGGGTGCTCGCACAGATGCTGCCAATTATTGTTTTTACACGCACATTCTCTGAAAAAAAGCTGCATATGCGAGCACTTTGGTCGCTGTCTAGAGCCCTGACTTTGACTTAGTTAGAAAGCTCTACTGCTGTCATGAAATGCAGGAGCTGGAGCCACAGATTCAAGACAATGAGCTTATAATTATCGGCCGAAAAATAATTATCAGTTTATTGGTGATGACGTCAAAAAGCCAATATTTGCGGATAATTTCCGTGTATTCCAGAAGAAACATCCAAAGTGAACAGTCTCACCTGTTCCTCTCCGGTGTTACTCTCCGCTGCAGTGAAGGGCCGGACGCGGAGGTAGACCTGCAGGTGCTCCTTCTCCTCCACAACTGAATTCTGCCAGAAATAGAAACATGACATTATGCAGCGAAACAAGGGGGAAAAAAAGTCCCAGTGGTGCTGAGGCCGTACCTGGAGTTCTGCAGAGGAGCCGAGGTCTGAGGAGCCGAGGTCTGAGGAGCCGAGGTCTGAGGAGCGTTGTCTTTTCAAACCATCCGTCTGAGGGGGATCTTCTTGGTCCACACAGGGATCCATAGCAGCGTCTTCATCACAGAATTAGCATTAGTATGTGACAAAGTTGCAAAATCTGATTTGTATAATATGACGTTCGTCTATGGTTTCATAGTCAACAACATATAAAAGTCAACTTAGAGCTACTTGTAGATTTGTGTAATAAATACAATTTTAAGTCAATCTTAAAAAGTGCATATTGTTAGCCACATAGCATAACTGCCTAAGTCATTTTGTATTGTTAAAATGGCAATAAGAGAAAAACAATGTGTTTTCTAGCTGGGAAATTAATCGAAATTTAATCGAAATCGCAATCTCTACTTTGGTCAATCCCACTAATCGTCATAGCACTTTATAATCGACAGGTTTACAGCCATTTCTTTGGCACAAACAGAACCTAGTCTGGGAGTTTGGACTTTTGTGCGTTAAGTTCATACTTTATGAAAGCATTTGTTTATGTTTGAGCAGAGGTTTGAATAAAAGATGTATCTAATTTTATGAATCAGCAAGATGTATTTAATTTATTATGAAAAAATAAAATAAAATCGAAAATCGAGATCGATCAATATGGGGGAAAAAATCCTGATAATTTGTGTTCCAAAATCGCCCAGCCCCACTTATGTGGAAAAAAAGTTCATCATCTCACATTTTAACTTTATTTTCCCGTATAAAAACGTATGCAATGCACCTTTAACTTAGGCCCCGTCCAAACGTAGCAGAGAATCTCACATGATGAAAATATTTTCCCACGATGTGGCCTATCATCCACACAAAACCAAAGGTCTATGTCGATAAAAAACAAAGTTTCTAAAACCTCCAGCCAAAGTGAAGATTTAGGAATGGTCCGGTGATGCGTTTGAGTGTGGACATGAATATCGTTTAGTCCGAACGTCAGTGTCAGCTCTGAAACAATCAGGAAACGAGAAGCTGAAACTATCATGAGGCTTTACTTCTACCGCGTCATGGTTTGGACTAAAGTGGAGCAGCCTTTACCTGACCCTACGAAGCTGCTCTCCTCAGGTCAGTTATTCTTTTAAGTTTACCCCGTGTCTCACTGCTGCATTGTTTCATCACATGTGCCTGTCACGTGTGTGATTGAGCGACGCCGTTATGCCGAATTTGGAGCAGAGATCAAATTCATACAAGAGCTACAGGAGACATCTAAACTCTGTAGTACGAGAAAATAAAACATACTAATGCTACGTTTACCCCAAAAAACAGGACTTAAAGGGACTATACTGAGCTTAAAAATGTTAAAATTAAGTATTTTCCTCCCCCTACATGATCCAACAATGTCCTAATATGACCTATTCACCACAACTGCCTCTAAAATCCTGCGCTGTCACTCAAAAGGTGTTAATTCGGGTCCGAAGTGCCGTCATGCACGAGCTTAATATAGAAGGTGCAGTTACACGTATGACCTGAGATGGCAGTAGTGAGTATAAAATGGCTAACTTGCATCTAGTCTCTTTAAGCAAATCACAGCCTTTGTGTGCCATTAAAGAATGAACTGTATGTGCTAAGCCAACAATGTAGGTGAAAAAATCTATGGGCACTTTCAAACCCGTCCCACCCTGACCTGAAATTTGCCCTATAATTTGATTGTTCAGGTGCTTTTTGCACAAGTACAGCTTTCTGTCGAAGAGCACAGGTGAAGGACGTCTGTAAAGTTATAATGGCACTTTTGGGAGAGATTTAAACAATTTATACTTGACAGCACATGTGGTTAGGTGTGTTTTTATTAATCGAGGCTGTGTGGACTCAAGTTTTTTCTTTAGAAGGAGGGCGGATTTTGAAATGCCCTGCTACTTGTGGACAAGGCCTCAGTCTATGGTCAATCTCGATTTGCATGTGGCCAAAACTACTGAACTGAAATGAGCTGCAAGTTTCTATAATAAACCGATGGATGTACATTTTGGCTCTTTGTTTACGTTGGTGTATGGTTTGGGATCATGTAAATCTGTTGACAATACTGCATTTTTATCTAATCTAATGGCAATCCAAATTATTTTTTACCATATTTTGAAGTCCTCATTTACAAAACTGAATCTGTGGCCGACCTTTCCTTTATGTTCAATGACTTGGTAGAAGTCAATAAAGCAGTCATAATAAATGATTTGTCCACAGAGGTGTTACACTTACTCCAAGTATTTGTACTTTTACAAGTAGTTTTTTTTTTTTCATAGAATAATGAGTGCTCACATACAATAATAATAATAATGAGTGTTTCTCTGGAGAGAGAGAATTGTACTCGAGAAAAGGAGTAAACTTCACAATCCATAACTGACACGAGAGCACTCTGGGAGCACATCAGTCTAGCAGCCCGAGATAGAAAACTAAGTCCAATAGTTAAGTCAAGTATCCAATCTGCAAAGGTGATCACTTCAAAACAATCCCACACGAACCCCAGAGAAGCCTCCTCAACTCTGACAATCCATGAACCGAACTGTCAAGGACGTACGCTGCGATTCTCCCTTTTATTTAAGATGAAAACAACCGCAGGGCGTTTCGTTGTGCTACTATGCTAAAGGATGTGCTACTAAGCTAACCGCTGTCAACACGTTTGTTTCGGCTTGTTTATGTGATCGGATGCTCTTAAAAAGAACAATGTCCGCGGCGTGATTTACAAAAACAACAAATGCACGACTTACCGGAGCTGTAAACCGTGCAGACGACGCTTCTGGAGACTTTTACCTCAGACCGCAGTGCTGTGTTGTTGTGTTATGGCACGCATTGCCGCGGTCCGAGTTTGAATCCTTTCCCGGCGGAAACAACTGCGCATGCGTGAGTTCCAAGCTGCGTTTAAGTGTCGAGAGAAGGGTAGGAAAAAGTGAGTGGACTGGAGCAGCGATAACAAAAAGCAACAAAACAACGAGACACTGGGGGTGAATGGGGTGAATACAGGTAAGTATAACCATAACCAGAGGTGGGCAGTACTTAGTTAGATTTACGTTTTTGAAGTAGCTAGCTGTACTTTGGTAAAAATAATAATAATAATAATAATTGTAATGTTCATTTTTAGTCCTATGTAGTATTACAATGAAGAATCAAATCTTGATTTTGACATGCCACATTGATACAAATTGTGTTTTGTTACATTGTGCCACAACCCAATTACACAATGGAGATTTTTTTTCACTTAACTTGGCTGTAAATACCGCTACCTGCGTGATTCCATTAGTGTGTATTGGGGCTTCGGGTCGGAGCAGGGAAAGCTGCAAGGGTGGTTTTCTGGCCAGAGACACCAGGGGGAGATGAAAAAACCCCAATATCCCATCAACACTTGTATTACCCCCAGAGTTATCTCCATTGTGTACTTGGATGTACAATATCCCTCTCTCCCTCTCTTGTGTTTTTACTGTTATCTTCTTGAGCAATGATTACAAGTACTTAAAAATGCCACTGTCAATCAGCTGTCTTTTATAATTTATATCCTGAGTAGGGATATTGTTACATGTTGTAGTACTGCATAATTCTACTTCGGTATTCAAAATGCCCGCCATAACAAAAGTCACATGACTGAAAGGCATGTATAAAGATGTCCAATGACGATGGTTAAGTCCACACTAAACCTCATTGACATAACAATCAATGCCTGTGTTGTACTTATTTATTTCAGAATAGTCACTTACTACTATTCCAATTGGCCTCTTTTCACATTCGCTAGCTTACTTCAACTCCATGTGGATTTACCCGCGTGATTGCGTGTAGCAACTTAGCAAGTAGCAGTTAGATTTTTGCTGCAGCTAGGTTTCGCTCAATATGTACATGCTGTATCTCTTTATTGAGCATCTTCGAAGTACTTTTTAGTTGCTGGATAAGTTCACAGATGCATTTACTCCCAAAGCGTGAAGCGGCTTAAGAATTGCCAGAGCTGTTAGTCGCTAGCTAGTTTCAATAAAGACAAAAGTTAGCACTGGTAAAATCCAGCACAGACTCAGATTTAAAGAGTGTAGTCTGCGAGTAGTAGGTTAAGTGCAGACCCATGCAGGCCTTTAGCCTCTGTTTCAAGGTGTAGGGGAAGGGCTAAGGAGAAGGGGTAGAAATGAGAATTGAAATCTAACTCATGACTAGTCGACATGTCTTAAATGATGTTGACTAGTGCCACAGTGGTCAACTAGTCAGTTAAAGTCTACAGTCTAACTTGTATAACTGATGGCCAGATTTGACATAGTGCATGTTTGCCCTGCACGGCACAGTAAATATACTAAATTCACATCATCCCTCTCCGCTCCGAAGGGTTCCGTCGGACACTGTTACACAGCATTTTTCTAATAAAAATAGAGGAGAACCCAGGCAGAATAGCTACTTCACTAACTCAGGAGACAGCAACATGCGGAGGCACAGTCTATTTTATTTTCCCTTTTTTCTCGGGGAGGCACAAGTCAAAGAAGTTTAAACTTATTATGAACCCAATGTCTGCTCACTTCTCTGTTTAATCCCATTCTTAACCACCATGTATTTAAACCATATTTGTTATCAGCATTAATGTTAAAGGTCAAACAACAAGTCTAGTCTAAACTATGCTGAGAATTTACGGATCACCCAACAAACCTGTGTTTCCAGCTATGAAGAGGAGGGAGCAGAGAGCTGGTGCTCTCCATGAACATTTTCTGTCTCACTCACTCTGTCACTCAGTCCTCAGCTGCATCATGGCGGTGAATATTCCTGGGGTGATTGCTATGGTGTTTTTCTACCTGCTGGTGCTCGGGACGGGCATCTGGGCTTCTTTCAAATCCAGGAGAGAGCAGAAGAAGAATGCGGCGCCTGAAATAGAGATGACCATCCTGGGGAACCGGGGCATCGGCCTGGTGGTGGGGATCTTCACCATGACAGGTGGGCTGGAAAAATCATTTGTGTGTTTGACTTTGTCTCGCTTTTACTTTCAAGGTGACAGAATTCCCTTTATTTAACCCCTTGATGCCTGAATTTATTTCCAATTATATAAAAAATAGATTATCAGTGTTTTTAGGTTTAGGTTTTTTAAACATTGACAGATATTTCATGTTTTTTTGTGTGGCTCTTCTTGGCTGCATATGGTCTTCGGTGCCTGAGCTGGTGTCCAATGGAGGGCGAAATGGACTAAAAGTGATATCCCGATATATTTTGGTTGAATATCGATATACAATATATAGCCCAATATTATTTCCGCAAAGTGAGAGCTGTGATATTAAATGTTAAGTCAAAGTCAAAGCCAAATACGAGTAGTTTTATTGAAGACTCACTATTAAATGTACACATAAACACTGTATAACAAAGCTCCGTAAAGTGCACATTTAAATAAAAAAATATCTTCAATAAAAATAGCCTAGAAAATAAAATAGGGCAATCTTTTTCTGAGGGCAGCATTTATATATACAGAGATAACAAAATAAGTGCTCAGTTTACGATAAACTTTTAAAAAATCGGCTTGAAATTACCTGTTTCTTTGTGGTAGCTTAATAACTTATCTGAATTTGAAATATCCCAATATACGCAATATGGTCTAATTCCATATCTCATTTAAAAATATATCGATGTATCTTAAATATCGGTATATCGCCCAGCCCTAGAGAGGGTCTGAGATATGAAGGATATTCTGGAGGGTCTGCAGTGTGGCCAAGCATGGTGAATGTAATGTAATTTATATGACAAATCCAAATAGAGATAAATGATTTAATTGAATAGTTGTAAATAAAAACACAGAAAGATACTCCTTCAAGTTGGTTTTGCTATGAAATAAAAAAAATAAAGACTAATGTAGTAGTAGTCTATAGGTTAGATTTTAGACCCGAGCCCGAGCCCGGCCCGGGCCCGACCCGACATTCGGGCCGGGCCGGGCCGAGATTTCCCGCATGAGAGTCGGGCTCCGGTCGGGTCGGGCTCAAGTTTTATTTTTATTTGTTTATTTTGTATTTTTTTATTAATGTCATTATAATCTCTAATACAAATCTATGCAATAGGCGGAGTCTATTGGATACAAAATGTGGAAATACGCAATATAAAATAGAGGAGTCCGGGAGGGAGGTGGTGCAGGGGCGGTCGCACGTGCTGCTGTGTTGTCACGTTTAAGCAGCAGGTCAGGCTGTGATAACCGCGCCACACAGAGAACATCACTCTTCACTCTTTCTCTCAGGACAGCGTTTCATTAACAGTGGACAAATAAGCAGTTTGGTTCCTTTTTACTGCGTAAAAAGTAGCTTTTGTAGAGCGCAATGTTTATGAAACATGAAGGAGGAGGAGAGAGAGATACGGAAAAGAGGAGACAGACACATTGAGCTGCGGCGCTGGCTGCTCCGCGCCGCGTGCTGCGTGCACGTGTGCCGTGCGCGTAGCTCGCTAGTCTCCACATGTGATATTCAGAGATTGTGAGTGATTACAAAGAAATGTCCAACCCGTCACACAGTTCAGCTGTAGACCAGTGGTTCCCAACCCATTCCAAAAACTGTGGCCACTACAAATGAGTAAAAGAATGAAGGCCAAAAAAAATTTCAAACAAAGTGCATTTGGAGTGTTTGATGCACCCGTGCTCCTCTCTTATAAACTACGACAATATTTGCGCTAAACTCAGGGAATAGAATTCAAGAGACAGTGGAATAATTATGGATAAATATTAGGGGTTCAGCTCTAACGGTTTGGTTCACGGTGCAGGACCCGTGGTTTGGTGCATCACGGTAGTGTACAATCAAAAAAATAATGAGTAGGTTTTGAACTGAAATAGCCTAATGATCGTTGTTAGACAGTATTTATAACCTTACAATAAAATTGGCAATGCTTTCCAAGCTGCCTTAGAATCAAATGTACCTCTGGGCTCACAATACGTGAAAGCAAAATAGAAAACAAATGGTACAGCAGCAAAGTGAAAAAAAAAGAAAAAAACTACGCAGTGCAGGCCATGCGCTCGGTAAGTGGTTAATTTTCGCTTGTACTCACACGGAGGAGAAATCAGTCGGAGCAGCGCGTTTGATTAGAGGCTCGTGTTTGAGCAGGTTTTGGGCACGCACGCACACGCACACACATATGTAATGTTGCTGTTCACAAAATGTCTGGCTATCTGAGCACACACGAGCCTTGTAAGTTTTGATCGGTGTTGTGTTCAACATTAAAAGAAACATCGACAATACCGGTGTGATTCCTGATTTTGCATAACACTACATGGTGTCAGAAGACGTCCTAAGATGGCGAAATTCCCACCTCCAGAAGCTTTTGATTTTTCACGGCCGGAGCATTGGCCAGAGTGGCGGCAGCGATTTCAGCGCTACCGCGTAGCCACTAAGCTCAACCTCGAGGACGGAGAAGTCCAGGTCTGTACACTGCTGTACTCGCTCGGGAAAGAAGCAGAACAAGTGTATAAGACATTCGTATTTGAAGAGGGGGAAGAAGATGACGACTACGAGATCGTCTTGGACAAACTGGATAATTATTTTGTCCCAAAAGTGAACACAATACACGAAAGGGCCCGCTTTCATCAGCGCACTCAAAGATCTGGAGAAACCGCGGAGGAATACATCAGAACACTCCACGAGTTGGCAAACACCTGTGACTTTGGCCGTGTTAAAGAAGAAAATATTCGTGACAGACTAGTCATAGGAATACTAGACAAAGAAATGTCAGAGAAATTGCAAATGATTCCTGACTTAACCCTCAGTAAAGCCGTGGAGCTCGTGAGACAGTCAGAGCAAGTGAAACAGCACGTTAGCGAGCAAGGGGCTAGTGCTAGTGCAAACCTAAGTGAAGTGGCTTCTAAACGCCAGCCACACAGAGACAAACAGAGATACAGTGAAAGCCATGTGAACAAAGCACATAATGCTGGGGAAAAAGTGAAACATTACCAAAACAAAAGCAATAAATGCACAAGATGTGGCCGTGCACATCCAAAGAATGATAAATGTCCGGCTAGAAATGCCGAGTGCCGTAGCTGTAAGAAGCTGGGCCATTTTGCAGTCGTATGTCGCTCCCGTGCGGTCAACGAGGTTATTGCACCCAAACAAGAAAGCAACAGCAATTCGACCTACTTTCTGGGAGGAATTACAGACGTGGAAGATTCAACAAAGGCATGGACTGTGAAACTACCAATACAAGGAACACAAGTCACATTTAAGATTGATTCAGGGGCTGACACAAGTGTAATCCCAGACGAAACATTTGACAAGCTTGCCTTCAAACCAAAGCTGAGAAGACCAGCTAACAAGCTAGACAGCCCAGGAGGTAAACTGAACTGTGTAGGTTATTTTATAGCCACTACGATGAGGAAAGAAAAAAGATTCAGATTCAAAGTCAACGTGATTAAAGGCTCACAAAACAGTCACCTCCTGAGCCGCAATGTTGCAGTAGCCATGGGCCTGATAAAACGCATTGAAGAAATTAAAGCTTCAGAGCAGATCATTGACTCTTGCCCTAATGAAGTAGGGAAGTTGAAAGTCAAGCCCATCAAAATCGCTCTCAAAGAGAATGCAGTTCCCTACAGTGTGACAACTGCAAGGAGGGTGTCAGTGCCCATGTTACCAAAAGTAAAGAAAGAGCTGGATCGTATGGTGGCTTGCGGCGTTATTCAGCCAATCTCTGAGCCAACGGAGTGGTGTGCTCCGATGGTTCCTGTGCCGAAAAAGAACAAAGAACAACCCAGAATCTGTGTCAATCTAAAAGTGCTTAATAAAGCAGTCAAAAGAGAAAAGTACGTTTTGCCAACAGTAGATGACATTTTGCCCAAACTTGCTGGTGCCAAAGTGTTTTCCCTATTAGATGCAGCCAGTGGTTTCTGGCAAATACCACTTGATCCGGAGAGTGCAAAGTTAACTACTTTTATAACTCCATTTGGAAGGTACTTTTTCAACAGGCTACCATTTGGGATCACCAGCGCTCCAGAAATCTTTCAGCGAGAAATGACAGAGCTTCTGAAAGGACACGAAGGTGTAGCAGTTTACATGGACGATATACTAATATATTCAAACACTCCAGAGGAACATGAGGTGAAACTGCAAAAGACACTGAACACGCTCAAAGAGGCAGGGTTAAAGCTAAACCATGAGAAATGCCTCCTGCGTCGGCAACAACTTAACTATCTTGGACATTGCATTGATGAGCACGGCATAAGGCCTGACAAAGCAAAAGTAAAAGCGGTCACAGAACTTGAAGCACCAAAGAATGTTTCAGACCTGAGGCGGATCCTGGGGATGATCCACTACTTAGGCAGATACCTACCAAACCTGTCTGAGGTCACTAAACCTCTCAATGACCTACTCAAAAGTGATGTGACATGGACTTGGGACACTGCTCAGGAAGTAGCATTCAGTAAAGTGAAAGAGCTTGTCACAAAGTCACCTGTACTCGCATTCTACGATGTAACTAAACAAACTATTGTCAGCGCAGATGCGAGTAGTTACGGTTTAGGCGGAGTCCTACTCCAAGAGCACGGTGGACAGTTGAAACCTGTGAGTTTTTGTTCCAGAACACTCACTGAGGCTGAGCAACGATACGCTCAAATAGAGAAGGAGTGTCTCGCAGCAATATGGGCGTGCGAGAAGTTCAGCAGATACCTCTATGGACTAGACTCCTTCACCTTGCAAAGTGACCACAAACCGTTAATACCTCTCATAAACACCAAAGATCTTCACTCAGTGCCACTGAGGTGCCAAAGACTTTTGTTGAGGATGATGCGGTACAACCCCACAGCTGTGTATGTGCCTGGGAAAGAACTTGTCGTTGCAGATACTCTTTCACGCCACCCACAAGCAGCTGTGACTCAGGAGATAGCAGAACTGCTGGAGGAAATAGAGGCACACGAAGACGCAACACAAAACTCGTGGCCCATTTCTACTACCAAGTTGGACTTGATTAAACAAACAACAAAGCAGGACATGGATCTTCAAATGGTTCAAACCTTTGTGCAGGCAGGTTGGCCAAAATATGCAACTAACATGCCAGACAAGGTAAAGCCCTATTACACGAACAGACATTCCCTCACAGTGTCAAACGGTCTGGTGTTGTACAATGACAGAATTGTAGTGCCACAACAGTTGAGGCCTGAGATTATGCAGCGCATTCACGATGGACACCAGGGGATCGTAAAGTGCAGAGAAAGAGCCAAATGTAGTGTATGGTGGCCGGGACTAAGTAGCGAGATAAAACAAATGGTCAATAGTTGTATACACTGCCAAGAATCAAAACCCACTCAGAAAAGAGAACCTTTGCTCACCACTGCACTTCCTAGTCGTCCATGGGAAAGAGTTGCAGCAGATATCTGTGAACTGAACAAGCAGAACTACCTAGTGGTTGTAGACTACTTCTCTCGTTACATTGAGTTGGCTCACCTCAAAAACATGTCAAGTGAGACTACAGTAGCTAACCTGAAGAACATTTGTGCAAGATGGGGCTGCCCAAATGAGCTGATTACTGACAATGGTCCCCAATTCTCAGGAAGAACCTTCATGCAGTTTGTAAAGGACTATGACATTAAACACATCACCACAAGTCCTCACTATCCACAGGCTAATGGTGAAGCCGAGAGAGCTGTGCAGACAGCCAAAAAGATTTTGAAACAGACTGACCCTTTCTTAGCTCTCATGATTTACAGGTCAACTCCCATTCAAGCCACTGGTGTGAGCCCAGCCCAACTCATGCTGGGAAGACAGATTCGAACCACAATACCGACTTTGGAAACGAAACTGCAACCTGCGTGGCCGGACTTTCAGCTCGTCAGAGAAGCCGATGAGAAAACAAAAGAGAACTACAAACGCGCCTACAACACCAGGTACGGTGCCAAACCACTTCCGGAACTCCAATCAGGACACAGCGTTACAGTAAAACTGGACAGTCAAAAGGGCTGGATAAAACCAGCTACCGTCCTACAAAAGTGTGACTCACCGAGATCATACCTCGTCCAAACAGAAGGAGGAGTACTAAGGAGGAACCGCCGACACTTGAGCCCAGTCACTCCCGCAAAAGATGGACTGTCACAGGTTCCGAGTGAGGGACAGCCACACTTATCTCCTTCACCTGTGGATCCCGAGCCAGATCCACCCGATTCAGTTAACATTAGATTACCTGTAACTCCAGTTCGCACAACCTCTAGTGGTAGAGTTGTTAAACCTCCAACTAGATATGCTGACTATGCTAAGTAAAAGATAGCCTAATAAGCTGTCAGGTTATTTGGTTCAAGTGTTTACAGTTATAAATGTAAAAGACCTATGCAGGTGCCTTAAAAAAAAAAAAAAAAAAAAAAGTCCTACCTAATGTAACCTATGTCTTTAAAAAAAAGACTCAAAGAAAGGGTGATGTAATGTAATGCCGCTTTTATTGTGAAGGAACATGCACGGAAACAGCGCCGGATGTTGCTGTTCACAAAATGTCTGGCTATCTGAGCACACACGAGCCTTGTAAGTTTTGATCGGTGTTGTGTTCAACATTAAAAGAAACATCGACAATACCGGTGTGATTCCTGATTTTGCATAACACTACAACATACACACACGCACACACACGCACACATCGCCCTGTTTGGATGCACGCGCACACATACATACACACACACACGCGCGCACACACACATCGCCCTGTTAGGATGCGCGCACACGCACGGCAGTCAGATCTCGTGCACTCGCGTTTGTGTGACAGCGGGTTGTCCTCGGACAGCAGCACCGCGGTCCATATGGACCCGTGGCCAATGCCCGCGGCCGGTGGGACCGTCACGTGGGGGCCGGCCGCGGATGTCCACGCACACACTCAGTACTGTCGCCAGGCTTCCTGGTGTTCCCAAACGGTCTCCCATCCCAGTCCTAACCAGGCCCTTCCCTGCTTAGCATCCGAGGAACGGTCTCCCATCCCAGTTCTAACCAGGCACTTCCCTGCTTAGCTTCAAAGTCGGTATGGGAAATAAACATGGCGGCGCCCAGGCGGCGGCCATTGAGATTGCGTTTTCTATAATAGATAGTAGTCCTAAGGGGTGTGCTGTTAGCAGCGATCAGCTGGAGTGTGTTTGACAAAGGAGAGCGACTTCCCATGGAAAGATCACAACAGTTTGATTCAGGACTTTATTTCTCCCTGAGGGGCAGTTCATTTCATTTGTAGCTTCCCAGCCAAACATTCGTCCATCTCATAAATACAGCACATACAAGAAGAACAGGCCTAACACATACAAATAAGTAAAATAAGTCAGCAAGAAAACAAAAAGTCAGAGCCACAATGGCCCCAACATGACACAATTAATGACCAAAATGAGATTCATCCGAGTGTTTCGGTCCCACTTTCTTTCATTTTATCTATTTTTGACCCACGCTGGAACCTCGATGAGCACCGATGTATTTACAAATTGAGATCCTCAATATTTTTTTCTGAGATTCATCCTTGTTTAGCAGCTTTATAGCTGAAGGTATGAAAGACAACAGATAAAGATTCTTTGTTGCTAGCGGCACATTACAGCGCCGCCCAGAGGGCGTCAACAGAAACTCAGAGGACAGAATGTGCTCTGGTCCGCTCATGATTTGTTTGGCCTTATCAGTCACTCGCTTCTTCCAGAGTGAACTCAAGTCCTTCAGCTGGAATCCTATCATTTTAGAGCAGCTTTTTACAATGTTGTGCAGACCGTTCTTGTTTTTTACAGACAATCCCTTGAACCAACAAATGAAAGAAAATGTCAAGAGACTTTCAATAAAACAATTGTAAAAGTTACATAGAATTGTGTCACAGACATGAAATGAACGATTCTCTGTTTGAATATTTCGTTAAGTTTTTATTTGGCTTAAATCGGCCCATGGACAGCAGAGAAAGATCCTGTTAAAGTCTTCAGTCCGAGAACCAGGTGATTTAAAAGCACACGCGATAATTAGCAAAAGCGATCGACCAGGGGCAACCTGTTAGCCTTGAAATGTGACTTGAAAATGAGGTGTTTAGGCATTTAGCCTCTTCCCATAAGGCTTGTCCCTGTGCTGAGTGAGGAGGAGCAGGCGCGAGGAGGCAGAGAGAGGGGAGAGAAGGAGATCCATAGCCTACATGAGGAGTTTGGTCTTTCGGCTTTGCACTTTTAGTTTACGGAAAGGACAGTGTGCAGGTGCATTATGGAGGTGATGAAGTCGTCATTGAACATGTTAAGCTGTCCTTTGCAGTGACTTGCGTTACAGGTGTGGCTGTTCCGTTGTTGCAGGAGTTTATGTTTAGTTTGATAGGTCCATTTTTAGTCTGCTCTCCTCCAGAAAATACAGTTCCATAACATTTTACTATTCCCTTTGGCCAACTGGTCCGTCCCCAAACTTGGCTTGAGATTCTTTTTTAGGGCAGCGTCTCTTTCCTTCATTAAAAGCCATAACCTCTCACTAAACCATGGTAAGGTTTTTTTACTTTTACATTTTCGCGGCTGCGTTTTAGGATATTTTGAGAGAATTTGTGTAATAGCATTTTTAAGAGAGCTACAAGCCTGCTCACCATCCTGGCCACAAACTACAATATTTTTGACAGCAGCTTTTATTTCAATATCTTAAAACAATGTGATTTAGGCTATTTGTGTTTCCTCCAAAAAAATAATGAAATGAAACAGCCTCGCACACACACTCATAGCCAATGTCAAAAAGTGGATTTATTCAAGATGACATTTCGGCACAGCCTTCTTCAGATCATTTCTTTTTTTCTTTTTGGAACCACAGTGCATGTGTATGTGTATTAGTGTGTCCTCACCAGCCTGGGCTATAAATTAGAAGCCAAAAGAAAATAATCTGGCACTCGACAAGGAGTAGGCCTGACATGGATTATTAATAACTTTGTTGTTCAAGGCTATTGTGGCCAACATAACCTGCATCAATGTCCCTGAATTAGTGTAAAACAGCTGTGTGGGAAAATACTGTATTTAACAATAAAGGTCACAAATTAAAGTGTTCTTTTGTCATTCTCGTCTGATAGTGGGTCTGAAAAAAATCACACCAGTTAGAACCACTGCTCTAGAATACTTGAGACAGTGGAACGGGAGCTAAAAACTAAGCACTGGGCTGAGGGTTAGGAAGAAGATTGGGGATAAACCATGATAAGTCTTGAGCATCTGGCATTGAGCCACATAAAGAGACATAACAGCAGCAGCCCTTATCCAAACCATGCAACCGCTGTCATCAAGGACATGGCATTCAGAGCCATCTAAACTCTGATTTAAGGAAATACTGTATTATCAGAGGTCAGATGTCCCGCTCCCAGTAATGTTTCACTCAGGTCTGAGGAGGGAATTATTTTATGATAAAAAAAAAAAAAGATTTTAGTAAATAAATGTACAATTCCTTCTTTTTTATTGTAGACAAGCATTGGGGGCCTTGGACCCCACTTTGGAAACCACTTTTTGATTTGTACTTTCGACTTGTGATATTTTTTACAGTATTTTGTACAGTGGCTAAGGCAATAATCTAAAGATCTTTAATATAACCCATCTTTGTTGTGGAAGTCGCCATAATTGGGGCAAGTCATGTGACGCCTATCAATCGCAGACTGGATAGGTGTGTTTAAGATGCCGTTGCGGCTCGCCTGGATGATCGGTGAGAGTAGCCGGCGCAACGGGGGCGGAGAAAAAAGTCTGAAGCCCATCCGACCGCTCCACATGCAGAGAACAACGAGAGCGGCCTCAGATCACGCAGCGTCTCGTTCAGATATTGCGTTCATTTAAAGTTTATCCTAAATAAAAGTCATTCACCTCCTGCTCTGTTTCCTTTACACCAGAGACATCATTCTTCATCAGAGAAAACTTTCCCATTCGTTTGTTTGTTCAAGTTTATGAGATAAAACACGTCCTTTTAAATCATTAGTTTGTTCTGAAAAGCATCAAACATGAGCTCTATTTTAGGGGGCGATGCAAAACTTTAATAGTTTCAGTCATAGTTTATTTGTTCAGATCTAAAGAGGAGAGAGGAGGGGGCGAGGAGCACGTTTCTGATCACACAGACTTGTATCCAATCACCTGAGCGTGAGCCACGGACAGGTGGGCGTTTTCCCGTCATGCACGGGGCCGTGGAGCCGCTGCAGTTGCCTCTGGAGAGATGCAGCGGCTGATCGAGTCGGCTGCTCTCGTTGGGGTCTCACGATCTTTCCGTGCCCCACGTGCCCGTGACATCAGAGCCCGTCTGGAGCAAGTCGGACAAAAATCTAACCGGCATGCACCGTGCGTCTGCAGTCGGCTGTCAAAACTCTGTCCGTCTGGCTCATCTCAAACACACCTATTCAGAGGGTGTGAATGCAGACGATGGACACCTCCACAGGAAATGACGTCACCTCCACTTTTTACCACAACGTGGTCAATACAACGGCTTTAGTAAACTCCACTATCCTTAAGGTTAGGAATAGGGTTAGGTTTAGGGTTACTTTGGATTAGCTTCAGCTAGCGTTGTCCTGTGGAGGGGACGTCATTTCCTGTGGAGGTATGGAGTCCACTGAACAAGGGTACAGCCGATCCCAAATATGGCGACTTCCAATGATTGGTGATTGATACAGCATGTGTTTGTGTTTGCTAGCCCTACACGTCAGCTTTTCTGCCATGAGCAATGAAAACTCACACTTACAAAGTGTACGGAGACTGTATTTTCATTACCAAATTGTTCATTCATACACTCTTGGGTTATCCTTGACCTTTTTTTAGGCATATTGAGCAGAAGATTCTGTTGATGAATAGCTGTTTATTGTGAACGTCAGTAATACATACAAGTAGCCCAAAGACAACGATTTCCTGCAAACTCCCAACATGCACTTCTTGACATACACTTGTCTAAAATATATGTAATGGAGGGTGTTATATGGGGCATGAGCAATGTTATATCCGAGAGGGCAGGCCCATTGTTCATTATATACAAGATTATCTGGGAACCATAACTCAAGAAAGTGCCAATGGCGGGGTATCAAGTTTCATGTCATGAGGAAGGCAAAAGAACTGTCACAGGATCTACGAGAAACTGACGTTTCCAGTTTCATGTCATGAGGAAGGCAAAAGAACTGTCACAGGATCTACGAGAAAAGGCGAACTCTATAAAACAGGAAAGGGATATCAAAATACTGTATATCCAAGGTACTGACAATGCCCATTTGCAGCGCTGATAAAGAAGTGGAATATTAGGGGTTAGGGGAAAATTCAGGGAGACCTGAAATTCAGGTCTCCCTCAAAAAAAGTGTCTTGGCTGTTTCCAGAAGCACATTTTGGTATTTTATATTGCTATGGTGATTTGAAATGAGTTCACACGTTTCTTTTACAATAAATGGCTTCACAACATCACTGACCATAAGTGAAACCAAGTTTTTGTGTTTTCATTCATATACCTTGAGAAAATAATGGCCAGAGAAATCCACCAGGGTGTGTAAAGTTATTGGCACAACTGTATATGCATAAATAACTACATTTTGATCAATTAATATATTTTTGCCTTCCTCTAATACCACTTTTTCTGATTCCATCTCATAGCCACGTGGGTCGGTGGAGGCTTCATTGTGGGCATCACTGAGATGGTGTACACCCCCTCCATGGGACTGACCTGGGTAATCCTCATGCTAGGAGCCTACTCGGTTTCATTTCTACTCGGTAAGTGTCCTGCCCTCGCACTTGCCTAGGCAGGTAGACAATCATCTCACAAAAACCACACCGTTGTTCATTTTTGCTGGGTTTATTGGCTGGACGCATACCTTTGACATTGATGGAAGATGAATGGTAAAACAGTGAACGAGAGACACAGTATGTGTATGAGTAATAAGTTAACATGCAAACGTTAGCCGCGAGCTAACGACTAATTAGCGTCTATGCTAATGTCTGAAAAACACATATTTTGGGAAAGATTACTTGCCTAAACATAGGAAATCACTCATGGTAGATAGTACTATATATAGCAGTGATTCTTAACCACCTACTCAGGGCCGCAAGCGCCTCCTTCAGGGCCGCGGGGAGGAAACAGGTTTGCACCTTTGGGCCGTGTGGGCCGTAGAGCCGCACGATGGATCACTTTGATCACTGGGGATATTCATTTGCAGTTCACTCTCCAGCCACTAGAGGCAGCCATGCGCTAGTCAGTACATATTCAGGGGAGATACCATGCCAGAAAGTAATGGAAAAGTTTTTAAAATGAAGCCAACAGCTGGACCAGCCCTCCTCTAAAGACAAAAGTTTCTCGCAAGTACAATCCTGACTTCCTCAAGTTTGGTTTTATCAATGGAGGTAGTGAGGCTGAGCCGAGAGGCCAGTGTGTGGAGTGCGGTCTAACTCTGTCAAACGAAGCACTGAAACGTTTTTAAACGAAAAGAAATCACACTGCAGACGCAGAAACAGTGTGTCATATCTTTCACTGCAGCATCAGCTAGCTACCTCGTAGCTAAACGGGTAGCTCAGAGTAAAAAACCCTTCACCATCGCTGAGGATTTGATTGTGCCAGCTGCTGTTGATATGTGACGCGAGTTGGTAGGAGAGACGGCTGCCAAAAAGTTACTTACTATCCCACTCTCCAATGACACTGTCAGTCACCGCATTGTTGACATGGCGACAGACATTCAGCAACAACTTATAGAAAGAATAATAAGTAGTCCATTTTACTCGTTACAGTTAGATGAGTCTACTGATCCAATGCTGCGCTGTTGCTTGTGTTTGTTCGCTATCACTGGGACACCAGTTTGCTATCACTGGGACACCAGTTTGCTATCGCTGGGACACCAGTTTGCTATCGCTGGGACACCAGTTTGCATGAGGACATTCTATTTTGTGGAGAGCTGCCAACGCGAGCTACAGCACATGAATGTTTCCGCTGTATAGATGAGTTCTTCAGGGAGAACGGCCTACAGTGGAAGAACTGTGTAGTGATGGTGCAGCATCAATGACAGGACGACATCACGGCGTCCTCAGACAGATACAGGATCGCGCACCAGAAGTGAGGTGGACGCACTGTTTTCTCCATCGTGAAAGCCTTGCAGCCAAGAAGATGTCACCAGAGTTGCACGAGGCCATGACTATAAGTGTAAAAGCAATCAACTTCATTAAAAAAATCCCCTCTAGCGCAGCACTTCACAAACACTGATTTCATTTTCAAACTAGCCTACCTTTGTGATATTTTTTCACACCTGAACCAGCTGAACACATCACTTCAAGGGAGAAATAGCAATATATTTTTTGTTGCTGACAAAATCCAAGCTTTCAGAAGAAAACTTGCTTTGTGGATTAAAAGGACTCAGGAAATGAGGATGGATATGTCCGAAACTGACTCAGCACAACACTGGAGGCTACTCTAAGACTGAGCCTTTCCCCCATTCCACCCAGACTGGACCTGATCATATCTGGGAAGCCGGCACAAGTGTCACATGAAGAGAGAGGGTTTCTTATTTGTAGCACTTTTAACATGACCTTAACATGACCACCACACTCGTGGTGGAAAAGCACACACCCCTCACAGTAGGAGGAGCTCTGTTGTTCTTACAGTTTGGTTGGAAAAATGCTCACTGCAGTTACTTAAATTTTTTTTACAGATGTGATTTTGCATAATTAAGGGTATAACTTGCACTTTCTACACATTATTTAAAAAAAATATATATATATATATTATGTCATTTTTATATTTTTTCATTATATTTTGATGCCTTTGATACCTAAATTCTTTCCAGTAATCATTGTTGTTTTGTTTTTATATGACCCCAATGATGAATTCATGTATTATTCTGTGCTCCTAATATGAGGTTAGTTTTTATGAATTATTGGGTGAACATGTGCAGGATTATGCGTATGTTAAATAAACTTTTTTTCCAGAAAAAGTAATTATTTTAATTATACTACACTAATGATAATGATAATGATAATAATGATAATAATAATAATACGGTCAAAACTAGTCTGGAATGACATATACACGCATGAATGTACCATTAATAATAGTGCCATAACTTTTTTTAAATTATGTTTGTCCTTTATTTATCCAGGATAAAACTCGTTGAGATTAAAAGTCTCGAGTGTCCTGGTCAAGATTCTTTAAAATTAAAGTATGCAATAATTTGCAAATACATCGTTTTGAATAAATTATATATTTACTTTACAGCCTGCAATTTCATTTTTGGGTAGCATAATTGGTTCATAAGAAATCAAAAAATGAAATAACTCGGTTAAAGTCTACTCACGTACGTTGAGTTGATCAAAATCAATCTTCCCAAGACCTAATACCGTCATGTATCCGTCTTTACTAGGAGAGGGTGCACTATCACGCTGGATTCACTTCACGGTATTTCTGTCTCGGCTCCGGGTCTGTAGCTTCTCCACAGAGCTAATCACACAAGAGCTGAATACACCAGGGCGGGGCTTGGTGGTACAATGTCCAATCAGAGGCGAGAGATCGCTAGACAGACACACGGACCAACCAATAGCACAAGAGGACGACTCTCACATACACACACGCTGTAGGAGCAGAGGAGCCGTGGACAGGCACACAAAAAATGCCTTGGAACGCGGATTGAAGTGTGTATTACATCTTGTAAACCCAGAGACCTCAAGCCTGCTATGAGTTTGAATGCAAGATGAAGACAGTTATGGCAGGAGGAGCAAGGCTAAAAAACTGTTACAAAACTGTAACAAAACCACTACAAAAGCAGTGATGTGAACTAGGGATGCACCGATACCAGTATCGGGTATCGGGCCGATACCACATGCTTGTACTCATACTCGTACTCATTCATGAGGTCCCGATACCAGAAACCGATACCATTTGACGTGCGGCCAGCGCACCTACGAGGCGCAGCTCTCTGCTGAGGAGAGAAGAAGCAACAAACTGGAGAATTGTTTAGTGGAAATACAATAATCCACATAGAGCTGACTTTATTAGAGACTGCGCTCTCGAAATCAGAGTCTGTGCTGGATTTAACCAGAGCTAAATGTTGTTAGTGCTGCAGTGTTTACAACATACAGGCTAACGTTGCTAACTCGCAGCTAGCAGTTTTGGCCATTCTGACGCCGTTTTATGCCCAGGGGTTTATTCGTTTGAAAAACTAACCCAGCGACTAAAAAGTCCTCAGAAAATCCAAAATAAAGAGATACAGCATGTCCATATTGAGCGAAAATGAGCTGCAGCAGAACAATGAAAACGCTGTAGCTACTCGCTAAGTTGCTACAAACACACGAGGGAGACCATTTAAATAACCACCTCAATACTATTGTTTAATAAAAATACATAAATGAATAAAACACAGGCATTGGGGAGCTTTTGGACATGGGCTTTTCTGTCTGTGATGGACAGTGCAATAAAAAATGAAAAATTATATTGAATGAAAATAAAAAATAAATACATAAATGGCATCAGCACAATTCTAATATAACTGCTCTTAAATGTGTCGCCTACTTTACTTAAGGAAATGTAAATGAGTAAATTTACTAATTACAAACCAATAAACCAATCTGCTGTGAAAAAAGTAAGAATGTTGTAGAAAATGCCTTGTACTCGTATCGGTATTCGGTATCGGTGAGTAGTAAATCCAAGTACTCGTACTCGTATCGGTTTTAGAAAAAGTGGTATCGGTGCATCCCCAATGTCAACGTTACTTTCGGTCACAGCTTTTGACATAACACTATGTTACATGTTTTTAATTGTATCTGGTTTGGAGAAACTTTCATACAACGTTAGCATCATATGAGCTAGCTGTTGTAGCACTAGCCGTTTTGTTTACATATGAGTTTAAAGGGGCTAGATGCAAGTTCACTATTATGCTCACTACTGCCACCTCAGGTCATACATGTAACTGCACCTTCTATATTAAGTGACATATATACACCTTCTATATCGAGTGACAGTGCAGGATTTTAGAGGCAGATGTGGTGAACATGCCTGAGCTCATTCTACACATTAGGGCATTGCTGGAACATGTAGGGGGAGGAAAATACAGAATTTTAACATTTTTAAACTTGTATAGTCCCTTTAATCACTTGGAACGCTCTGAGGTCGTGAGTTTTAATTTTCAATTGGAAAATATACCAATTTCCAGTTGCCTGGAGCTCACCACGGCAGCACTTCCGGTAGGATGAAAAAACTCAAACAGACCATATAAAAGTATTACCAAGAACAAATAAAGGTTGTAAGAACCAATTAACACCAAACATATGGCTCATAAGGATCCAGAACCGCAAGTATTCAAGGCATAGTGCTTTTTGAATATTGTCTGATATCATTTTGCTTCAAGGTTGTTTGAACTCATAAAGCAGGGCAGGCAGGGGTGTGAGGTGGTACATTGAGTAAAAAAAAAATCACTTAAATTTTCTTCTTTTTCAGTTTGTTTTGCTTTTGCTAAACCACTAAGAGACCGAAAGTATATGACCATGATGGACCCATTCTATTGGAAGTATGGAAAAGGCTTCACCACAGTCATGTGTTTGGCCTCGGGTTTTCAGGATGTGCTGTGGTTGGCTACAACCCTCATCGGTTTGGGTAAGACTCCTTTCTCCACACAAACAAATCCAAACACATGAGAAGACCTGGCTCTTGTAGATGGCATCACCTGGTCTTTGACTATCAGATGAACACGCTAACAAATCCTCGTAGAAACCCAGGGATAACTTAAGCGACGATAACACTCTTTGTTGTACCACTTATCATAAAGCTCAAGGGTTACAGGAACAAATCCAGCACATGTTCAACCAGCTTTGTAGTATAGCTCCCCGGTGTCCGGATGCCACAACATCAGGACACAATGTTGTGGCATCTTAAAGGATCTGTATCATGCTATTTTAGCCATCCCAAAGTAAAGTATAGGCATTTATATGATATGTTGTACCTCTTCCGCTATGGAGCACTATTATTTGTGAGAAATATAAGTATTTTGGCAATGGCTGTAAGGCATTACATTACAGATGTTGTGCTCTTTCTGCAGAGGGCAGAGCAGCTGCTCAGAGAGCAGGATTCAGGAGGATTGCTGAATGAAGCCACAAACCACTCTGGGGATGTTTTTGATAAGGAAATAGCAAAACAACATGGCTAATAGCTCCAAAAAGTCGATTTTGCATGATATAGGACCTTTAAGGAGGCTAAAACTTTACTGTTGTGTAACTGTTTTTTATGCAAATGTGTTAAATGTGTAACCCAAGGAATGGAAAAACAACATCACTTTTGTATTTGAACAGTCCTGATGTTTGTAGAGTTTCTGTAAATCCTTGTTGTGTCTCTAACAGGTGCCACCATCAGTGTGGTCCTGGACCTGTCTTATGGAGTGAGTATATGGATCTCTGCAGCTGTTGCCATCACCTACACTCTGATGGGAGGACTCTACTCTGTGGCTTACACTGACGTCATACAGCTGGTACTCATCTTTGTCAGCCTGGTGAGACACTAAAGGATAATCAGATATATTAAAAACTTGTAATTGGACTGAGCGATTTTGCTTGCTCCCCCCAATATACCAATAAATAACTTTTTGCAGAATATCACTAAATATAAATTGAGACAAAAATGGCACTATGGCCTCATGAATTAGGCCAACTAACAATCACCTTTTGAATCCATTATAATCATTTTGAAATTCAAAATAGCCCACATCACATGGTCATTCATATACAATAATCTTATACTGAAATAGTTTTTTGTAAATAGCCTAAATCATTTCTTGCAATTGGCTCTTAATTGTGTGTTAGTCAGTGTTTGTGAGATAAGTTCTTATCTTTGTCCAAAACATTCCCAAACAAAAGCCTCCTCGAATCATTGACGTCTATAGTTGTCAATTATGTTTTTCAGTGGGAACGGGTAAAGCCTAATGCAACTTCTATGTAAAGATCTTACTTGTAGACATTATTTTATTGAGTCAGCAGGTGGCAACAGTGCTCTTTGGATGGAAAAACAAACTTTCACGATAATGGACACAATGACACAATATTTTTTCTTGATCATGTGATAAAAGCAGATTCAGTTTACAATGAAATTCAGAGCAGAAACAAGTCAGGTTGTTAAGTTTTGTTAAAGAGCTTGAGCTTGAGCTATTTTTCCATTGTTTCTCCAGTGGATCTGTGTTCCCTTTGTGCTGATTAACCCTCACTCAGTGAACATTGGAGAGACTCTGATGAACAACACGCTCCACTCTCCCTGGATCGGCGTCCCCAAACTGAGCAAGGTCTGGATTATGATGGATGACTTTTTATTTTTGGTAAGTTTAAAATTTCAATCTGTCTTGTTTGGTCTGTCATTGTTTTTTATTGTAACAACATTCATTCAATAATTATAATTTCTTTCAGTCAGTTGGAAGCACAGCATACCAGTGCATGCACCAGAGGACACTATCTGCTTCGTCAACACGGACGGCTAAACTCACCAGCTTCATCGCTGCTCTTTTAATCCCATTCTTTGGAATACCCTCCATTCTGTTTGGAGCTGCAGCTTCATCCACAGGTACTGAGATGGGATTGTTTGCGCTGACACCTGTTCCATACATTTTATAAAAGGAATTGAGAGAGAGGACAGTTCACCCACTATACAACATGTCTACCATTTTGATTACTAATCAAGGTATCAGCCCATAGCTGGTGCTAGCCTTAACAGGGCCCAACTGTACGTATCCCCACAGCTGATTGACCCGCATGGGTTCATCCTCTACCAATTAGCCTTGGAATATTTATAGTGGGATCCCTGAGCAAAATTTTGCATGGGGTCCAAAAGGCTTGCTCAGGTTTTATGTTTTCTTTGTTTTTTGATAACAGTTGTCTAGGACATTGTGTGAATGACAGGCCAAACTGTAGAAAAATATCTTTGTTTTGTGAGACACTCTGCTACGTGTGATCAAGACAGGACAACATCTGGCTACGGTTCAGAAACAATCTTTTCCTGGATCTTGTTCTCCGTCAGTCCTCCCTTGTTAGTTGATCTCTGTGTGAGATGGAGATGCAGTGCTGCCAGAGGTTCAAAAGGGGGATGAAACCCTTACACTCCTTGTTTGCAAAGCCTGTATGGGAATCTTTTTGTAGGGGTATGTACTATTGTATCAAGGGAACCTGGCAGTAAATTGACCACAGGACACTGTGCTCCCAGGCTTTCCCCTGTCTCTGCGTACTTCGTGCAGATTATTGAAAGCAGCCAATGCCAATGGGCTGCTGCTAATAAAGGCTCACTCTGTGTGGATGAACTGCTCAGTACTCAAGTCAGAACTTTCCTCTGATGTAATTGACTGAGAGGCCAAAATTAATGTGCAAAATATTTTTCAGACTGGAACCAGACGTCCTATGGCTCTCCCTCTCCGTATGAACGAGGTGAAGCCGCTCAGGTGCTTCCCATCATGCTGCAGTACCTCACTCCGTCTTACATCTCCATCATTGGGATTGGATGTGTGGCCGCCGCCGTAATGTCCTCTGCAGACTCCACACTTATCTCCATAGCCTCGGTCTTCTCTGCCAATTTGTACAAATGTGTGATCAGGCCTCAGGTACAAACTTTATACAATTATTTTTTCAAACCAACTTGATTAAAAATATACGATTTTATACTAATGGATGATTGCAGGTTCTAAATGATACCAAACATTATAGGTATGTGGGGGAAAAAAACATACAGCTGCCACCCAGCTGCTGTATGGGTAGGGATGGGTACCGTTCGTTTTTTTTCCGATACCAAGTACTTTAACGATACCTGCTTTTCGGTTCCGGTGCCTTTATTCGGTACTTCCGGTATTTTTTTCGATACCAATGTTATTTTAATTCAATAAAAATAATGTGTATAAAAAAGTATAGTTCAGGAAAAAATCCTAAAACGGCACAGCAGAAGCTACACAGGCGGCAGCAGAGTCACCTGTGACTTCGTGTTTTGAGCACAATATCCACTTAAGCAGCGATAAAAAGAAAGAAAGGACGTTATTACCTCTTAAGCTGCAGAGACAGGACAGATCTACATCCACATCAGGCATTGGTTTCTTTCAGATAAACTTTTCTAAACACATTGCTGTGTCCAACAATGCGAAAGCAACTTCACACTCAAAGATCCTTACATGGTGTGAGCGCTCACTCTGCCACTGACAATTTACCAAAACTGGACCAACAATGTCTAATACAGAGTGAGTGCTCGCTTTCAACAAACAATCTTTGATATTCCTCTAGCAGCAGCTGCTTGTAAAGTTGTAAACAACAGCACGTAAGCTCCGCCTCCGTGGGTCTGTCACTAAAGGTAAAGACGTCTTTCTTATTGTCACTGGTCTCTTTTGCTTTTCAATTTGACTAAAGCTCAAGTTTCTTATTCAGTCCTGGTTTAGTCCTGGTTTATAACTGGTTTTGTTTAGCTCTGGGTTTTACAACCGGTGTAATTTACATCCTGGCTCAGTCTGACACGGACCGCGGCTCTGTCATCTCTTTTACAAAAGTTTAGCAAGTTATAGCTTTGCTTCGCAATAAGTTACATCTATAAAATATATCTTTGCTTCACTCCATTTTTGCTGAAGCAGCTCAGTATCTCAGTATCAGTAGCTATGTTGTCTGGGGCTTCATGCCCCTGGTAGGGTCACCCATGGCAAACGGGTCCGAGGTGACGGGTCAGACGAAGAGCAGCTCACAAGACTTCCATGGACAGTACAACAACAAGGACCGTGACGTCGCCCGGCATAGTGCAGCCGGGGCCCACCCTGGAGCCAGGCCTGGGGTTGGGGCTCGAACTCGAGCGCCTGGTGGCCGGGCCTTTGCCCACGGGGCCCGGCAGGGCACAGCCCAAAGAGACGACGTGGGCCCGCCCTCCTGCGGACCCACCACCAGAGGGATCCATAGGGGTTGGGTGCAGAGAAGACTGGGTGGCAGTCGAGGCCGTCACTTCGCTGGGGGGGAAGGAGCCTGAGCTTGTGCGGGAGGTTGAGAGATACCGACTAGACATAGTTGGGCTCACCTCCACGCACAGCTTGGGTTCCGGATCCCAACTCCTGGAGAGAGGCTGCCCACGAGGAGAGACGGCGGGCTGGGGTGGGCGTGCTCATAGCCCCCCAGCTCAGCCGTCACGTGTTGGAGTTCACCCCGGTAGACGAGAGGGTCGGGTCCCTACGCCTTCGGGTTAGGGACAGGTCTCTCACTGTTGTCTCGGCCTACGGGCCCAACATCGGTGCAGAGTACAAGGCCTTCTTGGAGTCCCTGGGAGGGGTACTAGGTGGAGCTCCGACTGGGGACTCCATTGCTCTGCTGGGGGACTTCAACGCCCACATGGGTAACGACAGTGAGACCTGGACGGGAGTGATTGGGAAGAACGGCCTCCCCGATCTGAACCCGAGTGGTGTTCTGTTAATGGACTTCTGTGCTAGTCACGGTTTGTCCATAACAAACACCATGTTTGAGCTCAACGGTGTCCATAAGTGCACGTGGCACCAGGACACCCTAGGCAGGAGGTCAATGATCGACTTTGTAGTTGTGTCGTCTGATCTCCGGCCGCGTGTCTCGGACACTCGGGTGAAGAGAGCGGCTGAGCTGTCAACTGATCACCACCTGGTGGTGAGCTGGATCCGCTGGCAGGGGAGGAAGCCGGTCAGACCTGGCAGGCCCAAGCGTGTTGTGAGGGTCTGTCAGATCCCTCTGTCAGTGGGGTCTTCAACTCCCACCTCCGGAAGAGCTTCACCCAGATTCCGAGGAAGGCAGGGGACATGGAGTCCGAGTGGACCATGTTCTCCTCCTCTATTGTCGACGTGGCTGCTCGCAGTCGTGGCCGTAAGCTCTCTGGTGCCTGTCGCGGCGGCAATCCCCGAACCCGGTGGTGGCGCCTGGAAGGAAGGGATGCTGTTAAGCTGAAGAAAGAGTCCTACCTGGCCTTGTTGTCCTGTGGGACTCCGGAGGCAGCTGAGAGGTACCGGAAGAATAAGCGTGCTGCAGCTTGTGCTGTCACAGAGGCAAAAACTCGGGTCTGGGAGGAGTTTGGAGAAGCCATGGAGGAGGACTATCGGTCGGCCTCGAAGAAATTCTGGCAAACCATCCGGCGCCTCAGGAGGGGGAAGCAGTGCTTCACCAACACTGTTTACAGTGCGGGTGTAGAGCTGCTGACCTCAACTGGGAATGTTGTCGGGCGGTGGAAGGAGTACTTCGAGGATCTCCTCAATCCCGTCGCCACGTCTTCTGATGAGGAAGCAGAGGCTGGAGACGCGGAGGTGAGCTCGCCCATCACCCAGGCTGAAGTCACTGTGGTGGTTAGAAAGCTCCTCGGTGGCCAGGCTCCGGGGGTGGATTCGCCCTGAGTACCTTAAGTCTCTGGATGTTGTAGGACTGTCGTGGCTGACGTGTCTCTGCAGCATCGCGTAGCGGTCGGGGACAGTGCCATCAGGACCTTCAGCACGCTCTGGGGCGATTTGTAGCGGCTGGGATGAGGATCAGTACCTCCAAATCCAAGGCCATGGTTCTCCACCGGAAAAAGGTGGTTTCCCCTCTACAGGTATGTGGGGAGTCCTTGCCTCAAGTGGAGGAGTTCAAGTATCTCAGGGTCTTGTTCACGAGTGAGGGACGGATGGAGCGCGAGATCGACAGACGGATCGGTGCGGCGTCAGCAGTGATGCCGTCGCTGTATCGGTCTGTCGTGGTGAAGAGGGAGCTAAGTCGGGGCAAAGCTCTCGGTTTACCGATCGATCTACGTTCCCACCCTCACCTATGGTCATGAGATTTGGGTAATGACCGAAAGGACAAGATCGCGAATACAAGCGGCTGAAATAAGTTTCCTTCGCATGGTGGCTGGGCGCACCCTTCGAGATCGTGTGAGGAGCTCAGTTACCCGGGAGGAGCTCGGAGTAGAATCGCTGCTCCTTCACGTCAAAAGGAGCCAGCTGAGGTGGCTCGGGCATCTGTTCCGGATGCCTCCTGGTCGCCTCCTGCAGGAGGTGTTCCAGGCATGTCCTAGTGGGACAAGGCCTCGTGGAAGACCCAGGACACGCTGGAAGGACTTTGTCTCCGAGCTGGCCTGGTGTCGTCTCGGGGTCCCCCCAGAACAGCTGGAGGAGGTGTGCGTGGATTGGAAAGTATGGGTTTCTCTGCTGAGACTGCTGCCCCCGCGACCTGGCCCTGGATAAAGCGGAAGAAAATGGATGGATGGATGGATGGATGGATGTTTTATACATATGTAGTGCCCATAGTTTTTGGAATGGGGGGACGCGCCCCGACTACTGCATGTGTAGGTTGGGAACCACTGGTCTACTTAGTGCTGGTCTACACCTATAGTGAGTGACGGGTTATAGGGATTTATTTCTTTGTAACAACTCATAATCTCAGAACATCAAATTTGGAGACTAGTTGAGACGGCCGGGTCTAAGCTACTATGCATGTTTAAAAACAAATGAACTTGAGAACTTCAAGCCTATTTAATGAATTATTAACTTAACTGATTATGCCTCTCCTCAATGAGTCGTGTCCATTATGCTAAAAGTTATTTTCTTATGGTCCAATGGCACTGTGGATACAACTTAATTTAATGTGGTAGTTACATTAAATTTCCATCTCCTACCATAGCACTCAGCTACATACCCATATAGCCATTGGGTCACAAATGACAAACTATTTTTTTTTTTTTCCTGGATAAAAAGTTTGATAATGCTCCACCCTTTAAAAAAATATATTTAAAAAATATATATCTAAAAGGGAATAATAGCAATGTAAACATTTGTATGTTGTTGCTTTGTGATGCATTGAATCATTTCAAATAATCATATTTTCTACTTTTTCCTCAGGCCTCAGACAGAGAGATGCTGTGGGTGATCCGGGCCTCTGTGGTTGTAGCTGGTGTAGTCGGGACTGCGCTCACTACTTTGGAAAATAGCATCATCCTGTTTTGGTTCCTGGGGGCTGAGGTGGCCTATACGGTGATTTTCCCCCAATTCGTCTGCGTCCTCTTCTTCAAAAAGAGCAACCTGTATGGAGCTATCGCAGGCCTGCTCACAGGCTTCCCTTTACGCCTAATGTGTGGAGAGCCCTTGCTGGGGTTAGCTCCAGTCCTACACTTCCCAGGATGCACTCTGGAGAATGGAGTTTACGTCCAGTATTCTCCCATTAAAACCATCTCCATGTTGTCCTCTGTGGCCGCCATCCTGCTCTTCTCTTACCTGACATCAAGACTCTTCAACAGAGGCCTGCTTCCTGAGAGGCTGGATGTGTTCCATGTTAAAGCTCAGACGTCACTGCAGCCAGAAAATGACAGCAAACACAGAGACGATATAGATATGAACATGACTAAGACAGACCCTACAACGGAAACATGTGAACCAATGCTGAACAACAGCTGCTAAAAAAACATTATAGTATGAAATGTTAAACTTAATATTTTTTTTTACATTCATTGTAACTACTGCCTTCAGATGTCTTCAAATAAATGTTAAAAACATCCTCCCATGATGACTCATTGATTTTATTAACATGGACCTGGTGTCTGGGAAGGCAACTCTTATTGAGCACCTGAATGATCCTGGGGGCTCTGTTGTCGGGGACTTCGTGGGGGTGTGCAATTTCAAGACACTTGAAGGTTCAGGTTCGAACAATTACACGCAAGCATTTGTCCCAGAGATGAATGTGCTCTGAAATGTGAATATTATCCACTGTGAGACAAGTACTGTACTGACATGGGCTTAGGGGGTACTGTGCCAGGAAGTTGCCCTTACTCCAAAAGAAACATAAAAAGCGAAAATGCACACAAGGATAAAGGTTTAAATTTTTGGAGACATATCCTGTGGTCTGACAACAACAACAAAAATTGGGGCCATAATGACCATCAAGGAAAAAGGGGGAATCTTGCAGGCCTGAGAACACCATCCCACCAGTGAAATATGGAGGTGGCAGCATCATGCTGTGGGGTTGTTTTGCTGCGGGAGGGACTGGTGCACTTCACAAAATAGATGACATCATGAAGAAAGAACCCTCCGTGGAAATACTGGAGCATCTCAAGACATCAGCCAGGAAGTTAAAGCTTGGGCACAGATGGGTCAATGGACAATGACCCGAAGCAAACTGCCAAACTGGTTACAAAGTGGTTTAAGGAAAACAAAGTCAATGTTTTGAAGTGGTCATCACAAAGTCCTGATCCAGTTAAAAAAATATGGGCAGAGCTGAAAAGGCGAGGAGACGGGTCTGGGACACGCTCCTCTACTAGGAACGAGACGTCAGGAACTGGATCAAAGGCTCACAGAGGCTCCGTTTGCACACAAGGAGGACTTTCTGGACAGTTGAAGGACGGCGGCCGGCGCCGCGCTTCTTCTTCATACTTTTAGAAAACTGTGTGGTAATGACCACCACGCAGACGTTCATCACCACAAACGCCCCGATGATGGTGACGACTACAAAGAACACAAAGCTCCATAAGGAAAAGCCGTCCATGACCATGTACATGATCTCCAACCAGCCCTCCAGAGTAATTACCTGGAACAGGAAATTCTGGAACATGGAAAAGTCCCCGCCCACATCTGGACACACACCATGCTAATGAGGATAATGAAGTTACACAGGAGGAGGATGTTCTCAAACACGGGCAGGGTTTCCAGGAGCATCTCCAAAAACTCTTGCACACTTGGCACCCTGCTGACAAGTCCCTGTGGTCTGAAGAAGTCCGGCAATCAGGAGATGGCGATGACAAAAAGCTTCAGGATCAATCCAAGCAGCCTTGCGCCTACGTGCACGCAGCACGCGGCGCGGAGCAGCCAGCGCCGCAGCTCAATGTGTCTTGTCTCCTCTTTTCCGTATCTCTCTCTCCTCCTCCTTCATGTTTCATAAACATCGCGCTCTACAAAAGCTACTTTTTACGCAGTAACAGGAACCAAACTGCTTATTTATCCACTGTTAATGAAACGCTGTCCTGAGAGAAAGAGTGAAGAGTGATGTTCTCTGTGTGGCGCCGGTATCACAGCCTGACCATGCTGCTTAAACGTGACCACACAGCAGCACGTGCGCCCGCCCCCCGCACCCACCACCTCCCTCCCGGACTCCTCTATTTTATATTGCGTATTGCCACATTTTGTATCCAATAGACTCCGCCTAAATAGATTTTTATTAGAGATTATAATGACATTAAAAAAAAAATAAAATAAAAAAAAAACTTGAGCCCGACCCGACCCGAGCCCGACTCTCATGCGGGAAATCTCGGCCCGGCCCGACCCGGCCGGGCTCGGGCTCGGGCATAAAATCTAACCTCTAGTTCACGGTGCAGGACCCGTGGTTTGGTGCATCACGGTAGTGTACAATCAAAAAAATAATAAGTAGGTTTTGAACTTGAAGGAATGTGTTGTTTTCCACTCGTCACCTTAAAATAATAGACAAGTATCAACCTCATGTAACTTTCCTGTTGTCTTTACCTTCTGTCGTAGCAACACACTTCTCTGCATGTTCAAAACTGGAAGAGAGGTCAGGAAGTCAACGATACTGCACTATCAGCTAATAACACACACCAGATATAGATGACCATGATTCAGGAGGTTCAATCAAGAAGATTTATTTCCCTAACAAGTCATCTAATACAGAGCTCTGCTTCCCAGTCCCTGACAATCGAATCTCTTAGCCCCCAGCCACACTGGAGGAGACTGAGGTCATAGTGAAGTCAGAGTATTCATATATTCATGAGCCTAGGCTACGTGTAGTTGTTTCCATTGGTTGGTAATTTTGTAGCTCCTCCCTCACCACCATTTTATTATATGATATGGTGTGGCATTTTTGTCGCTGGGTGCGCTTATCTGATATTTCCCACACTGTGGCCTTGGTTTTAGGACACTTCGTACACACTTTGGTACTTTCCACTGGACCTTGGCTGTAACAGAGAACTCAAAAACACTTTGCATACATTGTAATATAATACGCTAAAGAGCCATAGAAACGAAAAGCTCGCAAATAAATGTTATAATTCTTCAATCCCCCTTCTGATCTCCCTCAGAGATCATTTCACCTGTCAGTTGATAAACGTACAACCTGTACCGAGGAGGGACTCCTCGTCTCCATGCAGGTAGTGCCACCACCATAAGTCCACTCTCGCCATTGCATACTCAATCAATTGAACAGCGCTTTCAAAGTTGTTTCTCTCATCCCAAGAGTAGTCTCCCGACACAAACCTTTCCCACCAGAAAGTGAGCGGGCCGGAGAATGTGACTCTACATTCCATCTCCTGGGTGCCAAAGGCACCGTCACTGATTTTCACATAAATGAACATCTGCAAAACAAAGCACAGCAAAGCAAAATTTCCAACATTGGTTACATCATACCACCGTCACTTGGAGAGTCAAGGATTTTTCTGGAGGGCCTTGCGGGCCCTCTGGGCATATTCTGAAGAGTCGCCCCCTTCTGGCGTAGCCATAGGAGCTGTCTCCTCGGGAGTAACAAGGAACATGCCACTTGAGGAACCTAGAGCTCTGGTTATCATGCTGCGAATCAGAGGTACAACGCAACAAAACAAAACACAACAAAGTAATAACACCACACCTATTATAATACCCACCTTCTGAAGGATGTGGATCCAGGAACCTTCTGTGGGAACAGACACGTTAGACATATCATACATCATTAGATCAAGTACAGGTTTGGGGTTTCGGCTCATGGCTTTAATCGCTCTTTGGGTGCACAGGGTGAGCCATTTACTTATTCGTGGTTTTGACACTGGTACTCGTAGCCTCACCATTAACAAGCCATCCGGATTGCAATACATCACCGTGGTATTTGATGGGTTTTTGTCATTTTCTTTACACATGTCAATCATTGCTTTCTGTAGGTTGGGGATTGGGTGATTTTTTACCAAACTTTCATAGTGATTTCTGTCTTCTAAGTACATGCCAGTGATGATGAGGACTGTCGATACCACTGCCAACACACACCAAAAACCTCTATTGCATGAAAAAGGTCCAGGTTTTTTGAACCATTGTTGGAGGGGGGCATGATTATTTTTATTCTGTTCATTGTCTTGGGGTACCCCCCCCTTCAATGGGGCCTTTGGACCCATTCCAGGCAATTTAATCGCCATTTAGGTGGTTGCCGTCCACTGTGTTCCTCCAGTGGTATCCGGTCTTATTTGAGCAGGGTTTAAGGTGAGTCCAATGGAACCAGCTGTCTTTCCCGCGCACCTTAACTGCTGTAGCAGTCCGTTGAGTCACTTCAAACGGTCCTAAGTAGCGGGGAGAGTTCCAGCGGGTTCTGTTGTGTTTTTTAATGTAAACCTTGTTGGGCAATCCTGCAGTGTGATCAAAGGCAGACAGTCCATTAGGGACAATGGGAGATAATTCAGAAAGGACTGACTGGAGAGCCTCAAAATACGGTCTAAACTGGAATAAATGTAACACCTCCGGTAGGGGTTTAGAGTTGGCCGTGGGCAGGCAGCCGGGCATGGCTCTGCCAAAGACCAACTCAAAGGGAGTGTAACCAGTTCTTTGGTTCACTGTGGAACGTATATGTAGCGTCGCAGCCGGCAGAAGAGACAGCCAAGTGCGAGCCAGTACACGTTCTTTCAAAATCGGGGGTTCTGCAAGCATTTTGCCAAGACCCCTTTTAGGGTGCAATTCATGCGTTCAACCTTAGCATTGCCTTTGGGATAGCAAACACAAGAAAATGATTTATTTATGCCCAAATAGGCACAAATACCTTTCACGTCCAGAGCCGTGAAATGACGTCCAGAATCACTATGTATTTCACAGGGGACTCCAAACATTGGAATCCAGTCCTTGACCAACACTGTCACGACTTCCGCAGAAGTCTCTCTTTTGCAGGGGTAAAAAGAAGGCCACCCCGAAAATGTGTCGACAATACATAAAAGAAAGCGTTTGCCTTGATGGCTTTCAATCATGTCTGTGAAGTCAATTTGGATGACTTCTCCGGGGTATTGTCCCAGTTTGACCTTACCTGGAGTCTTTGAGTGGTGTGGATGGGGGTTGTACATAGAACAAACTCTACAAGCCTTGACAAAGTCCCTACAAAGCGGCGCAGGAGAAGGATGGTAGTAGTATTGTTGCAAGAGGTCTGACGTAGCTTTAGGGCTCAAATGGTCAAGGCCATGGAGTTCCTCTAGCACTTCTTGTTGCATGGTAGGGGTGACGTATGGTAGACCTGTAGGGCCACGAAACACCCCGTCTTCATACGGAGAGGCGGAAGGATTTTTTGACCAAAAGTCATCGTCACAATGTTCATGATGTCGTCTACAGTCCCTGGTTGACATTAGGCCCTGAAAAGAGGGCCTGGGAGCCGGTTTCCAGAAGGACTCAAGGTGTAGTCTTAAATGATGAGCCCGTCCTGGGGGCAGAGAGGAGGCCAGAGCCTCAAGCCTGTCCCATACTTCCGCAGGCATCCACAAATATCCGGTGTCCGACACAAAGGTGTCATGTCCCGAGATGGTGGCCACCTTGGCCCACACATCCACGCCATGTTCCATCAAGCTAAGGGGATCAGAACCCTGGATTTGTTGGAGAAGCAACATCCCGTCAACAGGAAGATCGGAAAGAGTTTCAGGATGGTATCCACCAGCCTGTTTAGCCGCAAGGTCCGCGGCATGATTTCCACGTGTCGTCATAGATCCAGTCTTGGAGTGTCCAGGAACCTTGACCACGGCCAAGGCTGAGGGAAGTAAGAAATGAGTCATGTCCGGAGCTAAGACTGAAAGACATTTGTGTGGATCCGGCACAGGCAGGAGAGGGGTGGTAGTCACTTCATTAACTTTTCTAAGATCGTGTGCTGGTCTAAAAGAGCCATCTGGCTTAGGAACTGGGTTTAAAGGTGTATTCCAAGTTGAATCAGAGAGTTCTAAAACTCCTGCGTCCCACAGTTCTGTTAAAGCTTGCTCTATTCCCTGTCGTTGTTTTTCGTTGCGAAATGGTCTCTGTGGGACATATACATGTGCTCCGGGGGACACTGTTAACACCACCGGATCAACTTTAGTGCAGTGCCCTATGTCGGATGGTCCCCTCGCCCACAGTGTGTCAGACAATTGTTTTATCATTTTGTCAGAGCCTTCATGATCGGTCAATTCCCTACCATGGGAGCGAGAGAGAAAATCTTCCTCGGCCGTGGCAGAGTCACTCGATAAGCCAATGTCAACTTTGTAGGCTTTTTCAGATGGGCTGTACATTACTCCCAACAAACCAGTCTGCTCCCAATCCAAGGTGTGGTTCAATTTGTAGGTCAAGGGTCCTAGTTCTCTGGCCTCATGACCTGGACCCAAAAACAATGAAGTGTGAGGGTCTGTCAGGGGATCTCTTTTAAAGAATGGTTTTACTTCATCCGGCAGGACCACTGGGGCAACAACACCTGTTTGATGTACATAAAAATGTGTAGATGTGATGGTGTAAGAATTGCCTTTCAGTTCTTGTTCAAAAGCTAATTGATATTGCGTGTCTGCGTTTCTGTCGTAGAACAAGGTGCAATGTAGTGGGTCTTTGGGAGGAGAGTAGGGATGCAGCATTGAGAACCAGGGTTTCCATTCCAGGATTTTAGCATAGAGTCCAGTCATTTCAGGAGTGTCAGGTTCAAGTAGAAGCCAGTAGATGGAAACACCAGGATATTCAGGATCTTCTCTGAAGACATACAGTCCATGTGTGGCGGTGGAGCTGCAGGTGATCCGTTGTCCATTCGGCCAGGTAATCAGCATAGCGTCCGGGGAGCACTGAATGGCTGCCCCAGTAGCCTGGAGAATGTCCCTTCCCAACAGATTAACTGGGGTCATTGGAGAATGTATCAATGATGTTTTCACAGTCTGTCCGGCAAGTTTCAATGTCAGTTTTTTCGTCATCCGTAGAGGAGTAGCTTTTCCCGTGAGCCCTGAAAGGTTGATGTGTTTGTCACTCAGCATGTGGGGGGCCGCTCTTCTCATCGTAGAGTGGGTTGCCCCTGTATCCACCAACATCATCAACTTTTCCCCACCCACCTCTACTGGAACGAATGGCTCTGGGGTGGGTCCAGGACTCACTGGGCACCCCTAGTCGCAGTAGTCGTCCCCATCGTAGGGAAGACATCCTCGCGAGTCGTGGGCGGGATATGCAGGGTAGTTGTTTCCACCACCTCCCCCTCTTTTCCAGGGGACCGCGCTTCGGTTTCCCCCTGGGTGTCTTTGTCGGGCTCCCCGTCCTTCTCGTTGTGCCTGCGTGGGAGGTTGGGGACAGTCCCTGGACCAATGGTCCGTTGCTCCACAGTTGAAACATCCAGGTGTTGATTGAGGGCAGTCACTGGCCCAGTGGTCAGTAGCTCCGCAGTTAAAACAGGATTGGTCTCGTCCCCCTGAGTTCTGCTGCTGACGTCCACTACTTCCCCGCCCGCCGAACCCTCTACCTCTAGGGGGTCCTCTTCCCCTACCTCTCCCACCCTGGTGTAGGTGTATGTGCATTTGATTGTTGGGATGGGGCCCTAGGGGCTGGGGTGGGGATGCGTATAAGGCGCTTGCTTGTGTCTGGGTTGGTGTGGGTGCAGTTGAGGTTGTTGCCACCATTTGTCCTTGTGCCTTGGATTTTGTTTCTTTTCTGACTGCAGTTGCTTGTTGTCGAGCCTGATTCAATTGGGTCTTGAGCAGTTCTTCCTGCATTTCTTTAAGATTGGTTTCTTTTTCTCTTTGTTTTTTGTTGAAATTTCCTGCGTGGTGTTTCAAGTGTGTCAAGAATTGTAGGTGATCTGTGGTCAATCCAGGAGTGTTAGCCATGCTTGACTTAATTGGTTCTGGAAGTACGTCCAGCACCCCTTGGAGGAACAGACAGGTTGTTTGGGGAATTCTAAATGGATGGGCATGCATTGAAGCCATATAGACTGGAACACACTCTTCCATGTATCTTGTAGGACACATTCCCGGAAGGAAGGCCGATAATGTGGGAGACATAGGGGTTGGTGCAGGATACATGTCCACCAACACATCCATCAGCCCCTCCATGTGGGGCTCCAGAGGCTCATGTACTGGCCGCCCCTGTAGCCCCGAATCTCTCATAATTTCTCCCACTGCGTGCGAGGAGGCACATGCCGCTATCAGGCCTTTAACGTCTCCCACCGCTAAGGTGGCATTGGCACACGACAGGCGGAGCTGATCAAGCCATTTACGGCCGCCTTCTTGTAAAGGTGGCAGTGTGCTTTTCATGTGTTGTAGTTCTAGAACTGTCAGGGGTTTGTACACCACTGGTACTGGTTCCCCGTCTGCTGCTGCAGGGGGAAACCCGTAGGGATCAAAGGATACGTGCCCCGCGCGGGCCGTCCCCCTGGGAGGCCATGCAGGGTCACTTTTTGTTTAGCTATTTGTTATTCTTTTGCCTTCACCAATAATTGTGCTTGCCTGAGCCGTTCCTTATAGGTCCCGTCTTCCTCCCCAGGTCCCTGTCTCAGTCCTGCCATTATTTGGTTGAGCCTATACTTTTCCTCGTATAATTTGTTGAGTTCTGTTCGGGCCTCATAGGTCTTGGCGTTTTCGGTTTCGTCCTCACTGTCTTCTGGATATTCCTTCTTCACTTTTGGCCTCTTTGGTTTCACAATTGGTTCTGGAGCCACTTTTAGGGAGAGGTCTTTCAGTTGGGCCTTTAGTGTTTGTAGTTGCCTCTCGCGTTTTAGGGCTTCTTCTTCTTGAACTTTGGCCAAAACCTCTTGCAGATCCGTTCTTAATTGTTCCTGAGTTTGTTGTTGGGCTTCCTTTGTTTCTTTCTGTAGTTTCTGTAATGCCTTTGTGGTGGCTTTTGTGGCGTTGTCTGTCGCTTCCATAATCTGTGCTCCCTACAGTTCTCCTGTAGCTGTTTTTGATTTGGTTGCTACAGAGGAAGCTTGGCGTCCTAAGATTTTAGATAGCTGGTCTCTTTCGTCCTTTTCCAGTGGGTCTGAGGGGGAGATGTCAATATCTACCACCCCATGTACAGCTAGCTGTGGATACAAGCCTGTTGCTTCATCATAAGGAGGAGGAGCCGAAGGGCTCAAGCTGGGACCGCCCTCTGGGCAGGGCTTCTTGGTCCCTCCCCCTGACTGGGGGGCAAAGATCTTCTGTTGTTTGGTCCATTTTGAGACAGCCGCCTCCAAGACTGGCTCAATTCTCTGCTTCACTTTTGTGTACCTTTCCTCCGTCAGCGCACACATTTGTTTGTCTTTTTTATTCATCTTACCTCGTTTCCTTTTTTTTTTTTTTTTTCACTTCCTGTAATGCTACGACGCAGAGTTCTACTCCCGCCGTCAGTGTTCCACAAAGTGTCCCTAGGTCGTGGGACTCCTTTGGCTTCTTGTCTTGTTCCTCGTACATTTGCGCACACGCCTCAATCGCTTTTCTTACCTTCTTTTTTGACTGTCCTTTAAGAAAGTCCGTCTCTTGGCTTAACCACGTAACCCATTTTTCGCAATCTCCGCTTCCCGCCATTTTCTTACCTTTTTATCACTTCCTCAATCCACCAATTATTTACTTACTTGTCCTTCTTCACGTCTAATAGTTCTTTTTAGGGGCCTCTAAACCCAGGGCCTCAAACCCTAACTTAATTTAGGGGCCTCTAACCCCTGGGCCTCAAACCCGTAACTCAATTTAGGGGCCTCTAACCCCTGGGCCTCAAACCCGTAACTCAATTTAGGGGCCTCTAACCCCTGGGCCTCAAACCCGTTGTTTCAGACGGTACCCGACACCGTCTACGACTATTTCAACGTTTTTATTTAAGTCACGCGTCCGCAACTACGGGAGGTCCTACCTACGCACCTTTCGGCTTTTAAAGGGTTAAACCCAGCGTGTAGGCCTTTTACTTCACTATTTCACACTCGTTATCTCGGATCCTAATTCTATTTTAATTTTATTCTAATTTTAGCGATTTTCCCTTCAATCTTCCACCATCAATACAGATTTTACCATCCAACAGGCAACCTCAAGTCTTAATCTAAGAATTTGGAAAAATTGCCAATAGACGTACTTTGAGACTCAAAAGGTGAGTAAAAGTCGTTTTACCTTAGTCTAGATGGCCGGCCATGAGGTCGCTGTCGGGTGGATGTGGAAGAAAGTTCTGGTATGCCTTTCGCCGGACCTTCGCCGCGTCCCCGTCGACTCCTGAGCTCCCCCTTCAGTACGTCTTGGGGTCACCAACTGAAGGAATGTGTTGTTTTCCACTCGTCACCTTAAAATAATAGACAAGTATCAACCTCATGTAACTTTCCTGTTGTCTTTACCTTCTGTCGTAGCAACACACTTCTCTGCATGTTCAAAACTGGAAGAGAGGTCAGGAAGTCAACGATACTGCACTATCAGCTAATAACACACACCAGATATAGATGACCATGATTCAGGAGGTTCAATCAAGAAGATTTATTTCCCTAACAAGTCATCTAATACAGAGCTCTGCTTCCCAGTCCCTGACAATCGAATCTCTTAGCCCCCAGCCACACTGGAGGAGACTGAGGTCATAGTGAAGTCAGAGTATTCATATATTCATGAGCCTAGGCTACGTGTAGTTGTTTCCATTGGTTGGTAATTTTGTAGCTCCTCCCTCACCACCATTTTATTATATGATATGGTGTGGCATTTTTGTCGCTGGGTGCGCTTATCTGATATTTCCCACACTGTGGCCTTGGTTTTAGGACACTTCGTACACACTTTGGTACTTTCCACTGGACCTTGGCTGTAACAGAGAACTCAAAAACACTTTGCATACATTGTAATATAATACGCTAAAGAGCCATAGAAACGAAAAGCTCGCAAATAAATGTTATAATTCTTCAAACTGAAATAGCCTAATGATCGTTGTTAGACAGTATTTATAACCTTACAATAAAATTGGCAATGCTTTCCAAGCTGCTTTAGAATAAAATGTACCTCTGGGCTCACAATACGTGAAAGCAGAATCGATAACAAACGGTACAGCAGCAAAGTAAAAAAAAAAAAAAGAAAAAAACTACGCAGTGCAGGCCATGCGCTCGTTAAGTGGTAGTTTCATTTTCGCTTTTACTCACACTAAATCAGTCGGAGCAGCGCGTTTGATTAGAGGCTCGTGTTTGAGCAGGTTTGGGGCAATGTTTTGCGTGTACTTAAACAAAGACACGCAGATGTCTTTTGGAGGATGTAACTGTACCTGTAAGGAGCGTCTGCAGGTTAGCGGCGAGTGACGATGACACACATCGCCCTGTTTGGATGCGGGCACAAATACACGCGCACACGCACACACACGCACGCGCGCACACACACATACGCACACACCGCCCCTGTTTGGATGCGCGCACACGCACGGCAGCACCAACCACGCACACACTCAGTACTGTCGCCAGGCTTCCTGGTGTTCACAAATGGTCTCCCATCCCAGTCCTAACCAGGCCCGTCCCTACTTAGCTTCAAAGTCGGTATGGGAAATAAACATGGCGGCGCTCAGGCGGCGGCCATTGAGATTGCGGTTTCTATTATAGATTTTTAGCGCGGGTGATGCGACCCCGTTAGCCCGACTGTACTCACAGAATAAGTAAATAAACTCACTGTGGATCAGACGTAGAACTTGCTGCTCTTCGCCTCTTTATCCGATTCTCACTCGTCTGGTCATAGCGTCCATTTGGCAAAACTTAATCCATAACAAAAGTAGCTCCAGCATCCACGTGGCAGTTGTTTTGGTTTCAGAGGAATCACGTAACAGCGAGGCTGCGTGTGAGATGCATTCATGGACCGTAAGAAGTGCGGGAAAGGCAAGTTTTTCACAAATGCGCGGAAAAAACGGACAAATAATTTGCAGTCTGATACACTTTGCTTGCGCCAGAGGCCTCAGGCCGGAATACTTTAAGCCCTGCATAAAATATCACGGTGAAAGTCATCATAGCTTGCAGAGTATAGACCCAGCTCCCAACCCAGCTTTGAGAATAGATTAACGGCGATATTTTTTTTTATCGCGCGATAAGAGTCTCGCGTTAACGTGCTTAACGGCCCACCACTAATATATATATATATATTAGTATATATATATATATTATTATATATAATATATATATATATATATATATATATATATATATATATATATATATATATATATATATATATATATATATACTAGCTGAGACCCGGCCGGGCCTCGCTAGTCTCCACATTTGATATTCTGAGATCATGAGTGATTACAAAGAAATGTCCAACCCGTCACACAGTTCAGCTGTAGACCAGTGGTTCCCAACCCATTCCAAAAACTATGGCCACCACAAATGTTTAAAATAATGAATGCTATTATTTTAAACATTTGTTTAGATTGTAAGAATAGTTTTGAAGATGGATGGAGCCAAATACAGGGACATTTTGGAGGAAAACCTGCTGGAGTCAGCAAGAGAACTGAGGCTGGGACGGAGATTCACCTTCCAGCAGGACAATGACCCTAAACACAAAGATAAATCTACAATGGAATGGTTCAATAAAAACATATTAATGTGTTAGAATGGACCAGTCAATGTCCTGACCTAAATCCTATTGAAAATCTGTGGAATAATCTGAAAACTGCTGTTCACAAACGCTCTCCTTCTAATGTGACAGAGCTTGAGTTGTTTTGTAAAGAGGAATGGGCTAAAATGTCACTCTCTACATGTGCAAATCTTGTAGAGTCAAACCCCAAAACTTGCTGCTGTTATTGCAGCAAAAGGGGGTCCCACAAAGTATTTATTCATGCTGTAGGAATATTTATGCATGCCCCACTTTTTGGTTTTCTATTTCTTGAAAAATAACAGAATCATGTATCATTTTGCTTTCACTTCACAGTTGTCTGTTACTTGTGTGTGAACGTTCAGTAAAAAAATCATAATAAAATCTTTATGTTTAGGGTTGTAAATATGACAAAATGTGCAAAAGTTGAAGGTGTATGAATACTTTCGAGAGGCACTGTATATGGAGTCATTTATTAAGCCTGGAGCTAAATTGCGAGGAGTACTTAAAATTAGCGAGCAACGCGCCTGTGTTGCTCCTGATTTACTATTAGAAACTGTGCGTATTATTAGTGCTGCACATATTGCCTGTGATTTGTGTCTGTTACTTTCAGTTATTGAATCGTGTACGTGCACATCTTAACGAAAACAACTCCAAGCCCTAAACGCTCATCCGGCGGTCTCCACGCTCTGGTCCGAGGAGCATGTGATGCGCGTACAGAGCAACACAGGCCACGGTCATATCCGAGATGGAAACAAGCAGGAAACAGCTCAGTGCTGCTGGATGTTTGTCTGAAGAGTATCTATATCAATCAAGAAGGAATACACGCGTCTACAGACCGTGTCAACTGAAAAGCTAATTTGAACCAGCTACTGTGAATAAATTGTGAGCCAAATGAAAGCTAATGTGAACAAACGAAAACTGTGAAATGAAATGTCTAATGTGAACAATAGTATGAAACAAGGAACGGAAAGATAAAAGTACAACATAGAAATAAACCAAATTGTGTTAAAAGGAGCACACTGCCTCTGTCCTTATGGGTCGAACTGGATGGCGTTGTCATGGCTTTTTATTTAATGCTACCAATACCACTCGTCTTGTCACATAAATATATTTCATTGAAATTTTATGTGAAAGACACACACTAAGTGACACACAATCATGAAGTGAAATGAAGTTGAAACATGATTTTTATGAATAAAAAACTGAAAAGTGGGATGTGCATAAGTATCTACCCCCTTTCCTTAGTGCAACCAATTTCCTTCAGAAGTTTCCTGATGATTTCTGAATGATCACATATTGACCTAATGACTAAATAGAGTCTACCTGTGTGTAATCTAATGTCAGTTCAAATACAGCTGCTTTGTGATGGTCTCAGAGGTCTGTTAAGAGACTATTGGGTATAGCATCACTGCAAACCTACCAAGACCCGGCCGTCCTCCTAAACTTACATGACCGAACAAGCCCTGACCAGGGGCCTCATTTGTCAAGCTTGCTGCGCACAAAATGAGGCCAAAACTTTGTGTAGCCGCTCCTCTGCGCCAAAGTTGATATTTATAGAAAACAAACTGAACGTGAAACATTGCGCTCCTCCACGCAACTAAATAGCTGCCATACGAGGTCCGCACTTTTCAGAAACACTGCTGAGAGACGGGAGAGCAGAGACATGACTTGTTTGAGGAAGTCAGGTTTGGTTTGGTTAGGTTTGAATTTACTTTCTTCAGCAATTACAAAGATTAGAATGAAATAAGCAACTTATCACGATGTTTGTGAATATTGGTGCGCACATACGTGCACGCTCGTACCCGTGCATGCTCGAACCCATGCACGTATGCGCACACAGGAATGATCCCGTTGTCCTGTGCTTTGAGTCATCTCTGGACATAAGTCTGACCAACTGGGTTTAGGTCCATAGCTCGGGTCACATGACCTTCAGACGAGGCCGTCTTTACGCAGTGCGCACCGGCACCGCGGCTCCACTGCCCTCCTGAGACACCACCCGGACACTGACCTCTCCTCACTCACACCACCCGGACACTGACCTCTCCTCACACCACCCGGACACTGACCTCTCCTCACACCACCCGGACACTGATCTCTCCACACTCACACCACCCGGACACTGACCTCTCCTCACTCCACCCGGACACTGACCTCTCCTCACTCACACCACCCGGACACTGACCTCTCCTCACTCACACCACCCGGTCAGAATCGCTGCTTCATCCTACACAGAACATGACCTAATGTACAGCGCCTGCAATCTGGAGTTTGACTGAAATGCCCCACAGTGTTTTATAGGCAAATCTGAATCTTGCTATTGGCAAATCTCGCCGACACTTAAGGCTCTTCTTTATGTTCTAAACATGTGTTTTGAAAAGTTTTATTGATGGAACATGTAGAAAGATGCCATAGTCATACACTGCACAAATCTTGCCTTTAAATGGGGGCCATGATAAATACGACAGCACTCGCTAAACAATTATTTGACCCGCCTCAAATTTTGCGCATTGTGGCAAAATTGCCTTTGTTTGCATGTTCATGAGGAACCATGCGCTAAGTTTGCTCTGCGGCCTTTGCTGTTTTCTAGAAACGCACTCCATAAAACGCTTCGTCTGTTGCCACTTTGTTTCACTGTGACCAAAACATTCACTCACCTGACAGCTGCTTGTATTGTTTGTGCTCATACATGAGTAATCGTGTTGTGCTCTGCCCCACCACTTCCAACTGGTCAAAGTCCGAAACCGAGCTGCGCATGGGCACGGTTCAGAAGAAGTGTGAGTGCACCCTGCTTAATATTTAACGATATCTACGTGCTGTACATTTATCTTCACAGTAAAAGACAATACCAGAAATACCCTGCGGTGGCCTGCGGTGGCCTGCTCGCCACCTGCTGCCACGGTCCACTGGGACCAGCACCGGAGCTGCACCACCCACTCGTATCGTTCCCGCTTCCCATCCATGTGTCGTGCTAGCTTTGCACATTAGCTACAAAGCAAAATAGGGCAAGCACATGGAGAGAGCACAAATGAAAATGTTAAGTAATGCAACTGTTAAGCATGCTAAATTACAGTGGGCTGGACAAACAAGTCTTTCTTGGCTCTCACTTTTCGCGTTTGTTAAGCTTCTGACACGCCTCCAGCGCGGCCGACGAGAGTTGGGAAATGTTGAACTTTTTGGAGAAATTTGCGAGCATTGACCAATCAGGAGCTTTCCCCAAGAGTGACGCACGTTGTAGCTGAGCCACCGGGGCAGATGCTCTGCCGGCCCTCAGATGTAAACAAGTCACGGAGGATTACCTTCATTGTGAAGCGGAGCTACAGCAGCTCTGGGACAAAGACACACATCAGTGTTTCTTTACCGAAACACCCAGAATTAAAGGCGGTTACAGGAAAACTTATATCAGTGGCTGAATCTGCACTGGGAATATGTTTGGGCCTCGAGGACGCCTGTTGTAGCATTATGAACACACGCTGACGACGTGCGGCCAGAGCGTCGGTGACATTTGTGACAAGTGTCTGACTTCAGGTAAGCACAAGCGTCTAACTATGGGCTTTAGGCGCGTTTGGTCTGTACGCAGCTTTAGATTACCTTCAGTGAAATCTGTCGCAGCAGCTCTGGAGCGCTGAAGGCAACCATTTTGAATACCGAAGTAGAATTATGCAGCACTACAACATGTAACAATATCCCTTCTCAAGATGTAAATGAAGGATAACTGATTGACAGTGGCATTTTAAAGGGCCTATATCATGAAAAATCGGAAGCGATTTCAGGTCAGGGCTGAAAACAAACGCAAAACAAACGCACCCCCTGAGCGTCTGAACAGTCATGTTTGCACTGTTGGTTGTGAAGATGGAACTCTTTCTAAACTATTCTGGACACACCTGTTCTTTTTTCTTAACGATCATGTCGCAAAGAAAAGCGCTTTTGGCTACGAGAGGTTTTTTCAACCTTCCTAAAGAAGAGGCCACTCGCCACAATTTGGAAATTCTTTCCGGGATTCAAAGTGGATTAACTTTTGTTACCAACGCGAGTCCCCAATGTGATGGAGAGGCCAGGACAGAGCGGTGGTGAGTCAAAACGCATGTTAGCTTGTGTGTTTGCTTGTTTGTTAGCGTGTGTGTTAGCGTGTGTGTTAGCTTGTGTGTTAGCCATTTATGAAGCTGTGTTGCAGATGTCAACTCCTTATAACTGTATTGTGAAGTAACTTCACTTATTACTGTGATATTTATATTTATTTTACTGCTAATAATGCATGGGCAGATCCGCTCGGAGAGAGGGGGCAGAGTTAACTGAATTGAAGTCTTGTCTTCCACGTTTCGAAAATACCCCCAGAAAATACTTATATTTCTCACAAAAAATAGTGCTCCATAGCGGAAGAGGTACAACATATCATATAAATGCCTATACTTTACTTTGGGATGGCTAAAATAGCATGATACAGATCCTTTAATTTTTGGAATATAACTGACATCACATGAATGATCGCACTTTGAGGGATTATTTTCTAGCAGATCACTCCGCCACTGCATAGCTTATACAAACACGAAGCTGATGCTGCTCAAATATAAGGTATGTTAAATGTAAAATGGTTCAAATTACTCTATGGACACAGACATTTATATGGTTAGTCTGGTGTTATAAGTGATTTGCCTCAGGTGCACTGTGGAGCGGGTCAGACTGTTTTTAATGCAGGCTAGCTGAGTTTTTTTTTTCCCCCCCTCAGGCCTCAGACAGAGAGATGCTGTGGGTGATCCGGGCCTCTGTGGTTGTAGCTGGTGTAATCGGGACTGCGCTCACCACCTTAAAAAACAGCACCATCCCGTTCTGGGTCCTGGCGGCTGAGGTGGCCTATACTGTGATCTTCCCCAGTTCCTCTGCCTCCTCTTCTTCAAAAAGAGCAACCTGTATGGAGCTATCGCAGGCCTGCTCACAGACTTCCCTTTACGCCTGATGTGTGGAGAGCCCTTGCTGGGGTTAGCTCCAGTCCTACACTTCCCAGGATGCACTCTGGAGGATGGAGTTTACGTCCAGTATTCTCCCATTAAAACCATCTCCATGTTGTCCTCTGTGGCCGCCATCCTGCTCTTCTCTTACCTGACATCAAGACTCTTCAACAGAGGCCTGCTTCCTGAGAGGCTGGATGTGTTCCATGTTAAAGCTCAGACGTCACTGCGGCCAGCGCCAGAAAATGACAGCAAACACAGAGACGATATAGATATGAACATGACTAAGACAGACCCTCAGGAAGAGGCTCATGGACCCTATGCTGACCACTCTGCAACTGTCTTAGAAACTTGCTGCTAATCCAATGACAGCTGTGTATCATCACAATCTTAATCACATATAAAACATAGCTTTGATCCCCACAAATATTACACAAATCACCAAGACCCACCTGAGAAGCAACGACAAACCTGCACTAAACCATCACTGAGATGAAATGTAGAGAATTTAGGGATTACTCAACAGACAAGAGGCGTGGTTTCAGCTGTGAGGAGGGGCCATTTTATCCTGCTTTACTCTCTTTTTACATTTTAACACTCACTCGGTCACTCAGTCCTCAGCTGCATCATGGCGGTGAATATTCCTGGGGTGATTGCTATGGTGTTTTTCTACCTGCTGGTGCTCGGGACGGGCATCTGGGCTTCTTTTAAGTCCAGGAGAGAGCAGAAGAAGAATGCGGCGTCTGAAATAGAGATGACCATCCTGGGGAACCGTGACATCAGCCTGGTGGTGGGGATCTTCACCATGACAGGTGGGGTCGATAGTTTTGCAGATTGTTTTGGTCTTTTTGGGAAATAACTAATTACTAACAATAATAAATAATGAATAATAAATAATTAATTTAAGATACAATTTCAACATTTATGCCAAGAAAATTCACTTCAATTATGATGTCAATTTAATAAGTTAATTTAAATGTGTACATGAACAAATGCTTAAAGAAAACATGTGGAAGGCAAACTGCAAAGATTTTGACTAAATGATACACCAGAAGAGGCCAAAGTTTCATGGATAAGTTGGACAATATCCAGTAAAGAGAAAAGAACACATTGTACAATGACGTCTCTTAATCATTCACAATGACAGACTTTTTTGTCATTGATTGTTTCAGGTGGGGAAAGAGGGTGAGATGTGGTTTGGTTGTTTCTGTTCTTTTTCGTAATATTTGTTGACACAATATGTCTACAAATATTACTGCAGCCCTATGAGGCTAGCCTGGCATCCAGACTAATCTCCGATGTTTATTAATTAATAAACAGGAGACTAGTCTGGCGACCCTGTCGTAGAAAAGCTACTGCTTGAGGCGGGACTAATGTGGGACAACCGAAGCGCATAGCAGCCAATGAGAACATAGCGGATGTGACGACAGAAACAGCGACAAGAAAGTTTTAGTCATTCGGACATTAACAATGGCGCTCCTGCCACACGGAGTTCAGTAAATGATTTCAGTCGTTTATGTCAGAAAAACTTAAGAATACAAGCATACCGGAGCATTACGGGAAGTGGTTGCTTGTGTTGAAAAACTACAAAACAAAGGTGCAACAACGTGACGCCCGTTCAGGGAGCTGCTCTGATTGGTCGGTAGGCTCCATATCGCTGCGTCACTTCCTTTGAAAGCGCGCAATGGAGCGTTGCCAGACCCTCTTCTGTAAAGAAGCGGAGTCTGGTTGGCGAGACTACTATGAGGCCACTCCTGTGGTGATATTGGGCTATACAAAATGATTGATCGATTAATAAAGTACATACTAAAATATCACCAAATCAAACTGACCTCAATATGTCACTTCAACAGCCGTAGCCTATAGACTTATATTAAAAGTCCAGAGACATTCCCAAAAATTCAAAGAGGCTTGTGGCAAAATGTTTTTATAACAGTTTAACTGTTGTTTGTGAAAACAAAGAATATATAAAATGTGAACCGCAGATGCACAGTGGCAGATGCCAAATAGTCATCTGATGTGAAAATAGAAAATGAGCGCTGCTTTGGGTCCCATAGGTGTAACAGGTTGTAGTAAACTCACGGGTGCTCTTCCAAGGAGCCGATAGTGCATGAGAACAGAGGAGAGACTGGCTGTGCGTGTCAAAAAGCAGTCAAAGAGGTACTCCGTAGTTGCAAAAATTAAAAATCCTTTATTATTACATGGACAAAAAGATTAAAAAACGCTGACGCGTTTCGACAGCTATGACTTCATTAGGGCGATATGCCAGTCCCTCCTCTGTTCTCAGTCATCTGATGTATTCACTTTATTCAGGAAATCCCGGTGGGCGGCGCCATCTTGTATTCATTGCCAAATTTCAGGTCTAACTTAAAGGAACAGGCCACCGTTTTTCCATACTGTGATATGTTCTTACCTGAGCTTAGACGAGTTGATACGTACCTGTCTGGTCTTTGTGCCCGTGGAAGAGCGTGGTCGCTTCTAACTTCACCCCGTTTGGAGCAATAGGAATATGCTGGGAGAGGCCAAATGCTAACAACATCTTTGGTCGTTTTGCGTGACTGAGCACAAAGACAAAGACCAGACAGGTGCGCATCAACTTGTCTAAGCTCAGGCAAGAACATACATCTCAGTATATAATGTACTCTGTATGTTCCTTCAAGCTTAACATTGGTTTTAATTTATGAAATTCAGTAACATGTTACATTTCTGACAAACCCCTGGTTAATATATTGTTCGACTTCGGTTCTTTACAAATCCTCACAGCCAAACCATCAACACAGAGTGACAACAGAAAGCACACGAAAGTGTGGCTATAAATAACCTGAGGTTATTTTTTCATGCCATCTATGATCAACCATCCACACCTATTTCATTTAGGCTTTTCCAGCAGTTTCCAACAAAAATAAAACAGTAATAAACAGCAAGTTTCTTACTGTTTCATTTTCGTCACCCCCTTTTAAATCACTGAACACAGAAAGTGCTTAGACAATATTTGTCTATATATATGTACAATAACCAATAGCACTGTTTCCTGGCCACCATTTCTGCAGTTCCTCCATCTTGTGCCGGCAGAAGTTTTGCACTAGAAAGCATTGCTCTTTACACATGTTTTAAACAACTATTTTGCCTGGTTTCCAATAATGTTGAACTTTTTAGAGATATATATTGCTCCTGTGATAACGCTGGGATGGTTATAATCAAAGAAACCAGGCAGGTTTTTGTAAGGTACATTTGAGAATTTTTGTATTTTAATGAGGGCCTGACTTTGATTGACAGGCCGGCTCAGATGTCGCAGGCCCAAACAATGTCTCAGGTGCTGGGGAACCACAGCACCCTGATGAAAAATGGGCGAGATGTGAGAACAGGGCTCTGTTGAAATGCCACTACTCCAGTAACCCTAGTCAGAGGGGCTACATGCAAAGGATGTGGGAGAAATGGTCACTTAGAAACCCACAGTCCAAACTCACGGCAAAACAACTAGTAGCTCAGTGTTCCAACATCCATAAACAGCAACTGCTATCACAACTTCAGATGGACGAGGAACAAAACACCAATGCTACGGCAAGGGGGAGCCAGAACACCAGGTCAGAGGGAAGTTAACACCAACCAGCGAAAGTGCACGCCCAATGGCAGGGTAACAATAGTAGAGCAGACCCACCGAGGCTGCAAACTGAACAGTGCTGTGGCTGGTAGCTCTGAGAGAGGACCACAGCACCAGACCAGAATGATTCCCCTCTATATTTTTTATACTGAGGGGGATCAGTCTGGACCCCGATCCTGTGCAATCAGATTAGTTTATTTGCGTCACGTGTTGTTCACGAGCAGCAGCGGCGTTGGAAGTGTTTGGAAGGTGGGGGGACACACTTCGAGAAGGGGGGGACTACATCCAAATCGGGCCAAAGATGTGAGTACCTTACTTCAGGAAAACATGAGACTCGATCCGCTCAGCAGCGCATCTCCTCCTCGCAGCTGGGTGGACATATAAGGCTATAATACACTACTAATACACTTTTTGAGAGACTTGATTGTCTCGATAAAGAGGCAATACAAATGTTCATCAGTGGACCCATCCCAAACATCGATGGGAGAATAAACAAATTCTTCAGTTGAATACATGGCTGTCCAATGTCTGTGAGTCGAGAGGACTGTATTTCATAGAGAAGTTTAATCTGTTCTGGCAACGTGATGACCTGTTTAGAGGAAATGGGCCTCACTTGAGCAGAGGTGGAGTGAGACGACTGACGGAAAATCTCCTCCACGCTCTGCAAAATCAGAGGAGGCCTGAGCTACAAGAGTGAGCCGAGAGGAGCGTGAGAAGCAGCAAAGGCTTCGACTGCACCACCAATAAATGATACAGTCACAGCTGCGTCATCTGCACCTGCAGTAAAGGACTCAGCTGCAGTAAAGGTTTCAGCCATAGCAGCACCACCTGCACCTATGGACTCAGCCACAGTTAAGGATTCAGCCACAGCAGCACCATCTGCACCTATGGACTCAGCCACAGTTAAGGATTCAGCCACAGCAGCACCATCTGCACCTATGGACTTAGCCACAGTTAAGGATTTAGCCGCACCAGCACCACCCGTATCTCCAGAAAGCGTTTCAACAATAGCAGCATCACCACCTGCATCTCCGGGGAAAAGCTCAGCTTCAGCACCACCTGCACCTATATTAAACGATTCAGCCGAAGGAGCACTTTCACCTACTCCACCACAGGCCTTGAGCCCGACTACTACATCTACACCCTCCAGAGACTTTTCTGAATCGTTCCCATCCCCAGAGTCACCTGTGGGATTTTCCAACCATCTTGAAACTTGATCAAACATGGGATTAAAATGACTTTGGGGTTTTTCCATCGTTTGAGTATGTGTCATTCAAAATGGAGATAAAACAATCCTCCATACTTTATATGACTATTTACAAACCACCACAGTCCTGTTTTATTGAAGATTTTACTCAATTACTTTCATTTATATGCATTGATTTTGATTCTTTAGTCATTTCAGGTGATTTTAATGTGCATGTGGATGTGACCAACGACAGGCATGCAAAAGAACTCAGTGCTATCCTTGAAATGTTTGGTTTAACTCAGCACGTGAGTGAGGTGACTCACAACAAAGGCCACACTCTAGATCTAGTTATTAAAAGGCACCTTGGAGAAGTGAAGATTCAGTCAGGGCACAGAAAAGGGAGTGCCGAAAAGCCGAACGGAAATGGCGCAAGTCAAAGCTCCAGGTTCATTTTGAGGTTTACAAAGAAGTGCTTTGTGTGTTCAACCATGTTTTGCGTGGAGCAAGGGAGAAGTATTTCTCCAAAATCATCTCAAACTGCAGAAACAATTCTCGCGTTCTGTTTTCCACAGTAAACAGATTAACTAACCCTCCAGCTCCAACAACTTGCTCAGTTAGTTAACATCTCACTCGAGACTGGAGCATTTCCAAAGGCCTTGAAAACTGCAGTCATTAAGGCCCAATCTCAATTCTCCCCCTTAGCCCTCCGTTTCGCCCTTTCCCTTCGTTTTGCACGTTCACGAGAGACGAAGGGGTGTCCCAATTCTATTTTGTGGTGAGGGGTAGGAGTGAGGGAGAGTGCCACATAGCCCTTCAAGCGAGGGTTTTTCAGATGCACACTTCAGACGAAGGGGTAGGAGGAGTTTGACGAAACACGGAAATAAGTTGCGAAATGAATTCACGAACATCATCACTAATCACTCTTACAACATTTATAAAGTTGCAGAACGCTTCATTCATGACTTTATTCGCTTTGTGCAACAATTAGAACAGTCCACTGCGTTAAACGTGTCAATTCTACATTTTCGTTTTGCTGCTGCAAATGCGCCGTTTATTTGCGCTGTATTGGCTGACTTTTGCAATTTCTTTTCAAACTTTCGATACGTCGCTATGCCATGACACATGGGGTTCATTGCCGCTGCGCCCAATGTCTCCCCGCTGTCTGTCTCCCCGTGCCGCTGTGCTCTGAGGGTCCAAGGCTGTCTGTCCCTGGTCTGAGCGCACCTCGGCAGCCTCCGTTCAGGCCCGGGGCTCAGAGCGGAGGCTGCGGGTGCCTGTCCCTGCCCTGAGCGCACTGCGAGCGGGGCTACCTTTGCTCATCCCCGCTGAGTGCGCTACACCAGCGGAGCGGCTGATCTCTCGCAGCTCTGGCTGCAGCCACAGCGACCCGCGGTAGAAGCCGCAACACACGGACGGGGGAAGAAGCATGTAGCGCCAGATGAAGCAGAAACAGATGAAAATCTGTTGTCCTGTTGTTTAGGTGTTACAAAACAGTATCAGTCAAGTGATGAACTGTTTCAGTAGAAATATGCTATAGAGACAAGTAGGCTTACATAACCTTAATCATCTGTGTGAATAGTAAATGCAGTCAAGTGGAGGGCTGTCCCATTTCTTAGGGCAGGCTTTTCAACCCTCGCCCTTCGCCCTTGGTTTCAGGGTGTAGGGAAAGGGCTAGGGCTAGGGGAAAGGGTAGGGGTAGAAAAGAGAATTGAGATTGGGCCTAAGCCTCTTCTAAAGAAGAGCAGCCTTGATGCCAAGGTAATGAACAACTACCGGCCCATATCAAACCTGCCATTCTTAGGAAAAGTCCTAGAGAAAGTAGTATATCAGCAGATAACTTACTTTCTCCTGTCTAACAATGTGTTTGATACTTTCCAGTCAGGATTTAGGCCCCACCGCAGCACTGAGACAGCTCTGATCAAGGTGACAAATGATATCCGCATGAACACCAATGCAGGTAAGGTCTCAGTTTTAGTTCTGCTGGACCTGAGCGCTGCCTTTGACACAGTGGACCACAGGATCTTACTTCACAGGTTAGAAAACTGGGTGGGAATCTCTGGTACTGCTCTAAACTGGTTTAAGTCCTATCTCGAGGACAGGACGTACTTTGTTGAAATTGGCAACTGTGTCTCAGACAAAATTGCCATGACCTGTGGAGTCCCCCAGGGGTCAATCTTGGGACCCCTCTTATTCAACTTGTACATGCTTCCATTGGGTCAGCTAATAAACAGCAACAATGTGTCGTACCACAACTATGCAGATGACACTCAAATCTACGTGTCACTGACGGCTGGTGAACATGGGCCTGTGGATACACTCTGTCACTGCATCCAACAGATCAGTTTATGGATGCAAAACAACTTTCTCCAACTAAACTCAGACAAAACTGAGATCATTGTTTTTGGCCCACAGGCACAAAGACAAAGTGTTTTCAGTCACCTTGAGTCTCTCTCTCTAAAACCAAAAAATCAGGTTAGAAATCTAGGAGTAATCATGGACTCAGACCTGAACTTAAACAGCCACATCAAAGCAATAACATCAGCAGCTTTTTACCATCTGAAAAACATTGCTAAGATCAGAGGAATAGTGTCAAAACCACACTTAGAGAGACTTATCCATGCATTTGTCTCCAGCAGGTTAGACTACTGTAACGGCCTGCTCACTGGCCTCTCTAAACGAGCTATCAGACAGCTACAGTACATCCAGAATGCTGCTGCTCGAGTCCTGACAAGAACCAGGAAATACGACCATATTAGTCCAGTGCTCCGGTCTCTGCACTGGCTTCCTGTCACTCAGAGAATAGACTTTAAAACAGCTCTGCTTGTGTACAAGTCTTTTCATGGTTTAGCTCCAAAGTACATCTCTGACATGTTACAGCCGTATGAACCATCTCGGGCCCTGAGAACTTCAGGGAGGGGTCTCCTGGTGGTTCCCAGAGTCAATAATAAACACGGTGAGGCTGCGTTTCAGTTTCATGCAGCTAAAATCTGGAACAGTCTTCACGAGGATGTGAGACAGGCCTCAACTCTGACAATGTTCAAATCCAGGCTGAAAACAGTTCTTTTTGCCCGTGCATATGACTGAAAGTATTTTATCTGCACTCTTGCCTTTTACTGTAATTGGTTAATTTTATGTTGATGTTTTCATTGATTCTATTTGCTTTCTTGTATTTATGCAACTGTGAAGCACTTTGAATTGCCTTGTTTATGAATTGTGCTCTACAAATAAACTTGCCTTGCCTTAACTCCTGCCATCGCAAACAACCAACTCAGCGCTTGTATCTTCACATTTCCCACAAACATAGCTAAGATTGAGTCAAATGAATAATTCCGATAATATTTGGCTAAGTTAGAGTCCACACTGCGAGTTTAACAAGCATGTTGAGGGGTTGAACACTCGTGCTAGCCCGGTGCAGTTTCCTCAAACTCACGCTTCACTCAAGCTTCATCACCCGCTTTGTAAACACATCCAAAACTGATGTTCCTTACCTTAAAGTTACTCAGGCCCTTTGTACTGATGAAGACAGGGAAACACGCTGCCCACCTGCCGCCAACCGCAAAAAGTCCTGCTCCTTCATGTGATAATCCATGAAAAACTCTGACACAATGCAGGAGTGTCCTTGCGAAAAGGACACTGCAATTTTTATTTTTATTTTTAAGGCCTATTTCAGTTTAAGTGTTGCTTTCAGTAAAAGGTTTACAATAAATAAAATAAAAATATATGGGTGTTTACATACCCATGTCATGCTCACCATGTGCTGAAATGAGTGGTGTAAAAAACTCAAATGTTCTATGTTGATAATTCCACAGCTACATGGGTTGGAGGAGGTTTCCTTGTGGGCTCCACTGAGATGGTCTACACCCCCTCCATGGGACTGACCTGGACAATTCTCATGATGGTGGCCTATTCTGTTTCATATCTACTTTGTAAGTATTTCAGGTGACTGCGGAATTCTTCCGCAGTCAATTATTGGTTTTCATGTTCTTTATTGATTGACTGCGGAATTCTTCCGCAGTCAATTATTGGTTTTCATGTTCTTTATTGATTGACTGCGGAATTCTTCCGCAGTCAATTATTGGTTTTCATGTTCTTTATTATTATTCCTCTTCCATCTTTTTCCCGATTTTCTAGAGCTTTCAGCACCTTCATGCTTTGTGCAATTTACGCAAGTTATGCATCAAAATGTTCCGCATGTTGAGGAGAAGGGTGCTATTACTTTTGGGACTTCTGCAACTTACGGTTTTTTCGCAATCGGCCAAAATGTCGGAGATTTTTCCCATTGACTTATAATGGGGCTGCCGCAAATCCATGCTTTTCTGCACTTTTTTCTGCATTTTATGCAATTTCTGCACTTTGTGCATCTTCAGCCTCTGCAACTTGTGGGTTTTGAGAAAAAATTGGCCTTTTGCAGATTTCCAGTTTTTTTATACAAGAGTTTGACATTTTTGCATTGGTGTGTATGTGGACCTGTCGCATTAGTGTGTATGGGGGGAATCCAGCCAATGGGGCGACTCCAGGCCTTTCAGCCATTTGTGCAGCTTCTGCCAATCAAGCACTGAGGCCATTTCAACAGTTTGACCAGTTTATGGAATATAAAAGTTTATGCAATATTAATAATTTATGCAAATTAACCACTTTATGGGATTTAACCAGTTAATGCATTTTAAAGCGTTTATGCAACTTAAGAGTTTATGCCATTTAGGATTTATGAATTTTAAAGAGTTTATGCAATTTACATAATTTATGCAAATTAACCCATTCATGCATTTGACCACTTTATGCAGTTTATACAGTTTATGCAAATTAGATTATGCAAATTAAGCAATTTATGCAATTTGAACAGTTTATGCAATTTATGCATTCGCTTCCCGCAATTCCGCAGTCAATCGCAATGGCGCAGCCATTGCATTTCTAGTTATTATTCCTCTTCCATCTTTTTCCCGATTTTCTCCGGCTTTCAGCACCTTCATGCTTTGTGCAATTTATGCAAGTTATGCATCAAAATGTTCCGCATGTTGAGGAGAAGGGTGCTATTACTTTTGGGACTTCTGCAACTTACGGTTTTTCCGCAATCGGCCAAAATGTTGGAGATTTTTCCCATTGACTTATAATGGGGCTGCCACAAATCCATGCTTTTCTGCACTTTTTTCTGCATTTTATGCAATTTCTGCACTTTGTGCATGTTCAGCTTCTGCAACTTGTGGGTTTTAAGAAAAAATTGTCCTTCTGCAGATTTCCAGTTTTTTTACACGGGAGTTTGAAATGTTTGCATTAGTGTGTATGGGGGAATCCAGCCAATGGGGAAACTCCAGGACTTTCAGCCATTTGTGCAGCTTCTGCCAATCAAGCACTGAGGCCATTTCAACAGTTTGACCAGTTTATGGAATATAAAAGTTTATGCAATATTAATCGTTTATGCAAATTAACCACTTTATGCATTTTAAAGCGTTTATGCAACTTAAGAGTTTATGCCATTTAGGATTTATGCATTTTAAAGCGTTTATGCAATTTACATAATTTATGCAAATAATCCCATTCATGCATTTTACCACTTTTTGCAGTTTATACAGTTTATGCAACATGACATTTTATGCATTTTACCAGTTTATGCTAATTTGATTATGCAATTTGAAGAGTTTATGCAATTTCTGCATTCGCTTCCCGCATTTCCGCAGTCAATCGCAATGGCGCAGCCATTGCATTTCTAGTTATTATTGATTGACTGCGGAATTCTTCCGCAGTCAATTATTGGTTTTCATGTTCTTTATTATTATTCCTCTTCCATCTTTTTCCCGATTTTCTAGAGCTTTCAGCACCTTCATGCTTTGTGCAATTTATGCAAGTTATGCATCAAAATGTTCCGCATGTTGAGGAGAAGGGTGCTATTACTTTTGAGACTTCTGCAACTTACGGTTTTTCCGCAATCGGCCAAAATGTCGGAGATTTTTCACATTGACTTATAATGGGGCTGCCGCAAATCCATGCTTTTCTGCACTTTTTTCTGCATTTTATGCAATTTCTGCACTTTGTGCATGTTCAGCTTCTGCAACTTGTGGGTTTTGAGAAAAAATTGGCCTTTTGCAGTTTTCCAGTTTTTTTATACGGGAGTTTGAAATTTTTGCATTAGTGTGTATGTGCGAATCCAGCCAATGGGGAGACTCCAGGACTTTCAGCCATTTGCGCAGCTTCTGCCAATCAGCGGAGGCCATTTCAACAGTTTGACCAGTTTATGGAATTTAAAGAGTTTATGCAATATTAATAATTTATGCAAAGTAACCACTTTATGGGATTTAACCAGTTTATGCATTTTAAAGCGTTTATGCAATTTACATAATTTATGAAAATTAACCCATTCATGCATTTTACCACTTTTTGCAGTTTATACAGTTTATGCAACATGACATTTTATGCATTTGACCAGTTTATGCAAATTTGATTATGCAATTTGAAGAGTTTATGCAATTTCTGCATTCGCTTCCCGCATTTCCGCAGTCAATCGCAATGGCGCAGCCATTGCATTTCTAGTTATTATTCCTCTTCCATCTTTTTCCCGATTTTCTAGAGCTTTCAGCACCTTCATACTTTGCAATTTATGCAAGTTATGCATCAAAATGTTCCGCATGTTGAGGAGAAGGGTGCTATTACTTTTGGGACTTCTGCAACTTACGGGTTTTCAGCAATCGGCCAAAATGTCGGAGATTTTTCCCATTGACTTATAATGGGGCTGCCGCAAATCCATTCTTTTCTGCACTTTTTTCTGCATTTTATGCAATTTCTGCACTTTGTGCATGTTCAGCTTCTGCAACTTGTGGGTTTTGAGAAAAAATTGGCCTTCTGCAGATTTCCAGTTGTTTTATATGAGAGTTTAAAATTTTTGCATTGGTGTGTATGTGCGAATCCAGCCAATGGGGCGACTCCAGGCCTTTCAGCCATTTGTGCAGCTTCTGCCAATCAAGCACTGAGGCCATTTCAACAGTTTGACCAGTTTATGGAATATAAAAGTTTATGCAACATTAATAATTTAACCAGTTAATGCAACTTAAGAGTTTATGCCATTTAGGATTTATGAATTTTAAAGAGTTTATAATTTACATAATTTATGCAAATTAACCCATTCATGCATTTTACCACTTTATGCAGTTTATACAGTTTATGCAACATGACATTTTATGCATTTTACCAGTTTATGCAAATTAGATATTGCAAATTAAGCAATTTATGCAATTTGAACAGTTTATGCAATTTGAACAGTTTATGCAATTTCTGCATTCGCTTCCCGCAATTCCGCAGTCAATCGCAATGTAGGTACACAAAGCAACATTTCATACTTTCTAATTTTCCCATTTCAGGTGGCTTTATTTTTGCTAAACCATTACGAGACCAAAAGTGTGTGACCATGATAGATCCGTTCTGCAGGAAGTACGGAAAAGGCTTCACAGCAGTCATGTGTTTGGGCTCACTTTTTCTGGACGTGTTGTGGATGGCCACAACACTCATCGGTTTGGGTAAGGAACAAATCAGTGAAAGAGTTCTCAATCACCCGAGAAAAGACCTTGGTTTTTAGCAGAGTGGTAAAGTCGATTTCTGGGTTTTTTAAGCCATCAAACATGCCAGAACTTGACAGCCAACTTGTTATATACTTCTTAGATATGAGGTGTTCTAACAATGTTTCTGTCTTGCATAGGCTTGCAATATACACTACAGTGTAACGCCTAAAGCCTTAGCTCAACTGCCTTGACTCACAAAGCTTGAAATGTTTTTCAGCTGTTTGTTAATTTATACCAATTAAGTGCTTGTTGTTGCAAATGTAAAGCCCGCCCATTCTGACCCACCTCAAACATTTAAGTCAGTTTCTGTAAATCCTTGTTGTGTCTCTAACAGGTGCCACCATCAGTGTGGTCCTGGACCTGTCTTATGGAGTGAGTATATGGATCTCTGCAGCTGTGGCCATCACCTACACTCTGATGGGAGGACTCTACTCTGTGGCTTATACTGACATCATACAGCTGGCACTCATCTTTGTCAGCCTGGTGAGACATTACAAATCACTCCTTTGATGATATTGAGATGATCAGGCCTATAACGTCCCCATAGCTTTGTCCCTGATGTTTATCCCTTGATTAACACAGCACAATACTGAAATATCTTGCCATTTAAAATGTTTTCTAATTTGATGCCAATTTTTTACAGTATGAGAAACTACAAGACTTTTGACTTTGTGAGTAGTAATCCTTAAGGAAGATAAATCAAGGCTTGTAGCGAGGTAGTAGGACATCTCTGATTCTCCATCTCAACCCCTTTGCATTACACCAGAAAGACAAAGATCGAATATTACACTACCAGTAATAGAATCTGAAGCGAGGCATTTTTTTCCAAATTAACTGGGAAATAAAACTGTCCAGAAAAGCCTTGAGGTATGCATTGAAAAAAATGCATTCTTGTCCTTGAAACAGAGATATTTAGACATTTGCCTCTTCCCATAACATGTGTGCCTATGGATACTTTATTAAAGTATCGATGCTTTCGATGTTTATATGGCCATCCTATAAGCCGTCAAAAGTGCTGAAAGTAAGGAAAACTGCCGCACCGATAGAGGGCAGCACCGCGCACCCACTAGTTTTGGAAATGTTTGATGCTACACGAGCGAGTAGGACCCGAAAAATCCAGAATACTTGCAGTTTTTGTTTGTTTGTCTGTTTTTATTTCTCTGTGACTTATAAAATTCCAAATCTTTTCCAGGGCCTAGAAATTAGATTTTCAAATTCCATGATTTTTTCCAGTTGAACAAAATCCCTCACAATGAACCCTTTTGTGTGTGCAGTGGATCTGTGTTCCCTTTGTGCTGACTAACCCTCACTCAGTAAACATTGGAGAGACTCTGATGAACAACACCCTCCACGCTCCCTGGATCGGCGTCCCCAAACTGAGCAAGAGCTGGATTATGATGGATGACTTTTTATTCTTCGTGAGCTTCATACATACTACTGCTAATAATAAAGACAAGAATTGGAAGAATTGTAACAATAAAGAAGGATCATTTCTTGCAGTCGGTTGGTAGTGTCGCATACCAGAGCTTGCACCAGAGGATGCTGTCTGCTTCGTCAATGTGGACGGCTAAACTCACCTGCTCCATAGCTGCTTTCCTCATCCTGGTCTTCGGAATTCCTCCCATACTGCTCGGTGCGGCAGCTTCATCCACAGGTACTGAAGTGGAATGTGTATTGCACGTTTGCCTCTTCAGCCGGGCTGGGTTGATTTTCGATTAATTATTTTTAATCATGCTTTTCAACATTGGCATGGTCAGTAGCTTCATGTCCACCTCATGTGCACTGCTCATGAGCAGTGCACATGAGGTGGATCCTATTATTATTTTAATTAATAATAGGATCTATAGTAAAATAAATGTGGGTTATTGGAGAAGATGAGAAGATGGTGAAACAGGAGGTGGAGGAGCTGATGAGTGCGAGACACCAAGCTCTCAAACAGGGACAAACCCAGGAGGCCCTGCACCATTTCAGAGGAGCACTGAAGGCAGCCAGCCAGGTTTCCTCCAGGCACCTTGGTTTCCCTAACCTCCAAAAAATGCTAGTCAGGTTGTCCCACAATAGCGGCACGCTCAGTCACAGTGGCACAGGACTAACCCAACACCTGAATGCACTTTGTTGTACAATTGTACAATGACTGCTACTCCTCTTAAAGTAGTACAAAGTAACTTATTTACCTTAATAAATCCTTTCTTTAGTCCCTCTGGAAGTAATACAAGTGTTAATGGGATGATTGGGGGGTCTTTCATCTCCTCCTGGTGTCTCTGGCCAGAAAACCACAATTGCAACTTGACTGCCACAAGACCGACCAATACACACTAATAGAATCACGAAGAAGCTAAGAGGCTGACGGGCAAAGCTAACAGTTACACAGTATTTACAGCCAAGTTCGAGTGAAAAAAAAAAAAAATCCATTATGTAATTGGATCAACCTGCTATGACACCTACAGTGGCGCTTATGGCCTCTAGGGGCAAGGTTAACTTAGTACGGCTTTAATCCTGACTAAGCTCCTTTGAGGGAACATTTACAAAATGATGATGGATAAATGACTGATGTACACATCTTCTTCATTTAAAGAAATAGCCTATAGATACTGCCTGTGACTGCGGTCTGATCTTAATCAAAATCATAAGATTGAATAAACAGTGTCTGCTTAAACTAAATTTAATACCACCCAAACAATTACACGTTATCTTTTTAATGGCCATAACATGTAAACATTCACAGAACAGGGAGGAAAAGTGAGCTACAAGAGAAGGGTCAGACAGCTATTTAAACCAAGGGTTCACTTACTTATTCCACGCTGTTGTGAATGTCTCAGGTTTTTCTGCAAAATTATCTTGTTGAACTTGTTGACATCACGTTGTCCAGGCCCTGAGGCTGCAAAGCACCCCAACACTATAATGCTCCCTGCATCATACTTCATCGTGAGGATGGGGTTTTGACATTGCTCTGCTGTTCGATTTTGATGTTGTGTGTTCCTCCCAAACTTTTCAACTTTGGGTGAATCAGTCCACAGAATATTTTGCCAGTAGTGCTGTGGAGCATCTAAGTGCTCTTTAGCAAACCAAAGTTGCACCCATGATAATGTTTTGAAGGCTGTTTTTAAGCTCAATATGAAACAATACATACGACTACTTTGCACACAGTAAAGCAGTTGTTTAAGGCGTTGTAAAGTTTTCAGTCAGACAACATCAGACCGTGTCCAGCATTTACACTGTCCTCTTGTAAAAATCATGATGAGACTAGCTGTGTAACCTGCAGAATCATTATCAAAGCCTGTAATAGGTATTAAAGATATTATTGCTTCTCCCTCAGACTGGAACCAGACGTCCTACGGCTCTCCCTCTCCGTATGAACGAGGAGAAGCCGCTCAGGTGCTTCCCATCATGCTGCAGCACCTCACTCCATCTTACATCTCCATCATCGGGATTGGATGTGTGGCCGCTGCCGTCATGTCGTCCGCAGACTCAGCGCTTATGTCCGCAGCCTCGGTCTTCTCCGCCAATGTGTACAAGAACATCATAAGGCCTCAGGTGAGATGATAGAAGAGGGAAGGAATGTGTTTTCAGACTATAAAAGAGAGCCAAGAACTAAAAAAAACAACAACATAAGATTGGCCCGAGCACTATAAGACTGCTGACTGTGAAGACTGCTGGTTTACATGAACAAAATAAGTGAAATTAGTTCAGTTAGTTAAGTTAAATGCTTTATTTATAGTTCGTTGTACAGCAGTACTGCAAAGTTACGTTCAGGTGTTGGGTTAAGCCTGAGCCGCTGCGTCTGAGCCCACCTCCAGTGTGGGCCAATCTGACCAGCATGATTTTGGAAGTAGGTTACATTCTGGTCAGGTTGGCCCACAATTGGTGTGCTGTGGGCTAAACAAACAAGTCAGTCTTTCTTGGGAGATAGCTTTCAGTTGTAATTGCAGTTAGCGTTGCTTAGCCTTAGCTTACCTACATTGATAGCCGTCACAGCAGCTCCGGAATGCTGACTGCATTTGTGCTGGTAATATAACAGTGCAGCACTCTCTGTAGGTCTTTTAAACAGACGAGAGTGCCGAGGCATACATTTCCCCCATTGTACGCTCCATCCCCAGGTTACAGTGATTAGAACTGTAACCTTAAAGTGTTACTACAAGACCCACTTCCTTTCGAACAGAAAGAAACTGGGTGCAGCGATGTTGCACATGTTAAGACAAACTTGTGGAGGTCAAGAAGCCTGTGTTCAATACTGACTTTAAGAACGACAAAACGGTTTCAATGCAAGGTTCATAGGAGCCTGGAATTTCCCTATTAAGTCGGCCACAATAACTCTTTTTTTAAATTTTACAGTCTATGGTTAACCCCAATGAAGGCCTAGCGTGGTGGGCTTTTAATTACAAATTGAAAATGTTGTACAATGACCACGGGCACCACTAATGCCTTCACCCTCCAGGCCGTCTCCAGCTCTTCTCTGAGCCCCTGGTATTTCTCTAGTTTCTCGTATTCCTTTTTCCTGATGTTGAAGTCGCTTGGTATTGCTATGTCAACCACAACTTCTTCTGCTAGGATTTCCTGATATCCGCCAATGGTACATCCCGTGTAGGGGCTTGTCCTCCCTAGGGCTGTCACGGTATGAAAATTTTACCTCACGGTTATTGTGACCAAAATGATCACGGTTTTCGGTATTATCTCGGTATTTTTTTTAAAATGTGTGTTAATATGTTCAGAAAGCATTGATAGTCCTACACAAACTGAAATCGTTTCCAAAAAGTTTAACAGTGCTTGTTACATAAAAAAATACAGACAAAGGCTTTTCACATCAAAGTAAAGGAACTATAACGATGTGTTGTTGATCGTTTCGAGGGTGTTACATGTACTATTTATAGCGTCAGAAACAAAGATAAACCGTCTATCTCAGGAAAACTGTTGTTGTCCTTCCAGTGAGCTTTCGCTTTTTGGGAAAATACCATCATTATTAAATTCATAAAACTGCGGCGAGAGTGAATCTATTGCAATCTGCCACCGGGAGCCCCGTAACGCATTGTGCCATTGTGCGGAGGTATCCGGACATGGCTTATGTATGTATGTTACATTCTCCTTCAACCCAACGTCCCACATCAGCATTTCAGCTAAAACGCCAACGTTAAACTTACTTGCTATAGAGCTGTGGGAGACGGTCACGCAGGTGAGTCAAGAGGTTCGAAGTATTGCTACATTTGCTGACACTTTTTCCTGCACGCTCCGCAAACTGAACTCTGAAGGCTGATAGATCCTGCGCTGTCGTGTCGGACATGATTCCAGCTTCGAGAAAGTTTTGTTTGTGTTGCAATCAACAAAGTGCGCATGCGCGGAAACTGCCGCAGATGAGACGGTGGCTGTTGAGGCTCACACAAAACACAAAACAAGACGGTAATTTTCACCGTCAAAATTTTTTTTAGCTGATAAGCTAGCGGTTTACTTTTTAAAAGATCCTTTCTCCAGGATCATTATGGACTCTGTAGAAAAAAGAAATCCACCGAACCCTACAAAAAACACGGCAAAGACGTACAAAAGTATCCAGTAAAACAATGTGGAACACAGAAACCACAAATGCAGTTCGCAGAAAAAGGCAAAAAATGCAGCCGTACTGAGAGAGAGGAAGGTTGCTCCCTGTTTACACGTCACCATGACGCCGAACTCCATCATGACACAAGCACAACAGCTCAGAGTTAGCCCTAATGTCAGCCTGGTTTCTTTGTTTAGTCCTTGTTTGGACCTGGTTTAGTTCTCGGTTTATTTATTTTTAGTCCAAGTCTTGTATTGTTCCAGATTTAACATTGTTTTGGACCTGGTTTAGTCACTGATGTAGAAATAGCCCAATTTTCCTCTAATTATTAGGCCTTATTTAATCATTGAGTTTGATTTTAACAATGACATTTTTGTTTACAAAAAAGGCTGTGTGTAGAAATGTAGTGTTAAATGTTGTGCAGATTTATGCAGGTCCGTGATAACAAATAGAAAACATCATGAGCTTCCCCTGTTTGAGAGACCACTAGCAGCAAATGGTTGTGAACTACTTTTGCACTGGTTTATGGGCTGATGTCCTTAACAAGATGGATCTAAACAGCGTTAGTGAGCCGCCACCACCACAGGAGCAGCATCCGGTCAATACGTGGTGCAACAATTTATCATTTTTTTGCAAAACATTTTATGAGTCAGCGGCTTCAAAGCAACACATCGTACCGGCGTACTTGGGTGCCAAAATGCATACATGGTACACAAAATGGTTACAACAACTTAAACAACTGTAGCATAAAGTCAAGGGTATTTGGTAACTTAGCATTAAGTCACTTCACAGCTCAGTTTTTCTAGTGAGACAAAAAAATAGAAAAACCTAATCTCCATCCATCCATCCATCCATCCATCTTCTTCCAGTTTTCCATTGCCGGGTCTTGGGGGCAGCTGTTGGAGCTGCCCAAATCACATTGCACCAGCCCCTTATGGTTCCTCCTGCAGGTGGTGGGTCCACAGAAGGACAGCCTCATGGTTCAAACCAGGCCTGCTCTTTGTCTGACCCGTCACCTAGGACCATGGGAGACTCTACCAGGGACCCGAAGCCCCCGGCAACAGAAACAGAGCTCCCAGGATCATTCGGGTGCTCAAACCCCTCCACCACGTTAAGGTGGCGATTCCAGGAGGAGCAAAAAAACAAAACAAAAAACCTAATCTAGTTTACGCTAATGCCACAAGAAGTTTCGCATGGCATTGTGAAGGTAAATTTATGTTGTCATGACTACTCATATTTGAATTTTTTCCCCTCAGGCCTCAGACAGAGAGATGCTGTGGGTGATCCGGGCCTCTGTGGTTGTAGCTGGTGTAATCGGGACTGCGCTCACCACCTTAAAAAACAGCTGCATCCTGTTTTGGTTCCTGGCGGCTGAGGTGGCCTATACTGTGATCTTCCCCCAGTTCCTCTGCCTCCTCTTCTTCAAAAAGAGCAACCTGTACGGAGCTATCGCAGGCCTGCTCACAGGCTTCCCTTTACGCCTGATGTGTGGAGAGCCCTTGCTGGGGTTAGCTCCAGTCCTACACTTCCCAGGATGCACTCTGGAGGATGGAGTTTACGTCCAGTATTCTCCCATTAAAACCATCTCCATGTTGTCCTCTGTGGCCGCCATCCTGCTCTTCTCTTACCTGACCTCTGAACTCTTCAACAGAGGCCTGCTTCCTGAGAGGCTGGATGTGTTCCATGTTAAAGCTCAGACGTCACTGCGGCCAGCGCCAGAAAATGACAGCAAACACGGAGACGATATAGATATGAACATGACTAAGACAGACCCTACAACGGAAATACGTGAACCAATGCTTAACAACAGCTGCTAAAAAACATTATAGCATGAAATGATAAACTTTTTTTCCACTTTTTTTTTAATTAATAGTAACCACTACCTTTAGCTGTCTTCAAATAAATGTTTAAAACATCCTCCTATGACTATTCATTGATTTTGTTCAAATGGACCTGTCTGGTAAGGCAAACTCTTATTGAAACACATTTCTACCAGCTGCATTTGTTAAGCATAAAGTAGTAGTTTTCGGAGCGACAATAAATGTTATGTTTTTCTAATAAAGCCAGCTACTCACTGGCCTGCCAGAATACATGCTCAAAGCCTGGAAACAATGACTTGAACATCAGTGTGCAGATTTTGTTGTTTTACCGTAGCCGTACAGTGAGAATGCGACCATTCTGACCAAGTAAGTACCACGGCCAACGGATGTGACGACATTGCGATTGCTCGTATTCAATTAACAGTTTAGGGGAGGCCAGATAGTAGGTTTATGCACAATCGCAGCCTCTGGAGGGTCCTACACCTTGATGTTCGTGAGACTCCAGAGGCACCAGCAACTTCAAATACCTGTCTGCTGCTTTGTAGCAGCTGTTCTATTCATCTGATGTATATTGCTAAAAATGTGCAATCTCAGAAGAAATTCTAGCAGATTTTTTTTCGGTTTGTTGTCATGGACTATACACTTGATACTGCACTTTTGCATATTTTCCAAACAACACTATCTGGTAGCCAACAATACCATATTATCAGCAATCATTTATTCCCAGTAATCAAAAGGACTTTTGGTACCCCACCTGTCATGGTGAAGATTCCCACCGTCAGGCTGATGCTCCGGTTCCCCAGGATGGTCATCTGTATTTCAGACACCGCATTCTTCTTCTGCTCTCTAATGGATTTGAAAGAAGCCCAGATGCCCATCCCGAGCACCAGCAGGGAGAAACACACCATAGCAATCACCCCAGGAATATTCACCGCCATGACCGAGCTGCTAGCTTGAGCAATGATGCAGTATAAGTGGCACAGGAGCACAGGCAGAAGTGGTACATAAGGAAAGTAAATGTCACAGTACCTGACTAGAACTACCAGAGATGAAAGTAAGTCACAAAATGCAAGTCTGGAGTCAAGTCCAAGTCGTGAAGGTCCAAGTCCCAAGCAAGGGTTAGGGTTAGGGATTTTTGCTAGTGTTTGGTGGTGACGTATGTAATGCGCCCGAGTGAGTGAAGCAGCTATCATAACTCTTGGGAACATTCCTTGCAGATTCTAAGGCTTCAGTTGAATTTCTGGATATTTGGGAGCCGAGCCAGATCGGATTGAAGAGCTTCCATTACTTTCGTATCCGCCGCCATTGCCAAACTACAACCAGCAAATGTGGCGCAAATGCTTGACATCACCTACAAGCCCCGCCTCCCCCGCTCGCTGAATGGCAGGTTGAAATTCAACCGATGTAATGCAGCCACCGAGATCAGACCCAGAAGTACATGTAGGGAAATAATAATTGACCAGAGTTTACAGATGGCTAAGGCCAGGCTACTATGACACTGGTGCATTAGTTTCTTTATTTTTTTTATTACAAAATCAATGTTTTTTTTAGTTTAATTTGTTTTTTCCCATGGTATTCCAAATTTTACAGAATCCTTCACAATGAACCCTTTTGTGTGTGCAGTGGATCTGTGTTTCCTTTGTGCTGACTAACCCTCACACAGTGAACATTGGAGAGACTCTGATGAACAACACCCTCCACGCTCCCTGGATCGGCGCCCCCAAACTATAAAGTAATTATTATTATTATTATTATTATTAATAATAATAATAATAATAATATTATTATTATTATTATTATTATTATATTACTATATATTATATTATTATATATTATATTATAATCTTCTGGATTGATCTGGAAAGCAAGCAGTATAATCAAAACCAAATTACTGGTGATATACATTAAAAATGTAATTGTACTTTGCTCAAGCCTCTGTATTTTCCATTCCAGATGGCTGTCATTGCATATGAATCGATGTGGAACACATGACCCTCCCCAAGGTCCCGAACCAGCATCTGGATGTATGCATTTATAATCTATAAAAAAGACACACACGATTAGAAGTGTACTCTGAGAGGAAGAGTAAAAATAAATGTGCGTTTCCTTACCTCTGCCTGCAGTTTTTTGTTTGGGGCCAAGTGGTCTTTGATGTTTTGACCATACACTTTGTATGGCCCCACTTGACACCATAATAATCGGGGTAAACTCCCCGCCCAGATTTTGTGCACCACTGTCAATAATGATGTCCATTATTAACATAATAAAATACAACATGACTGATTGTCAGATTATGGGGTATAGTTACCAGCATCTATGCTGTTTGGCTCTTCCCAACTGGCCACAGGAAAATCATCACCAGGTATTTCAGAGGCAGGATGACTGGTGGAGGGACCAGGTATTTCAGAGGCAGGATGACTGGTGGAGGGACCAGGTATTTCAGAGGCAGGATGACTGGTGGAGGGACCAGGTATTTCAGAGGCAGGATGGCTGGTGGAGGGACCAGGTATTTCAGAGGCAGGATTGTTATGTGAAGCAAGTGGAGCTGAGATTGACAAGTTCAAAGGGGAGCCAGGTGGAGCAGAGGTTGACAAGTTTAAGGGGGAGTGACCAAGTGGTGAAAAGGTTGACGTGTCAATGGTGGAATGTTGAGGTGTGGAATATGTGGATTTATTCTGTGGAGAGGAGCCAGGTGGGGGAGTTACAGTGCCTCTCGTAAGTATTCATACACCTTGAACTTTTGCACATTTTGTCATGTTTACTATCCTAAACATAAAGATTTTATTTTGATTTTTTTACTGAACGTTCACACACAAGTAACAGACAACTGTGAAGTGAAAGTGAAATGATACATGATTCTGTTATTTTTCAAAAAATAGAAAACCGAAAAGTGGGGCGTGCATAAGTATTCATACAGCATGAATGAATACTTGTGGAACCCCCTTTTAACAGCAGAACAGCAGAAAGTCTTTTGGGGTTTGACTCTACAAGGTTTGCACATGTAGAGACTGACATTTTAGCCCATTCCTCTTTACAAAACAACTCAAGCTCTGTTAAATTAGAAGGAGAGCGTTTGTGAACAGCAGTTTTCAGACCTTTCCACAGATTTTCAATAGGATTTAGGTCAGGACTTTGACTGGGCCATTCTAACACATTAATATGTTTTTATTGAACCAATCTATTGTAGATTTGTCTTTGTGTTTTAGGTCATTGTCCTGCTGGAAGGTGAATCTCCGCCCCAGCCTCAGTTCTCCTTCTGACTCCAGCAGGTTTTCCTCCAAAATGTCCCTGTATTTGGCTCCATCCGTCTTCATAACTATTCTTACAGTCTCCCCAGTCCCCGCTGAGGAAAAGCAGCCCCACAGCATGATGCTCCCCCCTGTATATTTGACACTGGGGATGGTGCACTCAGGACCATGAGCAGTGTCAGGTTTGCTCCATACATAACGTTTTGCATTTGGGCCAAAAAGTTATCATCTGACCAAAGCTCCTTCTTCCACATGGAGCTGTGTCCTCTATATGACTTCTAGCAAACTTTAAACGGGATTTCTTATGGCCTCCTTTCAATAATGGCTTTCTTCTTCCACTCGTTCATGAAGGCCAGATTTGTGTAGATACGACTTATAGTTGTCCCATGTACAGATTCCCCCAGCTCAGCAGCAGGACTTCACAGCTCCTCCAGAGTTATCTTGGGGCACTTGGTTATATATCTTACCAGTGTTCTCCTTGTTCGGTCTGTTAGTTTAGGTGAACGACCACGCCTTGGTAAGTTGGCAATGGTGCAATACTCTTACCATTTCCAAATGATGGATTGAACAGTGCTCTGGGAGATGTTTAAATCTTTGGAAATCTTTGTATAACTTAACGCTGCTTTAAACTTCTCCACAGCTTTATCCCTGACCTCTCTGGTGCTCCTTGACCTTCATGATGTGGTTTAGTGACCAGTACACTCCGACCATAGCTCTGAGGGCCTAAAAGAACAGCTGAAATTATACTGAGAGTAGATTACACACAGGTGGCCTCTATTTAACCGTTAGGGTGAGGTGTGAACATTCTGGAGTCATGAGGAATGTTTTAAAGGCAATTTAATGCACTCAGAAAATGCTGTATGAATACTTATGCACGCCCCACTTTTCACTTTTCTATTTTAAAAAAAATAACAGAATCATGTATCATTTTGCTTTCACTTCACAGTTGTCGGTTACTTGTGTGTGAACGTCCAGTAAAAAAAATGTAAATAAAATCTTTATGTTTAGGGTTGTAAACATGACAAAATGTGCAAAGGTTCAAGGTGTATGAATACTTACGAGAGGCACTGTATGGCCAGGTTTAGAGGTGAAAGTGTAGGTGCTGGACTAAGTGCAGTAAGTGTGGTGGCTGGGCTACATGGAGGTGGGGTTATGGATGGTGGAGAATTCATTGGCCATTTATGGGGGATGCGTGCAGAGGGTTGTTTGTAATTAATTAAATGATATGGTGATTTTTGATATGGTCTTGCCTTTTTCTGACTGTAGATCGGCATTCTTCCCCTCGATTTTGAGAATGGTGAAAGGCCCCAGCATTGAGGAGGCCATTTTCCCCCCCTTTCGCTGCTTCTCTCTGATGGAGTAGCAGGGCGCGCCTCCTCCACAGCGGAGGCGCGCTCGGGCACCGTGCGGTTCAACGCGGGCCCGGACGGAGTAGCAGGCGTATCCCCCCGCTCATCCCGAGCACTCGGCCCCAGCGTGCGCGGAGGGGAGGCGATGGAGGCCCCTGGGCCGTCTGCAGTTGCGGACTCGAGGTGCGTGATGAGTTGCTCTGGTCTCTGGGCAGTGTCTGCGCACCACACTCGCATGATGTTTGTGGGCAGCCCAAGTCCGGGAACTGGACGTTTGGGCTTAGTATCGATTTGGAGCCAGTAGTTCACACTGCCGGGGACATGGCAGGAGGCGGCCTGCTGACGTGGACAGGTAGCGTCATTGGAGACGTCACCGGAAGAATGCACCGTGTCAGCTAGCTCCGCACTGGTGGGGCTGGTTTGAGTTTTGCCCACGATTATCTCTGAGTCCCTTTCCTCCTGGATATTAAACAACATGGAAATCCTTTGCTCCAGATCAGCAAATCTTTGGCTCAGACCAGCGCAGTCCCTGCAACTGGGCGTGGAGGTGAGTGTAGCCATAAACTAGCCGCCGGTTAGCACAACTCCACGCTGAGGTTAGCCTCCGGTTAGCACAAGTCCACACTGAGGTTAGGAAGCGTTTAAAAGTTGTGAAAGTTTAGATCCGGGTAAATACGACGTTAAAAACGAACGGGAACCCTGAGGACCCTGAGAAAGTTTTGTTAAAATCAGCTAAAACTGCATCTGTGTACGAGCTCGTCTGAACGGGTAACGATAACGCCGACGCATGCACATAAGCCGAATGGCATCCTGTTGAACTTGAACAAGCCAAACGGTGTGCAAAACGCAGTTTTCATCTTGTCGTGCTCGACCACAGGGACTTGATTATAGCCGCGAGCAAGGTCTATGGTTGAGAACCATTTTGCACCAGAGAAGTGCATCCAGTGACTCCTCAATCCTGGGTAAGGGAAATGCATCTCTGCGTGTTTTGACAGATCTAGACCGTCTACAGGGCTTGGCTGGGTGCTCTCTGTACCGATCTGAGAGGAAATCGTGGCTCTCACCTGCTCGTTAGCAGACCTCACTACTTCAGTGACACCCTCTGGTAGACTCACTATGTCGGCTGGACTCAACATGCCTACGGGGATGCGGGGTTGGAGCAGGGCGTCTGTGGTGCCTACATTTAACACAGGGATGTACGCCGTGCCTCGATGCACTGCGACCATGGCAGGGGCTACTACACCTGCTGGACTAGAACGCACACTTGTCAGTGGTTCAAAAAGGCCAGACTCTAAGGGACCAAACCTGCCTTGGGGACATGTGGTTGGGACAATCTTTACTGTACCTGCAGGAATGCACACTGGCCTCCGACCTCGTACTCGTACCATGCCTGTTTTAGGCCCGTCTCCCTCTACCTGGGCTCTCTGACAGTGCTGAAATGCATTAAACCGGGGGAAGAGGCTCCTGTCACAAAAGGGAGTTCAAACAGTGAGGGGCCATGCTGCTGAAAAAGCTCATTGTAACATTCTCTGATTACATTCATGCCCAAAATGCCTGGGACCTTAGGTTGGGGCAAATTATGAGGGGGGTCTCAACCAAAACGCAGCGACCTGGCACAACTTTGCCTAGTACCTCAACATCTGTCTCCAAATAGCCAACATAAGGTATGTCGACCCCATTAGCAGCATGAAGCTCAAGCCAATGGCAGGAGCTTAACTTTTCCTTGAAGTTGCTAGCAAAAAAGCTTTCAGTGATGGTTGTTACCATGGACCCTGTGTCATGGAGACATTTCAATACGAGCGATCGCGATGTCGTCACATCCGTTGGCCGTGGTAGGTATTTTACATTTTCATATTTGATAAACATTTTATTAAAATTCTATAATCAGCAAAAACAATGTCCATAAACAGTGCATTGCTTCCCTTGCGCTGTAACAGATCTATCATTTTATAAAACCGAGTTAGAGGCCTGTATGCATCAGCTGTTGCCTACCATTCACCAAAACATCCGGCGAAAATTGCGGAAGTAAACAATAACAGCGATCGCTCGTATTCCACCCCACCCAGACTCACTGTTACAGTGGGACAAGTTCCTGCGATTTTTTAGAGACGTTGCTTCTAAAGCTGGAGCCAGTGGAGCCAGTGTCATTCCCTTCTGCCATGTGGCTCTGCAACACAGAAGGAACTAGTTTTCCGTTTGCTGACTAGCTGAAGTGGCCTGCCCCTGTTGAGGAAAGGGAGGCCCCGCGCTCTGGCTATGCTGTGGCTGGCGACAGTTGTGGGCGATGTGACCGGGCCGTTGACATGGCCTGCAAATAAGTGGGCCACCTCTATTAAAACTAGGGGGTCGGTTACTTTGTAACTGCAACATATTTTGTGTTAGCATGTTTATCTGCTCCTGTTGTTTAACAAACAATTATTTAAGGTCAGCTAGTTCATTCTGAGATTTATCTGGAAAACTCCAGTCCCCGTAGCCTGAGAACACTGAATTGCACAAAATGATGGTACAGACTGACTGCGCCCCCTATGGTTGGCCCTCTTGCTCCCACCTAATCGCTTCACGTCTCACATCTAATAGAGTGGAGCCAGGCTGTAACCGAACCAGCCTCTTTAGTTCCCTACGTAAAGATGGGTCCAGTACATGCTCAACAAATTGGTCTTTTAACAGAATAGCTGAATTTTGAAACACACCTGGAGCACTTTTGGTAACCTTGTCCATTAAACAAAATAAAGCATGTGAATACTCTTGCAGTGTTTCACCTTCTAGCTGTTTTCTAGAAAAGAAATTCATATGAACATATGAACATATGATTTTGAACACCCATACAGTTCCTGCAAAATTTTCAGAATGGTTTCAGGATTTTCCTGCTCGGCTCCAGGCCTGTACCTAATTTCTTCCTTTGCTTCTCCCTTAAGATGATCATAAATTAAATAAGCCTGGTCAAGTGGTGAAAGGTACCTAGCGCGCATACTAGCCCGTACCTCCTCTACCCAGTCATTAATTCCAATGCCTGTACTCCCTCTAAAAATTGGGCATTTACGCTCACGAGGAATGAAAAGAATACGTTCACCAGTAGCTGAGTGTCCATGACTAGAGGTGCGTCGAGTAGAGGTACCAGCAGAGTTCTGAAAGGAGGTACCCTCACGAGGGTCCTCCTGAGCTGTAGCTCGTTCTGTCGTAAAAGTTCATTGTCCGCTTGTAGTTGTTTCACCAGATCTCTCAATTCCTGCACTTCAGCGGCGTCCATGTCTACTTCAGATGGAGATGAGAGCAGAAGCAGAATCAAACAGGTAGTCACAGGACAGGTTCAGGTAGAGGCCAGGCCACGGTACAACGCCGGGCCTGCTACTGTTTTGTATTTAACTAAGCCTACAGCCTATGCACTACTGCACCAATAAATTACACTATTAAAAACACATGTCTCTCTTACAAATCCTTGCCAACAACGCCACATTTGTGACCTGAGGTACTTTAAAAAATAATTAACCCAAAGATAAAACCAAAGGACACGCAGATAAGGATTTGTAAGAACAGAGGCAGAGCTTTTAAAATATGTAATTAAAAGTTCATTTAAAAGGACCAGGAGTTCGATATTAAAAAGTATTTATTACTATGATTAAAATTTATATTAAAAATGGCCAATGTTAAAAGTGCAAATCACAAGTAAAACCTTGCAGCCCCTGGGCCAGAACCAAAGGGAATCTGGAACACAAAATAAACGTTAGAAAATAACCAAACATGAATGGCTTGAGAGGGGGTAGCCCCACCCCAAACAAAACAGAAAGTGCTCCCCACAAACACACACACACTAAAAAACAAAAGTGCAAAACAAAGAAAACGGGCCGAATCCCCCACCCAAGCACATCCAAGGGAACTGAAATCTAAAGACTAAAAGACCCAGGGACTGCTGTACAAAACTGGTGCAGCGCTAAAAGGGTTTAAAAAGCTACAAAAACAAACTCAAATGCAACCAAAATAAACCCTAAAACGAACTCCAGACAAAACAGTAGCGGGCTAAAATCTGCAATTAAAATGGAAACAAACGTTAAAACCGAAATATAATGAATGTAAACAAAATATTAAAACGCTTGTCCCACCTTAAAACTGCTCTTAAAACGGGGGGAAATAGCCGCCACCGGAGTACGTTAAAAGCTCTAAAACCAGAAAGATTAAAATACTAAAACCGAGGGGAGAAGTTAAAAACACACCTGTCACCAGCCAGCAGCAGTCGAGAGTGAGTGCCAGGCGCAGGGGAGATTTAAAGAGGCCGCTTCTGCCATTAGGCAGGAAGCAGCCTCACCCAATAGTTTCGGGAGGGAGCCCCTACTGTCCGCTACACAACAAATACCAATAAAAATGTCCCACTCAGTTTAAGTTAAAAGCCTTTGCAAACGAGTTAACAAAGCCTTACAAATGTCTAAAGACTAGGCTGCCCTAATATTTAAAGGAACAGGCCACCGTTTTTACATACTGAGATATGATCTTACGAAGCTTAGGCGAGTTGATGCGTACCTGTCTGGTCTTTGTCCGTGCCCTCAGTCACGCAAAAAGATGTTGTTAGCATTGAGCCTCTCCCAGTGTATTCCTATAGTTCCAAACGGGGGTGAAGTTAGAAGCTACCACGCTCTTTCACGGGCACAAAGACCAGACAGGTACGTATCAACTTGTCTAAGCTCAGGTAAGAACATATCTCTAGAGCAACTAGGGTGGTACAGATATTTAAATATAATTTGAGACAATATCAAGAAAATATGCAATAATGTTACATTTAATTTGGCAAACTTTAAACATACAAGGCCTTACTTGACGGTAGAGTCAGCAAAGGTTCATATGCACACTGTGATATTTAGCCACATTAATTATTGTCACATGACTTGGTCCCATACGTCTTTAAAGAGCACTTTAAAGCCACTCAAGTCTCTGTTTAAGAAAACGCTTAGAACCTTTGACAAGAAGCCCTTGCATTATCATTACTGTAATATGGTGCGCAAATATAACATTTTAGATTTTGAGAGCTATCAGAAGTTCCTGGATGCTTGCCTTATTTTTAAAGTTCTAAATGGACTGGCTCCTCCACCCTTAACGGATTTTATATGTAGAAAAAACAATATTGGAGTCAGAACCAGAGCACTAACCAGGGGAGCCCTTTCTTTTTAGTTTTCCTCTGTCCTTTGTCGCCCCCTGCTGGTCTTTCTCCCTCACTCCGCCTCACAGCTGTTAAAGTGCACATGACAGGTTCTAATGCTTTTGAAAATATGACTTATTTAGATGGATGACATCAGTTGGATAATCATTTAATTTCAGTAAAGCAGCAATGTTAATGAAGAAATGTTGGGCAGAAAAGCTGACCAAATAAACCAATAAACTAATAATAATGGTCAGATTCTCGGACAGATGCAGGTGAAACTTGCAAAATTAGAATATCGTTATGTTATTCAACTTAAACTGTGAAACTAATATATGATAGACTCATTACATGCAATGTGGGAGATGTATAGTGTTTTGATTATTATGGCTCAGCTTGTAAAAACCACAAATTAAAAATCTCATCAATTAGAATCTTTTGAAAATGGACTGTAAGCCAAAATCATCAAAATTATAACAAATAAAGGCTGAACATGTGTCACTTTGCAGGTAACGAGTCTATATCATCACTTAGTTTCACATTTTAAAGCAGCACTAAGTAACTTGTTTACCTTAATAAATCCCTCTGGTGGTAATACAAGTGTTGATGGGATGATTGGGCCAATGAAATGGCACCAGTAATCAATCATCAACTTTCTACAACCTTTACTTTTCAGGTCTGGACCTTTATTTTGAAATCCATGCCCAAATATTATGACCATTCATGGATATTACTCTTCAATAGCTTCTGCAGTTTTCACAGTAGTGACAATGAATTGGCACCAGGGTCTCTGTCCTGTGGGTGCTCAGGTGGAGGTGTCTCTGTCCTGTGGGTGCTCAGGTGTTGTGGTATTGTGATAACTGTAGATTGATTGATTGATTGATTGATTGATTGATTGATTGATTGATTGATTGATTGATTGATTGATTGATTGATTGATTGATTGATTGATTGATTGATTGATTGATTGATTGATTGATTGATTGATTGATTGATTGATTGACTGATTGATTGACAGTTATGGGTGAGACGGCTCAAAATGGGCGCGAGAAAATGTCCCGTATTTTTGAAAGCGAAACTTTAGTGTATACGCTCACACCTCCATTCACACAGACTCAGTGCTATTTACAGACAGGTACAGCTTTGGTTTGTTTTCAGCGTGAACATTTAACCTCTTAACTCCCGCCTGAACCGAGAGGATCTTTTTCCTCACGTCATCAGATTTTTTTTCCATCATTTTTTTGCTGGGAATTTAACTCATTTTTGGAGCTTTTTTGTCAAATTTTGTCACATTTTTGTCATTTTTTGTCACATGTCTGTCATTTTTTTATCAATTTTTTATCAAATTTCTGTCATTTTTTTCGTCAATTTTTTGTCAATTTCTTGTGACATTTTTGCCACTTTTTCACCAATTTTTCGTCACTTTTTTGTCAATGTTTTCTCACCTTTTGTCACAGTTCCATCATTGTTTTCGTCTCAGTTTTGTTGCTATTTTCACAGCTTTTTTCCAGAAGCTTTTTGGACTGAGGTAAAGCCAAACTGGAGAAAATGTGCTCGGTTCAGGTGGGAGTTAAGGGGTTGAACATTCTGTTATGCCTGGCCTGCCAGACACTCCTCCTTTCTGTTCAAAGGAAGGTGTTTAGTTGTTTTATCAGTTAGTTATTGAAGTATTTCCAGAGGGAATGACTGTTTCTCTTTGCATTTCCTATAAGTGTAGTATAAAAAGATGCTTTCACTTTGCGTAATTCATGGACCACTTTATTTATTAAGCTTTTGTAAGATAAGACATCAATATTACTCTTTCTCTTCTCCTCTCCTCTTCGTCTCTCCTCTCTCCTCAGACAGACAGACAGACAGACAGACAGACAGACAGACAGACAGACAGACAGACAGATCGGTCCTGGACTCTTCATTATTTGGTGATATCAGATCCATCATGGACATAAGGCTTACATAAAGCTGAGCACGGATGAACCAGGTAAGGAAACACCATCCAAGGAGCCGTCTGAGGCGCGGTAGAGACACCACGCCTCCATTCAGACACCCACAGACACAATTCACCCACAGACTCACCGCTGCAATGCCTTTTCACCACTAGATGGCGCCTATAACAGGGTTCCCACGTCTCTTTTCAAGTCATGGAAATCGATGGAGGACCGTGGCTGCCGAAATCTATAAATAAACCTATAAATAAATAAATAAATAAATAAAATAAAGATCCAATGTGCAAAGAAATACATGCATTTATTATAAGTTCATCTATTTATCTATATATTTATTTATTTATGTATGAATTTATTTTTTTGTATTTATTTGTTCTGTATTTATTCATTTTGTATTCATTTATTCATCTCTGTATTTCTGTATTTCTTTCTGTATTTCTCTTTATGTCTGCAAATCAGGGGGTGGGTCTTGAAGCCGCTGCTGTAAGCTCATTGGTTCATCTGTCTTCATGCACACAGACTGATTTCAGTGTCTGCGTACATTGGTGTGTGAATGGGTGAGCGGATCCTTGCTGGAAAGCTCTTTGAGTGCCTAATGAAGGTGGGGGAAAAAACTAGACTAAAGCAGAGTTCATGTTTGGCAATGTCTGCGCTCGAGGCAGGATTCAAACCCTTGACCTTCCGATCATGAGACTTCCCGCTCTACCCACTGCACCACTGACGCCTTTGTTCACTCAAAGATCTTTCCAGAAAGGATCCCGCTCACCCATTCACACACTCATTCATACACCAATGTACGCAGACACTGAGGGCAAGGCAGGTGAAGTGTCTTGCCCAAGGACACAACGACAGTGTGTAATAACGACAGGATTCGACCCGCTCTACTATCTGTGCCACTGTCACTGAAGCAGAGCTCGTGTTTGGCAGTGTCTATGCTGGAAAAGGCGTCTGAAATCAAACTGTGTGCATGAAGAAAGATGAACCAATGAGCTTACAGCAGCGGACTCAAGACCCACCCCCTGATTTGCATACATTAAGAGAAATACAGAAATAAATACAGAAATAAATAGTTTAGTTTAGTTTAGTTTAGTTTAGTTTAGTTTAGTTTATTTGAGCAACAGATGCATACAGGTATAGTATACATATAACATACAGAATTTTTCACAACATAAGAGGTATTAGTGCTGCTCAAAGGGAGTAGGAAGAAGTTAGTTATAACATAATGCTCTACCCCTCCTAAAGAAATAAATACAGAAATAAATAAATGCATTTTTATAATAAATGCATGCATTTCTTTGCACATTTGATCTTTATTTGATTTATTTATAGATATATTTATTGTTTTGGCAGCCACAGTCCTTTAGTGTGAGCTGGTGTTGACCAACTGGACCCAAGCTGAGAATGTCCAATACAATGTCATGTATTGGCATTGGCATAACAATACAACGTTATGCCAATGTTTTGAATGGCATAACATTGTATTGGCGTCAATCACGATGGAGAGGAGTTAAGTTACAGCACGTCCTCCATCTCTTGTGGGGGTCGTGCATTTAGCCATTTGTGGTGCCCTTATACATATACTCATATACTGTAAATGCATAATACCAAGTAAAGAGGCCCTCATATGTTTGACCCCTGGCTGAAGTTAAGTTTCTCCAGCTAAGTTGGCAAAAAAAATGCATCTCAAAATGCATCAGATTGATGCTTTAAAATATCCGTCCATCCATCCATCCATCCATTTTCTTTCGCTTTATCCGGGGCCGGGTCGCGGGGGCAGCAGTCTCAGCAGAGATGCCCAAACTTCCCGATCCACACACATGCTTTAAAATATGGAATTTTAAAAAATGTAGCTCCTCCTTCTGCAGATTATGACATTTCAGTCTCTAAATAAATCCCAAATAATTAAATTTAATATCTAATTTCAATTTGCTTGTCTCTACTAGACCCAGAACCACCCATAAACAATGCAAAAAAAAAAAAAAAAAAAGTACATTAAAATGTTCTGTAATTTGTTTCTTCTTTGTTTTTTATGGAGCTCAATTTACCCCAATGTTTTTGGTCAATTACCCCCATGTTTCTTCGTTGACAAAACCAAGAGATTTGTGTTTAATTAAGAAGAAATCTTTCCTTCGCAGGGTGGCTGGGCGCACCCTTTGAGATCGGGTGAGGAGCTCAGTTACCCGGGAGGAGCTCGGAGTAGAGTCGCTGCTCCTTCACGTCGAAAGGAGCCAGCTGAGGTGGCTCGGGCATCTGTTCTGGATGCCTCCTGGTCGCCTCCCGCGGGAGGTGTTCCAGGCATGTCCTAGTGGGACAAGGCCTCGTGGAAGACCCAGGACACGGTGGTGGGACTATGTCTCCGAGCTGGCCTGGTGTCGCCTCGGGGTCCCCCCAGAACAGCTGGAGGAGGTGTGTGTGGATCGGGAAGTTTGGGCATCTCTGCTGAGACTGCTGCCCCCGCGACCCGGCCCCAGATAAAGCGGAAGAAAATGGATGGATGGATGGAAGAAGAAATCTTCCTAAATTATTCATCCCCTTTTATACCTAACTTAATGACCAACCGACATCAGGGGGAAAAAATGACTTGCATGTTTTATTTGTTTCTGACAGTTGTTTTTGGGATTTGGCCAAAAAAATACTCTAAACAGCGGGGGGAAAAAGCTTTTTCATTAAAAGTGGGGTTATTTTAAAGCCAAATTTTCCATTTTTTTGTCTGGCAAGTTCAAATCATGTAAATCTATAGTCTTACATTTCAACTTTTTTTTTTTCATAATATAAGGGTGGTTCATCTTATCTCACTCTCAACTATGTTTTAATTATTTAAGTAAGTATGTTTGTTCATTAAAGGGACTTTACGGAGTTTACAAATGTTGAAATTATGTATTTTGCTCCCCTACATGTTCCAGCCATGTCCTAATGCAGGGGTAGTCAAGTTTGTGTCATGGAGGGCCGATTTTCTTCATTTCCAAAACGCCATGGGCCGAAACTCACATTTGTAGCCCAAAGTAAAGCACCCTTTTTCCACATATATACGTTTGCGCATAATCTATGACCTAATGCAGTGATTTGCTGGGAAATGTGAAAGCATTGAGTCCTTTTGGTCTCTGATTTATGAATAAATGTTTCTTCAAAATTCTCTTGGGGGCCAAAGGTTTTATGGTGGGCGGAATTTGGCCCCCGGGCCTGACATTGCCTACCCCAGTCCTAATGTGTGGAATGAGCTCAGACCTGTTCACACCCCAATTCCCTCTAAAATCTTGCACTGTCACAAAAAACGGTGTTACTTCGGGTCTGAAGTGCCGTCATGCACAAGCTTAATATTGAAGGTGCAGTTACACGTATGACCTGAGGTGGCAGTAGTGAGTATAAAATGGCTAATTTGCGTCTAGCCCCTTTAAAGGTACTTTACAGAGTTTACAAAAGTTAAAATTATGTATTTTCCTCCTTCTTGCTCCAGCCATGTCCTAGGAATGAGCTCAGACCTGTTCACCACAACTGCCTCTAAAATCCTGCACTGTCGCTCAGAAAGTAGAGGCTGCAGCTACACGTATGACCTGAGGTGGCAGTAGTGAGTAAAAAATGGCCAACTTGCATCTAGCCCCTTTAACCTCTTAACTCCCGCCTGAACCGAGAGGATCTTTTTCCTCACGTCATCAGATTTTTTTTCCATCATTTTTTGTTGGGTATTCAACTCATTTTTGTAACTTTTTTGTAATTATTTTTGTCATTTTTGTTATCACATTTTTGTAATTTTTTGGTAATTTTTTTGTATTTTTTTGGTCAATTTTTTGTCACATTTTTGTAATTTTTTTGTAATTTTTTTGTCAATTTTTTATCAAATTTTTGTGATTTTTTGTCACTTTTTTTGTCAAATTTTTGTCATTTTTTTGTCACTTTTGTCACATTTTTGTAATTTTTTTGTAACATTTTTGCAATTTTTTTGTAGTTTTTTTGTAATTTTTTGTCAATTTTTTATTAATTTTTTGTCATTTTTCTTGTCATTTTTTGTCATATTTTTGTCTTTTTTTTGTTACTTTGTCACATTTTTGTGTCATTTTTTGTCATCACATTTTTGTCATTTTTTGTCACATTTGTCACATTTTTGTCATTTTTTTGGGTCATTTTTTGTCACATTTTTTCATAATTTTTTTTTCAATTTTTTGTCATTTTTTGTCACATTTTTGCAATCTTTTTTGTCAATGTTTTCTCACTTTTTTGTCACATTTCCATCATTGTTTTCGTCTCAGTTTTGTTGCTATTTTCACAGTTTTTTTTCCTGAAGCTTTTGGACTGGGCTAAAGCTAAACTGGAGAAAATGTTCTCGGTTCAGGTGGGAGTTAAGGGGTTAACATGCACAGTAGTCCCGACCAAATAAACAAATAAATAAAATAATAATAAGTAAAGCAGGTAAACAAACCTGTCTTACTAAAAGATTAGGCTTTGGGAACAATGGAACGGTGCATTTTGAGCTCTCTAAAGAGTTAAAGTGAGTTTTCTCTTGAACCACAAACTCTCCAGTGGAATGTGGAAGTGTGTTGCAGTACAAATACTCTCAGTACTCTCATTTCCTGTGCGTACAGTGACGGATGCGCCGCAGTATTTCTCTGTCTGTGGCTCCGATGGTTCTGACCTGCGGGTTAAACTCCGCCATCAATAACACACTCCCTCCCCGGTGATCAGAGGTCCCGCCCACTGCTCCCAAGTCGTACAAGTCTACAAGTCATAGTAGTATCGGGAGTTGGGGAAAAACGAATTTAGAACATTTCATTTGAAAGTTTCCCTGTAGATCATTTTTACATAAATCTGAATAATCGATAGAACCAGGTTTAAATGGGTGTTAGTCACTTTTTTAGATGGTTGTATCACTGAAACTTCTCTCATTCATTCATTTGTTTTTATTCTCATTATCTCCTCTTTCTAACTGCACCTTCTATATTAAAGGGGCTAGATGCAAGTTAGCCATTTTATGCTCACTACTGCCACGTCAGGTCATACGTGTAACTGCAGCTTCTATATTAAGCTCGTGCATGACGGCACTTCGGACCTGAAGTGACACCTTTTTCAGTGACAGTGCAGGATTTTAGAGGCAGTTGTGGTGAACAGGTCTGAGCTTAGGCTAGGTTAATTTATTTGTGCCCGTGGGTAAATTCGTCTTGCAGTTCTGAGAACTAGTCGACACATTAAAACATATTATACAAAGATAAAACATCACACATATTTAAATATAAAACTTGTAAGTGCTAACATGATGTGCCTTTGGTACAGAAACTACTGACGTTTAAGCCACTTGACAGTAACAAAGATAAAAAAAAGCTGTGTCGGGGCAATTTGATCCCGACTTGTTCATAAAGGAAAGGGCAGCGGGAACAAAGCTTTTCTTATTGGCATCAAAAACCGACGCCCAGACGGAAGCAATCGAAACTCTGAATGCAAAGGATGCTCTGAGTCTGTTACGATGCTTCGTGCCGTCCTCTCTAACTGTCTATCATGCAGAAAGTCCAAACTGGTCTGAGGCCAATGACTTTACTTGACCACTTGACCAGCTGATTCAAGGCGTTTTTGTTTCTAACAGAAGAGCTCCCGTACCAGGCGACCAGGCAAAAAGCTAGGGTCGCTTCGATGAATGCCCGATAGAAATGTGTCATCACAGTTTTATCTACATGAAAGAAGGACAGCTTCTGAAGACAATACAGTCGTTGGTGGCCCTTTTTACAAACAGCAGCACAGTTTTCATTAAAATTCAGTTTGCAATCTATAATTGTTCCAAGATACTTGTAGGACTCCACACCCTCCACTTGTTGTCCCTTTATATATGTTACAACATGTGGGAGAGCGCTCTTCCTAAAGTCGATGGTCATATCTTTTGTTTTTGCAACGTTCAAGAGAAGATAAGACTCGTCACACCATTTGACAAAATCATCAACAACTGGGCCACACTGACTTTCATTTTTGTGAAGTAGACTTACAATAACTGAGTCATCTGCGTGTTTTAAGATGATTCGGTTTTCATGGTCACTCTGACACATGCTAGTGTACAGTATAAACAACAGGGGTGAGAGAACAGAACCTTGGGGTGAGCCTGTCGAAACAGTGCGCTGATCAGAGAGTTCACCATTGACTCTCACTCTTTGACTTCTTTTAGTTAAAAAGTCAAGAACCCAGCCTACAATGTTTAAATCAAGATTCAAATGTTATAATACGCCATAAGCCGTTTGGCAAGCACATATGGTTGCATCGTATTAAAAGCTGACGTGAAGGCGTGCATGAGTCCCCTTTCCCTCCAGGTGTTTGAGGAGCAGATGAAGCGAGTTTATAGTGGTATCCTCAACGCCTCTTTTCGGCCTGTAAGCGAACTGCATGGGGTCAAGTGCATGCTCAGTTTTTCGAAGAATTTCTTTCATTTTCATAACAATGGATGTTAGTGCTACAGGCCAAAAATCCTCCAACCTTTTGGGTCTATTCGATTTAGGGACTGGGACAATCACTGAATCTTTCCAGATTTGTGGTACCTGTTGCTTTTCCAGTGACAAATTAAAAATGTGCAAGAAAATTGAGCGTGGCCGCAGATGTTATCAGGACCCCAACTCTTGTTAACTTTGGTCGACTTAAAGACCTCATTCATAAAATCTGAGGTTTCAAAGCGGGAATAAAAATCATTAATTGTATTTGCCAAATGAATATTGGATTTAAAACCTACAAGGAGCACCTGACAACTGCCTTCCTTGTGAAGACCAGTCAAGGTTTTCATGCTACACCAAAAAGAGCCCAGTCTGTTGTCAGCCATCTTTTTCTCCAAGTCATTTTTATAGCTTTCAGCAACAGGTTCAGCAACAGATCTGAGCTCATTCTACACACTAGGACAGGGGTAGGCAACATCAGGCCCTCTGGCCCGCAAGATGATTTTGAGAAATATTTTTATTGCGAGAAATAGTGTCAGTATTTTTAAAAATTCTCAGCAGAGCACCCCACTCATACATAATGTAAAACATGATTCTCAACTTGTGGGTCGGGACCAGAAAGTGGATTGCAGAACCATTTTCTGTGGGTCGCGAGTGTATAGGACATTTTCTAAATTTTCCATTGGAAACTCCATGGAATCAGTTAAAATTAATGTTATTGGGCTTTTTTCTAGACGATATATGACAATTTAGAATTTCATTTGCAATAATAATATTGTAAAACATTGGCAGTTGCAGAAAAAAGTTCAATGGTGAAAAGGGTTTTGGCAATGATTAAAGTCGGCCCTCCACAATGCAAACTTGCCTAACCCTGCATCAGGACATTGTTGGAACATGTAGGGGGAGGAAAATACTTAATTTTAACATCTTTAAACTCCGTATAGTCCCTTTAAACAGCTCAATCCTGGCTCATATTTCTGAACGAGAATAAATGAGCTGAGTCCGCTTTTTCAGGCTCACTGCTGCAATGCTTTTACACCACCAGATGGCGCCTATGAGCCTACCAGTATGTGTGTGTGACCATGAGGGATCATTAACCCATCATTTCTCCACGGGTTTTCAGTAACTTCCTTTGATACAGGCTCTGCTGCTGGGGTTTGGGCTCTGGACAGTAATGTTCCTGCACAATTCTGTTCATTTTCAAGACACTGCTTTTGTGTGACATGTTTTGTGCACTTTACTGTAAGAAAACACTCACTCACACTTCACATTCACTCAGGCTTCCTGGTGTTTCCAAACGGTCTCCCATCCAAGCACCGACCGGGCCCTTCCTGCTGAGCTTCTGAGGCTGAATCCTGCAACCTCCAGACAGAACGCACTTTTCACCAACAGTGTCTTTTTATTTGTTCATAAAACACAAAACATCTCTTCAGTAGCGCATCAGACACCGACGCATGAGTGACTTTTGAGGCACAGCGTTTGTCGCACAGGGGCCACCGTACTGGAAAAGACAGGTGTGAATAAACAGATATTATAGGGCTGGGTACCATTGCAGTTTCAATACCAGTACTTGAACGATACTTGGTTTTCAATATTGACACCTGAACGACACTTTTCACGATCTGAAATATTTGTCATCTAGAACCAGAAAACAGAAGTGGAAGATCTGCAAATTTACAATATCGGGTTCATCTCCGATGTCAAGAAATGTGTGAAAATGGTGGAAGAATTTGGGGAAAAAATGGGGGGAAATAGAGAATATATTAGTAATAGAAAATTAGCAAAAATGAGAGGGGGAAATTGGGGAATCAAGAAAAAAATAGGAAAAAAATCCACAAAAAATGTGGGGGAAAAAATGGGAGAATTGGGACAAACATTGGGAAAAACAAAAATGAAAAATGGGGGAAGAAATCATGTATTTGAGCTGAAACATCCAGGTCACCTCCTTTAATGCTGTCCCTGGACCAACAGCATCAAAACATGGAAAGAAATTTAAAAAAAAAAACTGCTTTTGATACCAGTAGTACCTAAACAACTTTTTTTCCACACCATACCGGTATTGTTTATTGGTACCTGTAAGACTTTTTTATAAACCACTTAACCCCCACATTAGCTGAGCGCATTTTCTCCAGTTCAGCTTTACCCAAATCTAAAAGCTTCTTGGTAAAAACGGGACAAAAACAAGGTGTAAATGAGGATGAAAACAGAGTGAAAAAAGAGCTACAAAAACACAATAGAGCGAGGGTGATGAAAAAGCGACAAAAATGTAACGACAACGCTAGGAACGCTTTGTGAGTCTTAGCTTTCAAATGAGACGTTACACCTGCCTGTAGAGTCTGTAAGCTCCAGTCGAGAAGCTTTTAGATTTGGGTATAGCTGAACTGAAGAACATGTGCTTGGTCAAAGGATCTATATCATGCAAAATCGACTTTTTGGAGCTTTTAGCCATGTTGTAAAGGTTTTTCTTTCTAAAAACACCCCCAGAGTGGTTTTTGGCTTCATTCACACAGTTCTCAGTAATCCTCCTGAATCCTGCTCTGAGCAGCTGCTCCGCCCTCTGCTGGAAAACCACTGAAAACCACAGATGTGATTTGCAGTGACAGTTGTGAAGAAGGAGCTCTTTCTAACCTACTCTGGACCCTGTTCGTTTTTCTTACCTAACGATAATGTCACAGGTTTGGCTACGAGAGGACAGGACTTTATTCAACCTTCCTAAAGAAGAGGCCACTCGCCAGAAGTTGGAATTTCTCTCCTGGATTCAGCGACTTTCACCAAAAATGTTTTTCTGTGACTGTCTCTGATGGATGTTCGGTGAAGCTTCTCAAAGTGGATTAACTTTTATAACCAATGCAAGTCCCATAGTGTGTGCTAGCATGTGTGTTAGCATGTGTGTTAGCATGTGTGCTACCGTGTGTGTGTTAGCATGTGTGCTAGCATGTGTGTTACCGTGTTTGTGCTAGCGTGTGTGTTAGCGAGTGTGCTAGCATGTGTGTTAGCATGTGTGTTACGTGTGTGCTAGCGTTTGTGCTAGCGTGTGTGTTAGCGTGTTTGTTAGTGTGTGTGGTAGCGTGTGTGTTAGCGTGTGTGCTAGCATGTGTGTTAGCATGTGTGTTACCGTGTGTGTTAGCGTGTTTGTTAGTGTTTGTGTCAGCATGTGTGCTAGCATGTGTGTTACCGTGTGTGTTAGCGTGTGTGTTAGCGTGTTTGTTAGCGTGTGTGTCAGCATGTGTGCTAGCATGTGTGTTACCGTGTGTGTTAGCGTGTGGGTTGGCTTGTGTGTTAGCGTGTTTGTTAGTGTGTGTGTTACCGTGTGTGTTAGCGTGTTTGTTAGTGTGTGTGTCAGCATGTATGTTACCGTGTGTGTGTTAGCGTGTGTGTTAGCGTGTTTGTTAGCGTGTGTGTCAGCATGTGTGCTAGCATGTGTGTTACCGTGTGTGTTAGCGTGTGTGTTGGCTTGTGTGTTAGCGTGTTTGTTAGTGTGTGTGTGTCAGCATGTGTGCTAGCATGTGTGTTACCGTGTGTGTGTTAGCGTGTGTTAGTGTGTGTGTCAGCATGTGTGCTAGCATGTGTGTTACCGTGTGTGTGTGTTAGCGTGTGTGTCAGCATGTGTGTGTTAGCATGTGTGTGTTAGCATGTGTGTTAACATGTGTGTGTTAGCCATTTATGAAGCTGTGTTGCAGATGTCAACTCCTTATAACTGCATTGTGAAGTAACTTTACTTATTGCTGTGATATTTATATTTCTTGCTGCTAATAATGCATGGGCGCATCAGCTCGGAGAGAGGGGGCGGAGTTAACGGAATCGAAGCGTCTTATCTTCTGGGTTTGTAAAATACCCCCAGAAAATACTTATATTTCTCACAAAAAATAGTAGTAGAGGTACAATATATCATATAAATGGCTATACTTTACTTTGGGATGGGTAAAATAACATGATACAGATCCTTTAAGGCGGGGGGTTAAGAGGTTAAGCAGATTTGTACTTTCTATAGTAATATTAGACCAGTAGTATCTGTGCTTTTACTCAAGTAGTCTTCCCGGTGGCTCCGCAGAGGGGCTTTAATCCTGCTCCTGGTTCATGGTCGGTCTCTCTCTGGTCCAAAGAAGGAGCAGTAAAACAGTCTTAAGTGTCTCATCCATAGATCACATGGTCCAGGTTCATAGATGGTCCAGGTTCATAGGTCACATGGTCATAGATCACATGGTCCAGGTTCATAGATGGTCCAGGTTCATAGGTCACATGGTCCAGGTTCATAGATCACATGGTCCAGGTGATGTTGGCCGCGTGCTCCTTGGCCTTCATCCTCAGCACGGCGATGCTCGAGGAGCGCCGCTCGAACTCGGGCTTGGCGTCGAAGGCGTGGTGCGCGGCGGCGGGTCCCGGCGCCGACAGCAGGGAGTCCGGGCTGAAGAAGTTGAACTGGTTTTGCTGGTTGAAGTTGATGTATCCGTGTTCGGAGGAGGAGCGCGGGGAGTAGGAGGAGACGCAGGGAGACGAGGCGCGCGGCAGGACGCAGGACGAGACCACAGGGGGCGCCACCGAGGGGCCCGACCACAGGCTGTTGGGGATCTGCAGGAGAGAGGAACGGAGACATAGAGGACTTTCACTGCACGATTTAGGGAAAAGAACTAATAATAATAATAATAATAATGTAATTTCTGTTCGGTTCACTGCTCACAATAACTTCAGAAACTTAAATATGAACTTCACGTGTACTGGTTTGTGCAGTTTTAAATGTTGTTTTTCAGATATTGATGATCTGAGAGATCTGAGGTCCGCTTCAATTCACACACTGCTGTCCAATTACAATGTTCATTTTACGATACATGTGCACGGAACACGGCGAGAGAACTGCGTTTGAGAGGAGGCGAGCTACACGATTTCACAGTTTTAAGAGCCCCTTCGCAGTGTCTTACCTGTGAGTACGTGTCTGCGTCTGCATCTGCGTCTTACCTGTGAGTACGTGTCTGCGTCTGCGTCAGTGTCTTACCTGTGAGTACGTGTCTGCGTCTGCGTCAGTGTCTTACCTGTGAGTACGTGTCTGCGTCAGTGTCTTACCTGTGAGTACGTGTCTGTGTCTGCGTCTGCGTCAGTGTCTTACCTGTGAGTACGTGTCTGCGTCTGTGTCTTACCTGTGAGTACGTGTCTGCGCGCGGCAGCAGCTCGTAGGACGGGGAGAAGTGAGGCTTGTTCTGATGGAGCTGTCCGTATCGCTCACGTTTCCTCCACTTGGCTCTGCGGTTCTGAAACCAGACCTGGACACAGAGAGAGGAGGTCAGTGTTGAGAACGGGAACCTGAAATATTAAACAACTCTTATGGGATAAATCTGCCATGTTTCAGTCCAGCAGGAGGCGCTGTGCAGCGATTTACTGAAAACAAGGAGCTTAATGGAAGCAAGAGCCTTGTGTTTACTATGAGTCACTTGTTTCCAATGTTTATTTGGAAGGAAAGTACTTTATTTGTACAGAGCCGGTCACTCACTCAATACTCACTCAATACTCAGTGGAGCAGCTACAGAACCTCAAGAATAATATCAATAATAATGCATCGGTTTTATACAGTGCTTTTCTGTACACTCACGCTTTACACTGCATTATTCATTCACTCCATACTTGTATGTAGCCACAGCTGCCCTGGGGCAGACTGACAGAAGTGGGGCAAGTCTGCGCCATCAGCCCCTCTGACCACCAACCAGTCACTAACACTCACATTCACCCAGGCTTCCTGGGGTTTCCTAAACGGTCTCCCAGCCAGGCCCTTCTTGTTTAGCTTTTGAGGTCTGACGGGATCGGGCAGAGCAAAGGCTGTGTGGCCTCACCTCAGTGGCCACAGCTGCCCTGGGACTGACAGAGACTGCTCATCTGTGCCATCAGCCCCTCCGACCACTCACATACACACATGAGCCTAATGTACATGTTTTCTGTGGTGGAGGAAACTGTAAGAAACACAAAGACCGGGGAACATGCTCCACACAGAAAGGTTAATGAACAAACACTAGATTAATGCATGTAAACGTGCCACGCTTGACTGTCGCCATGGGTTACGGTGATTAAGGTGAATGTTATTGATCTGCATTTGACCCATGCTTCCACGAGGAAACCAGAGAACCCGGAGGAAGCACAGACACGGGAGAACACTCCACAGAAAGGCCCCGTCCGGCCCCGCGATTAAACATGAGCCCACAGCGGTGAGGCCCCGAGCGCCTCCGTGTAGGTCCAGTGTCCCGGACCTTTATCCACACCACAGTCTGAGAATGAATGTATTGAATCTGAATAAGTGAGAGCTGAGGCTAGATGAACGTGGTACCTGCACGCGCGCCTCGGTGAGCTCCGTGCGCGTGGCCAGCTGCTCGCGCACGTACACATCTGGGTAGTGCGTCTTCTGGAAAACCTTCTCGAGCTCGTCCAGCTGGGCGCTGCTGAACGTGGTGCGGTGGCGGCGCTTCTTGCTGCTGGTCACGTGACTGTCGCACTTCTCCGCCGCGTCCTCCACGTCCGCCCTCGCCGCCCGGTGGTCGCTGGAGACCGGGGAGGAGCAGCACGTGCCCAGGTCCGCGTGCACCGAGTCGGCCTCCGGTTTGGGGACGACGTACGGGCCTGAGGGAGAAGCAGAGAGACTTTCTTTAAACCCCGAAACCGAGTGCATTTTCTCCAAATCGAGACTCCTATTGTTACGCCTCATTTGAAAGCTAAGACCTACAAAACTCATCTAATTTAATGCATTTTGTCATATTTTCATCACTTTTTTCTCATAGTTTTGTTCATTTTTCGTCACTTTTTTTCAGATTTTTTGTCACTGTTTTGTAAAAATAACAAAACACTTTTTCATCTAATTTTGTCATATTTTCACTTTTTCGTCTCTTTTTGTCATATTTTTGTTACTTTTTTGTCATTTTTTTGGTCATATTTTTGTCATATGTTTTTACTTTAGATGTTTTTTCATATTTTTGTCACTTTTTCCATCAATTTTTTTCATATTTTTGTTACTTTTTTGTCATTTTTGTCAAATTTTTGTCACATTTTCATATTTTTTGTCACTGTTTTGTAAAAAAAAAAAAATCTCTTTTTCATCTATTTTTTTTTCACTTTTTCGTCTCTTTTTTTTTTACGTTTTTGTCCGTTATATTTTTGTCATGTTTTTACTTTAGATCTTTTTTCATATTTTTGTCACTTTTTCCATCAAATTTTTGTCATTTTTTTGTCCCTTTTTTTGTATATTTTTGTCACTTTTTTCAGATTTTTTTTTTTACTTTTTTGTCTTTTTTTTTTCCAGATTTTTTGTCTTTTTTTTGTTACCTTTTTGTAATTTTTTTTTCATATTATCATCACTTTTTTGTCACTTTTTTTTATCATATTTTCATCACATTTTTTGTCACCTTTTCATCCATTTTTTGGTCATATTTTCATCACATTTTCATAACTTTTTTCATCACATTTCTGTCAATTTGTCGTCACATTTTCATCCTTGTTTCTTCTAATTTTTGTTGCTATTCTGACACTTTTTTTTAAAAGAAGCTTTTAGATTTGGGTAAAGCCAAACTGGAGAAAATCTGCTGGGTTCAGGTGGGGGTTAAGAGGTTAACACATGGCGTTACATCATTCTTTTGTAATGTTGTGCTTCATGAAAACGCCTGAGGCAAAATATTTAATCTATTTATTTTTAATATTCAACTATAAGAGCAAAGTGAGTGGAATAGCAGTTACTCCAGTAAAAGCAATATTACTTAAACATCTTAACCCTCAACTGAACAGAGCACATTTTCTCCAGTTTGGCTTTACTCAAATCTAAAAAGCCTCTTAGCAAAAACGTCAAAATAGCAACAAAAACAAGGATTAAAACACAACAAAAGAGCGACAAAGAAGCATCAAAAACATGCCGTAACACAATTAAAAAAGCAATAAAAACACAACTTAAAAGGGACAAAAACACAATGAAAACACAACAAATAAAGCATCACAAAGCGGATAAAGAAAGCCACCAAAATGACAAAAAAAAAACGTAAAAAATACAACCAAAAAAGTAGGTCTTAGCTTTCAAATGAGGCGATGCTCTTGCCTAAAGGCTCTAAACTCCAGTCAGCAGGCTTTTAGATTTGGGTAAAGCCGAACTGGAGAAAATGCGCTCGGTTAAGGCGGGAAAGAGGTTCATTTAGTGGCTTCATGTTTCTGAAATAAAAAAGTCAGGTATAGGGCCTTGGCTATATAGACTATTTAGTTAATTTATACTGTATTCCGAATACTTTGATAATATTCATATAAACACAGCCTATAATTCAGAGGACTTTAGGCTACACTTGGTACTCGCCTGTTATGAACTTATTTACCACTGTTTAGGAATGGAATAATGTATGTAATGTATTAATGTTCTAGCTGCCGGTGGGTTCTCGAGTTGATTTCTTTTATTTACCTTTAACTGTTTAAACGGCCGCGCCCCCTCTTACACCTCTCTGACCGGACTGAGCCCTGTGCTCCCTCTCGGGCCCTCAGGTCTTCAGATCCGCTACAGCCTATGGTCCCAAGACTCAGCGTAAACCTGGTGCCTTTTCCTTTTGCGGCTCCAAGCCTTTGGAATCACCTATCGAGAGTCTCTGCCTGTTTTTAAGTCACTTCTTTTTTCACTTGCCTTTGAAAACGTTTGATTTATGTATTATTGCTTGTGTCTTTATGAATTTTGCCTACGTGTGTGTGTGTGTGTGTGCTGCACTATGGCCGAGCTGTAAAGTTTTGAAAGTGCTTTACGATACGATTCTGAAACTGAACTGTAATGATTAAGTTCTGCAATGTATTCCTTTGTTGTAGAGAAAGTAACTGTATTCTAAATACCCAAAGAGTAAATGTACCTGAATACAGTAATCCAAAAATGAGTAAATGTATTCATTCACCAAGATGTGTTTCAGAAATTACTCAGGCTACTTACAAGAAACAAAACATTAATTGACATTTAGATAAGTATAAGACTTTAGTAAAAGTGTGTGAAGAGAGGGATTCTAGACATACAGCAATTAACTCATGCGTTGTTTCTTTAAAGGTACACTGTGTAACATTTTGGACTATACTGTTGCCGGCAAAACAAAACATGCTCTTATTGACCAGCTCAACACAGAAAATGCGGTGACTGCAGTGGTTAATAAACTACTGGATTTGGATGAGAAACTAACCTGTTTAAATTTCAAATTCTACTGACTTTAGTCACATCTCCATGGAGACGAGCTGGAGACGCACCCACTCCTGGTGAAGTTTACAGTCATATCTCAGGGGTGGTGAGCCTCATAAATGTTTGTTTGTACATTTATGAGCTATTTTTCAATTATGAAAATATCTGTCATAAAATAAATGCTTGTATTTCAATTTGATTTATTGGGTAAAATTCTACGCGGTGTAGCTTTAAAGAACGTGATTTTGCCCCCTTCTCTTGTTTTAAATAGCCTAAAGGTATAAGTATATGTGAGACATTGCATTGACTTTCCTCATGAGGACTTTAACTTATGTGCCTTCCCTAAAGTCAAGTTTGCAACAACTGATAATATTACGAGCAGAAGTAACAATTAATCAAAAGGAAACTGTCTTCGTCTGAGAGAGGATTTAAAGTCTATAAAAAGAGTATATGCTTTTCAAATAGCCTATAGTCGCTGCACGTGGAGGTTTTATTCCGCAAAACCTTTTGTAAATAAATAGGACACTTATTGGGACAATTTCAGGCGCATTCATGCTTGGAAATTGTGTGTAAATTGTTCTTCCGCCTTTACGCACAGCCTAAAACCCCAAACCCTGTCGATGGATTGTTAAAAACCCCTCACTGCATTTGATGTTAAAGAAAGAAAGAGAGAAAGAAAGAAAAAGAGAGAGAAAGAAAGAAAGATCGGGCCGCTCCTGTGTCAAAAAGACGGAGCGTCCCAGAGGAGAGAAGCCCGTGCGTAAAACACTTCGAACCGCGACCTGCGCCAAAATAAACGGGCCATAAAAGCCATAAATCCACGCGCGCGCTCACGGGGAGGGGGTTACAACCGCGGGGTCTGATGGGTTTTCCCCTCGAAAATTCACCTACATTTTAAAGAGTAAAGACGCGGTGCGTAAAAGGCGCAACGATAAATAGAAAAACGACTGAATTATTGCCGTAAAGGAGCGAAAAAGTAGGACGTGTTTCCAATCGCTCAGAGTCAATAATGTCTCTCACACACACTGGCTGATTTATTCTCGGTAGGAACGCGGGATAAATGATAGTTTTCCGGTAAGAACTGGAATTATTATCGGCCAAATAAGTCTAATGTTGGATCGTAAAGGCCTCTGTGGCACAAACGCTCCTGTAAAAGCGTCTGTTAACGTTTTCTTTTTCCTGCACGTCCAGATAAAGCGTATAATGATGGGAGTTCTTTCTCCCTCTGAAACGTCGATATTCAAAAGCAAACTGGACCCCAATTTTTAAAAAAATCTAATTCCAGTTTAAAAGGCCTTAACCGAGCAGTTTCTCCATGTTCAGCTTTACCCAAATCTAAAATCTTATTGACTGGAGAGTTCACAGCTTATTGGCCTGTACGCCTCATTTGAAAGACTGCGTTGTTACAGTGACGTCGCTTTTTTGCTGTATCTTTGTCACGGTTTTTTTTTTTAACCTTTTCTATTGCGTTTTGGGGTCACGCTATGTTTTACAATACCTTTGATACATTGAACCTGACACATTAAGTACAATGTAAGGTTCTATGTAATAATGTGTAATAACTCGGGCTGTCAGTCAATATATTTAAAAAATAAATAATCGGGATTAGTCGCACTTGTGAAATTCGATTAATCGCGATTAATCATGGTTAATTTTTGTCTAATAATTATATTCATTTTTAGTACTTGTCCGACATAAAACACCTACATTTTAAGCATTTGATTATTGATTTTACTTTTTCTGAACCAAATGCTCACAGGATGTCACATATCAGATACATTTTCTTTGGTGCTGCAAACTTTTAAGTTCATAAAGTAGAAAATAAGGACAAAATTAAACTTTTTTTTGGGTTGAAATAGGATCATTAGACAAGCCTTTTTGATGCATGAGTAGCTCTTTGTCGCTTTTGTTTCGTAAAAGTCCCTCATTGTGTGAAAATATTGGAGACTCCGGTGTGCTCAGATACAGAAGTGTGTTTGGTCAAAACATGTGATGCAATTAATCACAATTAATTATGTTTTCGATTGAACGCGATTCATTTTGACGGGATTGGAATTGGAATAATGTGTATCCCGTGTCTGCTCCACTGGTGTGTGAATGAGAGTGATTGGGTGACTGGATCCTGGCTGTAAAAGCGCTTTGAGTGCCTAATGTAGGTGGAAAAGCTCTATATAAGTACGTATGTCATGTTACGTAATATAACAGGACATACGACCCAAACTCTAACCCTTAATGTATTGTAGCCTACTGCATATGTACAAGTTATTACACATTGTTACATAGCACATTATATTGTACTACATGTGGTTTGGTAATGTATCAATAGTGTAAAATGTTCTTGCTGCATTTTCACCCTCGTTTACGTCTCGTTTCCATCGCTATTTTGGCGCTTTTAAAAAAAAAAAAAAAAAAAAAATTCCAGAAGCTTTAAGAAGAAGCCAAACTAGAGAAAATGTGCTCGGTTCAGGTGGGAGTTAAGAGGTTAATTTTGGCTTAATTCAAATAATGTCTTTGAATGCGTCACAAAAACCCTGGTCTCGGCAATACAAAAAAAGAGTTTATAATCCTGCAGCCTGTACTAATTATTTTCAAGTCTAGATTTTCCTCTTATTTGTTCAAAAAGTCACAATTACTCCATAGATTTTCCTGTTAAAGCTTTGACCCGAACAGCCTGTATAGTAATAAATAAACCCCCGGCCTTGAGCAGACTGACCGTTGTGTTCCGCGCACGCCTCGTCCCTGTCGCTCAGCCCGAAGCCCTGCGAACACTTCACCGAGCCTTTGCTGAAGAAGTGTCCGCTCTCGAGGCTCTGCAGCACGGGCTCCAGGTAGAAGTCCTTCATCCCCGCGCTCTTCAGCGGGAACTTCTCCTCCAGAAACTCCATGGTCTGCGAGAGTGTGCGCGTAAAGTTTGTGCGTAAAAGAAGAAGCGGGAGTGGCGTCTCGGAGTGGCGTGTCCGAGGCGCAGAGGCTTATATCCCGCGGAGGGGCCACGGGACAGAGCCCGGGCCTGACCACGCCCACGCGAGCCCGGGCACCGAAACGGAAGATGACCCACCTCCAGTTTATCCTGCGAGGCCAAGACCCAGATAAAAATACGGATCTAAACTCAAACGAAAAGTCTCAGGCGAATAAGGGGGGAGGGGGAAAAAAGTAGAAATATCAATTTGAAACTTTTGGTGAACGTTACTGATATAAATATTAGGAAAAAAATGTATTGTAAATTCTCATATTATGTGTGCATATTGAAATAAGGCGTTTTGTGCATAAAAATGAGAAAATCGAAATAATGGATATATTTAAATGTATCGTTTTATTTTGTTTGCATAGTATCAAAGATTTTTTTTCAGTGTGGATTTTGGATCTTGTTTGTTTTGGGTTCAAAGCTGAGTAAATCAGGCAAGATGGTTAAAAATCCCTCCGGCAAAATCTTGTTAAGCCCAAGACTGGAAAGTGTGGCGTCTGTAGAAGCTAAGTGGCTCTAACTCGTTGCGTGAGTGGAGAAAAAACCTCATTCGTTGTGAATATACACGACACATTTCTCCGCTCTTCCCAACCGGCCGTCTCGCAGAAAGAAAAATACTGCACCATGTTTGGGTCATAGCGTCATCTCGGGCACTCTTCACAGGACACGTGGACTCGCCTTAAAGGAACAGGCCACCATTTTTACTTACTGACATATGTTCTTACCTGAGCTTAGACGAGTTGATACGTACCTGTCTGGTCTTTGTGCGTGCCCTCTGTCACGCAAAACACATGAATGCATTTAGCCTCTCCCAATGTATTCCTATGGCTCCAAACAGGAGTGAGGTTAGAAGCTACCACGCTCTTTCATGGGCACGCACAAAGACCAGACAGGTACGTATCAACTCGTCTAAGCTCAGGTAAGAACATATCTCAGTATGGAAAAACGGTGGCCTGTTCCTTTAAAGGGAAGTTTAAACCTTGGTTTGAATTAGAATTACAACACGTATCCCATGGTTATATCGACGAAGAGCAAATCCATTTCCGGTCAAAAACAGTTTCACTGTGCAGAAGGGGAACATAATGACCTCAATTCAGGCCCTGCCCCTCTGTGTGAGGACCACTAACCACTGAGCCACTGTCAGACTGGGGTTTAGGATGACTATTAGTCTATTTCCTCCACTTTTAGACCCACAATTTGGGAACGGCTGATTAAAAAGTAACTGAAACCTGCACCTGGCGGTTATTTCTGTCTGACCACTGAGAAAGAACTAGCCTGTGAGTCGCCCAACTCGTTTTAGACTGTGCCCATTCAGAGAACCAGAGTTATTGTAAGTAACTGTGACCGTGTGGATTCAACTTCAATTTGAGACAAAAAGGCCATGTAGAACGACTTTACTCTCGTCTATTCACCAAACTACTGTCCTGATACTCGGCATAGAGAATTTAAATGAGTGTGTGGCCGATGCCTCGAGTCCGAGCAGAGAAAACACGAGAGCGGCGCCCGGGACACGGGAGACATGCAGGCGCACAGGAGGCGAGGTGAGCACCAGGAGACACACAGCCGAGCAGGGACAGGGGCGGAGAAGCACTCACGCCTTGTAGGTGACGGGGAGAAGGCAGTCGGTCTCTCCCGCTCATCCACTTCAGCAGACTGCTCCGTTTTGGTGTTAAATGTTAAATGAGGCGTCACACTGGCCTAATGGTCTGTAAGCTCTCCGGTCATGAAGCTTTTAAGATTCATGTAAAGCCGCTCGTTTAAAGGAACAGGCCACCGTTTTTAGATACTGAAATATGTTCTTACCTGAGCTTAGACGAGTTGATGTGTACCTGTCTGGTTTTTGTGTGCGCGCTCAGTCACACAAAACAACCAAAGATGTTGTTAGCATGTGGCCTCTCTCAATGTTTTCCTATAGCTCCAAACGGGGGTGAAGTTGGAAGCGACCACGCTCTTCCAGACAGGTACGTATCAACTCGTCTAAGCGCAGGAAGGAACATATCTCAGGACAGAAAAACGGTGGCCTGTTCCTTTAAGGCGGGTGGTAGGAGGTTAACGACAGCCTTACTTTACACTTTATCCAGTAGACGGACGAAAGTGAGTCAATCTGCCCCAGCCACACTTACTCTGCAGGAAGGAGGGAGAAGTGTCTCGCCTAAGGTCCAAAGTCTGCACCTGCCTGAGCCGGGATTCAAACCGCCAACCTTTCCGTAAACAGGAACAATGAACCGTTTGCCAAGTCCAGTTTTTACAAATGTATTAAAACCTAGGTCTAAACATCTGCAATAAGAGTTTAAAAATGTCTTGTTATGAACTTTGTGAATGAAAGCTCTCCCTCTGTCTGCGCCCCCTCCTGCGCTCGGACCAGAGTTTTGGTTTTGGCGCGGGGTCAGATTTGGGTTAAAAGCTGGTCTAAAAACAAGCCCAGACCAGAGTCCTGCTGAGTCCTGGTTCAGTCCCGGAGCAGAGAGAGTCCAGTTACTCAAACACGCGACTGAAAACTTCACACTGATACTCGGCACAGAGACTTCAGTTCATGCACCTCTTCCTTCCTCTTCCTCCTACACAGCTCCCTCCACTCCACCTCCTCTCACCCCTTCTCATCCTCACCTTTGACCTCCTCCTCCCGTGGCTCTGACACCATTCTGCACCAGAGAGTCACCTGTGAAACTCCTGGTCTAAAGTTACTCCAGTAAAAGTAAAGGTTCTGTCAAACTATTAAGTGAAAGTACATAAAGCCTAATATCTTAATATGTGTTGTATATAATACTTAAAGGCACTATACCGGATTTTGTGTTGTCCTCCTTTAGAGTATTGTAAACCCAGACATTTATTTCCTTACGTTGTCTTACACTCACACTCTCAAACACAGTCCGTTCATCCTGGGCTTTTGTACATGTTTTAGTGGTAGGGGAAACTGGGGAAAACATGCAAACTCCACACAGATGTCCTGATGGGAATCGAACCTGGGATCTTCTTGTAGTGCAGTGTTAATTTTGACAACATATTTCATTTTAGTTTTAGTCTTAGTCTTTTGACTAAAATGTAGTTTAATTTTAGTCGAGATTTAGTCCAAAAAAAACTTCGACTAAATTTAAGACTAATTTAGTCGACTTTGCATTTATAATATTCATTATAATCATATTTAATCTTATTCCTCTGCTTCATGGAGCTGCTCCACATGAACAAAGCTCAGAGCTGATCCTTTTGTAGATAATTTACATGATCTGAGGCTCTTTCAGACGGTCAATAGAAGTTTGTATGATTTTAGTATCTCCCTTTCATTTTTATTTAGTCTTATTTTAGTCGACTAAAATATCTGGACATTTTAGTCAGAGTTTTAGTCTCATGAGAAACTTTTAATTTAGTTTTAGTCCAATTTTAGTCTTCAAAAATATCACTTTGACTAAAATTAAGACTAAATATTTTAGTCGACGAAATTAACACTGTTGTAGTGAAGCACGAGCGCTAGCTGCTACGCTACACAGTCATTTCAGAACATTTGTATCAGTTTCATGAAGCTTCAGGTGAGTTTCCCGCATTTTTGTGACAGTGACCCTGAAAAGTGACAAGTGGAAAAAAAGTGACACATGTGCCTTCTTTAATTTTTTGTAATTAAAAAATAAATAAAAAATAGTGCCTTAATACTTCATATACTCACTACTGCCACTTCAGGTCATACGTGTAACTGCAGCTTCTATATTAAGCTCGTGCATGACGGCACTTCAGACCCGAATTAACACCTTTTTGAGTGACACTGCAGGATTTTAGAGGCAGTTGTGGTGAACAGGTCTGAGCCTCTACACATTTGGACATTGTTGGAACATGTAGGGGGAGGAAAATACATCATTTTAACATTTTTAAACTCTGGATTCTGGAAGCAGCAGAAGCGCAACAGTTAGCGGCTAACACAGTCAGAGTTTAGCATTATCAGAGAAGTTCACAAAAGAAACCTGACTGACCTGCTCTGATGCAGCTGAAATCTTCATGAAATGTCCATTTGTTTAATAATCCAGTATCTACAGGAGCCGTCAGATCTTTCTTCTCATGATCACAAAGCAAAGCAGCACCAGAGGCTGAGGAAGAGTTGTGGATAAAATCTCTGCACTGTAAACCTAGTTCTAAATGGAAGTATTATGTTCTAAATGCCAAAAAAACACACAAAACAGACTTACATGAAAGTTGCATTTCAGTAAATAAATAAACGTCTCAAAATGTTTCCTTTGCTACATATCTTATTTATGCTGATAAATAACACATTTATCCGCAGTGCACCTGAGGCAAATCACGACTAACCATATAAATGTCTGTGTCCAACTTATATTTGAGCAGCATCAGCTTCGTGGTTGTATAAGCTACGCAGCGGCGGAGTGATCTGCTAGAAAATAGTCCCTCAAAATGCGATCGTTCATGGGATGCAAGGTCAGTTATATTCCAAACATGATTCTATGGACACAGACATTTATATGGTTAGTCTGGTGTTATAAGTGATTTGCCTCAGGTGCTCTGTGGAGCGGGTCAGACTGTTTTTAATGCAGGCTAGCTGATACCATAGAAATGCGCTAGCCTTGCACTAGCCTAGCGCCACAAAACTCTTCAAATATAAGAACTGCATGAATTTAAGAAAAAAATATTTTCAGATATCAACGACACTGTGGATAACTAGGAAATGAGGCCCCATGCCAAAAATCCTGAAATAACTATTCAAAGTCAGTTTAAAAATATGTTATGAAAAATAGCTTTAAAAAAAAAAAAAATTGTGTCTGAATCCCTCTCTGTACGGCAACACGACGAGGACAATCCTTCTTCCCTGTTCTGAGACAATGACAATGACAGCACATCTGCACAGCGCCACCTACTGTTCTGGAGTGTGTATTATTAGGTTTTAAAATGAACCAAAACACGAGGACAAATTGACTTTTTTAACTTTGGAGCCTTTTTTTTAAGGCAGTGGAGTAAAAGTAACACGTTCTCCACAAAAATACTCCTCAGGTAAAGGTCAGAATCTAATAAATGTATTATAACTTAATTAGTTTTGATTAGAGTTAAATTTACACATGGTTCTTGGCCGGTTCTTGCCGTATTTACAGAAGACGCTCCTCACAGTCGGCTCCTAATTGAACAAACCCTCTTTTCCCGGACGTTTTTTTTGCGGACGTAACGTTGCTGCAGATTTTCTGTTCGTCTTGGCTTGGAAACCCAGCGCTGACAGAGACATTTTCCTTGCCTTATCTCGGCGTGCGGCGAGCGGTTTGGATACAGTTACATGTAATTTCAACGTGAGCCAAGTGTAAACAATTCAAATAAAGATGTCGGGTTTTTCGGTCTAATTTCAGCGGGATTTTTAAGTGTGGGGCAAACTCAAAAACTCCACTGGCTCTGCTCATGTGGAACTCCGAAACTCAGCAAGTCAAATGTAATGCTTTTTAATGCCATTTTTGTGCCCAAATACCAGAAAAAACTGGACAAAATTGGCAAGATTGAGCTAAAAAGACTATGTATATCATGGGCCGAAACTGCTTTGGGATGTGCGGTTTAGTCCTGGTTCAGCCCTGACACTAAATTTGTCAAAATGTCGAGAGTTTGGCACGTCAAACTCTGGCCTTTAATCCTCTATGAAGTAAATAAAGCAATAACAAAATAACTTAAAGACCGCAGGCACAAACTCTCCAGCTGCACGCCATTTATTTTGTCAAAAGAAAATCTGATGTGACGACGACAAAAGCAGGAAAACTAACAGTATTTGAGAGCGTTTGACAAACTGTAGAGCAGGGGTAAGCAACGTCAGGCCCGGGGGCCAAATCTGACCCTCCAGCACAGACCCTCTGGCCCCCATGATGATTTTGAGAAATATTATTGTGCAAATAAGAGATCAAACACCTGTTAAAGTAGTCTTAAAATGTGAGAAATAGTGTTAGTATTTTAAAAATGTCCATCCCGCTTGGTCATATATAATGTTAAACAGTGATTCTTTACTGGTGGGTCGGGACCCTAAAGTGAGTCACCGAACCATTTTCAGTGGGTCGCGAGTCTATAGGGAACTTTTATTAAATATTTTCCATCTGAAACTGCATGGAAACACTAACTGTGTCTGTTAAAGGAATGTTATTAGGTTGTTTTGATCATAATTTCAGTCTTAATAGGAAATCTACTGCTTGTTCAACCTGTGTGGAAAATACAATATTTTATACGATATGACAAATAATGACAAATTATAGTGTTATTTGGGTCCTCGGCTCGTCATCCGAGGGTAATGGTGGGTCCCGGAGCCCTGCCACTTGGGAACCACTGATGTAAAACATTGGCATTTGCAGAAAATAGTTCTTTACTTTAAGCTACAATGTTGAGGTTCGGCCCTTGGATGTTTTGGGACTGATGAAAATCGGCCTCCACGACTCAAACTTGCCCACCCCTGCTGTAGAGGCTATACAAGTGCAGCTCTGTTCTTTTGTCTGTTTCATCTCGTTTAGTCGTGGTCAAAGACACTGTACTCGTTCTTAAAAACACACTTGTTCAACCCAGGATATTGTACATGTTTTAGGGTAGGGTAAATCGGAGGACCCAGAGGTAATCTACACAGGGAGGTAGTGTAAACTCCACCTGTGTTCCCAAAGTACTGTACTTAAAATACACAGTTACATAACAGAGTGATGTAATGGGACCAGGGGCAGATCTAGAGGGGTGGCATGGGGTAGCAGCTGAAATCCATAGTAAAGGTCTTGCCACCCCATTGATGTCATGTGATGTCCTTCATATTCTCAAGAACCTGCTTGAGTGCTTACAGAGGCTCACTCTCAGTTAGTATGTTTTTGACAGAACAAAACATCACAACAACGTAATAAAAAAGGAGCCAGGTGCCAACTCCTGTGACTCTCAAGATGATGATTTATTTTTATTTTTCACAAAAGTTAAAATTTCACCTGAGTTAGAAACCCTCTACTCATTTTATGGACAATGCTACTATTTGTATATAATTGTGGTGGATTCAGCCTGCATCTAAACAGAAAAAACTGCCTTGTAAACAAGCAAAACTTGTGTAGGCTACCCCGCTATAAACATTCGACATTGTCAAATATGTCGCCACTCCAGAAATGATCCCTGACCCTGCTTGCCACCCTGTGATTTTTTTTCTAGATCCGCCCCTGAATGGGACTGCAACTGCAAAACTGGTAATTAGATGATAATTAGATCATAATACCTGCAAGTAATTATTACTTTTTGTCATAATTTGATGGTTGAAATTGTATTATTATTCCTAAATGAAAAAGGATCCATCAAAATCTGGGGGAAATATAGTCATTATTTTGAGTTTTTCTTATGTAAAGCAATACTAAGTAACTCATGCCCCTAGAGGCCATAAGCGCCACTGCAGGGGTCGTAGCAAGTTGCGTTTTTTTACTCATTAATTGTCCGTGAGAGTAAATACTACGCTGACAGAAAAGACAAAGGGACAGAGGGATATTGTTCATCCAATTACACAATGGAGATCTTTTTTTTCACTCAAACTTGGCTGTAAATACTGTTTAAGTGATGCTAGCCCGCAGTTAGCTTTGCCTGTTAGCCTGTTAGCTCCTTCTCCGTGATTCCATTAATGTGTATTGTGCCTCCGGGTCGGGGTAGGGGAAAACTGCGATTGTGGTTTTCTGGCCAGAGACACCAGGGGGAGATGAAAGACCCTCCAATCATCCCATTAACACTCGTATTACCCCCAGAGGGACTACGGAAAGGATTTATTAAGGTAAAAAAGTGACTTAGTACTGCAGTTTAGAGCAAAGAATATTGTGTCCGTATTGTGTCTTATAAATAATTACCCCAAAGAAAAGTTCTAACTTTATAATCAGACTCAAAGCCACAATAACTCACTGTCTCTTTATATACTGTATGTCCTGGTTTGATTGTGGCTTTGTCCTGGTTTTAGTCCGGTCCTGGTTCAGTCCTGGTTTTATTTGCAGACCTTGGATCTCTTCTTGCCTGATCCCCAGCCTCCGCTCAGCTGGAGCTTGTTGTCTCTGAAGGAAATCCGCTCTTTTTTAAGCGGAGCCGACGCCCCACGTTTGGGACGCGGCAGCTCAGTCTCTGAAACCAGAACAAAATTCACTGTCATCATTTATTAAAAAAAAACTAAATATCCCTCTGAAAAAAACAAATTTACTGAATAGTATAGGAGCTACTAAAGTGTAAAGAAAACATCCTTTTAGTGCTAACGTTTTGTAACACGCCCATGAATGTCCCTGCAGACCTTCTCAGCTGGTGTCAAATGATCAAATTTGGTCTACAAAGTCCTGTCGGGGGGATTCCGTGCGTCGCGTGGATACCAAACATACACAGAGCAGTGATGTGTGAGTGATTCCAGAGAAAATCAAAGCGCAAGTTGACAAAACATCAGATAAAAACATTGTTAAAGAGACTAGATGCAAGTTGGTCATTTTATGCTCACTACTGCCACCTCAGGTCTTACACGTCACTGCAGCTTCTATATTAAGCTCGTGCATGGATGTTCCGATGTTGGTAAATATGACTTTTATAGCAGTTTTGGATAATGAGCCTGATCAGTAAGTCTGTTCAGTAACTCTCTGTTGAGTTTCACAAATACTGATTTCGATTCCCACCTGTGTGGAGTTTGCATGTTCTCCCCGTGTCTGTGTTGGTTTCCTACGGGTACTTCGGTTTCCCCTACCACTAAAAACATGTACAATAGGCCAGGATGAATGATGTGCATCTGCGCAGTTGTGACAGCACTTCTGTCAGTCTCCCCCAGGGGAAACTGAAGCTACAGACCTATGTAAATTGTCTCATGTAAAGCACTTTGTGACCATGTCTTCTTCCTCTTCCTCCTCCTGCTCTTCCTCTTCTTCTTCCTTCCTCTTTTTCTCCTTCTTCTTCTTCCTCCTCCCTCTTCCTCCTTCTTTGTCCTCCTCCTCTCCTCCTCCTCCTTCTTCTCCTTCCTTCCTCTTCCCTCCTCTTCCTCTTCTCCTCCTCCCTCTTCCTCTTCTTCTCCTGCTTCTTCCTCCTCCTACCTCTTCCTTCCTCTCCCTCTTCCTCCTTCATCCTCTTCTTCTTCTCCTTCCTTCCTCTTCCTTGCTCTTCCTCCTCCCTCTTCCTCTTCTTCTCCTTCTTCTTCCTGTTCCTTCCTCTCCCTCCTTTATCCTTTTCTTCTCCTTCCTTCCTCTTTTTCTTCCTCTTCCCTCCTCTTTCTTTTCTCCTTCTTCCTCTTCTTCCTCTTCCTCCCCCCTCTTCCTCTCCTTCTTCCTCCCTCTTCTTCTTCTCCTCCTCCTCCTTCTTCCTTCCTCTTCCTCCTTCTCCTTCCTCTCCCTCTTCCTCCTTCTTTGTCCTCTTCCTCCACCTCTTCTTCTCCTTCGTTCCTCTTCATCTTTCTCTTCCCTCCTCTTCTTCTTCCTTCCTCTTCATCTTTCTCTTCCCTCCTCTTCCTCTTCTTCTCCTTCTTCCTTCCTCTTCCTTCTCCCTCCTCCTCTTTGTCCTCTTCTTCCTCCTCTTCCCTCCTCTTGCTCTTCTCCTTCTTCCTCTTCTTCTCCTTCCTCTTCTTCTTCCCCTTCTCCTTCTTCTTCCCCTTCTCCTTCTTCTTCCCCTTCTCCTTCTTCTTCCCCTTCTCCTTCCCCTTTTCCTTCTTCTTCCCCTTCTCCTTCTTCGTCCCCTTCTCCTTCTTCGTCCTCTTCTCCTTCTCCCTCTTCCCCTTTCTCCTTCTTCTTTAAAACCTCTCATGTGCACTTTAACCTCTGAACCCCCGCCTTACATTTTCTCCAGTCTTTCTCCTCGCGTTGTTGCCTTGTTGTTTTTGTGACTTTTCTTGTGTGTTTTTGTTGCTATTTTGACGCTTTTTTCAAGGCGCTTTTATTCGGGTGATGCCAAACAGTAGAAAATTTGCTCGGTTTAGGGAGTTAGGGGAGAAAACTCGCCCAAAATGATCTTTTCACCTGCCATGTCGAGCCTTCAAGCTGAAAATAAAAGTCCATCTTCACAAAGCCCTGCATACCACCGCAGAGATGCACCTCCTCCTCGGCCCTGATGTGTTCCACGTGTCTCCCTCTCCCTGGACGTCCCACACAGACAGGGCCCCCGCAGCGGAGAGTGCGCCCCCAGATCGAGGTGTGATTCCTGGGTATAAAAGCCTGGCGCCCTGACCCCTGAGCACAGCTGGGCACCGCTCACCCAATCCCCCTCCACTCTGCGTGAACCCGGCTCCTTTAAACCCGCCCGACGCCGCTGTTTATTTTCTCAGCCTTGAGCCCCAGGTTTCAGCCGCTAAATCCGGATCATTACGCGACTTTTGTTCAATTATTTGCGCTGGAATCAAAAGCAGGAGCGCGGGCAGCCGGGCACGTGTTGCTCATTTTTGACGGGCGCGAAAAGACAAACAGAAAATGCCAAAAACAGCGAACCGGAAAGGATTTTGAGCTGATCTTTTGTCGAATATGGAAGTGCACAGAGGAGGGTTTTCTTTGGAGCCCAGCTGAACGTTATTTTAGTGAATATGAGATTTTACGACCGCAGCGAGAACCACACTGTGGGTTTGTTTATGCCGACGTGGTGATAGGAGGAATTTATTTCCGTTTCATTGATTTAATGGTTGTACAAATAAACAGCACTTTGCATTCAACACGTTTACTTATAGAAACGTTCAAACAATACACTGTCTGAACAAAGAAAAAGTCAGCTCTTCTGATCTTGGTCAGGTGAGAGATCAGCTGACATCATCCTGAATGACCAGGTAAACCAATCAATGGGTTTCTTCTTTTCCTGATGGTACGGGCATATTCCAAGATATTCAAGGGGCTCACAGTATGAAAGAGTGGTTCAGGGAGCATGAGATGGATCGGAGTCCAAGTCTTAACCCAATTGAGCACCTTTGGAATGTGCTGGAGAAGGCTTTACACAGTGGTCACACTCTCTCATCATCAATACAAGTTGTTGGTGAACTTTTTGTGGCACATTTTATGTTTTGTTCCCCGTGTCTGCGTAGGTTTCCTCCGGGTACTCCGGTTTCCCCTAGCACTAAAAACATGTACAATAGGCCAGGATGAAAGATGTGTGTGGGTGAATGAACGATGGTCAGAGTTTTCCCCCCAGGGGAAACTGAAGCTACAAAACATAGTTTACCACCACCGAGTATGGAGTGAATGTACAATTCTCCCATGTAGCGCTTTGTGACTATGTCTGTGAAAGGCGCTATATAAATAAAGATCTTCTTATTATTACATTATTATTATTCTAGTAATGAATTTGCTGTGTACGTTGCATCAAGTATTTTTCCTTAGAGTTCTTCCTTTTTTTGTAAGAGTTTTATGATTGGAGCCAGCTCTGCCCAGCCTCGCCACCTGGTGTGGTGAACAGGTCTGAGCTCATTCTACACATTAGGACCTGGCTGGAGCATATAGGGGGAGGAAAATACATAATATTAAAGAGGGGGTATTATGCTTTTTTCAATCACATAGCACCAGTCTATAGCACACTACAATGATGACCAAACCTTCTGTTGGTCTGTAAATGCAGTAAATTAGAATAACTGCCTTGTATAAAATTGGTCTCTCAAAATGGAAATGTCTTGAAATAGGCCTCTGTCTCTTTAAGAACCTCTGACCCTTTCCGACACGCCCCCTCCACACGCTGTTTGTGGCATCAGTGGGGAGGGGGTTCTGCTGAGGAGCAGTGGTTGTTTACTCGGCTGGTGACGAAAGCTCAGAGGCGTCTCCAGGAGGTGGGGGCGTTCCTAGGAGGACTCAGGCAAACCTGTCCCTAAAATGGCCGCCATCAGAGTTTTTGCAGATTACTCAAAAATATGTGAATGTGCCAAGGCAACACTTCAGGCATGTTTTTAATGAGGGAATGGCATAAGAACGTGATGTAAAGCTTGAAAAAGTCGATTTTGCATAATACCCCCCTTTTAACATACTGTATTTAAACCCTGTATAGTCCCTTTAAGTTTTTCTTTTTCTTTTTTAAAGCTACAAATGAAATATGTTTTAAATTATAATTGATATATTTTTGTCCTCTGTATATAGCTAAAGTAGAATATACAGCACAATGTAAAACACTGTTATGTAAAAGGCGAGAAATCACTTCACAAAGAGAAACAAATCAAAGTGTCAGAAAAGTAAATAATTGTTGCCACTTTCTGTAAAATGTGTCGACATTGCTCTGCCCAGATCACCGGATTTTTAGGGAGGAATTTATTTCTGTCAGCTTGAATTTGAATGTCACTATTAGCACATCCCAAACTCTGCAATTATTGTTTCCTCTGAAAAAAGCAATCGACACATGACATTCAACCTAAATAATTACAACATTTATTTTTAACCCCTTAACTCCCACCTGAACCGAGCACATTTTCTCCAGTTTGACTTTACCCCAATCCAAAAGCTTCTGGAAAAAAGGTGTGAAAATAGCAACAGAGCTGAGATGAAAACAATGATGAAGATGTGACAAAAAAGTGAGAAAACCTTGACAAAAAAGGGACGAAAAAATGACAAAAATGTGACAAAAAATGGACAAAAAAATGACAAATAATGGACAAAAAAAGACAAAAAATGGACAAAAAAATGACAAAAAATGACAAAAAATGTGACAAAAATGTGACAAAAAATGACAAAAATGACAAAAAAATGACAAAAAAAAATGACAAAAAATGTGACAAAAAAAGACAAAAAAAGTGACAAAAATGTGACAAAAAATGACAAAAAAGACAAAAAAATTACAAAAAAACGACAAAAAATGTGCCCAAAAAAGACAAAAAATTACCCAAAAAAAATGACAATAAATGTGACAAAATGTGACAAAAAAGACAAAAAATGGATTTAAAAAAATTGATATAAAAAAATGGACTTAAAAAAAATTATTTAAAAAAATGACTGAAAAAATCTGACGAGTTTTGTAGATCTTAGCTTTCAAATGAGGTGTTACAGGATTTGGGTAAAGCTAAACTGGAGAAAATGCTCTCGGTTCAGGCGGGAGTTAAGAGGTTAAACTACAACATTCAAAGTGTGACTCCGATAGCGATTAAAGCTGCTGCAACAATTACATTTCTTCAACTTCTCTCAAATCTGACCAAATGGCCTCTTATTTAATCTTCATGAAATATGTAATCTGTTTTGTCAGGCAGATTTCTCTCACAAACACTGTCATTACGAGCGCTTGGAGCCCGAGTCTGTCCCCCTGCGCTCACACAGAGGGCCCTGTTCGTCCCGTGGAAGTCATTCAGACCGTCATCAGAATCCACTTATCCACTTACGGGACAGGGCCCGCTTTAAGACTCTGGGATTCCTGAAGTCACCTGCTCCCGTCTGCGTCGCACATCAGCACCTTTTTCTTATTTAAAGCAAGTACCAAAGGGCTCTCTGTTCGACCGGGGTCCGACTCCTGGGTCCGGCCCGGGATCAGGCGGGGACATGTCGGTTCAGGAAGTCAGAACGAGGGTAATGTTGACATTTTTAGATGGTTTTCTCCTTAACATCTTTAGTGTTAATTTCAAAGACCAAACTCAGCCTTTGTGATGCATATTTTATGACGTTTTGTCTGTTAGCGAGTCGAATATTGACATGTTTGGAAGCACAAGAGGCGAACATGGTAATGCTAGAATCCAAATATGGGGTTATAGCAGATGTTACAAAACTTTAGGACCAAATGGGGTTTTCCTTAAAGGCACACTGTGTAACATTTTGGGCTTATACACAAAAGATGCTCCCAATGACCAGCTCAGGGTAATCCAAAAATGGATTTGGATGAGACCCTAACCTGATTAACCTCTTAACCCTCGCCTGAACCAAGCACATTTTCTCCAGTTTGGCTCTACCCAAATCTGAAGCTTGGAAAACGAGATTTAAGGATGAAAAAGTGACAAAAAAAGAGTTGAAAATGCAATGATAAAACCACAAAAGACCAACAGACGAGCAAGAAATGAATAACAGAGAAGTGACGAAGAAGTGATGAAAAAATGTCCAAAATTTTACCAACATTTGACAAAAAAGCATCAAAAATGTGACATAGAAAGTGACAAAAAAGTCTTGAAAAAGTGATTTAAAAAAAAGTGACAAAAAGGCGGCAGCAATGCGAGGAACAAGATCATTCTAAATCAGTTGTGTAGGTCTTAGCTTTCAAATGAGGCGTTACACTGGCCTATAGACTGTAACTGTTTAGATTTGGGTAAAGCTGAACTGCATCAGGCGGGGTTTAAGAGGTTAAATCTTAAATTCCGCTGATTTTAGTGACATCGCCACGGAAACGAGCTGGAGACGTACCCGCTCCTGGTAAATTTACAGTCATGTGTTAGTAGAGCTGAGCCGCTCACAGCAAAGGCACATGTTTGTTTGTGCATTGATGAGGTATTTTTCAATGATTAAAATATCTGTCAGAAAATAAATGCTTGTATTTCAATTTTATTTATCGGGGAAAATTTTACGCAGACTCTTGCAACAACATCTCCACCTTAGAAACACCTACAGACTCCAAACTTAACGGTCTTTACTTCAGAATAATTAACAACTAGGGCTTTTCAAAGGGATTTTATTAGATAGACAGATATTTTATGTGCATAACTTCAAATCATAACAAGTGACTTCCTGTTTCGATCCAGCACGCCAAAATAAAAGCTCATTGATTAGCTCAGCAGGCAGTTACAACATTACAAGAATATAATTAAATGCACACATGACAAGTGTTTTGTCTGTTAATTGTTAGGCAGAGAGAAAGTTCAACAAATGAATAAGATGGTGCTTTTATTTTGGCGTGCTGCATCAAAACAGGAAGTCAAATCATTGTTATGATTTGAAGTTATGCACAGTCAGTTCCGAGCTTTGAAAGAGCAAACCGCAAAAGGCAACAAGACCTATTTTGAGATACCTTTTTCTTTTATAAAAAGCTTATTCAAAAACTTAATGACAAAAAATAAATAAATACACAAATATATCAACAAAATAAAACCTGGCTCTGTGCATTGTTAAATGCAATTTTGCTCATTTTTATGCATCATAAAAAAAAAGAATAATTCTTGCCCACTGCCAACCTTACAAAAATAGTTTACGTGGATAAAATCAACGTTTTAATTGTGAGGCCTTCAATAATTATACAAAATATCTAATTATTATTAGCTACAGTGTGGATATTAGTAGTTGTAACATTACTGTGGATGATGATGTTGATGATGGCAATGATAACAATTATTGTTATTTCCTAAAAACACACACACACACACACTTCCGCGCAGCACGGCTACCAATACAGCCTAAATTCTTAGTTTTCTGGTTTAGTGCTACGTGAGATCTGGTGTCTGTTTTTTGTAATTGTCTTTTAACAAAAAAAAATATACAAAAATACAAATTCACTATTTTTAACAAGGTTTCTCTCAACATCAAGTTTTTCTCATATTTTGTGGCCATTTTTAAAATTCTTTATTTTCATACACTATGCAAACCTAAAATGACAAAAAAAAAACTTGCCATTAATGTTTTCTTATTTTTATATCAGTAATCTACAGCAGACGTTCTCCAGTTTAGACACTGGTTTTAGTATTTTTCCAGCCCTAATACAGGAGATCCGAGGGAATGTCGGGCCTGACCTGGTACCACAGGGCACAGCTTTGGATTTGTATAAACTCTTCATTATTGAGCCGATATTGTGAGTCATGAACATAGAGATAAAAACCTACACTTACCGTATCTCCTGTCAGAGCTGGAGCTGATGGCGGGACAGGACTGAGAGGCCACACACACTCGCCCCGGGTCCGTCTGGAGACACACAGAATATTTACATCACAGACAGCTCTGAAAACCTGCCTCCTGTCACTTTAAACAGGGACGTTAGCACATCTGGCCGCTCCTGGTAAACGCAGGTGTTTTTTATAATAATAATAACTGATTCTAATGAGACTCACCACCAGCTGCACTCGCCCGCCGTCGAGAATGGCCCGGCTCATCCTCGGCAAAAAGCTCTCGCTGAAAATATATACATTTCAAAATAAAGTACAGGATGCTTGACCTGGGAAAAGGAAACTCATTTGTGCTGCTGATATTTGTCTAAAGTGACAAGGGCTGCAGATCTATTTCATTTTTCCAAAAGTTGAAAAATATATTAAAATGTCTTTCTGGTGGAAGTCGCCAAATATTCACTCAAGTAAGAGTAACGTTACTTTGAAATACTTTTTCTCAAGTAAAAGTAAAAAAGTACTTGGAGAAAGTGTTACTGGAGTACTGTGAGTATCCAACCTGTAACTGCTGTAATGAAAAAGTCTGATTTATTTTTAATGATGCCATGAATTGTGTTAAACATAATAATGTGGAAATTCCAAGAAAATGGCAAGAAAATACAGATAATACAAAATAATTCTACTACTACTACTCACAGTGGAAAAAGTAACATTTATTTTTCAGTACTTCATTATAAATATACTCAAACAGAAGTAAATAGTATTCGATAATAAAACTAAGATGTAAAATTTCTTCAAAAAGTTGCCCAAACACTAGTGTAAAGTAACTAAAAAAGTAAAGTACTACCCACCTCTCTGATAATACTACTACAGTTGTGCTCAAAGTTTACATAACCTAGCAGCTATTTTCAAATAATATGAAGATAACACTAAATGTTTTCTTCACAGTAGGTGTGGTGCCCCAAACCTACTGTGAAATATGGAGGTGTTTTGCTGATGTGGCTCCAGCAGAATAAAGTGAAGGTCCCGTTAGTGTCATCTCAGTCTCTGACCTCAATATCATTGAACCACAGTGGGGAGATCTCAAATGTGCAGTTCATGCAAAACAGCCCAGGACTGAGAACTGGAGGCTTTTGAAGCAGCACTAAGTAACTTGTTTACCTTAATATATCCTTTCCGTAGTCGCTCTGGGGGTAATACAAGTGTTAATGGGATGATTGGGGGGTCTTTCATCTCCCCCTGGTGTCTCTGGCCAGAAAATCACAATTGCAATTTGACTGCCACCGGGTTAGAGTCACCAATACACACTAATGGAATCACAAAGAAGAAGCTAACAGGCTAACGGGCAAAGCTAACTGTGGGCTAGCGCCACTCTAAACAGTATTTACAGCCAAGTTTGAGTGAAAAAAATGTACAATATCCCTCTGTCCCTTTGTCTTTTCTGTCAGCGTAGTATTTACTCTCACGGACAGTTAATGAGTAAAAAAACGCAACATGCTACGACACCTGCAGTGGCGCTTATGGCCTCTAGGGGCATGAGTTATTTAGTACTGCTTTAAAGAACCTCATCCACAACTACCACAAAAGACTCCACGCTGTCATTGATGTTTTTGTGTTATCTTTCATTTTCTTTGAAAAGTAGACAAAAAATCCAAAGCACAACTGTGCATTTATTCTGATTCAACCTTATTTCTGCTGCTACGACAATCTACTAAATTGTGAGTAGATTGTGTGTTGTTTATGTTTTATAATTGTATATCTGTACCCCACTTTCTAAAATGAGCTGTTTTGCTATCTGCTCTTTAAATAATTGAATATTCTGGTTTGTTTTTGGAGACAGGGACAAAAACACATTTCTGCTCGTTCACCTGCTCGTGTTCAGATCCGTCTCGTCTCTGGGTCGGTCTCTGTGTCCCGTCGCCGTCTCTCCAGTCTGTCCTCCTGCAACAGAAACAATGAAACAAAACAACACAAGCTAATGTCCCGCTTTGCATTGATAAAGATAAAGAGATTTTAATGTTATTTAGTAGTTTAAACCTCTACAAACATGTCTCCAACTCAGTGCTCCTGGAAGTGTCTACAATGTGCACCATGAACTCAATCTTGATCTAATCGCAAGTGCAATTAGCCATTATCCCGAATCGATGCCAACATTCCTCTCCAAAATGGCGCAGTGGTGGGACGGGTTTACGACTGAAGCCGCAGAACCATCATTAGCGGAAAATCGAGAGCAAACATTTAAAGAGCGCTGACAGTTTTCGCTCTTTAAACCAGAGAGAAATGAAAGTGACGGAGCGAAGCGGGAGCGGCAGCCCTCAACCGGGACGAAAGGGCCGCACAGTTCAAGGGTTTAAGGACCAGAGGCTGTAAAAATGTCCAGTGAAGAAGGACTCCCTCTGGGCAACAGGACCCGGAAACTGACGGAGAAATGTGTCGTCAAAGCAATAAGAGAAATAAAGTAGAGAGTAACTAAACTGAATCAGGTTTAGGGCCTTTAAATGCATAGGTTGACAGGTTTGAATGCTTTAGTAAATATGACTTATTTAGATCGATAACATCTCTTGTAATAATTATCTTTTTTTTTCTTCAGTGAAGCAGCAATTTAATGAAAAATTATGGGAAGAAAAGTTTTTATTTTTTTAAGCATTTGACAGGAAGTGACATATGGTGCGTTCATGTGGACTGGGGAGCTCGTTTTCCCGAGATGTGACGTCATTGTTGGTTGGTTGGTTTGTGCTCACGTGGTTTTTCTGTGGGAAAGTGGGGATTTTAATGTCATCATATAAAAACGGTCTTTATCACTGATAAGCGCTCAGCTAAGCCAGTTGTTAGCATCACAAAAGCGAAACGTTAGTTTGTTAGTTCTAAAAAATATCACATAAATTCACTTTTTCCTTGCAGTGATGTCGGGCATTTCACTTGCAATTTTGTCACTATGAGGATGACGACAGCTCACACTAAACTCAAAAAAGTAGCAGGGTTTAACTAAAAAGTTCAAATTAGACGATTAAAGAACAAATCAGCTGATTCAGGTGTGGAAGTCGGGTAACCCCGGCTCCCCAGTCGTTTTCCCCACATGGGGATGTCGGTCGCCCGAGTTCCCGAGGACCACATGAACGCACCAATAGAAGAAGGTAAAGCTCCAGGGCAGTTCGACTCATTTCCCATTGATGTAACATGGTTGGCATGGCAACAGTTTAAAACAGTTTGCCTCTATCTTTGTCACTTCCTGTCAGTGTCCAATAAGGAAGTGAAAATGTAAACACAATAAACATCATAACAATGGTGAGACTAAAGAAATCTGGGATTTTTTTCTCGTAAAAACGTAAATATATTGTGTTAACTAGCCTATGTTTTAGCAAAAAAATGTCTAATGTGTCACATGCACTTTAAAGGGATATTTCAGGACTTTTGACATAGGGCCTCATTTCTCAGTGTGTTGCTGATTTCTGGAGATATTTTTGGGGGAATTTATGCAGTTCTTCTGTTTGGAGAGTTACGTGGCGCAAGGCTAGTGCAAGGCTAGTGCATTTCTACGGTATCAGCTAGCCTGCATTATTTAATTTGAACTATTTTGCATTTAAAATAACTTATATTTGAGCAGCATCAGCTTTGTTGTTTGTATAAGCTACATAGCGGCGGGGTGATCTGTTAGAAAATAGTCCCTTAAAATGCGATCATTCATGTGATGCAAGGTCAGTTATATTCCAAAAATTATTCTATGGACACAGACATTTATATGGTTAGTCTGGTGTTATAAGTGATTTGCCTCAGGTGCATGTTTTTAATGCAGGCTAGCTGATATCATAGAAATGCACTAGTCTTGCATTAGCCTAGTGTCATGAAACTCTTCAAATATAAGAACTGCATGAATTACAACAAAAAAATCTCCAGAAATCAGCAACACTCTGGATAACTAGGAAATGAGGCCCTATGTCAAAAATCCTGAAATATCCCTTTAAGGGGTTATGAAAATAAAACTTTAGAACAGGGGATTTTGATTTTAGGCTTAGTTCCACTAAAATATACTGCATCAATCAATGTTATAAATATAAAAATATTGTTTAAATCATCTCGCGCCCAAAACCTCAGTATCCTGTGTTTTCATTCTATTATTTTATTGGGTGGAATTATTACACATTGTGGCTTTAAGCTTTTTTTCTTTGCAAAGAAAAAAAGTACATTGTCCTCCAAAAGGTAATTGTATTTTAGATTGATCCTGATTGACTTATTTGACATTTTTCCACATGTCTTTTGAGTGAAATATAAGCAACTAACACAAGGATGTCATGCATTTCAGAACACGTTTTATGCCCCGATGGAGACTTTGATTATTATTTGGATGTTCTGATGTTTGCAGGACATCGTAATCCCTAAATAAGTGGCGTCTCATAGTACAAGTGTCTCATAGTACAAGACTCTGGAGCGCCCGGAGCCAGGAGAGGCAGCCCAAATTGAAGACACGTGAACAGTGGTAAACGCTCCGAAAGCTTAAGTTATTTTGTATTAGGGATGTAAACAGCGCGCTCGGGTTTCGGCGCGGCGTTTGTCGGGATGGCGGAGTGTGAAATCCAGTTAAGTGTTTCAGGAGACAGGAGGAAAGAGGCAGGATACAAACAAGGGCTGCACCGCCAGGCCGCGGCGCGAAGGCGGATGTTTGGGGAAAGACGGAGAGGAACGCTTCAAAACCAGAAAGGTAAATATGAAACTGAAGAACTTTAGACTTTTACGTAATACAGTGTTTTACTTAAAGGGATATTTCAGGATTTTTGACATAGGGCCTCATTTCCCAGTTATCCAGAGTGTTGCTGATTTCTGGAGATATTTTTTTTTGTAATTCATGCAGTTCTTATATTTGCAAGGCTAGTGCATTTCTATGGTATCAGCTAGCCTGCATAAAAAACACTCTGACCCGCTCCACAGTGCACCTGAGGCAAATCACTTATAACACCAGACTAACCATATAAATGTCTGTGTCCATAGAGTAATTTTTGGAATATAACTGACCTTGCATCACATGAATGATCGCATTTTGAGGGACGATTTTCTAGCACAGTGTTTTTCAACCACTGTGCCGTGGCACACTAGTGTGCCGTGAGATATTGTCTGGTGTGCCTTGGAAAATTATCCAATTTCACCTAGTTGTTTTTTTTTTAAAGAAATTCATTATTATCCACAAATAATGTACAGTTTTCGAGTGTCTGTGCTGTCTAGAGTAGAGTAACCATGTAATAAATACTCCATATTAGGTCGCTAATTTCTTTGAAACAAGAGAAATAGTGATGCATGGATGCGGCAGGTGGCGGTGACTGTGGCACTGTGGCTGGTGAGACTATACGCTGTTCCTATTCAAGACACTTTGATGTGAACGACTGAATATAGGCTACAGGGTTACATTTTTTTTATATTTTCTGCTGGTGGTGTGCCTCGTGATTTTTTCAATGAAAAAAATGTGCCATGGCTCAAAAAAGGTTGAAAAACACTGTTCCAGCAGATCACTCCGCCGCTGCTTAGCTTATACAACCACAAAGCTGATGCTGCTCAAATATAAGGTATTTTAGATGCAAAATGGTTAAAATGACTCTATCGACACAGACATTTATATGGTTAGTCTGGTGTTATAAGTGATTTGCCTCAGGTGCACTGTGGAGTGTGTTACTGTGACTGTTTTTACTATAGGCTAGCTGATACCATAGAAATGCGCTAGCCTTGCACTAGCCTAGCGCCACTAACTAACTCTTCAAATATAAGAACTGCATGATTACAAAATAAAAATCTCCAAAAATCAGCAACACTCTGGATGACTAGGAAATGAGGCCCTATGTCAAAAATCCTGAAATATCCCTTTAAAGGGGGTATAAAGCAACACTGACTTTTTAGAGCTTTTTAAATTGTTCTTAATTTGTGTATTTGGTCGGGACAGTACATGCTAATGAACAAATACATGGATCTCATGCATGTAAAGACGCCAAATCGAATTGTAGACTTCCATCTGTGTTCCCACACTCGCACTCTCAAACACACTCTCATTCATCCGGGTTTATTGTACATGTTTTTAGTATTGGGGAAACCGGAGTACCTGGAGGAAACCTACGCAGGCATGGGGAGGTCATGCAAATTCCACACAGAAAGGCCAGAAAGGGAATCGAACCCGGGGTCTTCTCGCTGTGCTACCGTGCCGCCTCTTACAACGTTCTCATGAAAAACAGACCAGGTGTTTGGACACACTTCTCCAGTGACTGTTCAGCTCCCGGAAAGCTCCTCCTGACGTCCTACATATCCAGGAAATGTCACTTCTCCATCTCGGCTTAATCCTTTCATTGTGCAGTAAAAACACCATCGCCAGAGCTTCACCAGCCACACGGGTTGTGAGGTCTATTTTTTTAAATTCTCCCTCTCCATTGAAACAGCTTCATAGCGAAGGTGGGGGTGGCAGGAGCTTGTGGTTAGATGTCTTCTGGATCTGGAAGTGAAATGACTCAATACTTTGTTTCAGCTGTTTTTGGTTAATATTGCATTTTCTAACCAACAAAGTGAAAGACAGAGATAAAGATGTGTTATTACCAAACACCTGCAAACAGCATAATACCCGCTCTTTAAAAGCTGAAATACTCATTTGCAAAGATGGCGTCTGTATCTATACACAGCTTGGTGGATGCATCTGTCCGTCAGTCAGTTGGACCAGGCACGGATTGAGACTGTGCTCTTCTCCCTGAGGCTGAGCAGTCCCACTGATCTCCCTGTCCTCTCTGCTCGGGGGAAGCCGATCGAACGAGCCCTGTCCAGATCATTGTTATCAAACCAGGACATGTGTCTTTTGTGGATATGTGTCTCTCGCGTCCAAAACTGGGAAAGGAATTTGTGTTTTTTTTTTGTTGTTTAGTTGAAAAAATGTGTTGGCAGCGGAACGCTCCAGTCAGCCTGTTGGTATGTAAGCCGATACCCGTTCAGAGTGGGTTAGTCATGTCCACGAGCCCGAAAAATAAACACTGGGCGAGGGATATCTGTGGGGGGAATCTGCCCCGCGCGCTCTAATCACCTCCAGAAGGAGAGAGCACTCAGGGCAGTAACGTTAGCCCCAGTGAGGGAGCAGGCGCTGGGCCGCGGGCAGAGGGACGGCTGGGTCAGGCCAAGGACAAACCCCAACCAGATACTCACGCTTAAATATGTGATGGATTCAACAGAGCTTCAGGACTATGAGCAATATAAATACGACCCTGCTTAAGGAGCGGGAGTCATGCTTTTTGGAAGGTTTTGATAGTACTTTCAAACACATCGATATCACTATGTTTTACACTTTGTTGGTTAGAAAATGCAAAAACAGCTGAAACAACAGGTGGCACCGAGCAGGCCTTTCTGTGTGGAGTTTGTTTCTCTCCCCCGTCTGGATGGGTCATCACGCCAGAACATGCACATGCACGGGGGACAATAAAGTACAGCTTAACCACCCTGTAGCCTTTACTGCTACCTATTACATGCCCATTAGCATTGATATCAATCTGGGATCGCTCTGGCTCGAATTGCCCGGGGAGACGACACACTGTTGGGAAAGCGTTGCTGCTGATTGGATCAAGCACACCGCAAATTAATCAAATATTTATATTGGTGGTGGGACTTGATTAAATGTTTTTAAGCGAGTTAATTACAGGTTTATAATGAATAAATCATAATTAAGCACATTTTTTGCACTTAAAAAATTCAGTAATTAGATAGAAACATGAGTTCAACAACAAATGTATTTACTATTGTTAATCTGTATAGTTATTCAAGTAACAGGCAAAGTGCGTTTATAGATTTAGCTTTCAAGTGTTTTAGGAACTCTGATCACTCATGTAACTTGTAGAGTTCATTAAACAGTAATAATAATGCCACATTTATATAAAAGCAAAAAAGTAAATGAAGCAAAAGGGCCATAAAACAGCGCCTTTAAGTGTTTAACACACATTAAGAATATTAAAAAGATAGGTTCTTGCCATCTAAAGAAAATAACCAGAGTCCACCCCATTCTCTCTCGGGCCGACACGGAGATGCTCACGCATGCTTTTATAACCAGTCGCATCGACTACTGTAATGCCCTGCTTTCTGGTCTTCCCAAAAAGAGTATCTCAGGTTTACAACTCTTACAAAATTCAGCAGCTCGTGTCCTGATGAAGACCAGGAGGCGGGACCACATTACACCGGTTTTAGAATCGCTGCATTGGCTCCCCGTGTGTTTCAGGATCGATTTTAAAGTTCTTTTAATGGTTTTTAAATGTCTTAATGGTCTTGGTCCTTCTTATCTTTCAGAACTGCTTTTACCCTATGAAACTTCACGGCCCCTTCGCTCCTCCGGCAGGGGTCTCCTAGTTATTCCTAAAGTCAACAAAAAGACTCATGGTGAGGCGTCTTTTCAATATTATGGCCCTCGCCTCTGGAACGACCTGAGGAGGAGCTCAGGGCTGCAGAGAACGTTCAGGTTTTTAAGAGCAGGCTCAAGACCCACCTTTTTAGTTTAGCTTTTAACTGATCTATCTATTTAGTCCTAATATATAAAATATAGCACTTTGTGATACCTTTCGGTATGAAAAGCTCTTTCTAAATAAAGTTTGATTGATTGAACAATTGCTGTAAACAGAAATCAAAGTGCCATTTCTTATCCTGACAAGGGTTGGGGTCATTGTGGCTCAGAGTGGGCGTGGCTGGACCGTTTGTATGAGGCTAATGCTAACATTAGCATCGAGGACGTCTCTGTGTTTGTCCAACATGCTTTACATTGAGATGGTATTTTAGACTTGAGTAACTACGGTGGAAGAAGAACTCTTTTTAACACAACCTGCACACAGCAGTACAGCGTCTATCGTCCCATCAGGACGTTTTTAAAACCAAACCGAGCCCAACGGGCCAAGTGAAGCATCTCCGTCTATCGCTGTTGTGGGCGGATGTGCGTCAGATATATGGGAGTACCAGAAACACGCAAAGAGAAAGGTTCCGGCTCGGGAGTTCTGGCGTTCTTGCGTTAAAGAGACTTTAAGGTAAGGTTACCCGCCTGCAATAAGTGATATTATGTGAGCAAATTAAAAATCATCAATGTGACAGAGAAAGGAGTAATGGTAACCCCAAATGTAAAAATAAGTGTGTCACAAAATGCTGCTAAAAGTTACCCATGGAAACCCCTCTGACAGGCCTTGTTAGTGTTTAGAAGTGATAGTTACCTGGAACAGCAGCTCGAGGTTGTCTGGGCTCCGTCGGCCTCATTTGTGATGCGGAGCGTTTGAACAGCGCCAGACGAACACTCGGGTCTATCACACAAACAAATCAAGGAACATTTCTGTATCAGGTGAAATTTAGGGCTGCACAACATCGAAGACACTTGTGTTATGGGTGTACTATATTGTGCTAACAATATTGTGATAATTTAGAACCTTTTATTCAAAAAATTGTGGCAAGGCCAATGGTATGGCTAAAATGGTACTAAATTAGCAAAGTTATGACCAAAACTGAACTTTTGCACATTTGTAAGGTCCATGCCAAGATCCACCTCCATCAGATGTTTGACTTCAGTGATTTTGCGATATGTTGTGCCGCCCAACTTCAATTCAAAACATCCCAGAAAAGATGACGACAAACGTCCTATTCGATGATGGAAAACTCCTGAACTCCTGACAGATTACACAAACACGTCCATAAGTTTGCATTCTGAGCCAGATGACCCTTGTTTTGGCTGCGTGCTGTTTGTACGTGGTGAGGTCATTCATACAGTCGTCACGCGGCTGCTCCGGGTCTGTTCGCTCAGAGCCCATTTCCTCCTCTGGCCTCAGCCGCTCAGATCAGGGGAGACAGGCCCCGGCTCCTGGTCTGCGTCAGCCCTCGTCAGGACAAATACAGAGGAGAGAGAGACGACCGCGGGGCCCACGCTCCACACAGGCTCTCACAGCAGGGACACCGCAAAGAATTAAACGGCTTCACTGCCCTCTGTGCGAGCTGGTTTGCTTTTGAGCAAGACATTAGGGCTGGAAGTGGGGTCGTGCAAAAGTTTAGGCACCCCAAATGAAATTTAGATTAATGTGAACAATGAAGCAAAGGGAAGATTAAATTATCTCCAAAAAGAATGAGATTACAGATGAGACATTCCCATGACATAAAAAGACAATTTCAAAATAATAATAATCAAAACAGTAAAAACAGGCCATTGTGCACCTGCAGAGTTAATGGCACGCTTTTCCAGGCAGCCAAGAGTCTTTCAAATTTCTTCTCTACAAAACTGTTCCAAACTAAGAGATTTCTGGACTGTATGTCACACACTGCTTTTTGGAGGTTTATCCACAGATTAATAATGATGTTCCCCTCCTGGAACCACCACCTTAACATGGTACAGGGGTTTGAGCGCCCGAATGATGGTAGGGTCTCCCATGGCAAACAGGTCCTAGGTGACGGGCCAGATAAAGAGCGGTTCAGAAGCCCCTTATGAGAGACCAACAGGCCCGGTTTGAATCATGAGGCCGACCTACTGTGGACCAACCACCTGCAGGAGGAGCCATAAGGGGCTGGTGCAATGTGATTTGGGCAGCTCCAACAGCTGGAAGTTGGACATGTGGAAGAAGATTGATGGATGGATGGATGGATGGATGGATGGATGGATGGATGGATGGATGGATGGATGGATGGATGGATATTAATGATGTTTACGTCAGGAAACCGGGAAGGCCATGGCAGAACGTTCAGACTCTTGAGGAAGCCATTTGCAACTTTTTCATGGATTGTTGTTGAACTTGTTGGAATTCAATTTAATCAATTCTTTGTTTCCCCTATGAAATATTCCCTGTGCCACTGGCTGTAATATGACCCCAAAGCACGATGGATCCACCCTCAGGCTTAACGGTAGGACAGATGTTCTTTTCATGAAATCTCACTATTTTATTATGTTACAATACAGTGTAGGGATGTCACGGTAACCGGTGTAGCGGTAAACCCCGGTAAAAATGTTGACGGTGAAAATGACCGTCTTGTTTTGTGTTTTTATTATTATCTCGGTGAATAACCGCACCCGCGGTGTCGGCACGGTGAGCCTCACCAGCCACCGTCTCATCTGCTGCAGTTTCCGCGCATGCGCACTTTGTTGTTTGCAACCCAAACAAAACTTTCTCGAAGCTGGAATCATGTCCGACACGACAGCGCGCAGGATCTATCAGCCTCAGAGTTCAGTTTGCGGAGCATTTATAACCAATCTAGACACATTTTAGTATAGTTGGGGTCCAATTTAGACCCGATAGAGTCCTGAATTGACCTTGATCTTGATCTAGGCCTCGATGCACTGGGAAGGTAAACTTTGTATGAGGTGATCCTTTGTGTGAAAGGTTTAAGAACCGCTGTGATAACACAAAAACTGGTGTGTGATGTGAATGTCTTCATTGTTAGATCAAAAAAGTCTTGTCTTAAGTGGAACAATACACCAATGATTTCTTTTTCTATTTCAATTCATCTTCTCAATGAAAATAATCCACTAAAACAACAACAACAGCAGCAAGTTAGGGATGAACAACTTTGACTTTGATTTATAAAAGGGATCCAGAGAGGAATTAAAAAGCATTAAATCTATTTCTCTTAGAAAATAATGACATTCCTCAACCGTTTCTACTGCTCAAGATCGATGAAAATACAAAAGTAATTGTAATTGGTTAAAATTATACACATTTCTTTCTCAAAAATTGCCTGTTGTGTCCCATATACCCTCACTCCTCTGTGTGATGGAATCTCTCACCCTTGAGTTTCTGCTGCTGTTCCCGCTTGGACTTCATCTTCCTGGCTCTTTTCAGCATCAGCAGCGCCGTGTTGGCATCCTTGAAGCCCCTGCGAACCGCACGGGCACAGCATTTACATAATTCTCATTTGTTTGTCAAAGGAAAGTTCAAAGAAGCCGCTGTCGAATGTCAGGCTAATGTAACGTGGCTGTGTGCTTTACTGTGGAGTCGGAGAGAGCTGTGCTATATTCAGCCGCCTCTTTGCGTCAGTGTCAAACATCAGTGTGAGGGATTTTGTGAGAAGAAACATGGATTTTAGAAAGTTTTTGAGTTTTACCATTCTTCCATGATCTTCTCTGTGCTTTCAGGGAGCCCACTGACCTCGGCAGAGGAGGGAGGCGATATGTTTCTGAAAAGTTACACAAAAATAAGTACATTTAACCATTGTTACTGCTTGGTTTGAAGAAGACACCCCCTGGATTTTCTATTATTGCTGAATGGATTGATGGTTACTGAAAATGGGAGAGAGACAGCTACAGAGTCGGATTTGAGTTAGTGTAAAGAGGAGTTTAAAGAGACATTTCAGACCCTCCATGTCTGACTCAAAGATGATTTTACACAGACCTTTGACAAATGAGTGACTGATGTCCAACATTATAGGGAGTCCAGCTGCAGAACCTGAAGGAAAAATCCAATTTGAGATTCTTTCACATTAAATCAAGGTGCTGACATTGTTGAACGAGCTGTGTGCGTCTGAAACAAACCCGACAAAATCCGATGGCGATGCTTCCTCTGACGTGTCTATGTTCTGTTCGTCTGACATCCAGGCCTGTTTCGGTCTGAAGTCTGTCAGTGGAGGAAGAACTGTGAGTGATTCTCCCGTAAAGAACTCCAAGGGCTGAAAAACACACAGACAAAAAAGTAGGTTGGATCAGTGTGATAGAGTGGTTATCCTGTCTGCAGCTTCTTGACTCAACTGTTTGTCTTGTATGACTAAGTGTATGTATAAATGAGCCCTCCCAGAACTAGGGCTCATGGGGCAGAGGAACATCGAGGTGAAAATCGGTCACAAGTTTGTACCACACATCATATTTTATATTGCAGACTTTTGTTTATAGTGTCCAGGCCCCTCCTGGAACCGCCACCTTAAGGGGTTTGAGCGCCCAAATGATCCTGGGAGCTCTGGTGTCAGACAAAGAGCGGTTCAGAAGCCACTTATGAGAGACCAACAGGCCCAGCGAGAACCGTGAGACCGTCCTTCTGTGGACCCACCACCTGCAGGAGAAGCCATAGGGGATGATGCAGCTCCAACAGCTGTCCACGACCCGGAAACTGGAAAAATGGAAGAAGATAGATGTGTGAGGAGCTCAGTCACCCGGGAGGAGCTCGGACTAGAGCTGCTGTTTCTTCACCTGGAGAAGAGCCAGCTGAGGTGGCTCGGGTATTTGGTTCGGATGCCTCTTTGCATGCCCACTTTGGGAGGTGTTCTGTTCATGTTCCATTGGGAGGAGGTCTCGCGGAGGGACTGGTGTAGCCTCAGGATCAGAACAGCAGGAGGAGGTGCGCGTGGAGAGGGAAGTCTGGGCATATCTGCTGACTGATACCTCTGCGACCCGGCCCCGAATAAAGCAGAAGAAAATGGATGGAAGGATGAATGTACTTTTGCCTATAAGTTCAGGACCACAACATCTCCTTTCCATCATTATGATCTGAAATGTATTTTCTGCCTGATTTTAGTCTTATTTATTATTTTATTATTTCAATCCTATGACAACGTACAACAAAAATATGATGAAATGTTTATACCTGCCCAAAAGATAAGTAACACTTGAAGGTGCTTTATAAGGTGATGTTTTCTAAGTACTTTGCCAACAAACCAATGGTCAAAAAATGCCCTGAGATCCACAAGATGGCCTAAATGTTTGGGCAAAAGGTTGACGAACAAAGAAATAAAGTGGCCATTCCCTGGAAGTGCAGCAGAGTTCACTTCAAGCAGATCGTGGGTGAACGCACCTTTTGCAGCCACAATAGTAGAAGTTTAAGACACTGTTTTGAGCTGTTGAAAAGGCAGCAGACTGAAAAGCACAGTTAAAATCACCAGGAGGTTGATATAGCTGAATTTATGCTCTTTAAAAGAACCCTAAATTCAGGGTGGACATTACGTATATTTTAGTCATTAGCACATTCTGGCGTTACTTGCACTTTTAACTCCGTAGGCTGAATTCCTGGGAGAGTTTACCTCTGTTAAAACAATACCGCATTGTTTTCTGAGGCATTGATGCTGGACATTTAGCTCAGAAATTATAGCTTTGTCCAGACGAGTTGCTGCAAAAGTTGTATACATTAGGAAAAAATGATCTATAGGACACACAAGCATGTCCGGTGGCGTTGCTGTTTTTGTTGGATGATTTTGGGGTTTTTATGTTGAAGGAATGCCCATATTTAAGTCAAACCTACAGCTTAATTATCCTGCGGGTCCTGTTTTCTCTTGGTGTGTGAGCCGGGCCGTACATCCACGCTTTGAAGTGTAGGATAAAGTCAATATAGGCAGAAAGAGAGAGACCAGCCACGAAGACAGCTGTGCAACATCAGCCCGAACGTGTGACGAAGACGTACGACACTGAGCGCGCTCCAAAGTAAAGATACATCCAGAGGTAAATGAAGGAAAAAAACAACATGGCCGCCTGCTCTGGAATAATGACCTTTGCTGAAACAGAGTGACCTTTTTGATTTTGTATAAAACGGACCAACGACTTGCGAGAGGTCATCCTTTTTTTGCCCAATTTATTTATTTTTTGCCCAATGTTTGCCCCATTTTCTCAATTTTTTTATACATTTTTCTTGCCCCAATTTTTTCTCGTTTTCCCAGTTGTTTCCGTAATATTATTCCCATTCTTTAAAACTAATATTTCCCCCCATTTTTACACAATTCATTCCCACATTTTTTCCTTAATGTTTCCACAACTTCTCACTGCACTGAGCACCCATAGGACAGAGTCACCACACCTCCACCTGGGCACCCACAGGACAGAGACACCACAACTCCACTAGAGCACCCACAGGACAGAGACACCACGCCTCCACCTGAGCACCCATAGACAGCACCCACAGAGTAGCGGTATTACCTATAGCAGGGGTGTCCAAAGTGCGGCCCGAGGGCCAAATGCGGCCCTCTGACCAATTTTTGGTGGCCTCGGCCTTCTTGCTGAATCGGTACACATTATCAGAGATGGTCCTTTTTATTTGAAATGTAATAATTCTACACAATTCTAACCAAATAACTAATATTTTATTGTGAGACAGTTGGCATGAAGGTTGTAAGAATAAATAAAGGTATGGGGCAGAATGTCTGCTAGTCGATGGTTTCGTGGCACTAACACCAGATCTATGGTCCTTCACCCCATGTATGCTTTGATATGTGGCTCCCCATGAAAAAAAGTTTGGACACCCCTGTAAGTGTTTCGCCTAAAATGCAAACAGATGCAAACAATGGGCTACTGAACAAAAAGGTAATAGGCTTTAACAACTAACCTTCGGAGACGGAGGCCGCTCCAACACAGGAAAATGTCTCTCTGTGAAGTCATCAGGAAGTGACCAGTCGGCGTCTAACGAAGCCTTTACAGAAACAGAAATATCGGTGGTTAACCAAGTGCACGTGACCTGTTTTCTAGGCCGTAATAAATTGTTTCACTGATTTTTTGCCATATAGAACAATAGATTGCGCAATAAGGACAAGCCACTTTGTTGACACGCGGAGAAAATGTTGCCGCCACATGGAAACCTGTATTTTATCAGATGCACAGAGCGAGCAAGTCAGAGAGATGGACTCCTGTGTGATCAAAGTGAGCGTGCCCCTATGTACACACCTCATCAAGGACAAATCCATCCACGTCCGGCTCCTCCAGCCCCTCGTCCCACCCAGGATCCGGTTGGTGTGCCCGGGCGAGGGCGTCCCGCAGCCTCCTCCTCAGACTGACCCCCCTCCAGCACGCCTGAGGAGCGGAGGGAAAGACAGAGCGCTCAGAGTTATAACAGCGGCTGACCTGCTGCAGAGGCCCGCACATCAGTCATGGGTTTGTGGACCACTGCGGAGAAAGCACGCATTTGTCATACGCTATCGGAGAAAAACGCTTCACCTCCTCCGGTACGGTGATAAGAAAGTTTGAATTACTGAGGGCCTTCACGAAGTCCTTGTTCAGAATGAGAGCTGGTTTCGTCCTTAAAACCTGAAAGATACTGAGCTATTAAGCTAATGTACTGTTTGGTACAATATCTAATTGAGTTTTGCGATCGGATTGGTTTTTATTCAGATTCCAGTCACAGCGCACATTGAAATAAGTTCAGAAGCATTCACATTCAAGAGAAGAGGAGGTATTCGGGCAAGACTCACAGCTAAGCCACACAAATCTTCAATCCCTACTTTTGTTCTGGCTAATGTACATTCACTGGAGAATAGGACGGATTAGAGTCATCTGCTACACTCTTCTCAGAAGATGGTGAAAGACTGTTGTGGAGCGGAGGGAGCTGTGCAAGAGGAGCTGACCAGTGCAGGACACCACGCTCTGAAACAGGTACAAACCCAGGAGGTGCAAACCCGGTGCCCGTTCCAGACGAGCACTGAAAGCAGTATTCTGGTTTCCCCGACCTCTGAAAACATGCTGGTCAGGTCAGCCCACGATGGTGGCGCACTCAGTTGCAACACCTGAACACAATTTCGTTGTACAATTACAAATAAAGCACTACTTACTTACTTAAAGGGACTATATGGAGTTTAAAAAAAGTCAAAATTATGTATTTTCCTCCCCCTACATGTTTCAGCCATGTCCTAATGTGTAGAATGAGCTCAGACCTGTTCACCACAACTGCCTCTAAAATCCTGCACTGTCACTCAAAAAGCTGTTACTTCTGAAGTGCCGTCATGCACGAGCTTAAAGGGAGGGTATTATGCAAAATCGACTTTTTCAAGCTTTACATCATGTTATTATGTCATTCCCTCATTAAAAACATGCCTGAAGCGTTGCCTTGGCACATTCTCGTATTTTTGAGTAACCTGTAAAAACTCTGATGGCAGCCATTTTAGGGATAGGTTTGCCTGAGTCCTCCTAGGAACGCCCCCACCTCCTGGAGACGCCTCCGAGCTTTCATCACCACCAGCCGAGTAACCAACCACTGCTCCTCAGCAGGACCCCCTCCCCACTGATGCCACAGACAGCGTGTGGAAAGGGTCAGAGGTTCTTAAAGAGACAGAGGCCTATTTCAAGACATTCGCTACAACCATTTTGAGAGAGCTATTTTATACAAGGCAGTTATTCTAATTTACTGCATTTACAGACCAACAGAAGGTTTCGTCATCATTGTAGTGTGATATTGACTGGTGCTATGTGATTGAAAAAAGCATAATACCCCCTCTTTAATATAGAAGCTGCAGTTACACGTATGACCTGAGGTGGCAGTAGTGAGCATAAAATGGCCAACTTGCATCTAGCCCCTTTAAAGAGAAGCCTGAAAGATGAGCTGATAAACAAATACAAGAATCATGTTTGTAGAGGTGGAAAGTACAATATTTGGTAACTGCTTTTCAAGTTTTGGCAATCCAGATCCAAATTTCTATTAACAATGAAGCGGTGGAAGATAAAATAATCTCCAAAAGGCATGAAGTTACAGTAACATTTCTGAAAAGCCCAAAATAACACAAGTCCATTGTGAAAGTTTGGGCACCCTGAGATTATACCACGTATCCCCCTAATGCGACAAGTATCACCGAAAAGCCTTCCAGAGCTGAGAGATTTCTGGGCTGTCTTGCACGCCTTGTTCTTTCTTCAGACTGCACCTCTTGATGTTGTCGATTGTGGATTCTGAGCTGTGTCGATCATTACCCATAATGTGGAGGCAATTGCTTTTTAACTTCAGTTTTTTCGTGGTTGGTGTTACGTTTTCCCTCAGAATTTGTAAAGAATTTATAGAATTTGCTGTCTGTTCTGCCCGTGAATTCCCTTCGCCACTGGCTACGATTACAACCCTAGGGATGATCGATCCAACCCCATGCTGAACAGTTGGACAGACACACAGGAGGGACATACAAACTCCACAAAGAAAGGTTCTACCTGGCAAAGGGATCAAACTGGGGCTGCTCAAGATTTTAACACAAAATCATGTATAGTTTCTCAGTGCTCGTTCTTTAGCTGTTTGCACTGAAGAACTTATTTTGGTCATTGCTGGAAGCGGTGCTCGTGAGAATAGGTAAACACCAGCTACTATTCATTCTAAATATTTATTGAATTAGTCCTGATCAAAGCCATCCCTTGTAGTTTGTATGGTTCTGGGGGAGAACATGCCGACAGCAGCTGCAGGTTGGGCGTCTGTGCTGTGGATTTGCCTGTAAACGGATGTAAGTAGATGTTTCCCATGTCATCTCCTCTGTAAGTTAACGTTTGTGCAGGATGTAAACACAGCTTTTCTGATTCATCGAACCACCACAGCTGCCATGTAACCTGCCTTTCCCTCTGATCATTGTGCTTTCACTGTTTTGAAGCAGGCTTAGAAAAAGACGCTTTGAGTATAAAGCATGATCTCAGTCATGACTAGGACTGAGATACTGGTGCTTTGCTATACCGACACCTGAACGATACCCATACTCAAATATCTAGAACCAGAAAACAGAACAATAATAATTTTAACATCCAAATAAATTCCTTTGATGCTGTCCCTGGTCCAAACAGACATCAAAACTTGGTTTCTAAAGCAACAAGGGTATAGCGGGTCATCTCATGATCAGAAGGTCAGGGATTCGAATCCTGCTTCCTGAAGATGCACTGTCATTGTGTCAATGGGCAAGACACTTCACCCTCCTTGCCTCCAGTTTCCGCGTACATTGGTGAATGGGTGACTGGTTCCTTGCTGTAAAGCGCTTTGAGTGCTAAAAAAGTGCTATACAAGTAGAGACCATTTACCATATATAGTTTTCAGTACCTGCTTTCAGTTCCGGGAGACAAATCCGGCCCTCCAGCACAGAACCTTTGGCCCTCAATATGATTTTGAGAAATATTATTAGGCAAATAAGGGATCAAATACCTGTTAAAGTACTCTAAATAGTGAGAAATAGTGTCTTTTCATAGTGTTTGTCTTTGCAGAATATCCCACTTGGTCATATATAATGTAAAACAGTGATTCTCAACTGGTGGGTCAGGACTCAAAAGTGGGTCGCGAGCCTATAGGGAACTCTTTTTTCAATATTTTCCATCTGAAATTACACGGAAACAAACTGGAGTCCGTTAAAAATAATATTATTGGGTTGTTTTGATCATAATTTCAGTCTTAAAAGCAAATCTACAGCTTGTTCAATAAAAACATGTGCGGTAAATACAATATTTTATTCGATGTATGACAAATTACAGTTTTATTTGGGCCGCAGCTTGTTATTAAGGTAATGGCGGGTCTCGGAGCCGGACCACTTTAGAACCACAGAACCACAGAAAATGGTTCTTAACTTTAGGCTACAATGGTGAGGGTTCGGCTTTTGGTGTTTTGGAAATCATTTAATCATTTATCAGCCCACGACTAAACAAAATCAAACGGACTGTATTAGAGCATGTGGAGAAAATGTCATCCATTTTAACTGGGTAATACTCTTCATTTTGAAAGCTAAAACATTTCCAAATACCAAATACTCATACCACTATATTACCGGCACAATGTGAAGTCTTCGACGTGGAAGCAGTACACTGTCCCGTCAGGTTAACAAAACACGCGAGAAACCGGGACTTTAATCTTTAAATTTTCTACTCAATGAACTCTGTGTGACTTTCGCGGCGCTGAGACAAATGCATCAGCCTCTTTTTAGCTCTAAATCCTCCAATTCCCCGAGGGGCCGAGCGGGAGGAGGGCTCCACACACTTCAAATCAAACAGCAAACTTCTCACACTCTCTGCGCGGAGGTCTGAGGCATCACCCCCGCTCCCCTTCTGCCCCACCAGGAGCACTCGTGCCTGGGGAGGGAGGGGGGGAGTGTAGATGGAGCAGGAGTCACTTTTTTGTTGTACTTTTGTGACGGTGGCGCAGGGAGTAGAGCGAGGATCGGCGGTTCGAATCCCACAGGTGCACACTCCTGTTGTGTCCTTGGGCAAGACACTTCCCCCACCTTACCTTCAGTGTCTGCGTACACTGGTGTATGGCTGCGTCTGAAACCACCAAATTAAATTAAAATTAAAGCACTAACACTAGCAACTAATCCTTAACCTTTCATGGCGTCAACTGTTAGATCTTTATGCAGTTAGTGAGAGCTATTTTCCCAATTCGACTGTCCTTACCCAGAGGAAGGGGAAGTGACATCACCAACAGCTTCTTCTTCTTCTTCAAAGTTATTGGTGGAGTGCAGGCCAAACAAAAGCACATGCCGCCACCTACTGTATAGTGTCCAACAACAACATAGTGTCCAAATAAAGACATTTAAGGCGAAAAGAAAGAGAAAAATCCAAATGATCCTTCACATTTCCCTTTAGCTTTATTTTATAATGCTAAAGGGGGGTGGAGGGATTGGCGCAATGGCTTATGGGATGGCACATAGCTCTCAATCACCGGTGAGCTAGCATCAGAGGTCCCTATGCTAAAGTGGCTCTGATAGTTAGGATTGAGGCTCCTTTTCCTAACTACTTCCTAACTGACAGACCAATTCGGACGCTTCTTATCATGGCGGACAGGAATTGGTGAGTGGTTCCCTGATGTAAAGCGCTGTATAAATGTGACCATTTTTGTTTTGTCACATTATTGTCACATTATTGTTGCTATTTTGACACTTTTTCAAGAAGCTTTTCGATTTAGGCAAGGCCAAACTGGAGAAAATGTGCTCAGATCAGGCGAGGGTCAAGAGGTTAAATGTGAAAAGTTCCAGTGCCCTCAGTGCTGTTTTTGACCCGTTAAGTTATTATCCAGGATGATTGAGACTTCTTTTTCACTTTAACCGTCCCGAACACTGCACAGTTGTTACCTGGATGACGGTGGCCGCCCTCTGGCTCTCTCCCCTCTCCTCTGTGCCTGTGGAGGGCCCGGGCGTCTGCTGAATCAGTGCTGCCTCTTCACTTCAGGAGAAAAAGAAAAAGAGAGACCTCGCTTTAGCATGATGTCATCGCACCTTCATCTTCCCCGAAAACACTGATTTACTCCTCTGCAAACATCTGGAGCGCTCGTCCCGCGGGAATTCAGTCATTTCGGAGACGGATGGTCCTCCCAAAGATAGCGCGGCATTAGCGAGTAAGAAGTTCAGCCATTCGGGCGCTAAATCACGGCGAGGTGGCTGCAATGATGACAAACGAGCCGCCGCGGAAAGCAATAACGCACCGGGCTGCTATAAAAAGAGGGGTATAAAAAATAAGGAGGGTGTTTGCTTAGATTCGGGGATGTATGCACGCGGACACGGGAGGAATTTGAGGTTTTTTTTTCATCAGGGACCACATCAGCAGAACTCACGTGTCGCTATAGAAACAGCTAGAACAGACAATAAACTCCAGGAAGACCATAATGCTTGATATAAATGTAAAAGACCATGTTCATTTAGTAGTTAATCTCATTTCACTTTATTCCTGTTGATGTTGGCGGGAGACTTGTGTGAATTGTTACAATAAGACCTTGTTAAATGGTCTAATCTTTCTGCCTGGGGTGAAAATCCACTTCCACCTGTTAAATTAGGCCATTTACCAACAAGCTGAGAGCAGATTATGGTGTAAACAAAGTGGAACTAATGTCTAATCTGACCCCTCTCTAATGGAGGGATATTAAATGCTAGTTTAGGACCAGAAAGGACTGGGTAAGCCTTTTGGATGAGAGGCAAAATGTCTTCTATTCTAAAACTAGGGCTGGGCCTTTTTAATTCATAAAAACGCGTTACATTTTCTATCGCAATTAATTGCATTTTCAAAAACTCCAGAGCCGGAACCTTTCTGTTCTTGTGTTTCTGGTACGCCCGTAAATCTGATGCACACGCTATACATCCACTCACAACAGCGATGGACGATAAAGACGCTTCAGTTGTCGACTGGGGAATCATTTTTGCTTTTGTGTACAGCAAATATTAAACTCTTAAAGGGGCTAGATGCAAGTTAGCCATTTTAATGCTCACTACTGCCACCTCAGGTCATACATGTAACTGCACCTTCTATATTAAGCTTAAGCATGACAGCAATTCGGACCTGAAGTGACACCTTTTTGAGTGACAGTGCAGGATTTTAGAGGCAGTTGTGGCGAACAGGTCTGGGCTCATTCTACACATTAGGACATTGTTGGAACATGTAGGCGGAGGAAAATACATAATTTTAACATTTTTAAACTCCTTATAGCATATTCTATGCCCCTTTGCTTTAATTATTTATTTTACTATTGATAATGGAAAACGTGGATCTATAGTTACTGTTTAATGTACTGTTTACACTGAAACACTTGAGCTTAATAGCTGTAAATGTACTTTGCACCAATGTTGAAGCTTGAAGCTGTTGAAGCTTAACAGATTAACAACAATAAATATATCATATTTGTTGTTGAGCTCATGTGTCTATCAATTCATTCAATAATTTAGTTGCAAAAAGGTTTTTTGAATTGAAACTTTTTGGTGGAAGGCCTGAAGGTTCCTTGAGCAAGTCACTTTCACCCACTTCACTTTCAGACAGCTTTCCACCTCCCAGTGTCAGAAGTGAAGTAGTTATGTCCAACGATAGAGCTTTGTAGAGATCAGTACCCAAGCCTTAACTGGTCTTTGCCATTTCATGAGGCATTTTCTAAATTTATGATGGCAGTGGCATGATAAATAAAAAGCCAAACATGAGGTAAATTACTTAGTCTGCTGTGTGTCTCTGCTCGATTCCTCCAGCGCAGAGGTTTCCCTCTCAGACTCCGAGGTCGTGGATGTGTCTCCAAACTCGTGTTGAAACCGGTGATCCTCGGCCAAACGGAAAACCTCCTCCAGGCGTCGACAGGAGATCCTCAGCACGTCGAGAGGAGACGAGGCCGCGCTGGAGAAGATAATGGAGAAATTTAACAGTCCTGGATTTAGATTGTTCTCCTTCCACAGACAATTAAGTATTGATTTGACAACTGTGGAGCTACTTCGTCCACGGTTTAATCTTCATCCTAGCCCCACTAATGTCATGCTTTAGTTATGGTTCAGTTTCTGGTTTGACCCTTCTCTCCGGACCACCGTCGAGCCCCAGTCTCCTCCTGACCCTCTGTAATGAAAGCACACCGGGATGAAACGGGGGCCGGGGTCACACTGGGGGCTGCTTTGGCTCGGGGCCGCGGTTTGGCGCTGGTCTGGCTGCGCGGGGACCCCTCGCTGGGCGCGCTGTTCGCCCCTGGGGCCCGGGACAATGGGGCTCTCTCAGGGCAGGACGGAGGGGCAGACGCGGAGGAGGGTCACCCCCAGAAAGTGACCTCGCGTCGGGGTTAGGTTCAGGAGGTGAGAGGGGAGACACACGCCGGACACTCGCTCGGATAGTATTACTTGTCCGAAATATGACGAGGACAATGAGCAGGACTTCAGTTTTAATGCTTTTTAATGCCATTTTAATGTACACTTATACACTTTTCTCCTAAAGTTTAGCAAACAATTTGGATACATACAAGAGAAATTTTGAATAAATAGCACATTGGACAAACAGGCAGCTTTTCAACCTGAATAGACTCAGACAGACAAAAGCAGCGATTAGGAAGAACTATTAACTTGTATATTAGTTTTGGCGATCAGACCCCAGCGGTAACAACAACAACGATATATGTATGAAAGTCAGCATGGATGAACAGCTTGGAGCTAGGGACGTCTTCCCCGGAGCCTGGACACAGGTGGTGGTATGGAAGACCCGTGAAGATACAGCAGGGAGAATCCATGAACGGAAGAGGTGGAGATGGGGCGGAGGTGGGTCGCAGCGCAGCTGGGAGGTGGGGCTACGGAGGTGGGGCTCTTACGCTGATGGCTGAGGTAGCGGTGTGGCCCTCTCGGAAGGGATCTTGGCTCGAGGTAGGTGATGAATTAAGGCCTAGGCTTCATGACAATGTTGTTTTTTTCATTTATTTCTTCGAGAGTGGGGTGGATTGATGGAAGGAGTCTTGGCCACGAACACACCAAGATTAACTCAAAGTTTAGGCCATGACTTAAAGGGATATTTCAGGATTTTTGACATAGGGCCTAATTTCCTAGTTATCCAGAGTGTTGCTGATTTCTGGAGATATATTGTTTTGTAATTTATGCAGCTCTTATGTTTGAAGAGCTTCGTGGCGCTAGGCTAATGCAAGGCTAGCGCACTTCTACGATATTAGCTAGCCTGCATTGAAAACAGTCTGACCCGCTCCACAGAGCACCTGAGGCAAATCACTTATAACACCAGACTAACCATATAAATGTCTGTGTCGATAGAATAATTTTTGGAATATAACTGACCTTGCATCCCATGAATGATCGCATTTTGAGGGACTAATTTCCAGCAGATCACTCCGCCGCTGCGTAGCCACAACCACAACCACAAAGCTGATGCTGCTCAAATATAAGGTATTTTAAATGCAAAATGGTTAAAATTATTCTATCTACACAGACATATATATGGTTAGTCTGGTGTTATAAGTGATTTGCCTCAGGTGCTCTGTGGAGTGTGTCAGACTGTTTTTAATGCAGGCTAGCTGATATCGTAGAAATGCGCTAGTCTTGCACTAGCCTAGCGCCACAAAACTCTTCAAATATAAAAACTTGAATTCCCCCCAAAAATATCTCCAGATATCAGGAACACTCTGGATAACTAGGAAATGAGGCCCTATGTCAAAACTCCTGAAATATCCCTTTAAAGGAACCATTTTTCCATACTGAGATATGTTCTTACCTGAGCTTAGATGAGTTAATGCGTACCTGTCTGGTCTTTGTGCGTACCCTCAGTCATGCAAAACGACCAATATATTCCTATAGCTCCAAACGGGTTGAAGTTAGAAGCGACCACGCTCTTCCACGGCCACAAAGAACAGACAAGTGCACATCAACTTGTCTAAGCTCAGGTAAGAACATATCTCAGTATGGAAAAACGGTGGCCTGTTCCTTTGAAGCCACACTGTGGAACATTCCAGGTAACATACACCTCAGCCTGAATGATCAGCTCGCCTCTTAAAACTAAATCTATGAAAAAAGCAATGAAAAAGCCACAAAAGGTTACAAAAACATGACATAAAACCCACCAAAAAGAGACAAAAACACGCCGCCAAAGAGACGAAAAAGTTACGGTTTTGTAGGTCTTAGCTTTCAAATGAGACATTACATTGTTGCTCTCCAGTCGGGAAGCTTTTACATTTGGGTAAAGGCGAAGGCTAGACACTGACCATGATATTTGTACTGTCAGTTTTCAAAATAAAGCATTTGGAAGACTCTTTATTTTGCAAAGTCCTGCTTCACTTGCTTCACTCCCCTCAGCTTAACCCTGACTTTGCGATGGAAAATCTCGTTGAAAACCTGCTCCTGGTAGGCTGTTCCTATATCACTCCGTCTGCCTAAACGCCCCATTTGTCCAGACAAAACCCCAGTATTTATTTGACAAAGAAATGAACGAGGAGTGGCAAGTAAATATTCCATACGCTTAGCTTTGTTTAATTTAAAAGCATGCCGTTTATAGAGCCATCGCAGTCTCTCTTCAAAGGAGCGCGTGAGAAATGGGAGGTACTGACGCATCAAACGCTGCGCTGTGTGTTTAAGTCCTACATATCGCTAAATCACGAGGGGAAAATAACTTTTGTAGAGTGGTATTTCATTTGCATTGAGTTATATATAGCTGTTGTGTCTATAGGAAAGGCCACCTAGCAACAAGGGCTGAGCCAGGACTACAGGAGGCTGGGAACTGTGGTACGGAGACCATTCAATGACATCAACCTGCAAAAATTACATAATGCTCTTATGTCAAAATTTGATACATACTATTTCATACACAAGGCATTCAAAGTGCGTCACAGTTGCATGAAATTACAAGAGAGCAGATCAAATCAATCAAAATACTTTCAGTGTCATGTGCACAAGTAAAAAAGAACTGTTTTCAGACAGTTTTCACCGCCATTGCCGTCTATTGCTGCAGTACCTCCATATGTGGGTGGCAAAACAAGCTACTTTCCCATTAGACAGCATTGCACTTTATACACATTTTAAACAACTGTAAAGCCTGGTGCCTAATTGTGTTAAACTTTCTACAGCTAGATAGACATTCCTCCTGGGTTAGTTACAATTAAAGGGACCAGGCGTGTTTTCGTAAGGTACATTTTTTGAAATCTCGCATACTAATGAGGGCCGGACTTTGATTGACAGGCCGTTAGCATTAGAGCTAACGGCGCGGACGCGGTTACAAGTGAACAACGTGTCCCCCCCAGTGAAGATCCGCCCTTATGCCCTTTTTAAGAGCATGCTCCGTCAAAGCTGGGTAGGAGGAGTCTGTAAATTTGCCATGGATTCCCTTTTTGGTTATTATGGCAAACAGGGAGGGGTGAGGAGTTTATTATTTATTATGTCCATGGGCCTGTCTCACATCCTCATGGAGACTGTTCCAGAGTTTAGCTTCATGAAACTCAAACGAACTGTGTTTAGTCCTGACTCTGGGAACTACCAGGCGACCCCTCCCATACCTACAGTGTCTGACATGTAGTTCCCCTACCACTAGAAACATGTGCAATAGGCCAGGATGAATGAGACTGATGGAAATTAGCGCATGGCTACAATCCGGTGTGGCGTGTTTACATGACACCTGACCAAATAAACCAATAAATAAAATAGAATTATGATGGACTGCAAAAATGGTGGCCACAAACTATATACTGTATTTGAACTACATTAGCACAGCCTGACCACACAAAAAGGTCACATGCTATAGTATCTGGTTGTAGCGCCTTTAGTTTTGATTACAGCATCTTTTCTTTGTTTCAACAAGCTTCCAGTGTTGCATTTATTCTTCAACAAGATCTTACTGTATATTGATGATGGGAGAGTGTGACGACTGCGCAAAGCCTTTTCCAGCACATCACAAAGATTCTCACTTGGGTTAAGATCTGGAATCTGTGGCAGCCTATCCATCTCCCTGAACCACTGACCACCTGACGTTGTCATCTTGGAAAACGCCCGTGTCATCAGGGAAGAGATCCAGGGATGGAATAACCTGATGTTCAGTCCGTCTGCTGATCTCATTTTCATTTTGATTAGCCTAGACCTGACCAACTGCAGCAAACCTGCAACAGTTTGTTACATCCAGGTGGACCTTTTTTTTTTGGTCTGGCAGTGCATAAATCTTACACTCTACTCCTGTATCAGCCATGTGAACCTTTGTTATGTTTGTTTGTTTTATTGTCCCCGTAGGGAAATTCGTCCTCTGCATTTAACCCATCCTTCAATGCCGCTGGGGCAACCCGTAAGGAGCAGTGGTCGGCGGCATTGCCGCGCCCGGGGACCCATCTCCATGATGTGGAGCCAGGCTGATGGTCAGAATCACCTGGCAGGAGGATTCACCTATTGCACATGTTTTTAGTGGTAGGGGAAACCGGAGTACCCGGAGGAAACCTACGCAGACAGACACGGGGAGAACATGCAAACTCCACACAGAAAGGCCCCATCCTGGTGGGAATCGAACCCGGGACCTTCTAGCTGTGAAGCGGAGGCGCCCGTTATTGGTCACTGCTTCCATTATTTTGCATGTTTAATTATTACATCCGGTGTGTAACGTTAATATTTCATCCACCCTTATAGCAATAGCAACTTTAGCATTAATCAACTGAAATAAATATCTTTATAAATAAAATCTGCTTGAAAGTTTACTGTCAGTATTCAATTTATTTTTCCTATCCCGATTAAAATATCAAAACGACATCACCCAACATTCTCCTGAGTCGTACTCCACACACAGTGATCAATCTCCATTACTTGTGTTTTCGCTCCTTGTCACGTCTCTAAACCCACTTCTCACCGCCCCGTCCCGCTGCTGCGCCCGCCCCGTCCCGCTGTGACCCTGCGGTGACCCAGCAGGTACAGTTCAAAGCTCAGAGGTCGCCGCCGTCTCTCTCGACCCTCCTCCTCTTCTCATGTGTGAGCGAAGAGCCGGGTCTTTGTGCAGAAGTGTGGCTGCACCTGAGGCTTTATCATTTCTCTTTGCCTTTCACTTAGTCAGCAGTGAAACATGCTCTACTACAACTACTACAACTTATTACTAATCCTTGGCTGCTTCTAATTCAGGAGAAACCTTGAATTAGTCCAATTAAACCTGAAAATGAAAAAAAAAAAAAAAAGTTTTCCATACTACTTCGACCTCACTCCCTCGACTCCCTGTATTTCACTCCAATGAGGGAGAAGAGACAATTCTTTGTGCGTTCAGACTGTTTCTGACTCTACCTGGGGCTATGGGACGTCCCGGCAGAAGAGTCGGCGCGGCCTGGGGGGCAGAGGAGCGAGGAGAATCGGAGCTAATAGCTTCATTAAGGCTGCAGCGAGGGGTCTTTGTAGTGGGATTATCTGCCCAATGAAAGGGACATTATGCGGGTTTGGACGCACAGGGAGACCGACAGGAGGCATGAGGCTGATGACACCCCAACTTCAGGCCCGGAAACTTTCATTTTCATTATAGTAAAATCATTTATAAGGTAAAAGCAGCCATTTGTGGAAAAAAAAGAATGAGCATTGCATGGTCCTTTTTTGATGATGGATTTAGAGTTGTTTAGAAACCGTGAAAACACTATCTTTTGTTCATGGCCAAACTGCTCGTCTGACTTTAGCCGACATTGGCTTTGATTTCTGTTATTGATGTAACAAAAACAGAAAGTAGGTGAAAACATCGCCAAAAATTACATGCAGTCACCTTTTTTTGTCATCATCTCACTATAGTCCTTATCCTGAGGTCAGCATTGTTGAACGCATTACTTTAAAATTGTAATATATTCTATCATTTATTAGTAGTTACAGCTTTAAAAATGTTGTATGTTTGGATTACATGTATTACTGTTTCAAAAATGTAGCCGAGTTACACTACTTTGAGTTACTTCTGAGTTACTTTCGGCAAAATCTAAACTGAAAATGGTAATAATGCCAATGTAACAGGGCCCCTAACCCTAACCTTAATTCTAACCCTAAAACCACATCTTGACCCTAAAACAGTCCTTCAAATACGTGAGGACCACCCAAAATGTCCTCACTTTACAAAAAAGTCCTCACTCTGTTGATTAAAAAGTCAAACTGGTCCTCACAATGTCAGAAGTACAAGAACACACACACACACACACACACACAATTGCAGATCTTATACACCAACTTCCAACTTGATTTGGTTTGGTGCTTTTAATTTGGGGGAGTTTGGCATTTTTTCATTCATATATTTAAATGTGCTTGTAACTCGAGTTACTTGAATTGTAATGACTAACATATGCCCTATTTTGTGTTGTTATATTCCTTAGTTACAGATAACCAGAATGTATTTTTCTAACTTGTTACTTTTGTAATACGTTACCCCCACCACTGGAGGTCAGTTAAACTTATTTCCTCTGTGCTACTTTGTGAGTTTTTCGTTTATTCCTATTCCCATTTTAGTTTCTTCTTTCTTTTCCATTACGGCACACAGGAAGTGCGTACACTAAGCGGAAATGGTTCAACATCAACAAGAAAAGTGGACGGGGCTGAATAAGGTGAATGTCAATATTATGTGTTTATTACTACTGTACACACAAGGTTACAAACAATTTCCTGGCAGCTGTAAAATGTGTGTAAACTCCACAGAGGCGGGGCCAGGTGAACTTAAAGGCGGGCGTCCTGCAAATGCTCAGACATATCCAATCTGCATAAGACAAACACAAAAGGCCAATCCTCCAGCTATTCACGCTTGACGTGGCGCTCACTCCCCAAGCGCTGCGGTCACCCCTTTGTTCAGTATTTCTGAACAAAGTGCTCCTTACCGCTCATGTTTGTACCTGATTTGCGAGCTGTGGCGCTGCCGCAGTTCTGCAGTTTGCTGGATCTGATTCCGACACAGAGAAAGGAAACTCCCGGCGGCCGGACTGAAGCAGGGCCCGGCTGGAGGAGAGTCTGTGAGCTGTCCGTCGATGCGTCCGAGCCCAGGCGCTGCCGTCTGGAGGACCGACCTGGAGGAGACAGGAAGGAACAGTTGGGTTTCCATAGTTTATCTGCAATCAAGAAAAGCACAGGTCCTTAAAAACTACAGTACAGGAGGGTCAATACAGTAAAGGGGGTCAAATGGGGCGAACATTTTTCACTGCAGGGTCGCTAAAGTCGTGCTAATTTTATACTTAGAGTTTCCATTTCAGACCAAAGCACACGTAAGGTCTTAAATCTACTGTCTAATCCTTAAATTACGGAGCGTTTTGGGGGATAGAAGCTGTTCTCTGCTTCAGTTGATATTGGACGTTGTGAGAAGCATTACCAAAATAATTCAATTTTGTCGTAAGCTTTGTGAAGTTTTTTTTTTATAGTGGGAAATTGTTAGTCTAGGCGCCCTCCATATACAGATTTGTATCGTAACAGTTTATTCACGAGTTATTTTCTACTCTTGCTTTGTCATTGCAACCATTAAACCCCCACCTTCACCAAGTGTGTTTTCTCCAGTTCAGCTTTAACCAAATCTGATAGGTTAAAGCCTATAGGCCAGTGTAACACCTCATTCCAAAGCTAAGACCAATAAAACTAATCTTTTTTCCATCGCTTTTTTGTTGCGTTTTCTTTACATTACTTTTCTGTTGCTGTTTTGTTGCATTTTCATCACTTTCTTGACACTTTTTTGTCACTTTTTCGCCAACTTTTTGTCACTTTTTTTGTAGCTTTTTAATCAATTTTAGATCAATTTTTTCGTCACTTTTTCGTCACTTTTTTATCACTTTTTGAGCAATTTTTTGTCTAATTTTTCTCATATTTCTGTCACTTTTTTGTCACTTTTTTGTCATTTTTTTGTTGCTTTTTCGTCACTTTTTTGTGGCATTTTTCAAGAGGCTTTTAGATTTGGGTGAAGCCAAACTGGTGGGGTTTCAGAGGTTAAAACTCTATTATAGTGTGGTTTATTGTACAGGCTTATGATTTCAAAAGGAACAGTACTTTGTGTGGATAAACATTATAGTGCACATGTGTCCATATAAAACAAAGCAGTGCCACTTTCAGGGGTTTGGAGGGAGCCGAGTCCGTCGCCTCAGGCCGTGGAAGTCCGAGGCTAAAGGAATCTGAAAAATCCGCCGGAAAAAATATAAAAACAAGAGAGAAACGGAGGGGAGAGGAGAGCGGACAGCGCTGAGCGGCTCTGTCCAGATGTGCCGCTGGTTCAGTGGGAAACTCTAAATGTGGGTCTAAACGGGGCACGGGGGAGCAGCCACAGCAAAACGCCTCGGGCACAGGGCGCTTCAGACATGTCCAACGAGCGGCTTTCACTGCACTCATTCCCACAGAACGTTTATCTAGTGAAGCTTCTATGCCAATGGGGACGAGTCAATACAAGAATTATGTCTGATGATGCCAGTGCCTACATTTCAGCCTGATTTGGAGCCTTTAAAGTGCATACAGGAGTTTTCATTATATATTTAGATACTTTCCCTTCCTGAACCACAACCCTATTATATCATGTTGGATGGGTTTGATGTTCAGGAGCTATTGTCACGGGCCTCTTGCCTTTGGGTCTCCCATGGCAAACAGGTTCTAGGGGACAGGTCAGATCAAGAGCGATTCAGCGGCACCTGATGATGGGGGACCAACAAGACTCATGAGTGTTAGAGGATAACATTAAATCGCTATTTATCATACTGGGTCAGGCTGTACAGTCGCATTATCTCGGTGCTCAGACTCTCAGCCACTGAACGTTTGCTCATGCATCAGTCTGACGCTCTGAGAGGGTATTTATCCCTCTTCTGTGGAAGCGTAGACAGACTTGAATGGTAGGACTAGCGCAATGTCTCGAGTTCATGTCTCCGGGTCCCGCACCGACGGTAAATAAACTTGATAAGACAAGCCTGGTAAGACATCCAGACTGCTGCCTATTCTTCATCTATCCTCTCGAACGCCATTGTTAATTCTCTAACAATGGGTACGCCACCCAGACTAGACTCTGGTGCTGTGCCTGGTGTAGCGTCATGGGCCTGTCCTTCTGTAGATCTTACATCGGCGGTGCATTGTATCGGGGGTTTAGAAGCTGTTCTCTGCTTTGGTGGACATTGGACATTGGAAGTGTCAAGAGCATAACTAAAATAATGAATTTTTCCCATAACTTTTGTGAATATATTTGTTTGTTTGCCCTCCATCTGCAGATATAAAACTGGCTGCTTGAGTGTGCGATGCTGTACTCACATGCCCTTAAGCGCTAACATCCCACTCTAGGGTTCAATAAAGTGACATGTTCTCATTTTATTAAGGCCTTTGGGATCAATACAGTTTTCTGAATCTGAAATCAGCAGGAGGCCGAGTGAATCTGTGCCAACCATAGAAATCACATCAACGCCTTTAGTTCTGAGCCTGTCCTGCAAATGTGCACATTTTGTTCGCCGTGAAATCCCGAACCCGATTTAAATTGCGTGTTCAATCTCTTCAATCCCCATACAAATGAACAGGGAGGCAATGGAGAAATACTAAAGTATGCAGAGGTATGTTTTTGTCCTTTTCATGTCATTGATGTAATTTCTGTGAGAACATATTATAATATCGTGTTTAGTGGCCATTGGATGTGTACCCCACCCACAAAAAGCAGAAACTGAATTTGAGTTAGCATTTAGCTCAGGTGCCACTTTTAGACACTAATTTGTATCTCAAGTAAAATCATAAAAGGTCTGTACCTTCATTAATGATTTCTAACGAGGCTTTGGCCTTCTGGATTGTTCATAAGTTGCTATGCTTGGAGGCTAATCAGTCCCTCCAGGATTTCACGATGTTGCGATCGCAACTATTAACGCAACATCAATCAAACTCCGCGAAATCAGTGCGGAGTTACAACTTTTCCAAAATCCCGCAACTTTCCCGCAACTATTCCAATAATCCGCCATTTCCATCGCAACTTTTCTTTAACTCCGCAACTTATGAGCAACTAAAGTGAGTTTCTGATCAGTTAAATATAGTTTACTTGTTATATTTTCGTGTACTGTATATGCCCAGCACCTCCACCTCAGACTGAAGGACTTTCGCTTCTGCTCCGCCTCCTCTCACTCGCCTGGGCCTGAAGCTCCGCCTCCTCTCACTCGCCTGGGCCTGAAGCTCCGCCTCCTCTCACTCGCCTAGGCCTTTACCGTGGATCTCCTACCGCGCTCTGTCCAAGTCACTTCTCTGCGATATAGGCTTTATCCGAGAGATAAAGCAAATTTTTAATGTCAAAATATATTGCTTTAAGCAGAAAAGCTAAACTTTTCATCGCAACTTTTGGAAAAATGGCCCGCGAAATCAGGCATTTTACCCCGCAACAACCACAAAAAATGCCCGCGAAATCCTGGAGGGACTGATTAGGCTAATGCTAACGGCAATAGGAAAAATGCATTGAGCTGGCTAACTCGGAAAAGTCTCCCAGACTAGCTGACTTGCTAACTGCATTGATTAGGATTTTTCGACAACCACCTCCACTGTCCATACACTTAGGCGAAGTGGGTGAGGTGTCTTGCCCAAAGGAGAGAACAGTATAATCTGGTCAAAGCTGGCATCAAACCAGCAACTTCCAGTCACAAGACATTACAGGCCGTGATGTAAAGGCTTATATCGTGTCACTCTCTCGTTATTTCAGTGCCACCATGTTGCTTTGTCTAAGTCTGGGCACTGTCAAATTAACCCTCAGATGTTTTCATGTCTCTCTCCACTTTCTCCACACACACACACACACGCACATACACACACACACACACGCACACACACACACACACACAAGGTCTCAGGTTCTCGCCCCAAAGGCAACCGGGGTCTGGTCAGCTCCAAACCTGCTCCGAACCCAAACACAGCGTCACATGAGCTCACGGAGCAGCAACGCTAATTCAATAACGGCCCAAACGCACGGCTCGCACACAGGGGAACGGGACGGACCAGAGGGACTGTGTTTACAAAGAGCCGGGCCCCGCCACCAACTGAGGGAGCTCTGTTTCTTGTTGTGGCTTCAATATTGTTTCAGGAAAGAGCTGCGTAAACATGTGACTTCAGCCGGGACACGGGAGCGCAGTCGGCGACGGCACAGACGAGACTGAATCGGGACAGAAACGAGTCCAGTTTATGAAATATAGCACGACAATAGGACTGCAACATGAGAGGGGAAAATGTGCGATATTCGATAACAGTCAGGTATATTGCAACAACAATCCTACTAATTTCAACACAGTACTATCTACACATTAAAAAAATCCCCTTCTTTTCCTTTTTCTTCTCAAGACTGGGGCTTAAGCTGGGACTAAATGTACATTTCTTGGAAAATAATGACATCGTGCAGAAATTGGAAAGAATTTCGTTCTCAAAAATTGGCCAATTGTATCTTATTTACTTTTGAGTGAGAGAATAGCAAAATCACCCATTTCTTCTTTGTTTGATGAATCGTTTTTCTGCATTTGTGGCATTAAAAATATAGTATTTGGGCTGGGGTCTTGTTGAAAAAAAATGAATGAAAAAAAATGTGTTAAAATACTAAAGGACCAAATTAAAGAGGCTGGATGCAAGTTGGCCATTTTATACCCACTACTGCCACCTCAGGTCATACGTGTAACTGCACCTTCTATATTAAGCTCGTGCATGACGGTCTGGGCTCATTCTACACATTAGGACATGGCTGGAACATGTAGGGGGAGGAAAATACTTAATTTTAACATTTTTAAACTCTGTATAGTCCCTTTAAGGCTAAAATTTAATTAAATTCTTGACTAAAGCTGAAATGTTCCACATGTAGGGGGTGTACACACGTGTCAGCAACTCAAATGTATATTTTACACTTTTATGCCCAAATACTACAATTTTGTAGAATCGCAAAACATTTTGGCACATTTCATAAGATTGGTAATATTCCACAGACACACATTTACATATTCAAAAGCAAATTGGTTTCATCGATTAATCAAATGGATTTAAAATTGATTTAAATTAAGCTTAAGCTAAAAAAAAAGGCTAGAAAATATTTTATTTTTATATTTAATCCAAAAAAAAAATCAAAAATCAAATCAAATTGAGGCTTGAGTGCATCGTTACATCCCAACTACAGCATTTGAGCAAAAAATATTAACAATTTCAGCAAAATAACTTTGGTATTTGCAATGAAGTCAAAATTGTCAATGACAATATTTTCCAAGAAATTTAGATCTAAGGCCAGTTGAAATCAAACGTAATGATGCTTTTTGGCACAAGCTTTAACTCTGTAAAAAGTATTACGAATATTTTAACCTAATGTGAGTAATTTTAATTTGTGAAATAGCCAATGGAATGTGTAGTTTTGCACATAACATTTAAAAAAGGCATATATTTAAGTAGAATTAGATTGATCATCTAATTTTAAGCGCAATCTTTATTTTATGTGCAAAAATAAGGGCAAATGTACTTATTTCAAGCAAAATGTACCTATTTATACGTTTATACTTTTTGTATATTTTAAACAAAAATCAAGACCCTAAAAAAGAGATGGAAGGTCAAGACAAATGTGTTTCATCATCAACAACAAAGGAATGAAACTGAGCGAATCATGATTAAACTGATCTTTTGCACATTTTAAAGTGGATTGTGTTATATGTTTTAACCACTTAACTGCCACCTTAGGGTTAACAATTATTTACATCTAGATCTCAAAGCTTCTTGACTGGAGACCTTACAGCAGGGGTAGGCAACGTCAGGCCCGGGGGCCAAATCCGGCCCTCCTGCACCTCTGGCCCCCAAGATGAATTTGCTCACATACCTGCCAAAGTTGGGGATGTGGGGGAAGATGAGCCACTTTTTGCTTTGGTGGTTATTGTGTAAAAACAGTATAATATAAACACAAAATGTTACTGTTTACATATGTTGTTTATCCTCTTAACTCCCACCTGAACTGAGCACATTTCCTGTTTGGCTTTACCCAAATCTAAAAGCTTCTTGAAAAGAAAGCATCAAAATGGCAACACAACAATAAAGTGACAAGAAAAAGCGACATAAACACAACAAAAGAGTGACTAAAAACATGCAACAATAATACAACAAAAAAGTGACTAAAGAGCGATAAAAAAGGGCAAAAATACTTTTAAAAACCCACAATAAAAACTTCAAAGACGCTTAAAAAATTTGACAAAAGAGCGGCAACAACACAACCAAAAGTTACAATTAGTTTTGTCGGCCTTAGCTTTCAAATGAGGCACTACACTGTCGCATTGCAGCTTTTAAAAAAGCCGAACTGGAGGTAAAAAAAAAAAAAATACAGGCAAAACATCCCATATAATGCAAAAACTTGGCAACTACAGAAAATTGTTTTTACTTTGGGCTTCAGTGGTTCGGCCCTCGGTGATTTGGTGATGATGAAAATCGGCCCTCCACCACACAAACTTCTATATGCCAGTGTGATGCCTAATTTGAAATCCAAGACCTTCTAGTTTCTAAAAATATGTGTGAGATCTGTGTGAGTGAAACACAAATTATGTTACATTTGCCATTGTTAACCTTAATTATATCCTAATTCAGGCTCACTAACCCCCTGATCAGGAGGGGCGGCAGGAAACAGGTTAAGCAGCATGAAGAAAAGATGAGAGCGCTTTAGAAACAATTGTTATTTTCTACTGCACTGCTGCAATATACTCTCAGTTAATCAAACTTGCCGCTGACGCCCTTCGGTCCAGACTTCCTCTGCGGCCGCTCCCCGTCCCCGCGCGGGTCCAGGATGGGGGTAATCCCGGGCACTCGCCGCGGGATCAGGGCTGTTTTTTGGACTTTACGTGTGATGTTTTTGGAGTTTACGTGTGCTGTTTTTGGAGTTTACGTGTGCTGTTTTAGTCTATGGTTTGCTGTGGTTGGACAAAGATGAAAGGGTCAGGCGTCAGAGCGGGGTTAAACCCAGAGCTGGAGCAGGAGGTGAGTTCGAGGTGAGACAAAACGTGAAGCTCCACAGTCACAGACGCAGGTTAGAAAAGCAGAGACTGAAGCTGACGAGGCCCCACCGCACAGACGGAAGAGAAACCAGCAGCATGTTCCAGTTGTGATACACAAAGAAAATGCATTTATCGTGACTCTTGTGGACTCTGGATCTTACATTATTTGTTTGGTCAAAGTTAAAGGAGCGCATGTTCGTCCTTACCTCCAGCCGGGCTCCTGCTGCAGAGGATTTCCCTCCAAACAAATGTCTCTGATGAACAGACACTTCCTCAGACTCTCACACACTGCCTTCAGCTCTGGAGGGACAAAACCGAGAGAATCAGATCATCTCAAAGCCAATCTCTTCATAATTTACATAATGATTAGGGCTAGAAACGGGGCAGAAGTTTAAGATTATTACTAAACTGTTATTCCTACACAAACGCAGAACAAAAGGTCTGAAGTTGTCAAACTACTTTGCAGACATTATGGTTATTTTCTGTAGAAAAACTATATATGAGAAATGCTTCAAGGGCTAAATGGGAATGAGATTTGTACAAAGCACCAGCAGAGGGCGCTAGGACTGCGTATAAGTGACATGCTTCGTTCTTCCTTGTTGTGAGTCAGTAGCTGTACATAACTACATCAGTTCTGAAGTGTGTTTTTAAAATGACCAAAACCCAACAAGGCCAAATTCAACCTTTATACGACTTGTAGGGCATAAATTCCTGAGTATGTCAAAAAAAAAAAGTAAGTCTCTAGCCCATTCCTTTGCAGTTATTTGAAGAAATTACTCACTCCAGCCACTAGAGGGCAGCTTAAATAGAAGGAAAGAATTCCACAGGTGTCAAGCAGAAGGCACTGACATAATGAGAGATCAGGATACAAACAACACATTGGCTACTGTCCTGTCAGGCTCATTATTATTTATTATTGAAAAAAGTTTCCTCAGTAGTATTTTCCCAATCAAAACATATTATTATTTAGGAGCTTTAAAGGGGCTAGATGCAAGTTGGCCATTTTATGCTTACTACTGCCACCTCAGGACATACATGTAACTGCACCTTCTATATTAAGCTCGTGCATGATCCGAAGTAACAACCTTTTGAGTGACAGTGCAGGATTTTAGAGGCAGTTGTGGTGAACAGGTCATTCTACACATTAGAACATGGCTGGAACATGTAAGGGGAGGAAAATACAACATTTTAAATGTTTAAACTCGTATAGTCCCTTTAAGTTGAATAACAGAAGTAAATGCACTTTTTCATGATATTCTAATTATAGGACGAGCACCTGTATACCAGAGGATTTCAAATGTTTGCTGAAAAATATCAGTTTTGTCCTGGATACTTATTTAAGACAACCAAAAATTTGAAAAGCATCAAGACTATTATGTTTCTGTGTGCTGTAAACCTGTGTATTACCTGACAAACAGTTGAGTCGTAGATCCAGATTCTCGAGGGACACAAAGTCACAGAGTGAAGGCAGCTCGGTCAGACTGAGGAGCAGAGTCGACAATCAACTTCTGGAACAAAACTATACCACACGACTGATTCATCTGTTTTAGGGAGTGAACCTGTTCTGAGCTACAGTGAGGTGTTGCATCATGGGAAGCCAGTGTTGGGTCAGACTGTGGAGGGAGGAGATGCTGTTGTCGTCGAGGTGAAGTTCTCTGAGGAGCACGTGGTTCTTCAGGTCAGGAGGCTGTGAGAGAGAGACATTTGTGCGTAATTAAAGAAATCTAAAGAACGTCTTTCCAAGGCTCATTTTAATCACCTCAAAATGCCTCCACTTTAAAATCCATGCATATATAGCTTTATTGGTTTGTATTCTGCACCTGTGTGAGGCCGTTCCCGCTGAGGCGCAGCGTGAGGAGCAGGGCGCAGTGGTCCAGCCCCTGCACTGAGGCCAGCTGGTTCTGGGACAGGTCCAGGTGTAACAGGGAGGACAGAGCGGAGACGCCTCTGGAGCTGATCAGCTGGTTATGACTGAGGGACAGAGACTGCAGCCGGCGCAAGGACTCCACGCCCGCTTGAAAACCGACAGACACTTATTAATAATCTCATTGGCATATTCTCACGGTTTAGGTGCTCCAGTTTCCCTACTACTAAAAACATGAGCACAAGTTCCTACAAGGGCCAGGCCTGGAGAGAAGACTATATTAGTTTTAAATGTTTTACAAATCTAATGGAAAACGTGTAATTCACCGGTCTGAAATTTGACATAAAGTTAGTCCCTTCCTTTGCTGATTTCAACAACTAATCTGAATCCCTGGTGCCGACAATTTGACCAGTGAGATGAGCTTTCCTGGGAACAGGCCTGCCCTGTCAGGTCCAATAGATACAGACGGCATCGCTTCATAGAAGGGGGCGTGGCTTCGCCAAGGGGGAAAATAGAATCTTTTGGGAAACACAATTTTTCACTCTTTTAAGCCATTTTCTGGTGGAATATGAACTTATTTATGACGCATAAATAAAGTCAAGTGTAAATCGGACCCATATGGATATTTTCTCACAGCAGATTGTTCAGTAGAAGTGAAAAAATGGCAGTTGTAGCTCACGCTAGCTAGCCGTTAGCATTCGCGCGATGCTAACATGAAGCATTCTCCATTAATTATGTACTTATGGGCTGTTGAACTGCCTTGCTTCTCTCCATGTCTTTGTATCTTTATTTAGTAGAAAACTGTGTTCATAGTTCAGCATTTATTAAAGTAGTTTTTTTTAATAATTAGAGAAAGTTTCGATTATTCTCCAAATTGTTTTCCCCCTTAACTGTTTTTAAACATGACCATATATGGGCGATTCCAGAGATGCCGTGTGTATCTATCAGGAGAGGAGCTGGTTTCATTTTGACAGTTTTACATGACTCAATAGAAAAGTTAAAAAAAAGAAAGGAAGAAAGTGATCAACTAAAACGCGGACTAAATTTTGTGTTATGTGCGAAGTAAAGATATAATACTGTCAAATACATTTCAATTTCACCTTTCTTTTCAATCAAAAATAATTCAAAAGTACCCGTACTAACCACTTGAAACACTGCTCAAGGTTAACAGTTTCAGAGTAGTTTTATCTTGCCTTTCGGAGCCTTGTAGCCACAATAAAAACAATAAAATGCTGAACATTTCCTCTACACACAGTAAATGATAATTCTGTTACCGATGCGTGTGATGAGGTTGTGGGACAGGTCCAGCTCGGTCAGGTTGTCCGCTCCGTCGAGGCCGTGGATGGAGCTCAGTCTGTTGTGTCCGAGTCGCAGAACCTTCAAACTGCTCATGTTCTCACAGTCCAGAAACGTGATCTCGTTTTCCTGCAATACAAACAAGAAAGATAAATATAATACTTTATACTCTACTTCATTTACTGAAAAGAGACTTTGTCAATGTGTTTTGTTCCTTTTAAAAGCCTGACATTGCACACTCTATGAACAGTAAGTGGCGCTGTGGAGATGTTCTGTCAAATACCACTGACTCACAAAGAGAAGGAAGTTTTGTTCCCGTTGTGTTGCCGTACAGGTAGTGAATTTGAGCATAATAATTTTCATGTGTAATACTGCAGCACTTTAACTTTAAGGGACTATTCAGAGTTTAAAAATGTTAAAATAATATATTTTCCTCCCCCTACATGTTCCAGCCATGTCCTAATGTGTAGAATGAGCTCAGACCTGTTCAAAACAACTGCCTGTAAATCCTGCACTGTCACTCAGAAAGGTGTTAATTCGGGTCTGAAGTGCCGTCATGCACGAGCTTAATATAGAAGCTGCAGTTACATGTATGACCTGAGATGGCAGTAGTGAGTATTAAATAGCAAACTTGCATCTAGCCCCTTTAAGTAATAATTTCACAAAGCAACTTTTACTTGACTGGTTCCTCACTGTACCTCACAGCACTTTGGGCCTAATAAGGGTAGAAAAGCACTATATAAGTTGATCATGTTCAACATGTTCATCTACCATTTACCATTTATTGGAGTAATATCTAGCCAGTTGTGTCTGTACTTTTACTCAAGTACTCGGACAATAACTCGGACAAGTACTTTAATCTTCTTCCAAACCATGGTCTTTCTAACTAAGCCTCGAAAAAGAAATGTACAATAAATGCCAGTTTATTTAGACTATTCACATGGACGATCTTGGAGTCTTTGTGAAGTTAAGCCTTTGTGCCTATAATGTTTAATTATGCAAATAAATGAGAGAAATGTTTGTTTTGGAGAATATGCAGAAAATGAAAGGGGGGTTATGTTTGGTAATAAATGACAAGCACATCTTTATCATTACACTTTGTTGATTAGAAATTGTTTGATCTAAAACAGCTGAAATCAAAGTGTACATTCCTTTTCCATTGTTTTGTGTAGAGATACCTCTGCGTCGATGCTGCAGAGTTGGTGGAGTTTGTTGACGTGCTTCAGCGCCCGGAGCCCACAGCGTCTCAGAGACAGAGACTGGAGACAGAGACACTGGGACAGAGTGGACAGACTGCAGCCCGACAGGTCCTGGAGGATCACTGTGGTCAGCTGAGGGAGGGAGAGATTCATTACTTATAATCCAATGTGTGTTTGTATCTTTTATCTTTTGGAAAGTTCACATCTGAATAATCCCATAAAGTTGTAAAGGTGTCATTAGATCTGTGGTATTCACACTTTTGAATTTAATGCATGACCTGGACTGATACATATTATATTTATAATGTTTAGTGAGAGGGAAGGAGCTGCTTTCTTCAATACAGTAGTAATGCCGCCATCTTGTGGACAATGTTGGAACTACAAACAAATCCAATGCAGATTTGTCATATAGTCTGGTTCAAAACACTTTACTGGAAATAATTTTATGCCAACTGTTACCGTCTCTTGCAAACGCTATAGTAACCAACTAAATGTGATTATTATATTGAAAGATGAGTGCAAGTTATTATCAAGTTTACTGATTCTCTGCACTAAAGCAACCCAACATTTAATCTGCAGTGACTAGAAAACCAGTATGCCTCATTTTGATTTCCAACAAAAGTTTCTCCGGTTTAGTTTTACTCAAATCTAAAAGCTTCTCGACTGGAGCTTACAGCCTATAGGCCAGAGTAACGCCTCATTTGAAAGCTAAGACCTACAACACTGATTTAGAAGGATCTTTCTCATTGCGTTGTTGCCGCATTGTCGTAACTTTTTTGACGTTTTTGTTGCGCCTTTGTCACATTTTATTGCCACATTTTTGTCCGTTTTCATCACACATTTTTGTCAGTTTTTTCATCACATTTTCATAACTATTTTTTAATTTTTTCGTCACATTTTCGTCACATTTTTGTAATTTTTTCATCACATTTTCGTCATTTTTTTGTCACATTTTCATCTCATTTTTGTTGCTTTTCTGTTGCCCTTTTGGTGCATCTTCGACGCTTTTTTGTTGGGTTTTTGTGACGTTCTAATCCTTTCTTTCATCTTCTTTTTGTCGCCAATTGACACTTTTTTCAAGAAGCTTTTAGATTAAGTTAAAGTCAAACTGGAGAAACTTCTGGTGGCGGTTAAGAGGTTAATATTTAGGGTTAAGGATTAAGATTATGGTTTTGGGTTAGGGTCAGAGTCAGAGTCAGAACAATATAGGGTGCGGGTCTGCGGGACCATTGTGTAAAGTTGGAAGATAGAAAGATGTATTTTGTCCTGCTGTGAGTTACCTGTGCGAGTGCGGTCATCCCAGTGTTGTGGAGCAGAGTTCGAGGGGTCAGAGGTGGCAGATCCTCCCCCCCAGCCGCAGCAGCTCGCTTTGGGCCTCTCCTCCTCAACACAGCCCCTTGTTCTTTCCTCAGGTTCTTCTGGACACACAGTTTGGACCAGGACTCGCACTCTCTCATCCACTGCAGCCTCTTCTGCTCCGTCTGCTCCGGCAAACACAGGCCTGACCAACAGCTTCCCCATTCAAGTCCCAGATCGTGCCTTCCTTCATTTATTTCACCGGTCATTGCTCGGACATTTGGAACTTCTTCCTCCTTCCACGCCCTCGAAATGGCTGCCTCATTTCTACTCACTTTGTCTATTTCTGAAGTTCCTTTGCTGTCTTCTCTCACGGTCCACAGCATCTCCGCCATATTGGAGTTTTCACTGTTTTTATCTACTTCGGACGTGTTCTCTGTGCTTGTCAGTGTCAAAATATCCTCATCCAGTGATGCTTCTTGGCTTTTGTCTCTACTTACTGAAGACACTGTGAATGTCTTCAGAAATATTTCATCTTCATGCAAGTTTCTGCAAACTTTATCTTCATTTAGCGGCATTTCTTCAGACAGTTTTTCCAAGGAACTGTTGGCTGTAGCCTGGTCTGTGCCTCCATCTCCTGGCTTTAACATAACTGTCTTTCTTTGAAATCTGCTGCTACTTTTAGCCTCACTTTTTGTTTCTTCTTGTTCAACATTATCCGTGTCAGGTTCATTACCATCCTGTGCAATAGAGACAGAGCAATCTTCTTTGTTCACTGTTTCCAAAATTGCATTCTTGCCCATGTTATTCCGATTTGGTTCCCTTCTCCCCAAATCACAACTCAAGTTTATAAAAGCTTCACAATTTCCAGTCTGAAGATCATTTGGGTAAAAGTACATTGCGGCCTTCTCATTACTGACACATTTCTGCGTAGAACTGGTTTTCCTGTTGGATGAAGTTTCTTTAACGTTATCTTTTTCATTCAAATGATCATATCTTAACTTTCTGTTTGGCGATGTGCTATCATCAGCTTGGCTTGTACCTTGCCTTTCTTTGGACCAACTTCGTCCACAAGTTGAATCAGCATTTCCGCCTTTATCGTCCATATTCAACTCCCTAATTTCACCCTCTTTCAGTTTGTCTCCTTGCACAGTACCACCGATTTTATTGGACTTGCTTTGTTTGCTCGTACAGACTTCCCTGCACTTGTCTTTGTTGTCGTCCGTGCACTTCCTCCTCGGATTTCCTTGATCGTTTTTAAATGTCTCCAAAATGGCCGCCTGATCGCCGTCTTCCCTAATGTTGTTGAGCAAATGATCTGCTCCTGACCCCCTGTTTCCACTGCTGCTGTTCGTGATATCAGCGCTGCCATTTGGCCCTTTCTCTTGGCTACTTATCGACACATTCTTTGACACCTCATTTTTTGCTTCTTCTTGTTCAACATTATCCATATCAGGTTTATTACCATCCCGTGATGTAGAGACAGCGCATTCTTCTTTGTTCACTGTTTCCAAATTTGCACTCTTGCCCGTGTAGTTCCAATTTGGTTCCCTTCTCCCCTTGGGCCAACTTCGTCCACAAGCTGAGTCAGCATTTCCACATTTATATTCTAAATTTGAAACCCTGAGTTTGTCCTTTTTCATTGGAAGTTTGTCCTCTTGCACAGGATCACCAGTTTTATCACCGACTTCCCTGCACTTGTCATTGTCTGTGCACTTCCTCCTCGAATTTCCTTGATTGTTTTTAACTGCATCGAGATTTTTGTGCTTTAAACCGTTTTCTCCTTCATTTTCCGTCTCCAAAATGGCCGCCTGCTTGTCATCTTCCCTAATCTCGTTGAGCAAATGATCTGCTCTTGACCCCCTGTCTCCACTGCTGTTATTTATGATATCATCACTGCTATTTGGCCCTTTCTCTTGGCTAATTTTCGATACATTCTGTGACACGTTTGAACTTAACATCATCTTGTCTTCGCAGTCTTTTTCGCCAGTCTCCACATTGATGCCACGGCCGTCTCTGCCACTATTCGATGCCGCTTTCTGCCGAAATGTGAGGCTATTACGCAGAAAATTGCAGCTAATCAGTATCTTCTTTTTCACAATTTCCTTCGGTGTGTCTTTTGATTCAATCGTTGCTTTTTCATTATGTTGAACCACCAGACTTTCTCTTTCTGCGGCTTTGCATTCTTCAGTCTCCATTCCATCCTCTTCATGCAATTTGTTGTTTTCATCACAATTTGCACCCCCCTCCTCCTCCTCTTTGCCAAAGACATTTCCTTTCTCTTGCATTTCACTTTGAATTCCCGCATCACCATCTCTCGCTTCTCCTACTTTGCTCTGAATCTTTTGTAATTCTTCCTTCTTGGACACGTTTGCAACAACCTTTCTGTCACTTGTATCCTCTCCAGATTGTTCGTCTTTCTCCTTAACGTCACCCTTGAGTCTTTGTGTGTTTTTACTAATCACTCTGACTTTTGCCCTGTTTGTTTCCTGCGTAGATCTCGTCTCATCGTCGTAAGTGCTTTCCAAAATGCCGGTCTTCAAGGTCACTTTTTCCTTGTCTTGGTGTGTGTTATTTGCATGACTTACTGCAGCCTTCTCTCTCTCCTCCTCTGTTTGTCCTCTGTGTTCCCCAAGTCCATCCATTATGACTTTATCAACTCTAATAAGGTCTGGCGGAGCATTCATTTCCTCTGCCTGTATTTGCGTGGCTGTATCTCTTCGCCTCTGTCTGAGGGCTTCTGCTTTCCTTTGCTCCTCCTCTCGCCTTCTCTCCTGCTCCCGTTTAAACTCGGCCTGTTCCTCCCGCCGCCTCCTGCTCTCCTCCGCCACGCGCCTCTTCAGGTCCTTCATCATTTCCTGTGGAAGAATGAGGACACAGTGACGGGACATTCAGATACTTGTTAGAATAGAGTGATTGACTTTGGGAGAGCTGTGTCCGTGAAAAGTCCTAAACTATCCAAAAACTCAAGTACCCACAGAAAATTGTAACTTGTGCAGTTGTGATTCTTAGGCAGAGGATTTGGGAAGGAAGTTGGTACCTGCTGCAGAAGCATCTCCTGCTCCAGTTTCGCCTGAGCTCTTTTTGCCATCAGCTCCAGTTCAGTTTGCTGCATCTGCGGGCACAAAAAAAAAATGAAGTGCCTGACTCGTCCGCGCTGCCCCTGCTGAGAAAACAAACGCACCCCTGAGCGTCTGAACAGATGTCATGTTTGCACTGAAATCTCTGATGAAGGAGCTCTTTCTAACCTACTCTGCACACGCCTGTTCTTTTTTCTTACCTAACGATAATGTCACGGAGAAAAGTGTGTTTGGCTGCGAGAGGACAGACTTTATTCATCCTTCCTAAAGAAGAGGACACTCGCCAGAAGTTGGAATTTCTCTCTGGGATTCGGCGACTATCACCAAAATAGTGTTTTTCTGTGACTGTCTCTGATGGATGTTTGGTGAACCTTCTCAAAGTGGATAAACTTTTATAACCAGCAATGATGGAGCGGCCAGAGCGGTGGTGAGTCAAAACACGCGTGTGTGCCATTTATGAAGCTGTGTTGCAGATATCATCTCCTTATAACTGCATTGTGAAGTAACTTCAGTTTTTGCTGTTATGTTTATATTTCTACAACTGCAAAAGTTGCATCGGCTGCATCAACTCGGGGCGAGGGAGAGAGTTATCTGAATCCAAGCGTCTTGTCTTCCGGGTTTGAAAAATACCTCCAGAAAATACTTATATTTATCATAAAAATGAGTACTCCATAGTGGTATAGATACAATATATCATATAAATGCCTATACTTTACTTTGGAATGGCTAAAATAGCATGATACTTTAACATTTCACTCAAGCTCTCCTCACTTTGCAACGTACAGGCTATCACTTTAATATCACATTTTTTTTAGTTTTCTATTTCCATGTCCTGTTTGGAGGGTCAGGGTGACAAAGCGCATGTGTTCAATGTGACTAAATGAAAGTCGATAACAATTTGCAGCTTGTGAGGTTAATGTTGAAGGGCTGTCGGCTGTGAACCATTAAGTTTTTATCTCCAATACTTTACGATACCGATACCCAAAAGGCATCAAAACTTAAAGGTTTTTTTTTTTCCCGTACCCGGTTTCAATGCTTTTATTTTTTTCAATACCAGTAGTACCCTAACTTTTTTGTTCGATGCTATACCGGTAACATTTAACAGTACTCGAGCCCGAGCCACACAGTATATGAAAACATTGCAATAGTCGATAACTCACCCTCTCTGCTTCCTCCAGCCTCCTCAGCTCCAGCTCGAACTCGCTCTCTCTCTGCCTTTGAATTGTCTCCATTTTCTGAGCGTCACAAACTCGTCTCTCTCTCTCCGTCTCCAGCTTCTCGCTTTGACTCAGACTTTCCTCGGTCAAATCCTGTTCCTGATTGTTCTCTATCTCTATCTCTGGAAATAAAAAGAGAGCACAGGTGGCAGGCGTGGACATTTTGGATAGAAGACAATTAAAACACAACTCTCGGAGCATGGGATGGAGACCGTGGTGCATGTGTTACCTTCAGTGCATGGACTGTGACCGAGCAGAGAATTTTCATCATTTGATCCAGAAATCAGGACACTATTAATCTGCAAAAACAAAGCAGAAAAAGATAATACTCAAGTTAAATTGAAAGTTGAATAGCAATAGTTACACAGGAACAGGGCCGAATTTAAGTAAAATGGACCCCGGGGCTAAGGTTTTTTCAGGGCCCCCCATATACTCGATCAATCAATATTTATTTATATAGCGCCTTAACAACATCTGTACATATACTGTACGTCTCTCTGTTGGCTTTCTCTCTCTCTTTGCTACAGCCAGACAGGTAAAACATGTAAAAGGGGGGTCTGGGGGTCCTCCCACAGAGATCTTTTTTATTTTAATGGCGCATTTTCATGCATTTTAACAGACCAAAAGGTACATCTTTTTTCCCAGTGTCGACTCAATGAAAATGGCTCAGACCTTTTTTAGAACTAGTTTAGACCCAGATTAGTCCTTGTTTAGTCCTGGTTTAGTTTTGGTTTAGTCTTGGTTTAGTCCTGGTTTAGTCTTGGTTTAGTCTTGGTTTAGTCTTGGTTTAGTCTTGGTTTAGTCCTGGTTTAGTCCTGGTTTAGTCTGATAAAGCCTTACATGTGAGGGAGTCTGCAAAGAGAGAGGGAACTAATTTGACAGCCCGCACTGAGCACACATTTTTCTCCTTATGCCCAGGGGCCCTTCAACCTGCTGGGCCCCTGGGCTTAGTTCTTGTAAGCCCCTGCATAAATTCGGCCTTTCACAACAACATGTCTAACATGTCTAAACAAAAAAATATAGATAGAGCTAATAAGGAATTGAATAAATGTTTTTATTCACCCTATTCGGCTGGTCCAGTGAGTCCAAATCATTGTCAGAGGAGGAGAAGTTCATGACACTGTACGGCTCGTCACAGTCTATGAAGATCCAAATGCAAGAAGGCAAAATATGTTTGGTAAGTAATAAGTACAGGGAAAAAAAGAAACCATGTCATGTTTGTCCAAAAGAGGGAAGCAGCACTCTTCAGCACAAGCCCATTAGTGAAACTCTTTCTCCTTCAACAGAACCTGTCAGGGCTTATACTTAAAGCCACATCTCTAAAATATGACTTGGATATTTACAGAGATCATGCTGATACACGTCCACCTTGCTGTACCTTAGCAATATCACAAACATGTAGATAGTGAAGATATAAACAGCTGAATGTTATAATATACTTTGGTGTGTCTCGTACCGTCATTGTCCTCCAGGATGAGTCGCTCACAAATCACCGCTCGGCTTCTGGACGTTTCAAAGTAGATCATGAGGGACTGGGGGATTTCATCTGGGGCCTAAATGAAAGAAAATAACCAGGACGTGTCATTAACACCAGACAGACACAGAAACACTGGTGGATTTTTTATTTTGGCTATGGCAACTCTACAACTCTCACTAACCACACCAGAGGAAGGAAGCCAAAATATTGAAGTAAATGTAACTGAGTACTACCCACCTCTGACAATAGAGTTAAACGTGGTATACTGTGTTTATGCAGAGGAAAAGTGAGAGCTGCTGCTCGAGTCCTGACCAGAACCAGGAAATACGACCACATTAGTCCAGTGCTCCAGTCAATAGATTTTAAAATAGCTCTGCTAGTTTACAAGTCTCTTCATGGTCGTGGTACTGCCGTATGAACCATCTCGGGCCTTGAGATCCTCAGGGAGGGGTCTCCTGGTGGTTCCTAGGGTCACCACTAAAACACGGTGAGGCTACGTTTCAGTTTCACGCAGCCAAAGTCTGGAACAGCCTCAGCGAGGACGTGAGAAGGCCTCACCTCTTACTATGTTTAAGTCCAGGCTGAAAACGTGCCTATTTACTGCTGCCTTTGGTATTTTAACTACTTTTAATATATAGCTTTAATATACCCATATTTGTAATTTTGTATATTTTTACGAATGTATTGCTTGATTTGTTTTATTGTGTTTTTATTGTGTTTTTGGTGTTGCTGTGAGGCACAATGAGTTGCCTTGTGCATGAAATGTGCTGTATGAATAAATTTGCCTTGTCTTGTCTTCTATGGCAAGGCAAAAAACCCTCTGTGTTTTTTTTGTTGCTCTTTGGTGACATTTTTTATGGTTTTACATCACCATTTTTTGTCTCTTTTCTGTTATCTATGGTTGTTATATGTTTATTTTTATTTGCTATTTGTTGCGTTTATGTCACTTTGGCGTCACGTTTTTGTGGCTTTGAGAAAATATGCTCGGTTCAGGTGGGGGTTAAGAGGTTAATATATTTATAATAGTATTTCTAAAACATAAATAAATAATATAATAAAGTAAATGATTAAATTGTGGCAAGTAAAGATCAGTAAGTGGCTAGAAACAATAGAAAGAAAAAACTAGCCATGAGTAAAAAAGTAAGAGGTTTAGTTAGCTCAGGTGTGAAACATGCTAGCCCTGCACTAGTGCTCACTAAAACCACAGACACGTGGAGCTTATTGTTTTCTGATTTTGGAAAAAGACAAAATCTTACCTCTTCTTCACAAAACGACTCCGTTGTTTCGCTCTCATCGTTGACATCCATAGGTTCAGTTCTACAGGCTGTGGTCAAGACATCCGGAACACGCGCACGTCGGACGCTTTTAATAACTTTGTAGTTGAGTTATTGAATTAGTGAAACCCCCTGCACGCGCTCACGTTTGTCTTTTCTTTCGTGATTATTTCCGGTATGTTGTTTAGAAAGACAATCGGAGTTTTTGCGCGTTTTTGGCTGACACACACTCATGCGCTGCGTGAACTGTTCGTAGATGAGTTTGTGGGGTCACCATGGAAACGGCTGCCGCAGTAATGTCTACGTGAGCTCGCAAGGGTCAAAAGAAGTTAAGGTTAATCATATTTTTTTAAAGCTGTAAATGAGATTGAGGAAAATGTGTAATATTTAAAAAAGTTAAAGTTTTCATGCTGCGGTGGGAAAAAAAAAAAAAAAAGTTTACCCTTTGTTTAAGTTTCACTTTGCTGATAGAGTACACTCCTTTCTCCAGCAGGGGTTGTAACCAAAACAGTGGTCGCTCATGTGCTGATGGCTCCCACTGCAGGAGCGATGCGGGAGCGATGCGGGAGCGATGCGGGAGCGATCCGGGAGCGATGCCGGAGCGATGCCGGAGCGATGCCGGAGCGATGCCGGAGCGATGCCGGAGCGATGCCGGAGCGATGCGGGAGCGATCCGGGAGCGATCCGGGAGCGATGCCGGAGCGATGCGGGAGCGATGCGGGAGCGATGCGGGAGCGATGCGGGAGCGATGCGGGAGCGATGCCACTGGCACGAAGGGCTCAGAAGTGTCCTGTTGAAGGCATGACAGGCTTACAGTGGTATAACGGCGCTTCACAGCACTGACCTACTGTTATGTGGGCTATACCAACTTTACCTGTCCTACCAGTAGATACCTTTCCGTGGAAATATAGGCAGCTGTTACAATTTAATCATAAAGGTACACTGTGTAACATTTTGGACTACAACTGGCAAAACAAAACATGCTCTTAATGACCGAGCTCAACACAGAAAATGCTATTACTGCAGTGGTTAATAAACAAATGGATTTGGATGAGAAACTATCCTGCTTAGATCTCAAATTCTACTGACTTTAGTTACATCTCCATGGAGACGAGCTGGAGACGCACCCACTCCTGGTAAAGTTTACAGTCATATCTTAGGAGGGGTGAGTCTCATAAATGTTTGTTTGTACATTTATGAGGTATTTTTCAATGATGAAAATATCTGTCATAAAATAGATGCTTGTATTTCAATTTTATTTTTTGGGTAAAATTGTATGTGGTGTGGCTTTAAGTAAAGGAAGATTACTACATATAACAGGGGTGTCGAACTCATTTGGGTTGAGGGCCGAAATCCGGCTTCCTCGACAGGTCGCGGGCCACATATAATGTAAACAGAAAAATATTATTGAGGATTTTTTTTTTCCAACAAATGAATAATGAGCGGTGATTTTAAAATAGTGCTGATTTGGCAAACCTGACAGTACTGTAAAAATACTAACGGTATGCACTTGCATTGCACTTTATAAGCCTGTGTCACAAGTTTCTCAAAGCACACTTACCATCTGTCTATTTGTTGTTTATATCTTATCTCTTATGTCAGTGCCCTCTGCTGGACACATGTGGAATTCAGTCCTTTTTTTAAAAAATTATTTAAGTTGCATGTGGTTGGAATGAGCACAATGGTTATTTCCTTAAAGAATCATGACTCCACACAGGAATGGGAGACTTACTGTTATTTTTTTTGACATACTCTGGGATTTGGACTCTACAAGTCAGGGGCCGGATTAAATCATCTCGCGGGCTGGATTTGGCAAAGCATCACACAAGGAGTACCGTTCTGCAGTTCCTGTTATTGGATGTGGTTTTTCAAACTTGTCTTGAAGGTTTTTGCTTTCTTCTTTGTCAGAGTTTCTTCCCGTAAACTGGATGTTTTTCACCCAGGGGAGCTCAATTTCAAGAGTTTTATCCAGCGCTGCCTGAATGTTTTCTTCTGAGGTTTTGCAAAGTCGTCCATCATAACAATCAACGTAGTCAGTCAGTAGTAAGTCACAGAGTGAGTGCTCCCCATAGTACACCACCTGTTTGCACATAAATGATTCATGATAAAACCACTGTAGGTGATGCCTTAAACAAAAATTAAACAAACAAATAACATAGTTGCTTTGTGCAAATTATCTTCTGACTTCTTTTTTTTTTTTAATAGATACAATTCTATGGTATCTGTTAAAAAAAATGATGTGATGATAATTTGGACAAAGTAATTAAATTGTGCTAAAATTCAAAAATACATGAATTACTCTACCTCCAGTCCTTTGGAGCTTTGTAAACATCTTAGTATAAATGTCATTATACAGCATTTCTTCAAGTCAGTTGATCAAGTCAGTCTCTGAGCCTTCTGTAGAAGCACCAGTGTCGGAGCAAGATTTAATGAGGTCACTCTTGCTTACCTAGGTTCATTTAAAAAATGGCATGATAAAACAAACAAAGATAGGGCAAAAAAGGGGATATGTGCAAAGGCAGCTCAACTCCTATAGGAACATGCAAACAAGTATATTTAAGGGTGGATTTAAAGGTCATATATCACGCAAAAATCGACTTCTTGGAGCTTTTAGCCACGTTGTTATCATGCTATTTCCTTATCACAAACACCCTCAGAGTGTTTTTTGACTTCATTCATGCAGTTCTGAGCAATCCTCCTGAATCCTACTCTCTGAGCAGCTGCTCCGCCCTCTCCTGGATAACGAGGAGTTGTGTCGTCAGAGCGGAATGGAAGTGCTCGACGCCTGTAATGTAATGTCTTAATTCTATGCTTACGGCCTGAATTTAATTTGTAAAACAACCCTGAGCGTCTGAACAGATGTCATGTTGAAAGCTGTGAAGAAGGAGCTCTTTCTAACCTACACTGGACGCACCTGTGCTTTTTTCTTACCCAACGATAACGTCGACAAGAAAAGCGCATTTGGATACGAAAGGACTTTATTCAACTAAATAAAGAAGAGGCCACTCGCCCGAAGTTGGAATTTCTCTCCAGGATTCAGCGACTATCACCATGAACCTTTGCCAAAATCAAAGTGGATTAACTTTTATAACCAACGCGAGTCCCATAATGTAAACACCTGATGGACCAGAGCGGTGAGTCAATCAAAACGCGTGTTAACTGCATCGTGAAATAACTTAACTTTTTGCTGTGGTATTTATATTTCTGCTACAGTAAAGTTGTATGAGCAGAGAGAGGGGTCGAAGTTTACTGAATCCAAGCGTTTTGCTTCCGGGTTCGAAAAATACATCCAGGAGTGCTCCATAGTGGTAGAGGTACACTATCATATAGATGCCTATACTTTTCTTTGGAACGGCTAAAATAGCAGGATACAGATCCTTTAAGATGGCTTAGCGTCGGGACCAAACGAACGCCAAGGGGCAGAGTCAGACAGTCCCACAAAAACTCCATCTCCTCTGGTTTTCATGAGCGTTTTGAGCACATCCAGGAGGAGCAGGTCAGTGGATACCCAGGGCCCAGAGCAGGGTAGGGCCCCTCAAAAGTGCTGCGATAAAAGCGTTCTGAGAAAACAATGCTGTGTCGTGGTCTGAGTGGGACCAGGGCGTTTGGGAATAAAAAAAGGGTCAAATCTGTGGAGCCGAGGTGCATCACAGAACAATCCCTAAGTGTTCGGGCTGAAACAAAGCTTCAGTCTGAGCAAGAAGCCCTCATGATCACCCGCTCCCCTGCCCACTCGCCCGACACCGACCAAACATTCCCCAGTGGCCTTTGCAGAAATATTTCAATTGTGATAGATTTGTTGAGAAACGTTTTAATCCATCAGTTGTACATTGTTGTTTTGGCCTGCAGCTGGAAGATCCTTTTAGAGCTGACAAGGCGGCTTGAGGAATCTGCAAACACAAAAGAAAACAGCTCAGGCGACGGAACTTTGTTGATGGAAAATGTAACACAAATATGTAAAATAGGTTGTACTACCACACCTGAAACCAACCAGTATCCTAACAGCCAATCAAGTCATGTCTTTGCCCAACCACGCTTCTCTAAATGATTACACGGATGCATTATTTACACATGCCATGCCCATTCAACATGGTTCACCTAAAACTATCGACACCACCCCCTTCCATCCATATAGACCTATAGAGAACAGGCTCAGATAGATAAAGACATGGTTTCTATGTTTACTTTGACTTTTTTGGGCTCCCGGGTATCAACCTATGGATCTCTATTTAAGTTGCAAGAAGTCTCCAAGTAAATTTCCCTCAGGGCCAAAACATACATGGGGAGTATATCGCTGGGGTCCATTAACAAAAGCTCCTAAATAAAAATATGTTTTGATTGGGAAAATACTACTGAGGAAACTTTTTTCAATAAATGAAAAATATTGAGCCTGACATGTCTGTAGCCAATGTGTTGTTTGTATCCTGATCTCTCATTATGTCAGTGCCCTCTGCTGGACACCTGTGGAATTCTTTCCAGGTCTTAAATGTCTTTGGTTTGTTTGATATTATGATCACTGCAACAATCATTACTTTTATTGCTGCTGATTGTTGACCCTTCGAGATCGGGTGAGGAGCTCAGTTACCTGGGAGGAGCTCGGAGTAGAGTCGCTGCTCCTTCAGGTCGAAAGGAGCAGCTGAGGTGGCTAGGACATCTGTTTCGGATGCCTCCTGGTCGCCTCTCGCGGGAGGTGTTCCAGGCATGTCCTAGTGGGACAAGGCCTCGTGAAAGGCCCAGGGCACGCTGGTGGGACTATGTCTCCGAGCTGGCCTGGTGTCGCCTCGGGGTCCCCCCAGAACAGCTGGAGGAGGTGTGCGTGGATCGGGAAGTCTGGGCATCTCTGCTGAGACTGCTGCCCCCGCGACACGGCCCCGGATAAAGCGGAAGAAAATGGATGGATGGATGGATGGATGCTGATTGCACTTCATTTTAGTCAGTAACAAAAAAGGGAGTGATTTACCAAACCAAAGCTCGCTCTCGGCACCTGTCTTCAAAAATGATGCCCTGGGTTTCAAAATGTCACACTGACCTTTGAGTTCCACAAAAATAACCTGTTCTAAAGTAACACATGGTGCCATCGAACAATCCTTGAATCCCTAATTCCTCGAAAGCCTTCAGAGACAGCACCCCTCCGGCCAAAATAATACATGTATGTGAATCTGCAGAACAAACGTCGAAGGTCTCTCTGGGTCATGGCTTCACTTCACTCCAGACTTTGACGATCTCCACGGTACAGCTGTCCGTGAGGTCGCCGCCCGGGGTCAGCGGCTGGAAAAGGGCGAGTTCAGCAGCTCTTGTCCTCCCACATTAGCTCTGTGGGCTTAGGCTGTGGTCGGGGCGTCCAGGGGTTTTTTGTTTTGACGCAGCGAGGCCCGACAGGAGCCAGACAGAGCAGAGCTGGAGATGTGCTGTGAAGATTACCGCAGTGAATGGGGACTTTGGGCCTAATGCCGCGCTGGTTTGGATTGGAAAAGTCTGTTTGCTCTGACAAGGGTTTTCTGTAACTCGACTGTAGCTATTATCAGCGGCGCGGGGCAACAGGACCAAGCTGGAGAAAGAACAAAAAGCTAAGTCCCTGTCAGAGAGCCAGTTTCAGATGTAACTTTTAGCTGTCTTCAATAATGTTGGTCCCCCATGAAAAACAACCTAGATTTATGCTTTGAAATTCATGCAGTAAGTGGGTCACGGGTCCCTTTTTGGTGGGTCTTAGCCAAAATAAATATTGATAAGTCGTTTCATAGTTTTTGAGTGTGGATTACTGAGAATGCTGTGCTGGTTTTTGTTAGTATAAACTACAAACGGGTCAAAATGCAAAAGGTTTTAATCATACGCTGAAATTAATATATCTTATTTGGGTTGCGGCCTGTCACAATATTATAATATAAGTTTGATCTTGAAGCCAGATCAGTTGAGATTTGAGAACGACTGCCACTGAGAAACACGAGTATTTGTACAAAACAAGGTTTGAGTCACCTCGGGGCAAGCCGTTGATTGGTGGAAAAAAAGCAGCCTTTTTTTTTTTTTTTGCCGTGGCGGTCAAAGTATCTGCTTTCATTACTTGAGAAAAAGTACAGATACCAGAGGTCAAACATCACTGCAATAAAAGTACATCTTGGTCTGACAAACTATTAGGCCTATTTGTCACAAAAATGACGCCCAAATCCACCCAGTAGGAAACAGAACAGGGACCAGGTTTGCCACAGATTTCTGATTACTCCATTAAAAAGTAACTTAGTTACTTTATTGATTACTTGAATTTTAAAGTAACTAAGTTAGATTACAAGTTTCTTTATCAGTTACATTAATCAGCTGCCAACATCACTTCTCCCACCTGCAAATAACAACAGCAACATCTACAAAGTTGTGTAGATTCTCTCCTCTATTGTTGTCTGTTTATGTCGACAGTTGTCTCCAGGCTGAAAATGTGACTTGTTGCATATGTTACGTCACTCCATGAGACACAAGAAAAACAAGTAATATAAGCAAATATCTTTCCAAAGGATGACAGCAGAGTAACTCCCACTGATTTGGAAAAGTAACTTTAATCAGATTACTGGTCTGGAGAAAGTAAAGAGTTAGATTACTCATTACTGAAAAATGAAGTCAGATTAGAGTAACTTGATACTAAGAAACTCGTTACTGGCATCACTGACAGAGACAAACCTTATTCCTGGTCGTGGGTCAGTGACATTTGACATTTGCTGTTCATGGAGTGCACAGCACTGTGTCAGTAACACCTGACACAGTGCTGTTCATTAAGACCAGACAGGTACGTATCAAAGATCAGGTAAAAACATATCTCAGTATGGAAAAACGGTGGCCTGTTCCTTTAACATGGAGTCAAGACAGAATATAAGCTGGCAGATCAGACTCCTCCTACAGAACCTGTTCCTACAAAGGGAAGAAAGGCAGTATCTTTCGTTGTCACAGAGGGAGCTCTGTAGCTCCAAGTCCCATAATACGTGAAAGTATCTTCAAAGCATAAGTAACTCTCAGCTGTTTTATTATTATGAAAGTTGCTTATTACGGGCTTTAGTTCATCGAGTTCTTCCCTGGAATCCTTGGTCCCGGGAACAGGGTCAGTTGTGGTACAGCAAAGCTGGTTTGACTGTGGGAGACTGGACAGTTTCTTTTGAGGCGCCGCTGATCTGCTGGAATAGGGTTAATCCTTTTTTGATCCTCATCCTCCAACTACTGACCAAGATCCTGCTCGAGATCCAGAGATGGGTCCTGACAGGTTCAACCTCAGCAGCTAAAATCTTATGACAAGTTAAAACAGAGCACACACACAAGCCCACAATCAAAAATGTAGGTCTCTGCAAAGGAAAAAAACGTAGCTTCATCCAAATCGTTATCTATAAATTGCCTCCAAACATACAGCTACATTTGCACTTCAGGATTGCAAATGTAAATCATAGACAGTAAAAATAATCCCTATCGAAAAATCTTGTCAAGCACAAAACTGGAAAGTTTGGAGTTACTAAGACTATATCCACACGAAGACAAAAGGCTTTCTTTGTAAGCACAGTCTATGGCGTCCACATGGGTCGACTCAGGTCTGTGAAAACGGCGCAATTCATCCTCCAGGCCTGTGTGAGGCGCTGTGACGCTAACACAGATAACAGAACAAGATGTAGATGCATGTGCAGTAAACTATTGTGGAATGTAAACAGTGGAAATGAAACTGATTCAAGGAGGACAGTTTATTCTTCAGACGTAACGGGACTAAAGCAGAAAAACCTGTCAGTGACTTTTACTGTCAGTCCAAAAACACAGACTGACCCGTGTTTTTCTACTTCTCACCTGTGGCTTGTGGACTGCAGTGAAGCAAAGAGGAGTGGAGAAAAACCATCATAGATCTATGAGGAAATTATAAGGTCAGTAGATTATGGATCACAGACACTCTGGAGCTGTGATGTCATCGCTTTAGTAAAAGTTGGAGACGCTGTAACAACGGCGCCACGTAAACGGCATTTTGAGATCTTTCCGCTCTGGGACCTAGAGTGGAACATGTTCATTCACAGACCCCCAAAACGCCGGCTCGTATGGACGATACACTGGACTGATAAAACATCTTTGGTCCTCAGCTTGACTTCGTATGGACACGGCCTAAAGTGGAGATGTTGTTGCAAGGGTGTAAAGAAAACTCCATTTTGAAAAAGGTCAGAACCGGGCACACGAGTCTGTATGTTTAGCTGTGACCGTTACATGGCTGTCTCCCAGAAAGGAAATGACCATATTTGGATCACAGCATAATCTCAGTCACCTTTCGTGCTCCACGTGGATGTGAAACTTGTGATAGTAGAGGGAGAGACGAGGGGGCGCCGCAATGTTGAAGTGATTTCATGGAGAACTCCAAAGTGCACTGTGGTTCTTGGACACAACGATGTGCATCTTCAGGACGCGGGATTTGAACACCTGACCTTCCGATCATACGACGACTTGCTCTACTGACGTGAACAGTGTTTATTTCTGTGTAAAAGACCTAACCTAACCCTGCATGTCAGTCCATATTCCGGTCACGCTCTTTGTATAGGATGTCCTTCATGCTTTAAACCAAACTCAAACATTTGTCAAGTCACAATGTATTTATTCCCCACGAGATTGACTGCGACTTTTCCCCGCGGCGCGTTCGAGAGCCGCTCTGAAATCCGGGAGAAAACGGCGCTCTGTGGAGGCCTTTGTTTGAGGAGAGTGAGTTCACTGGCTGCCGTTAACGCCGAGTGTCTGTGAATGGGTCCAGTTGTTTAATGGTAGAAAATACTCCTCTATTTGCTGAACAGAGCTGTGAGCAAACGGAGTCTTTTAAACAATGTTGTATAATGGATAATGGAGGCCTGTGCCGAGTCGATCCAAGAACTTTTACAGTGAACTCTGACTTATATTTGATACTGCTCTCTATGTTTCCTTTTGTTTAGTTTGGGTTTGAGATCAGGGCCACTTTTTAACTTAAAATGTTCCAAATTTGCCGTCTGGGAAGCACTGTACGGTTTACTCAAAGAATGAAGACACCATTAAGTAGATCAAACATTTCCTTGAGATTAAAGGTTAACCATAATGATAGCTTCCAAGTACTAGAAATGAGGATAGAAAACAGGCTTGAATTGTGTAAGGCAGAGAAGAAAGAAGAAGTGACTTGTGACACAGATCCAGGTGTGTTTTTGATGACAGAGCGACATTGTAACATGGTCAAAAACTCCAAAAGGTTGATTCTGTTTAATACCCCTGCTGAAGTAAAGAACGTTTGGTCTTTTTTTGTGAGTACAGTGTGTCTCAGACAGGGTTGTAGCAGAAACTCTTGGCCCCAGGTACAAAGCTGTCCAAGTGGATTGTGTCAAATGTGTCTAGGTTTTGTGAGTAGATACAGGACAGTTTTGATGTACTGAATCCTAAAATCACTTTAGAGCAATCTGCAGATTATAGCTTTTCACGTTTTGAGAAGCTATGAATGGCTTCAAGCTGATTGCCAAGATAGCTCACCCCACGTAATTATGCACAACTCTGAAATGTCACTGGAGAGAAGGGGATTGAACAAGGGCATTCCCTCTGAACTCTATAAAATAAACAATTCTCAATCAGTCTACTCAATCTATCAAGTCCTCAGAGTCAAAACTAACCTGTAACCTGGAGTGTGATACAGTCGAGGCTATAGGCTTGTTTAGGCAAATGTAAGTAAATTGAAAATATGGTCACCTGGAAAGGACCCTGGATGATGCTGAAGCACTTTTGAAGCAAACTGAATTGGAGCGCCACGCCCTGACACACAGGAGGGCTGCCATTTTGACTTCCGAAACCAGCAGATTGGTAAGAGGTCTTGGATGTGCCTCTGAATTGGTCTGTCAGTGGAAGTAGTTCGGGAAAGGAGCCTCAATGCTAACTATCATAGCTACTTTAGCATAGGGACCTTTGGTGCTAACTAACCAGTGATTAGTATGTGCCATCCCATAAACCCCCCACCCCCCTCGGCCCCACCCTCGAGTGATTCATGCGCAACCACTGTTGACTGACAGTCGCACATTAAATAAAAAATATATATATATACAGTGGGGGAAAAAAGTATTTGGTCAGTTTCACATAGACATTCTATTGGATTTTGGCCAAATACTTTTTTCCCCACTGTATAGGATCAGTCACATGTCAGTGTTAAAGAGCCGCCTCAGTAAACGGACTAAATGAAGGCAGTTTGTGCTTTTGCTTTCATTTAGTAGAAACTTAAAGGGACTATACGGAGTTTAAAAATGTTAAAACTAAGAATGTTCCTCCCCCTACATGTTCCAGCCATGTCCTAATGTGTAGAATGAGCTCAGACCTGTTCACCACAACTGCCTGTAAAATCCTGCACTGTTACTCAAAAAGGTGTTAATCTGGGTCCGAAGTGCCGCCATGCACCAGCTTAATATAGAAGCTGCAGTTACACATAAGACCCGAGGTGGCAGTAGTGAGCATAAAATGACTAAATTGTATCTAGCCTCTTAAAGCCACATGGCTAATTTGCTACTGTAGCTTTATGAAACAGCTGTTGAGATAAAATACGGTAAAGGGAAACGTGAAGGATCACTTGCATTTCTCTTTTTTTTTGCTCCTTAAACATCTTTGTTTACAGTAGGTGGCGACATGCGCTTTTGTTTTCCTGCCAAAGAAGAAGAGCAGCAGCTGTTGGTGATGTCACTTCCCCTGGGTAAGGACGGTCGAATTGGGCAAATGCTGCGGAAGCAAAAGTTCACTAACTGCATAGAGATCTAACTGTTGACCCCGTGAAAGGTTAAGGATTAGTTGCTAGTGTTCGTGCTTAGAGGCTAGTGTTAGTACTTAGAGGTGAAGAACGCGTAGATTCCTGATGTTATACTTCAAAATAACTGCAAGTAAAAAGTACTCAGTCTTAGACCTTACTCAGCTGTATCTGGAAACTTCGTTGGCGACTCAGTAAATTCTTCCCCAGGGCCCAGCGGTGAGAGCAGACCTACAGCGAGCTCCTGACACACGCGAGAACCTTCTGCCCTGTTGGGTTTGGGGTGAGTCCCAGATCTCCAGCAGGCTTTACAGTAAAGGTCTCCGTGACCGGCGACGTGTCCCGCGGGGAACAGCTGTGTCTCCCTGGTGTCCCTCCGTCCAAAAACATCCCAGCGGACAAGGTCAGGGCCCGGGATCAGCGTCTTTCATGAGCAACAGGAGATATTGTTGCCTGAGAGGATGAATAATTGTCCCGTGTTAAAGAGCTTTGGGCGACTGAAGTTTTCCCTCCCTCTACTCAGACTCAATATATGAATTAAGATCAGATTGAATACGGGAGAGATCGGCAGAGTTGGGGAGAATAGTTTGAAATTATACTTAGTTACAGAATACTGAATACTCGCCTGACAATGTATTTAGCAAAATATTCCATTACTTTGTCTAATTAAGAGTACTGTATACTGAATGCTTAGAATACTTTGCAAATACTCATGCGTAAAAGCAATGTGTGATCAAGAAGATGTTTATGCTACACTTGTTATTAGTGGTAAAAAAAAGAAAAGAAAACAACTACAAATTAAAGCCGCAAGCGGCATCGAACGGCCCTCGCGGGCCGTGCCTCCTTTAGCGCCTCTGTAACACCACTACATTTTATTGCCCTGATGTACCATTAATCCGTCAGTAAACACAGACGAAAAGTTGCATTTTAGCCTGTCCTTGGGAATAATGGCACCCACCTGAAGAGGGCGCTGGCGCGCCCACTATATTTTATTGCCCTTGAGTGCCATTAATCTTTGTCAGTAAACATGAAAACGGCATTTTTTGCCTCTCCATGTGAATAATGTCTCCAACATGCAGAGGGCGCTAGCGCGCCCATAATCTATTTAATTTCACAAGCAGCATCGGGCTCTATTTCACTGACCACCGTCTGTGCCTCGATTGTTGCATCTCCATTGCCGCGCCTCTGTAACCCTACCGAGGGCGCTAACGCGCCAACTACATTTTATTGCCCTGATGTGCCATTAATCTTTGTCAAAACTAAATATTTAGCCTGTCCATGTGAATAATGGCTCCAACCTGTAGTGGGCGCTAGCGCGCCCCAAATCTTTTTTGTTTCACAAGCAGCGTTGTACGGCCGTACTTCAATGACCACTGGCCACAAGCTCCTTATAGGGGGCGCTAACGCGCTGTAATGTTGTATAATGTGAGATCTATGTGTCTGTCCCGTCAGAAAAACATGGTGGGCCTCAGTCGTCTCCATGGCAACACCGTACAAAACACCGTGTGGTTCCTATTAGCTTATTTTATCAGGATGCCATCAACTATTATTCTGCCAAATTACATACATTTCCTACAAACTAATTGTTTGACTACCAATGCATTTTTTCTTCTCAAACTAGAGGGGGCGCTATCGCGCCCACTGTCATTGGTTTACATTTGTTGTGTCCAGGGGTGAAGGGTCAACATACTGTTTATCTTTTTTTCATGGGAGTATTTTCACTTTTGTAGGTGGCGCTGTCGCGCCTTTTTTATTTCCCACAAATGGAACACATATTTAAAAAAAATAAAAATCATTTTAACATTGGGTAAAACTTTGTGACTACAAATACAGAAGGCGCCAACGTGCCTGGCATTTCTGACTTTACTTACATTAAGTGTGATTAAATCATGTGAGCGATCAGGCAAACACATGTAGGATCTCATTATGCATCTCCACCTGTCATCAATGAACCACTATTCCACAGATTTAGCTTCTGTGTTGATTTATTTGAGTAAACCCAATAAAAACGACTTACATGTTCAATAAATGTCATGCTATTGTTGCAAATGCAAATATGCAATTCTCTGGCCACTTTCTGTCCTTTCTTTAAGAGCAAATATTTTCCATCAGTATAATACATGTCTTATTTAATTATTGGAAATCACGTCATCACAGGAGTAAAAGTATATCTGTATAATATCTGTATATAAAGTACAAAGAACTCCCAGTTTAGAAACTACATCTCTCAAACTCCAGTCTGAGTGATTAACCATTGAGCCAAAGAGAAACAGAAATCTACCAAGAATTGTGATAAAATAACTCTCCCCTGATCACACAGCTCTTGTGCAGATATAAGTATCTCAGAAACAAATCATCTCTCCTGTCCTGGTTTATATTTGTAGTCCTTAAACTCACTAAACTAATCATGTCCAAACGGAGGCTGTTTCTGTGTCTCTTTCTGCTCCGCACAGAGCACGTCTCCTCAGCCCCTCCCATCCCTGTGTATTTTCTGCCCAGTAACAGCGCCCCTCCCCTCCCCCACGAGCCCCACCCTCCCCTCCCTCCGCTCTGATTGGTGGAGAGACGGCGCTATCTGTGACTCACTGGAGTCTATAAATAGAAGGGGGAGAGGACTGAACGTTCCAGACTTCGGGTGAAGTCACTTGTGGTTGAACCAGAATCGTCTTCTCAAACCTTGGCTTGCCTTTGCGATCATCGGATCATTGGATTACTGTTTTTTGGTTGTTAGTCTTTTGTAGTCTTTTGTGAGTTTTATCGTCTTTTGTGTGGACTTTTTTTTGGGATTGAGGACATCTTCGGCTGGAGAAAGGACCGTCTGATCGTCTTTGACTTTCAGCAAAGAGCCACTTTCCCAGGAGAAGGTAAGAAAAAAAAATGTTTTACTCTCTTTATTGCTGTTTATTTCAAATGTGGGGTAAAGTGCTAGCTTTTTTGTGATTAAGTTTAGTTTAGTTTGTTAGCCTATTGTTCTCAGATGCTAATGTTGCTAGCAGGTGGTGTTTGAAGACCTTGTGCATTAAGGCTGGCTTTTGTGTGATTTAATTTACTTCTGCTGGATGCTTATTGTTGGCTAAATGTCTATCACACTGTTGTAGGTTGACAGAGTTCATTAATGTTGGCTTTAGTTTGATTTTCGTTTAGTTGTGGATGGAGGCCTCATGTTTTCTTCATATGCTAATGCAGCTAGCAGGCTTTTTTTCTGTCCCTGTGCCCTGTGCCACATGTTCAGTGATCACATAATAGAGCTAAAATAATGGCATAAAGATGCTAAATGTGCTATCACGCTGTTGTAGGTTTAGTTGTGGATGAAGGCCTGGTGTTTTCTTCATATGCTAATGCGGCTAAGTAGGCTTTTTTCATGCTGTGCCTTTGAAGTTGCGTCTCATGCTCCGGCGGCCATTACGTCTCTTCCATGTGCTATTATCTGCATAATAGGACACGGGCGGCCATTTTGTGTCTCATATGTGTAACAGGGCTCTGTTTTATTGATCCATGGTAACTTTACTGTCATGTTCTGACCTGGCTCATGGTCCAGTCTCAGTGTGGTACTGGTTCAGACCTCATGTTCCTCCTTGTGAGAGGTGTCTGTGTGATGGAGAGCCGCCATTTTGATTCTGGGACTGTGTTTGCATTAGACCTGCTGGTTCATCTTTTTTCATTCGTCATGTTGTAAATATGTTTTGGAACAGTTTTATAGTGTCACTTAACACCTAATGTTTCTTAAACAAAATAGCATGTTTTTTTAAAAACTGATTTTATGGAGATTAAGTTGGCTTTTCTATCCTTTTCTATCCTTTTCAAATCACTATCTTATTGAAGTTGAATTGTTTTGTTAGTGAGGAACACTCTTATTTCTTGTTTGCATTAGGTGAAATGGTCCAGTTATTAACAGTTAGATCCTCTGTGGTGATGTGTTTTTTTGTGTTTCTCTGCTGTGAGAGCGTGTGTGATGAGGCTGTTTTATTGTGTGATGTGAAGGTAATGTAATGTAATTGTGTAATGTTCTGACTAAGGTTATGGTTCAGACCTGCTGTGAGGGGGAGGATGCTGCTCCTCTGTTTGTTATTGCAGCCAATGCTGTCGACCTGTTGGTTCATGACTTGTCGTCTTTCATGATGTGGAACATTCAGATTTATTGCACATGTTCTCTATGAAGATTTCTGCTTTAGTTCTGATGTTCTAGGTTAAGATTGAGTTGGTGTTTTGTGTTTTAAGTTGCATCGTGTATTTCTGATTAGTCCGCTTTTTGCAATTGCTTATCTGATCTGTTTGTGAATGTTTGAAATTGGCAATAGTTTTCAGTTGCTCATATAATCTGGAATGTTCCCACTGTGTGGCTTTAAAGTGATGGTCTGTACATTTCAGGCTAGTTTCTCGTTCTGTTAATGTCCTTGTGTTTTACTTAAAGCTTCATTGTGTAACTTTTAGGAGTGTTTTAAAGACCACTGTGATGGAAAGTAAAGGTGCCATGTTGACCACTCGTATACAACCGCTGGGTCACTACAAGGTCAAATACACACATTTGATCTGTTTTTACTCTGACACCTCACAAGTAAATCATCATTTAAAACTGTTGTGAAGAAGTCTTTGTTCTTGGTTTTGCCTGTTTGCATTGGGTGAAATTTGGAGCACATTTAGCCTCTGTGTGGTGGTGTTTTTTGCTGACTCTCTGCTGTGGTAGCGTGTGTGATGTACAGGTGTTTATATTATAATATCTGAAGTGCAGTGCTGTGGGCAGCCATTTCGTCTTTGTAAAAGGTTCATACTGTCTTGTTAGGTTAAGTCTATTCCAGTTTTGTTCTTTTAGTAATACAGAAGGTTTAGTTTACCTGCTTCACTAGTTTCAATCACTTCCTGTGATCTTCCTCTGGAAGGAGGGAGATGAAGAAGATCACAGGAAGCGATTGAAACTAGTGAAGGAGGTAAACTAAACCTTCTGTGTTACTAAAGGAACAAAACTGTAATAGGCAGCCATTTTGTGTCTGCAGGACAGTTGCTCAGGCGGTTTTATTGCAATGTGAATATACATGGGTAACACTTTATTTTACATTACCCTTGATTACTTTGTACCTGCCACATTTAGTACAATGTAATGTTCTATGTAACCATAACACATGGTTACAGAGCAGATTACACTGTACTAAATGTGGCAGGTACAATGTATCAGTGGTAGTGTAAAATAAAGTGTTACCTATAAATGTACTGTTATAGTGATTCATGTCAACATTACTGTAGTGTTCTGGTACTGGTTCAGACCTGATGTAGGGTTTGTACTTGTGAGAGGAGGGACGATGTTCTGTGTGTTTAAGGACAGCCGCCATTTTGTGTCAGATATGATGCTGCTAATGTGTTTGCATTAGACTTGTTGGCTCGACTGTGACACTTCACAAATAAATCATCATTTAAAACTATTTTGTTCTAGTAGCTTAACTGTTTGTGGGGAACAAGTCTTTGTTGGTGTAGCCTGTAGTGTTGTGTGAAAATGTCCAGTTTTGACACAGTTGGCATCTATTTGTTTGCTTTTTTTCTGGTTCTCTGTTGTGAGATTGCATGTGATGAACAGGAGTACATATTCTCTGAAGTGCCGTGCTCTGGGTGGTCATTGTGTGTATTGCAGGTCATTTGCTCAGCCTGTTTTATTGTGTGACGTGAGGATAAATGCTATGAGAGCGTGTGTGATATAAATGTAATGTTCTGACTAGGGTTATGTTTCACACGTGTTTGTCCTTGTTTGAAGAACACGTCTGTGCTGAGCTGTGTTTGCATTAGACGTTTCAGTTCATGATTTAAACATCTTTAATGTTGTGGACAGTTTTATCAAGTCATGTGAATGTTCATGCAGTGATGATGACAGTCCTGTTGAAGACTTGGTTTAGTTCTGTGTTTTGTGGATCATTTTAATATGGCAGGTCTTCTATTTACAATAAAGTCTGACCCTGGTGGGTCTTATTGTTTGTGTAGGCCATGCAGAGTTCTGGTTCTTGTTTAGTCCTGTAGTGTCACGTTTTTACTGTACAGTTTTGTGCAACAGTTAAGTTGATCTGTTTGTGTATGTTTTAAAGTAACAATAGGTTTTAGTTGCTCATATAATCTGGAATGTTTCCACTGTGTGGCTTTAAAGTGATGGTCTGTCCATCTTTGCTGTCGCTGTTACGACACAACTGAACACTCAGTCGTTCACCAGGAGAGGGAGGAGCAGCTGCTCAGAGAACAGGATTCAGGAGGATTACTGAGAGCTGCGTGAATGAAGCCACAGACCACTCTGGGGTGTTTTTGATAAGGAAATAGCATAACAACATGGCTAAAAGCTCCAAAAAGTCAATTTTGCATGATATAGGACCTTTAAGTTGATCTGTTTGTGTATGTTTTAAAGTGACAATAGTTTTTAGTTGCTTGTATAATCTGAAATGTTTCCACTGTGTGGCTTTAAAGTGATGGTCTGTCCATCTTTGCCTCTTTACCTTATCTGCATTTAATTATAATCTGTCTATGACCACTTTTAGACACAGTTAGCCTCAGTATAGTATTTTGCTCTGGTTCTCTGTGTGAGATTGTGTGTGATGAACAGGAGTAGTTCAAAGGCTTTGTATTTTAAAAAGGCATTATGTTTACTCTTGTTGTTTCTGTGGTGCTGTGGCCATGTTGTGACTCACAGGACAGTGGTTCTGTTATATTGATTCATGTGAACTTTCCTGTAGTGTTCTGGTACTTGTGAGAGCGTGTCATGTAAGAGGATGTAATGTTTGGTTCTCTTTCTGTTTGTTAATGTCCTTGTGTCTTACTTAAAAGTGCATTGTTCATATTTTAGATTTAATCTAAATGAGTTCTGTTGTTGGGAGGACTCTGTTTACATGGTTTGTTTGTAGTTTGTTGAGTTCTGGTCCAAGCTTAGTGCGGATGTTGTTTCAGTGTAAGGTTTGTTAATGTCCTTGTGTCTTAAAGCTGCATTATGTAACTTTTATGTGGAAAAATAGTTTATATTTGTGGGTATTTGACCTTGTAGTAACCCAGTGGGTGTATGAGTGGTCAGCATGGTGCCTTTACTTTCCATCACAGTGGTCTCTATGACGCTCCAGGATCAATTGTTTTAAAAGGTTTTCACTGCTGACTGAGCCTCATCAGAAAACGAAAGTTACGTATGTAACTACGGTTCTATGAATCCCGGATGACCGCCAGAGCTTCTCTGTCAGTGCTTACAGCACCGCCTCTGGCGGTCAGGAGGGAACCTACTTAACAATTGATCCAGGAGTGTTTTAAAGACCACTGTGGTGGAAAGTAAAGGTGCCATGTTGACCACTCATATACAGCCGCTGGGTCACTACAAGGTCAAATACACACATTTGATCTGTTTTTACTCTGACACCTCACAAGTAAATCATCATTTAAAACTGTTGTGAAGAAGTCTTTGTGCTTGGTTTTGCCTGTTCGCATTGGATGAAATGTCCAGTTTTGAACAGTTAGCACCTATTTGTTTGCTTTTTTCTGGTTCTCTGTTGTGAGATTGCTTGTGATGAACAGGAGTACATATTCTCTGAAGTGCAGTGCTCTGGGTGGCCATTGTGTGTATTGCAGGTCATTCTGTTTTATTGTGTGATGTTTGGATTGATGCTGTGAGAGCGTGTGTTAAGAACAGGAGCGTTGGCATGACTGAAGGTTCAGCCTCAGTATGGTGCTCGTTCAGACCTGATGTAGTGTTTATTGTTGTGACAGCACATCTGTGTGATAGAGAGCGGCCATTTTGTCTCAGATGTTTTGTTTCATGATTTCTCATCTTTCATGTTGTGGAACAGTTTCATTGTGTCGCGTATTCATGTTTGTTTTGGTGCAGACTTGGTTTGGTTCTGTGTCTTGTTGATTTGATTAATTGTTTTCATTTTAAGCTAATTTTAACTTGATAGATGCCTCTAAGATTTAATCTAAATGAGTTCTGTTCCTGGTGGAACTGTCTACATGTTTTGTATAGTTTGCATTCTGGTCCAAGCTTGGTGCAGATGTTTCAGTTTAAGGTTTGTTTCTCATTCTGTTTGTTAATGTCCTTGTGTCTTACAAGCTGCGTTATGCAACTTTTATGTGGAGAAAAGAGTTGATATTTGTGGGTATTTGACCTTGTATTTGACAGTGGCTCTGTTTTCTTGATTCATGTGAACTTTACTGTCGTGTTCTGACCTGGCTCATGGTCCAGTCTCAGTGTGGTACTGGTTCAGACCTAATGTTCCTCCTCGTGAGAGGTGTCTGTGTGATGGAGAGCCGCCATTTTGATTCTGGGACTGTGTTTGCATTAGACCTGCTGGTTCATCTTTTTTCATTCGTCATGTTGTAAATATGTTTTGGAACAGTTTTATAGTGTCACTTAACACCTAATGTTTCTTAAACAAAATAGCATGTTTTTTTAAAAACTGATTTTATGGAGATTAAGTTGGCTTTTCTATCCTTTTCAAATCACTATCTTATTGAAGTTGAATTGTTTTGTTAGTGAGGAACACTCTTATTTCTTGTTTGCATTAGGTGAAATGGTCCAGTTATTAACAGTTAGATCCTCTGTGGTGATGTGTTTTTTTGTGTTTCTCTGCTGTGAGAGCGTGTGTGATGAGGCTGTTTTATTGTGTGATGTGAAGGTAATGTAATGTAATTGTGTAATGTTCTGACTAAGGTTATGGTTCAGACCTGCTGTGAGGGGGAGGATGCTGCTCCTGTTTGTGTCTCAGATGTTATAGCAGCCAATGCTGTCGACCTGTTGGTTCATGACTTGTCGTCTTTCATGATGTGGAACATTCAGATTTATTGCACATGTTCTCTATGAAGATTTCTGCTTTAGTTCTGATGTTCTAGGTTAAGATTCAGTTGGTGTTTTGTGTTGAAGTTGCATCGTGTATTTCTGATTAGTCCGCTTTTTGCAATTGCTTATCTGATCTGTTTGTGAATGTTTGAAATTGACAATAGTTTTCAGTTGCTCATATAATCTGGAATGTTTGCACTGTTTGGCTTTAATGTGATGGTCTTTGTGTTTCTGCCCGTTTACCTTGGATTTGATTATAGCCTGTCTAGTCCAGTTCTAGACACAGTTGGCCTCAGTATAGTGTTGTTTTGCTCGGGTTCTTTGCTGTGAGATTGTGAGTGAACAGGAGTTGTAAGGCTTTGAGCACAATAAGTGTTGACATTATAAAAAGGCATTGTATGTTTATTCTTGTTGTCAAGCTCTGTAGTTTGGTGCTGTGGCGGCCATTTTCTGTGTCACAAGACAGAGGCGGCCATGTTGTGTGTCACAGTGACTGTGTTTTCTTGATTGATGTGATCTTTTTTGTGGTACTGAGCTGATGTAGGGTTTTGTGTCCGTGTGAGGCTGCTAATGTGTTTGCATTACATCTGTTGGTTCATCTGTCTGCTTGTGGAACAGTTTTATTGTGCCATGTGACACCTCACAAGTCCTTGTGTCTTACTTAAAAGTGCATTGTTCATATCGTAGATTGAATCTAAATGAGTTGTGTTGTTGGGAGGACTCTGTTTACATGGTTTGTTTGTAGTTTGTAGAGTTCTGGTCCAAGCTTAGTGCGGATTTTGTTTCAGCGTAAGGCTTGTTTCTCGTTCTGTTTGTTAATGTCCTTGTGTGTTACTTAAAGCTGCATTATGTAACTTTCATGTGGAAAAATAGTTTATATTTGTGGGTATTTGACCTTGTAGTAACCCAGTGGGTGTATGAGTGGTCAGCATGGTGCCTTTACTTTCCATCACAGTGGTCTCTAGGACGCTCCAGGATCAATTGTTTGGAAGGTTATAAATGTAATGTATTGATTCATGTCAACATTACTGGAGTGTTCTGGTACTGGTTCAGACCTGATGTAGGGTTTGTACTTGTGAGAGGAGGGACGATGTTCTGTGTGTTTAAGGACAGCCGCCATTTTGTGTCAGATATGATACTGCTAATGTGTTTGCATTAGACTTGTTGGCTCGACTGTGACACTTCACAAATAAATCATCATTTAAAACTATTTTGTTCTAGTAGCTTAGCTGTTTGTGGGGAACAAGTCTTTGTTGGTGTAGCCTGTAGTGTTGTGTGAAAATGTCCAGTTTTGACACAGTTGGCATCTATTTGTTTGCTTTTTTCTGGTTCTCTGTTGTGAGATTGCATGTGATGAACAGGAGTACATATTCTCTGAAGCGCAGTGCTCTGGGTGGTCATTGTGTGTATTGCAGGTCATTTGCTCAGCCTGTTTTATTGTGTGACATGAGGATAAATGCTATGAGAGCGTGTGTGATGATATAAATGTAATGTTCTGACTAGGGTTATGTTTCACACGTGTTTGTCCTTGTTTGAAGAACACGTCTGTGCTGAGCTGTGTTTGCATTAGACGTTTCAGTTCATGATTTAAACATCTTTAATGTTGTGGACAGTTTTATCAAGTCATGTGAATGTTCATGCAGTGATGATGACAGTCTTGTTGAAGACTTGGTTTAGTTCTGTGTTTTGGGGATCATTTTAATATGGCAGGTCTTCTATTCACAATAAAGTCTGACCCTGGCTCATGGTCCAGTCTCAGTGTGGTACTGGTTCAGACCTAATGTTCCTCCTCGTGAGGGGTGTCTGTGTGATGGAGAGCCGCCATTTTGATTCTGGGACTGTGTTTGCATTAGACCTGCTGGTTCATCTTTTTTCATTCGTCATGTTGTAAATATGTTTTGGAACAGTTTTATAGTGTCACTTAACACCTAATGTTTCTTAAACAAAATAGCATGTTTTTTTTAAAAACTGATTTTATGGAGATTAAGTTGGCTTTTCTATCCTTTTCAAATCACTATCTTATTGAAGTTGAATTGTTTTGTTAGTGAGGAACACTCTTATTTCTTGTTTGCATTAGGTGAAATGGTCCAGTTATTAACAGTTAGATCCTCTGTGGTGATGTGTTTTTTTGTGTTTCTCTGCTGTGAGAGCGTGTGTGATGAGGCTGTTTTATTGTGTGATGTGAAGGTAATGTAATGTAATTGTGTAATGTTCTGACTAAGGTTATGGTTCAGACCTGCTGTGAGGGGGAGGATGCTGCTCCTCTGTTTGTTATTGCAGCCAATGCTGTCGACCTGTTGGTTCATGACTTGTCGTCTTTCATGATGTGGAACATTCAGATTTATTGCACATGTTCTCTATGAAGATTTCTGCTTTAGTTCTGATGTTCTAGGTTAAGATTGAGTTGGTGTTTTGTGTTTTAAGTTGCATCGTGTATTTCTGATTAGTCCGCTTTTTGCAATTGCTTATCTGATCTGTTTGTGAATGTTTGAAATTGGCAATAGTTTTCAGTTGCTCATATAATCTGGAATGTTCCCACTGTGTGGCTTTAAAGTGATGGTCTGTACATTTCAGGCTAGTTTCTCGTTCTGTTAATATCCTTGTGTTTTACTTAAAGCTTCATTGTGTAACTTTTAGGAGTGTTTTAAAGACCACTGTGATGGAAAGTAAAGGTGCCATGTTGACCACTCATATACAACCGCTGGGTCACTACAAGGTCAAATACACACATTTGATCTGTTTTTACTCTGACACCTCACAAGTAAATCATCATTTAAAACAAGTCTTTGTTCTTGGTTTTGCCTGTTTGCATTGGGTGAAATTTGGAGCACAGTTAGCCTCTGTGTGGTGGTGTTTTTTGCTGACTCTCTGCTGTGGTAGCGTGTGTGATGTACAGGTGTTTATATTATAATATCTGAAGTGCAGTGCTGTGGGCAGCCATTTCGTCTTTGTAAAAGGTTCATACTGTCTTGTTAGGTTAAGTCTATTCCAGTTTTGTTCTTTTAGTAATACAGAAGGTTTAGTTTACCTGCTTCACTAGTTTCAATCACTTCCTGTGATCTTCCTCTGGAAGGAGGGAGATGAAGAAGATCACAGGAAGCAATCGAAACTAGTGAAGGAGGTAAACTAAACCTTCTGTGTTACTAAAGGAACAAAACTGTAATAGGCAGCCATTTTGTGTCTGCAGGACAGTTGCTCAGGCGGTTTTATTGCAATGTGAATATACATGGGTAACACTTTATTTTACATTACCCTTGATTACTTTGTACCTGCCACATTTAATACAATGTAATGTTCTATGTAACCATAACACATGGTTACAGAGCAGATTACACTGTACTAAATGTGGCAGGTACAATGTATCAGTGGTAGTGTAAAATAAAGTGTTACCTATAAATGTACTGTTATAGTGATTCATGTCAACATTACTGTAGTGTTCTGGTACTGGTTCAGACCTGATGTAGGGTTTGTACTTGTGAGAGGAGGGACGATGTTCTGTGTGTTTAAGGACAGCCGCCATTTTGTGTCAGATATGATACTGCTAATGTGTTTGCATTAGACTTGTTGGCTCGATTGTGACACTTCACAAATAAATCATCATTTAAAACTATTTTGTTCTAGTAGCTTAACTGTTTGTGGGGAACAAGTCTTTGTTGGTGTAGCCTGTAGTGTTGTGTGAAAATGTCCAGTTTTGACACAGTTGGCATCTATTTGTTTGCTTTTTTTCTGGTTCTCTGTTGTGAGATTGCATGTGATGAACAGGAGTACATATTCTCTGAAGCGCAGTGCTCTGGGTGGTCATTGTGTGTATTGCAGGTCATTCTGTTTTATTGTGTGACATGAGGATAAATGCTGTGACAGCGTGTGTGATGATATAAATGTAATGTTCTGACTAAGGTTAGGTTTCACACGTGTTCATGTTTGAACACGTCTGTGCTGAGCTGTGTTTGCATTAGATGTTTTAGTTCATGATTTAAACATCTTAAATGTTGTGCAGCTGCTGTTTTACCAAGTCATGTGAATGTTCATGCAGTGATGATGACAGTCCTGTTGAAGACTTGGTTTAGTTCTGTGTTTTGGGGATCATTTTAATATGGCAGGTCTTCTATTCACAATAATGTCTGACCCTGGTGGGTCTTATTGTTTGTGTAGGCCTTGCAGAGTTCTAGTTCTTGTTTAGTCCTGTAGTGTCACGTTTTTACTGTACAGTTTTGTGCAACAGTTAAGTTGATCTGTTTGTGTATGTTTTGGTTCTCTGTGTGAGATTGTGTGTGATGAACAGGAGTAGTTCTAAGGCTTTGTATTTTAAAAAGGCATTATGTTTACTCTTGTTGTTTTTGTGGTGCTGTGGCCATGTTGTGACTCACAGGACAGTGGTTTTGTTGTATTGATTCATGTGAACTTTCCTGTAGTGTTCTGGTACTTGTGAAAGCGTGTAAGAGGATATAATGTTTGGTTCTCTTTCTGTTTGTTTATGTCCTTGTGTCTTAAAAGTGCATTGTTCATATTTTAGATTTAATCTAAATGAGTTCTGTTCTTGGGAGGACTCTGTTTACATGGTTTGTTTGTAGTTTGTTGAGTTCTGGTCCAAGCTTAGTGCGGATGTTGTTTCAGTGTAAGGTTTGTTAATGTCCTTGTGTCTTAAAGCTGCATTATGTAACTTTTATGTGGAAAAATAGTTTATATTTGTGGGTATTTGACCTTGTAGTAACCCAGTGGGTGTATGAGTGGTCAGCATGGTGCCTTTACTTTCCATCACAGTGGTCTCTAGGACGCTCTAGGATCAATTGTTTAAAAGGTTTTCACTGCTGACTGAGCCTCATCAGAAAACGAAAGTTACGTATGTAACTACGGTTCTATGAATCCCGGATGACCGCCAGCCAGAGCTTCTCTGTCAGTGCTTACAGCACCGCCTCTGGCGGTCAGGAGGGAACCTACTTAACAATTGATCCAGGAGTGTTTTAAAGACCACTGTGGTGGAAAGTAAAGGTGCCATGTTGACCACTCATATACAGCCGCTGGGTCACTACAAGGTCAAATACACACATTTGATCTGTTTTTACTCTGACACCTCACAAGTAAACCATCATTTAAAACTGTTGTGAAGAAGTCTTTGTGCTTGGTTTTGCCTGTTCGCATTGGATGAAATGTCCAGTTTTGAACAGTTAGCACCTATTTGTTTGCTTTTTTCTGGTTCTCTGTTGTGAGATTGCTTGTGATGAACAGGAGTACATATTCTCTGAAGTGCAGTGCTCTGGGTGGCCATTGTGTGTATTGCAGGTCATTCTGTTTTATTGTGTGATGTTTGGATTGATGCTGTGAGAGCGTGTGTTAAGAACAGGAGCGTTGGCATGGCTGAAGGTTCAGCCTCAGTATGGTGCTCGTTCAGACCTGATGTAGTGTTTATTGTTGTGACAGCACATCTGTGTGATAGAGAGCGGCCATTTTGTCTCAGATGTTTTGGTTCATGATTTCTCATCTTTCATGTTGTGGAACAGTTTCATTGTGTCGTGTATTCATGTTTTTTTTTGGTGCAGACTTGGTTTTGTTCTGTGTCTTGTTGATTTGATAGTTTTCATTTTAAGCTAACTTGATAGATTCCTCTACGATTTAATCTTAATGATTTCTGTTCCTGGTGGGACTGTTTACATGTTTTGTATAGTTTGCATTCTGGTCCAAGCTTGGTGCGGATGTTTCAGTTTAAGGTTTGTTTCTCGTTCTGTTTGTTAATGTCCTTGTGTCTCACTTAAAGCTGCATTATGCAACTTTTATGTGGAGAAAATAGTTGATATTTGTGGGTATTTGACCTTGACCCTGAAGTGCAGTGCTGTGGGTGGCCATTTTGTCTTTGTAAAAGGTTCATACTGTCTTGTTAGGTTAAGTCTATTACAGTTTTGTTATTTTAGTAAGACAGAAGGTTTAGATTACCTGCTTCACTAGTTTTGATCACTTCCTGTGATCTTCCTCTGGAAGGAGGAAGATGAGGAAGATCACAGGAAGCGATCAAAACTAGTGAAGCAGATCAGCTAAACCGTCTGTCTTGCTAAAAGAACAAAACTGTAATAGGCAGCCATTTTGTGTCTTGCAGTACAGTTGCTCAGGCGGTTTTATTGTATGATGTGAATATAAATGGGTGTGTAATAACACATGGTTACATAGAACACATGGTTACAGAGCAGATTACACTGTACTAAATGTGGCAGGTACAATGTATCAGTGGTAGTGTGAAATAAAGTGCTACCTATAAATGTAATGTTATATTGATTCATGTCAACATTACTGTAGTGTTCTGGTACTGGTTCATTCCTGATGTAGGGTTTGTACTTGTGAGAGGAGGGACGATGTTCTGTGTGTTTAAGGACAGCCGCCATTTTGTGTCAGATATGATACTGCTAATGTGTTTGCATTAGACTTGTTGGCTCGACTGTGACACTTCACAAATAAATCATCATTTAAAACTATTTTGTTCTAGTAGCTTAACTGTTTGTGGGGAACAAGTCTTGTTGGTGTAGCCTGTAGTGTTGTGTGAAAATGTCCAGTTTTGATACAGTTGGCACCTATTTGTTTGCTTTTTTCTGGTTCTCTGTTGTGAGATTGCTTGTGATGAACAGGAGTACATATTCTCTGAAGTGCCGTGCTCTGGGTGGCCATTGTGTGTATTGCAGGTCATTCTGTTTTATTGTGTGATGTTTGGATAGATGCTGTGACAGCGTGTGTTAAGAACAGGAGTGTTGGCATGACTGAAGGTTCAGCCTCAGTATGGTGCTCATTCACACCTGATGTAGTGTTTATTGTTGTGACAGCACATCTGTGTGATAGAGAGCGGCCATTTTGTCTCAGATGTTTTGGTTCATGATTTCTCATCTTTCATGTTGTGGAACAGTTTCATTGTGTCGCGTATTCATGTTTGTTTTGGTGCAGACTTGGTTTGGTTCTGTGTCTTGTTGATTTGATTTATTTGTTTTCATTTTAAGCTAATTTTAACTTGATAGATTCCTCTAAGATTTAATCTAAATGAGTTCTGTTCCTGGTGGAACTGTCTACATGTTTTGTATAGAGTTTGCATTCTGGTCCAAGCTTGGTGCGGATGTTTCAGTTTAAGGTTTGTTTCTCGTTCTGTTTGTTAATGTCCTTGTGTCTCACTTAAAGCTGCATTATGCAACTTTTATGTGGAGAAAATAGTTGATATTTGTGGGTATTTGACCTTGTGTTTGACAGCGGCTGTTTTCTTGATTCATGTGAACTTTACTGTAGTGTTCTGGTCTGGCTTAGGGTTCAGCCTCAGAGTGGTACTGTTTCAGACCTGATGCAGGGTTTGTATTTGTGACATGTCTGTGGTAGGAGGAGGAGCTGCCCTGTGTTTAAAGGCCCTATGTGACTTTGTTGATTGCAAACACAGAAAAGGAAATCACTAAATTAAAATGTTGTTTGTGGGCCAAACTCATTCCTAACTTTCGGAACATATTTGTAGCATCCAAAATTGTCAGTTTAAAGGCAATATATTAGACCTGTTGGTTCTTTCTTGTTGTGGAGCAGCGTCATGTTTTAATGTAGTGATGATTACACTGTTGGTGCAGACTTGGTGTGGCTCTGTGTCTTGTGTACGTCTTTTTTGTTTATTGCCTTATACCTGATGGGTCCCACTAATGATGAATTCTACAGTTCAGATGAATTCTACAGTTTAGATCATTTGACTGTTTTGAGTTAATAGTTTTTAGTTGCTTATGTTATGTGGAATGTTTTGATGAAACGGGCCGTAAATGACTGTCTTCTTGGTACAACTGAGATAGTGGCTTAGTACTGCTTGGGATAAGGTCTTTCTTTTGTTACTCTTTGGTGAAAATTTGGGAAGTGGAGCGTTTTCTGTTGTCAGATTTGGAAATGTATTGTCTGTGTCTGGCAGGTTGACTAAATCTCACTTTAGGCTATATTTGGTGTTAAACTAGATACATCTAGGATCATGTGGTTTTGGTTTTGCTGGTTCTGGCTTGGTCCATGTCTGGTCCTGTCTGTGAGGACACTGAGGACAGAAGTTGTTTCACATTAAACCTGAATTATATCTTTAGCTGTTGACAGTGTGGACTGAGTCATACCAGTCCATGCTGTGGTCGTCTCTGCCTCAGTCCATTGATGCCAGAATGAGGTCAGTACCTTCTACAGCACCATCACAAGACTGAGGCTAGGATGATATGAAGTGTTGTTTCTCTATGCGTCTGACTTTAGTTTAAGACATGGCTACTTCGGTTTGATTGTTTGACCATTGTGTTGTTTACTCATTCCACTTTTGTATTTCAGATGCCGCGCGGCAAGGGGTCCAGGCGATCCCTTGCGGCCAAGAGGAGGAGGGAGAAGCAGCTCGCGGGGCAGTGCGCTGTTCCTGAGGAGGAGCTCGCGGGGCAGTCTTCTGTTCCCGTCGAGCTGCTCCCGGGGCAGTGCGCTGTACCTGACGAGCTGCTTGCGGGGCAGTCCGCTCTTCCCATGGAGGAGCTCGCGGGGCAGTCTCCTGTTCCCGTCGAGCTGCTCCTGGGGGAGTCGTCTGGTCCCGTCGAGCTGCTCCCGGGGCAGTCGGCTGTTCACGAGGAGGAGCTCGCGGGGCAGTCCGCTGTTCCCGTCGAGCTGCTCCCGGGGCAGTCAGCTGTTCCTGAGGAGGAGCTCGATCCCTCTCCTCTTTGGCCCCCCGTCGAGGAACGTAAGTGGATTTCAGAATACTTCCACCTCCTTTTTAATTCTTTTTGATATTACAATGATTTCTCTTGTCTTTGAAGCCCGTGGACCCGGCTACCGACACCGTCCCCAGGTTTGGCCCACTGGAGTGTCCGGGAAGCAGCACCGGCTGGTGCTCCCGCAGGAGTCTCCCGACAAGAAGGCAAGTTCATGAGTTTGAGAAGGAAATAAAGGTGTGACTTTTGATGTGCTGACAATCACTAAATACAGATTGTTTCTTTTTTGGTCTTAGTTCATTCTGCTTGTCGGGAACTCCCATCTGCGAGCCATCGTGGACCAGCACGTGCCGATGCAGGAGGGGCACTATTCCTTCGGCTTCAGCGCGACGCCTGGTGGTGGACCCTCGCACATCCACAGGGAGCTGGCTGGGACCACCCTGCCCCGAGGTGGGTACAGTTGTACTAGCAACATTTTAGACTTTTTAAAAAAAAAAAAAAATTTTTTTTTTTTTTGTTTTTTGTTTTTTACATTTTTGTTCAGCATGTTTGACCTCTGACCCTTCTCTTGTTGTCAGAGCCAGCTCTTGTGGTTCTCATGGCACCCTGCAACGGACTGTCGACGTGCCGGACGTTGGACCAGGCTGCGAGGGAGTTCGGCCAGCTCCTGGCCTACGTCTGTGGACGCTGGCCCAAGGTGTGTACTTCACTTCTATGAGGTCTGAAAGTACTTCATTATTGTATTTAACATGTCTTAATTGTAATTTTGTGTTTGTAGGTGTGTGTCGTGGATTTTCCACCTCGGCTTAGCGCTGGGGTGGAGATTCAGACCCTCCTTCGGCAGGCGTACCACCGCATCGCTGTCAGCATGGGTATGTATAAAAAATGCAACTGTCATCACTATTTTCCTTAGAGTGGCGCATACTTTAACATGTTCTTTTTGTTGCTAACATCTGTTTTAGGGATCCGCTACTTCCGTGTAGCACACAAGTTTCCCCGGAGCGAAGGGCATCTGTGGGCCAGGGATGGTGTAAGTACAGTCTCTCTCTTTAAAGTTGACCATTTTAATGACTGTTGTTTTATTTAACGTGGGTGAATGATGTGTTTCAGACTCACCTGAGCGACGACTTTGGCATGCCCATCCTCGTCCAGCTGCTGTGGCAGGCGTGCTACATGCAGCTGGAGCTGGATGACGCTGCCGCTGTTGCGCCGGTGTCTCCTCCCCCGCCCCGACCGGTCACCAGGAGGGTTTCCCCAAGAGTGGAGGTGCCCGAGCCGCCGCCCGTGCCACCTCCACCCCCTCCTGAGTGGACCGAGGTTCGACGGGGCAGCAAGGTGAGAAACTGTTCCTGTTTTGTTAAAGCATTGTTAACTGAAGTTGCATTTTACTGACTGCTTTGTGTTTATCTCTGTCACTCAGCCTGGGGTTTCCCCCGTGAGCCCCAAGGGACTGCTGCAGGCGCAGGAGGTTAGTGTTCTACTCTATAAAGCTATGGTTAGATTGTGAGTGCTGTGACTAAACTGTCTGTTTCCTTTGTTTTGAGGTGGAGACCGTGTTCTCCTTTCCCCTTTCGCCTTGCCTGTTCAGCCCTGCCATGCTGGTGGAGATGGAGCGCTTCTCTCCATCTCACGGCGGCTGTGGCCAGGGCATCGGCTCCTTTCCTTCGGGAAAGAAGGTAAGTATCAGATCTTGTTTGAAATGTTGTTGTTTAATAATGATTTCTGAGCTGGTGAAATAACACGTCTTTTTTTTTTTAGACGTCTCGGGCGAGGCGTCGCAAGCGTGCTGCCCCAAAGAGACACCGGCCCACGCGGCAGGTAGGTGTTTTTAAGGCTGTGCTCTTTATACATTCTAAAGAAATTAATGCATATTTGTTATTTTGTTTATTGTAGGCGCGGGCAGCACAAGAGGTTGTGGCGGTGAGACCCGGCTCATCTGCCAGCTCCGTGTCTACTATGGAGGAGGACCAGGTCAGTGTCGTTTAAAGTGGCTGAATAAGTTTATACATTGTAACTTCTTTGATTATTAACAAATGTTGTCCTCTAGGTGGCGGCAGCTGTCGTGGAGGTGACACCAGGAACGTCACCTACCAGCGTGGTCATCCTGGACGGTTTCCTGGAGGAGGAGGTGTGTGTACTTTTTATTAATTGACGTTCTATGATCTGTCATGAAGTAGTATCTAACACGTTATTCTTTTTGCAGCTGGAGTTCGTGGATGTGGGGGTGATTCCAGGAGCATCACTCACCAGTTCCCCCGACGCCCCAGTGGTCTTCGTGGACCAGGTGAGATGATGATTTTTATGTATCATTTTTAAAAGCAGCTACACTGAACAGAGTGAGATCCGCTTTAGTTTGAGAGATGTCTAATGGTTATGTGTTTTCTTTGTGACTTGTAGATGAAGAGGACCAGCCCCCTTTCAGCCAGTCAGCCTTCTCCACGCCGTAGCATTCCACCAGCTGTCCACGGGGAGAGCGCTTCTGACGCCAGGGACCAAGATAAGTCTTGCATTTGTTGTGCACAGTCTGACATAGATGTTAGTGATAGTGAAAGCCTTATCACGTTTGGTAGTAGCGATGTAGAGATGGAGGTTGATAGTCCTGTAGCTTGTGCTGATATAGTTATGGAGGATAGCGTTCCTGTTGGTATTCCGAGTTGCGTTAGGGGTAGTTTTCATCAGGCTGATGACAGGTTCCCGTATGGAGGGGCTCAGTGTGCAGCCATAGCTCTGGTGGCATTAGCTAGGCACACTGTGTCCAGTGTGTTTACATGGCAGCAAAAGGATTTAGACAAGACTTTAGTGATTGGTGATGCTGTTTACACAGAGCTTAGGGATAACGACCTGACTCATGGGCACGAGCTCTTACTAGCTTCTGACTTGCCCAAAGAGTCAGTTATTGATGGTCAACCGTTTGAGTTTGAGTTCAGTCAGCCGGTCGCTGGGGCTGCAAATGTACTAGAGAGTGAGCTTATTGTTTCCGGTACCTGTGTGACCTTAGATGGTGGTTTAAGAGAGATGTTGGCACACTATGATGCATGTCTACTGACGATGTGTGGCAGCACTTGTGCAGTCATTAAAGACAGCGGTAGGTACGCGGTGGTGGACTCACACAGTCGTAGTGCGACTGGGATGGTTGACCCTGATGGTAAAAGCGTTTTACTGTACTTTAGCAGCCTGGATGATTTATATGCTCATTTTTGCGCGTTAGCTGAGTGTTATGAAGTTGAATATAAGTTGTTTGAGATTACAGGTGTTGTTGTTGTGGTTGTTGGTTTGAAGTGTGAAGCGTCTGAGGTCATTTTGCCTCAGACGCCTGACACTTCTGACCAAAGGCCAAAGCGTAAAAGGTCAGTTAAAGCTAAGTCGTCTGTTCCCAAACGCACACTCACAAGTAAGAGGGTGAAACGTGAACGTGAATGTGATGATTTGGATGTTGTGTGTGCTGATATAGTTATGGAGGATAGTGTTCCAGTTGATAGTCCTGTTGTAGTGTTTTCTGATATAGTTATGGAGGATAGCGTTCCCGTTGATATTCCGAGTTGTGTTAGGGGTAGTTTTCATCAGGCTGATAACAGGTTCCCGTATGGAGGGGTGCAGTGTGCAGCCATAGCTCTGGTGGCATTAGCTAGGCACACTGTGTCCAGTGTGTTTACATGGGAGCAAAAGGATTTAGACAGGACTTTAGAGATTGGTGATGCTATTTACACAGAGCTTCGGGGTAACGACCTGACTAATGGGAAAGATAACTTACTACCTTCTGACTTGCCCAAAGAGTCAGTTATTGATGGTCAACCGTTTGAGTTTGAGTTCAGTCGGCCGGTCGCTGGGGCTGCAAATGTAGTGGAGCATGAGTTTATTGTTTCTGGTTCTTGGGTCACCTTAGATGGTGGTTTAGGAGAGATGTTGGCACACTATGATGCATGTCTACTGACGATGTGTGGCAACACTTGTGCAGTCATTAAAGACGGCGGTAGATACGCGGTGGTGGACTCACACAGTCGTAATGCGACTGGGATGGTTGACCCTGATGGTAAAAGTGTTGTAGTTTACTTTAGCAGCCTGGATGAAGTGTATGCTCATTTTTGCGCGTTAGCTGAGTGTTATGGACTTGAATATAAGTTGTTTGAGATCACGGGAGTTGTTGTCGTGGTGGTTAGTCGGAAGTGTGAAGCGTCTGAGGTCATTTCCCCTCCGAAGCTTGACACTTCTGACCAAAAACCAAAGCATAAACGGTCAGTTAAAGCAAAGTTGTCTGTTCCCAAACACACACACACACCTAAAAAGACAAAGCTTGATCGTGAATGTGATGTTGATTGGGATGTTGTTTGTACCGGTACCACAGATGATGCTCTTGATTTTATTCCTCTTCAGGAGAATGTTTGTAGGGCACTGTGTCAGAATCTTAACATTGACTATGAGAGACTCGCTGTAGCAGAACCAGAAACAACAGATCCTTTGAGATCATTAAAGTTAGATGTGCCTTGTTCAAATGATAAAATCGTTGCTGACGGTAACTGTTTCTTTCGCTCGATCTCGCAGGCTGTTAGTGGCACGCAGAAACATCATAGGAAACTTAGACTTGCGGTCGTTAAACATCTTAAAAGTAATGCATCAAAATACAATAGTCTTTTGCGCGATGGCTGCTCTTCTGTGGCCCAGTATATTAACGATAGTAATATGCATAGAATTAACACGTGGGCCACTGAGATAGAGATCCAAGCAACAGCAGATCTTTTATGTGTAGATATATATACGTTTTTGAGTGGACGTTGGCTTAAATATGGTTGTACTACCAGGCCTTTGTCAACCAGCGGCATCTACCTCGAAAATATTAACAATATTCATTATGAAAATGTAACTTGCGTTAAAAACCCTGTGACCCATAGTTGTTACGGAAGCTGCCAAATTAATAGTTCTATTCTTATGGGTTACAACACTAGGTCTAGACAGGTAGATGCCCAATCAGTGGTTAGTCCAAACACTGAAGCGAATGTACAACACAGTAAAATATCAAAGTACATTCAAAACAAAAAGCATAAACATTTAAAAAGCAAATATGCCACAATTAAAGATAGACTGCGTGAAACACTGAGAAGTAGATATAGGGAAAGTGTAGATTATAGACAGGGAAAGAAGGCCGCGGACAAACTTAAATATAGAGACGATGTAGATTACAGACAGGGAAAGAAGACTGCAGACAAACTTAAATATAGAGATGATGTAGATTATAGACAGGGAAAGAAGGCTGCAGACAAAGTTAAATATAGAGACGATGTAGATTATAGACAGGGAAAGAAGGCTGCAGACAAAGTTAAATATAGAGATGATGTAGATTATAGACAGGGAAAGAAGGCCGCAAATAGAGCTGCAGTCAACCTTAAATATAGAGATGATGTAGATTACAGACAGGGAAAGAAGGCTGCAGGCAAAGTTAAATATAGAGAAGATTTAGATTATAGACAGGCAAAGAAGGCTGCAGTCAATTTTAAATATAGAGACAATGTAGATTATAGAGAACAAAAAAAGGCTGCCAGCAGTGCTGCAGTCAATGTTAAATATAGAGAGAATGTATTTTATAAAGAGGAAAAGAAGGCTGCAAGCAGTGCTGCAGTCAATCTTAAATATAGAGATGACGTAGATTATAGAGAGAAAAGGAAAGTGGCAATCAAGGCAGCAAATAAACATAAATATTGTGCTAATACAGAGTATAGACAAAAGAAAAAGGCAGCTAGCATTAAGAAGTATGAAGAGAACTTAAAGCACAAACACAATGTCAGGGCCGCCAGTAAACAGAAGTACAGAGATAGTCCCAAACATAGGCAGAAAGTAAAAACCTATAGTAAAGTGAAATACCACAAAGATGAGCAATACAAAGCTCAAACTCGTGTTGCTTACAGAAATCGTAAAAGGCAAATTAAGCAACAATTGGCCGATAATTTTGATTTGGTTAAGGAACGCTTTTGGCGGGAAGTTGAACACGGTCCTGAACACATTTGTTGCGTGTGCTTTAAATTATTATTTATCAACCAGGTCTTACCTTGTAGAAAGGATGATTTTATGGCTGATCCTAAATGTGCTGCTGTTGCTGAGGCCTGTATCTCAGATGCCTATTTACATACGTGCAGTAAGAGTTGTCCGTCACCGTGTCCGCTGTCTGATTGTAGAGGGAGTTTGTGGATCTGCTACACTTGTAACTCTAAACTCAAAAAGGGTCAAATGCCGGCTGAATGCTCAATAAACAATCTACAGTTAGATGATATTCCTCCAGAACTCGCGTGTTTGAACACAGTCGAACAGCATTTAGTGGCGCTCAATATAGTGTTTATGCAGATGTACGCTTTACCTAAAGGGGGTCAAGGGGGGACTCACGGTCCGGCCACATGTGTGCCATCCAATATTATTGATACCACTAAGCTGTTGCCGCGTCGTAGCATGGACGGATGGTTATTACCTGTGAAATTAAAGCGTAAACTTACTTACAAAGGCCATTATGAATACCAATACGTTGACACGGGTCGGATAAAGAGCGCGATAGCATTTCTCAAAGCAAACAACCAGCATTATTTGGACATAGAGTTTGATGAAGAGTGGGTTAATGAGTTCGTGAGGCAGGAAGAGGAAGCTATGGATACGGGAACGACAAACGAACAGGGTCAGGTGGCGCAGGGGGCTGCACAGGGACAGGCAGTACAGGGACAGGGCGCAAAGGGGCAGCCAGCGAAGGGACGCGCAGCGAAGGAACAGACAGGACCGGCGAAGGGACAGGACCGGCAGGGACAGGACCGGCAGGGACAGGACCGGCAGGGACAGGACCGGCAGGGACAGGACCGGCAGGGACGGGGAGGAGAGGGACAGGGAGGAGAGGGACAGGCGGCACAGGGACAGGAGATGCAGGGACAGGTAACGCAGGGGCAGATGGGGGCTGCACAGGTACAGGCAGTACAGGGACAGGGGGCAAAAGGGCAGCCAGCAAAGGAACAGGCAGCGAAGGGACAGGCAGGACCGTTAAAGAGACAGGAGGGGCAGGGAAAGGGGGGAGAGGCACAGGAAGCACAGAGACATGCTGCACAGGAACAGGGAGGAGAGGGACAGGTGGCGCAGGGACAGGAGGCGCAGGGGCAGATGGGGGCTGCACAGGTACAGGAAGCACAGGGACAGGGGGCGAAGGGGCGGCCGGCGAAGAAGGGGCGGCCGGCGAAGAAGGGGCGGCCGGCGAAGAAGGGGCGGCCGGCGAAGAAGGGGCGGCCGGCGAAGAAGGGGCGGCCGGCGAAGAAGGGGCGGCCGGCGAAGGGAGGCGCAGCGAAGGGACAGGAGGGGCAGGGACAGGAGGGGCAGGGACAGGAGGGGCAGGGACAGGAGGGGCAGGGACAGGCAGCGCAGGGACAGGCAGCGCAGGGACAGGCAGCGCAGGGAGAGGATGAAGATTTAGATGATGAGCATCTCCATGACCGTCAGCGTCATTGTATGTTCCAGGACACCTTCTTTATGCCTGCAGATATGGCTCAGGAGGCTCTTGACCACTACTTCCAGGGTGTACTGAATTTGGCTCCGGCGGAGGGGAACAGTCCAGTTAGTTTGCTCACTGATAAGGAAAATGAGGCAAAATGCTTCCCAAAAGAGTTCCCCTTTGGGCGTAATACGTTTCACACCCGTAGGCCTGTTCGTATTACTTTGTGCCGGTATTTTATTAACAGACTATTGCACGCGGACGGTCGTTTTGCGCGTAATCTTAAATTTCTATTCATGGCTCTGTACATGTTGGAAGTAGAGCAGGTTGTATCGAAGGTCTCCATAGCTTTACGAAAGGGACATGCGTGTCAGGGTTCGGGTAATGCTGCTGCAGATGAAGAATCTTTGGAAAATTTATTACAGTTTGATAGCGGTTATCGTTTTTTAAAGCCTATTAGAGGCACGCCCCCATACTGGCAATCCACACTCAAAGACTTAATCGCGATGGTGCGCCAGCTGGGTATTCCAACATGGTTCTGTTCATTTAGTTCGGCAGATATGCGTTGGCCAGAAGTCCTCAAGGCCCTGTTAAAAATAGAAGGTAGTACCAGGAGCGTAGAGGACTTAAATTGGGCAGACAGATGTGATCTTTTGCGTCGCCACCCCACAACTGTCGCCCGTATGTTTGATCAGCGGTGGCATAGATTTCAAAATACCGTCCTGAAGTCCCCGGCTCACCCGATAGGCGAAATTATAGATTCCTTTTATCGTGTAGAGTTTCAGCAGCGCGGAAGCCCTCATGTACATTGTTTATATTGGGTTAGAGACGCCCCCAAGCTCGGAGTTAATACAGACGAGGAGGTAATTGACTTTATTGATAAGTACATTAGTTGTGAATTACCCTCTGATCCAAAATTATTGGAAAAAGTTACTTCTGTGCAGCAGCATTCAAAGCGTCACTCCAAAACGTGTAAAAAGGGAAAAAAGAAGTGTCGCTTTAATTTCCCACGTCCTCCGTCCATGCGTACATTTATTAAAAAAGTAGACCCGGAGAGCGAACCGATTATGCCTAAAGAGGAAGCTGTGGCGTTTATGACTGCACTTAAAGATGCTATTGTAGATGAGAATGTTCCAATTGATAGTGTGCAGTCATTGTTTGCAGCTGCCGGTTTAACACAGGACTCGTTTGAAATGGTGTACCAGGCTCTAGGCGGTCACACTCATGTAGTTTTAAAGCGGGGGATTAAGGAAGTTTGGATTAATAATTATAACGCGAAATTGTTGGATGCTTGGGATGCGAATATGGATATTCAGTTTGTTGTAGATGCGTGGGCGTGTATAGTTTATATAATTTCATATATTTCTAAGGCAGAGAGGGAGATGGGTTTGCTCTTGGGCGCTGCCCAAAAAGAAGCTTCCAAAGATAATGTTAGTGCAAAAGAGGCATTGAAAAAGTTAGGACGCGTTTATTTGCATAATCGGGATGTCTCTGCGCAGGAAGCTGTTTATCGCGTTACAAACATGCACCTTAAGGAATTCTCACGTAAAGTAGAATTCATTCCGACGGGAAACAACATTGTTAGATTGAGCAAACCTATCAGTCAGTTAGATGGTGATTCGGCTGCGGACGATATTTGGATGACCAACATTATAGATCGCTTTAAGAGTAGGCCAAACGATAGTACTTTTAATGATATGTGTATTGCTTCTTTTGTATCTGAATACCGTGTACTTAGTCAAACAGATACTTGTCAAAAGGCTATTCCTTTACAAAATTCTTTAGGTGCTGTCGCTAAACGGCAGAACACCAAGCCTGCAATTGTTAGGTATGCACGGTTTTCAGAGACAAAAGATTCAGAGTTATTCCATCTAAGCATCCTTCAATTGTTTTTACCGTATCGCGATGAAGCCGACCTTAAGCCGGCTCCATACGAAACATATCAGGACTTTTACGAAAATGGGGAAGTGCGCTACAGTGACGGGTCGGTGCATTCGGTGAAGGCGATAGTTGATGCAAATAGGTGTCGTTTTGAAGTGGAGGCTGAGGATCTGGATGAGATCCAAGAGGCAATGAACTCTGAAGAGCTTTTGGAAGAGGCATGGGCCGATCTCTGCCCAGAGCTGGAAGTTGAAAGGTTGGAGTCGAAGGAGGAGTTTAGGGAGATGTTGCAGGAGGTCCTCTCTGAGCATGAGCAAGAGCCCATCCCTGACTTAGCTGTAAGGAACGAGGACATTTGTCATTTGGAGAGGACAAATGTTATGAGTCGTCCAGAGGGTCTTGCACTTGTGCGAAGCCTGAATGAGCAACAGCTGTCCATTTTTTACAAAATACGGCAATGGTGCTTAGACAAGGTTGCCGGTAACAACCCTGAGCCATTGCACGTATTTATATCAGGTGGAGCTGGCACCGGGAAGAGTCACCTGATTAGGGCTATTCAGTACGAAGCGTCGCGGTTATTGGCTCCTATTTGTCATAGTCCGGATAACATTAGCGTTTTATTAACGGCTCCGACCGGGATAGCAGCGTATAACTTAGAGGCGGCAACAATCCATACAACGTTTTCTATCCCTGCGAATCCTCCAGCAAAGTATGGTAAGCTCGGAGAGGAAAAGTTAAGTACACTGCGCGCTAGATACATCGATGTTGAAATTGTCGTAATCGACGAAATATCGATGGTTGACAAAAGGATTTTTGAGTGGATTGACGGTCGTTTGGGTCAAATTAAACAGACGGATGAGGAGATTAAATTTGGAAACGTTTGCGTTATTGCAGTTGGGGATTTTTATCAGTTAGCTCCTGTTGGGGGGGAGGTTCTGTATAAAGAAAATGTAGGCGTCGATTTTTTCAACGATTTGTTTAAAGTAGCGGAATTAAAAACTGTTGTTAGACAACAGGATAGTACTTTCGCGGACCTCTTAAACCGGTTAAGAGTGCGCACGAGAGGGACACCCATGCTCCAAAGCGACATAGATATATTGAAGCGTCGTGAAACAGGCGAAGAGCCCGACGTATTGCATATTTTCGCGAGGAGGGTTCATGTTGGGGAATATAACTTAAGAAAGCTTAGTAGCGTTTGTTCAGAGGTGATGACCATAGAGGCGCGTGATTTTGGGATTGATAAGAGCTCAGGTAAAATTAAGGAACTCCATGGTCATCTGTGTTTCCATAAGTCCAAAAAAATGAAACCTAGTTTGGCGGAGGCACTGCATATCGGCGTCAATGCACGCGTTATGCTTTGTAAAAACATAGATCTTTCTGACGGTCTAGTAAATGGGGTATGTGGCATTGTAACTTATATAGTCGAAGATCCCCAGAACAAGAGGTTTCCTTTAGCTATTTACGTGAAATTCGATGACGATAGAGTAGGTGCGAAGACAAGGAAACAGACCCGTACCCCTGCAGACCTGACTGGTTCTACCCGCATAGGACCAGCTGAAGAACAGGTGAATAAACGCACCGAGAGGCGTAGACAGTTTCCGCTTAAACTCGCGTGGGCCTGTACAGTACACAAAGTACAAGGGGTAACTGTAGATGAAGCTGTGGTGTCCCTGAAGAAAATATTTACCGCGGGTCAGGCGTATGTGGCCTTAAGTCGCGTCCGGAGTCTAGAGGGTCTTGTAATTCAAGACTTTTCGGAAAAGGCCATTTACTGCAAGGACAACATTAGAGCCGCGTTAGAGAACCTGCCTCCCTTCGTGGTCGACAGTTTGCCCTGGCACAGACAAGAGGCACATGTTTTGACAGTATTTTTTATGAATGTACAGGGATTAGCCCGACATGTGTCTGACTTGGCTTCACGCACACAGCTTTTGCAGCCTAACTGTATCGCTGTGGTAGAGACATGGTTATCTGTAGACTCATCTTTTGATGGTTGTCAAATTGAAGGTTATACCTTCCATAGTCGTCCCCGTAGTATCTCTTACCAGCGCAGTAACCACAGAGCGTTGGTTAGTTTACGTGGCCAACAGTACGGTGGAGTTGGCATGTACTGTGAGGAAAACTTTAACTATGAAATCACAGTACGAGATTTCGATTTGGAGTGTTTAGTTAACTATTTTGCAGAGCATCAAATCATCATAGCAGTAATTTACCGGCCACCGTCTTATCCCATGTCTCTATTCAAATATAACTTTGACAGGTTATTGAATTGGCTGAGCTCACATTGTGCCACTGTGGCTGTGATGGGAGATTTTAATGACGACGTATTGAAATCTACAAGTCTCTGCAATTTTATGGTAGAAAGAGGTTATGTTCAATACGTCACATCTCCCACAACTGAGAGAGGGACATTAATTGATCATTTCTATCTAAAGTCAAGTGATTACGACATTGACTGTTCAGTCGTGCCAACATACTTTAGCGACCATGAAGGGATCGTCTGTTCTTTTAGGGGGAAGTGCGTTGAAATGCCGCGTTTAGATTAGATCTACTTTATAGTTAAAATGGACAGCTGTTGTGTCGGCTCATCACATTGCTCCTTACATATGACTTGTCTTGTGTCTCTTACAACTTTGTCTTCCCATGCCCTTTCATCATGCCCTAAGCAGTTCATTCCTCTCTTGATTATTGAGCATTCAGGGTTTGACTCTTTGTCAAAATTGTACATAACATTTTTATAATTGGCAGCAATCATGTATTTTGACTTATGTGTGTGTTTGTCTTTGGAAACATTTCGATTGTTGTATATATTTATGTGTTGGTTCGTTTTGATGATAGCTTTAGATGTTGGATCATGGAAATTCAGTAATGGAGTATTTTGAGATATTTATTTGCAGAGGTTTTCTCTTTGCTGACAGGTTTTTTGTGAAACATGCATTACAATATTGGTCTTCCTCCTCTCGTCCTCTTTATTAGGTGAAGCTGTGCTCAGTCTTGTAGTTTTCTAATGTCATTTTGTTAGACTGGGGAAACTTATCTGTGACCATGCAGTTAACGTTTTCCATTTTGTCTGACAAAAGTACATTAGAAAACTACAAGCCTTTACACAGTGACATCATGTGAAGAGGGAGCTTTCTGAGGAAAACCAAACTTGTAAAGCAGGTGAACAAACAAACCTGTCTGTGAAGAGACTGCTTTGCTTTGGATCATGTATTTGCTGATTTAGGCGTTGTAGTTTTAGGGATTTCGGTTGTAATTGTTGTTACTGTTTTAGTTTTGGCTTTATTGTGTGTTGTACCTTACAGTGATGCGTGCACACATACTGTAAGGTTTGTTGTCTCTGGTCTTGAACCATTCTGACTGGTTCAAAGGGTCCCTCGAATGATAAATTATGTAATGTATAAATGCATGCCAAATAATAATGTATGTATTGTATTTATATGGTATATTATGTATTTTTATGTACTGTTATGTATTTTATCATGTATTTTTGATAACATAATGTAAATCATGTATTCAATTGTAATGACACTAATAATGTTAATAAATTTTCCTCTCCTTGAACCACCACCTTATCGTGGTGGAGAGGTTTGAGCGCCTGAAGGATCCTAGGAGCTATGTTGTGAGGGGCTTTATGCCTCTGTAGGGACTCCCAGGGCAAACAGGTTCTAGGTGACAGGCCAGACCAAGAGTGGTTCAGATAATATTAAATTAAACTACAATGAAGTTTTCACTGATTTATCCTCATTTTTTGTTGTTGTGTATGATGTAAATAGGTTTGAATGTATTCACAAGCTTTCTAAAAAGTATTCATGTTGTAATAATGTGACAGAAATTCAAAATGTTTTGTGTTTGTATTTTAAGCGACGGTTGCTATTGTTTGAATCATTGTGTATAAATGATTTGTCAATGTCAATTTAAAGAAGTATTCAACTCAATAAATGTTTTGTTACACTTGTTATTGATTTTGCTTACATTCAAGGCTTTGTCATAAAATTTCTACACCAGAAAAATGACCAATTACAAAGGCAGCAGATGAAAGAATTCACAGACATATAGAGCAGATTAAGTGTTTCAGATACATGACACATGTTTATCTTAAATGGTCAAATACTGTCAGGTCTTTATAAAGATTCCTCCCATTTTAGCTGCAACTTCTGAACACAAAGAAAACAAAAGAGGTCATAATTGATTTTGGGAGAGAACGAGAAAACACCTCACAGTGGTCTGTGGATTGATGGGGTGGAGGTGGAGAGGGTCTCAAACTTCAGGTTTTTGGGTGTGCAGATCAGTGAGGACCTGACATGGAGGGTAAATACCTGCATTATTCAAGTCCCTATACCTGATATTTTTATTTCAAATAATCGCCACTTTTCACAACTTGCAGGGTCACTTTTCATCATTTTACCATAGAAGGCATACTGCTTACATACATACTACTGCACAGCATGGTACGCGAGCTGCTGCTGAGAAGGACCTGCAGTGTGTGATAAGGACAGCAGACAGGATCTTGGGCTCCTCTCTGCCAAACCTGGACGACATCTACGCCACTCGACTGCTCACACGTGCAGCCAACATACTGCAGGATCCCACTCACCCAGGAAACTGCCTCTTCACTCTTTCCTCAGGCAGACTCCAAACTCCCAGGGCACACACAAATAGGCTGCAGAACAGGTTTTCCCACGATCAGTGGAAACATGGCACAAAGTGCAATAGCAGTTGTGTTTGTAATCCTTTTTCAACTGAAGATGTACTTTTAAAATTAACTCATGTTTATGATTATTTCTTATGGTATTGAGATAAACGGGGTAGAGACTGAGTGCACTTTAGTGAGCTCCATCAGTGTTCTGGTCTATAGTTCCATTGTATAAAGATCTGTCTTATCTTTTCTACTTCTAAAAAAAAAATGCATCATTAGGTTGTGTTCTCATGTCACAAAAACAGCCTACAATTTAAAATCAAGTTGGCACAGTTACAAATTTTATTGTGGTAAACATGATTACTATTGGTTTATGGCTGGACCTATCCATATGAAACAAAACTTGCCCCAAGGTCCAGTGTCTTCTCTCTCAGCACATGAACTAACGTCACATGACTTTCTCATGAAGGCATCCAAAAGTGCTGATATTTTTCATTTGTCTTGATTTTTGGCTAAAATCTGTCACAATGTTCAGGATTTTCTGTCAACATTTATGAAATTAGGTCAATGTATTTTCCCATAAATGTTCAGAGATTATTGTAAAAAAAATAAAAAAATAAGCTCAACGTGACTGTGAGTGGCACTTTTCACCAACAACAATGGCTGGAGCGGAGTGTCCTCTCCCCGCCGCCTTTGAGCTCAAATGGAACGGCCTCCGGAGCGGCTGCGTCAGGTCACGTGTCAATCTATGCTCATTAAAACAACTGTTTTATGAATAACAGAGGCCAGGAAACTGTTTATGTGGAACAAAACTTTTTTAAAGTGAGTTCAAACTAATAAAGTTTTGC